>NC_088254.1:10490000-11130625 GCF_036013445.1 Caloenas nicobarica
TCCAAAGTGATTTCAGGGCCAAAACTTAATCGATAAATACAGTTTCTCTCTAGAATAAGTTTTTCTGTCATTGTCAGGAGGTAATCTGTGTGCATCTGAATTCTTATCAGTGCTTCCAGGTTTAAAATTTTGGATGCACATTGTGCTCTCAAGCTGAAACTTGGGATGTGACATTGCATTGCACGCAACCAGAGTTGAGGTCAATAGACAAACAGAGCAAGGCTCACGTGCACATGATCAGTGTAAATTGAAATACCAATGTGCTTCGTTTATGTATAAACTACTCACACTTTCACTATGAGAAAAATATTAATCAGAGTATTAAAATGATTGTTAATCTAAGTAAAGCCAAAACATTCAATGTTAAATTAAACATTAACAACCAATGAGTGTTATCATATGTATCTCTTCAATTCTCATCTCTGCAGTATGCAGTATTCTGTTTCATTTAACTTTAGAGGGAGAATCAGATAGAATAACAATAGGAATCAAGTCCTATTTGAGCAGAGTAAAACTTAGGAAATAGAACAATTAGTTAAAGAATTATTTAAAATTGAGGTTAAACAAGTGTATAGGTTGTACCTGCTGCCACCACAAATCCTGTTTCTACAGGACAGCTAATGGTTTGAGATACTGAGGAAGCAATTATCTGGCTTGAAAAGCTAAATCTTGGAAACAAATTAGTGGAGAAGTGAAAACTACATAATATTTCCATAAATTCTAATTTGTAAATACACAGTAGTGCAAAGACTTTAAAGGAGTCTTTCTATTCATTCATTTATAATGGGATTATTGTAGTGTACACTATAGAGGAGATTTTCCATGCATCAGCTGCTATTGTATGACTATACATAATTGGGTCTAAGTGCTTACATCAGCTGCCTATTATGTGAAATTAATTTTTGGAACATATGCTGTTGTATTTATACCATTGTTGTTTCATGCTAGATTAATTCTTCAAGGGTTATAATCACATGACACTTATCATTTTAATTATGCCTCTTTAGTTGCAACATATGACAGCTTTTGACTTCTCACCCTCTCCTTCTACATGTGTGACAGATAAAATTATTAATAAATGCCTGTTTATTATTTAGTTATGCTGTACATGTCCACAGGGTGTAGGTTGGCCTCATGTATTTTACGCAGAGTACAGTGTCAGCAGAGCCTTTGTGGTTTGCTAATGAGCTAAATCCTGCTAACACCACACACACTCTAAACTGCCAAGAGCCCTTTACACATTCAAATACATACAAAGACTCAGCTGGGTCCTTTGTATGAAAGATTAACTCTTTATTCCAATTAAAGATGAGCTGGCCTGGCTTGGTCCAAGCAATTAAGAACTGGAAGTACTGAACAAAACGATGGGCAAGGTGGTTTCATAGCAACATTCAACCTCGTGATAGTAAACAGGTATTTTTCCAGATTTTGAACCTGCCAGGGAGAAAAAGTTAGGCTCCTGAGAACCCTTTTCCTAATGCTGGTCTCTGAGATGGGATCTGTCAGACATCCTGGGTTTGGCAGGTCTCATTTCTAGCAGGAAGCTAGTTTTGGCTGTAGGCAGGTAGAAAGGGAAATGTTCTGAGATAACTTCGTGCAGTTAAACCCTGATATTCTCTGCATCGTCACTTCCTACTGAGATATGAGTTGCAGGCTACTTGACTTTGCATCGCCAATTAAGGGAAACTTTTATTAGCAATTTCAAAACATTTTGTCTTTAAAGAAAAACTTCAAAGCTGTTGGCTTCAAAGCCTGCTGTCCAAGTTTTTGTGTGTTATTTTTCCTTTTCCTTTAATTTTTTCATTCTACTCCAAGACATCTGAAACTAGTTAAGTACCTATTTTGTTGAACTGCCGTCTTGGTTAAAACTGGCTGAGTCACCGTCAAGGGCAGCTGACTATGTACAGGGGAAATAAGGACCACGCACCCAGTGCTGCTCCATATATGAAGAAACTAAAATGCCTTCTGCAATCCTTTTCGGCAATAGTAATACTGGAATGGCTGATTTTTCTGATGTATTTAGACAGCCCTGAGCTGCGCAGGTGGAGGGATGCCCTGGCCCTGCTTGCTCTCAGCTCAGCAGGGCCGTCAGTACCTTCCAGCTGGGCAGCCTGTGGCTCGTGGTGGGGCGGCACGCTGACTCCCCAATTTCCCTTCTGGCCCGCTGTTGGAAGAACAGCTTGTTCAGGTTTTAATAGATGGCACAAAATAGGAAAACCCTACAATTTATGTATTTTAAATAGGTAAATATCTGAACAAGCAGAAGAATGTTTTAAAAGCTACTTGGCCAAGATATTGTTTCTTGCTAAAGCAACTTCTAAATAATTTGTATGTCATATATGTGTATTAACACAGTTCTTGACACAAACTGAACAAAATATTCTCATGTGTATGGCACACTCTTAGAAAGCACAAAAAGTATTAACAGAGAGTTCTGTACTAGAATAGTTCTATACTACTATGCTGTGTGATTTGGCTACCTTAGGAAAAGGGTACCTTGTGTATTAAACACTTCTTTCAGTGAGACATTCGTTATCTCAAAAGATAGAGCAAGGTTTATTTGTTCTTTCTCAGGACCTAACATGACTACTGTTCCAGTTAAATTTGACTTAGTAGGATACAGGAAAGCAAAAGTTGTCTTACTGTGATACTGTTTCAATGAATGGAGTTACCTGATCTGATGGAAAGCAGAAGTTCATGTGTCCTGCTAGTATTGGAAACTGATTCTACTATTTTCCTTACATGTAGCAAAAAAGGCAGAAAAAACTCCACTCTGAGCCAGATCTGTAAAGTTATTTAAATGCTGAGGATGCCGACAAGATGACAGTGGGCTTTTCAAAACTCTGTTACTAATGGGAATTACATGTTTAGGCCCTTTTAAAAATCCCATTGGGCACAATCTACTGTGTTAAATGTCTGAATACCTTTGTAACCTAGAGAAGACCAGATTTTTTTAATCAGTGGAAAATTCCTGTGGAATCTAAGGTGTCTTAATGCTTTTGGGGCTGGACATAAATCTCCATTAGCTTTTAATGAAACGGCATTGTTTTTCAAAACTATTTTTTGGTAACACTATTATGTTATGGTAATGCTTGTTTGTCTTATTTTATAATCACATAATCCAGCAGATTTCATTGTCACTTTGAAGAGTGGCACAGAGTAATCTTCCTGATGCATCAGTTAAAGCATGTCACTGGCGGCTGGGGGAGGGCTGGTTTTCTTGTTCTTGCTCTGATTTTTTATAAGTGTTCTGTTTTTTCACCTCCATAACCTTGTCTGATGGGCATCCCTCACATTTACAATGCCTGATGTGCTTCCTGACATCTGTTCAATTTGATTTTCTATAATTTCCATTGATGCCCCTGTTTTCCTGCCATTAAACTAGTATATTGCCCAGCTGTATTCTGGGTCAAGAATGGGCAATCTTTTAAATCTAGTATAAGGTGAAATATGACTGTGGAATGGCAAAGGGAGGAGGGGGAAGACAAGGATTGTAAAACTGACTGAAGGGCTGTCTGTCCTGGAAAGGGAAGGTGTGTGTTTTATCTGGGAGAGTGAAAGAAAGTGCAGGTGCATGTATATTTAAGGGAAGAGTATAATATATTTCCTGGCACTGGAAGGCTGCGCATCACCAGCAGCTGAAATTCTGTGTCTCTGGTTGAGATGAATACAAACAGCCGTTCTACCCCACAGCGACTAGCCATTGACCTTAACCCTGAAGCAAAGGGGCACTCTCGCTGGGGGAATTGCATGCTTACTCAGCCCTAAGCCACATCTGAGCCGAAGCTGCCAATTTTGCCAAATTATGTGTGATGCTTTTGAAATGTGGACTATTGTCCACCAGGGACTAAGCTGAAATGACCGAATTCATTTCACTTAGGTTTTCAATGGCAATAACATTATTTTAAAAAAAACACCAACTATAAAACATTTATCATTCTGATTTTATTCATCTTTGTCATTTACTTATGTTTCATGGTAGTTTGTAAAAGGCAGTGAAGTTAATGTCCCATTATTTCAAACCCCCAAGGTTAGATTTTCAGGCTTAAATTGAATTTAAAAGCCACATGTATAGTTAATTTGTACATTAACAAAATTTCTATCAATCACAAGAGCCTTGAGCTCTTGCAGATTTTTTCATGTTCTACTGAAATCATTAATAGCTGAAAAAGAGCCTGGAGATACTGAGATAGGCACTCTGAAATGCCTTTGAGCAATAGACAAATTCTTCCTTAGGTGAATCTTAAGCATTCCTCTGCTGTGCAGAATAGCAAAGACAAACTTAAGAGCTAATGTATGTTCAGGTCATTGATGCCAGTACCATCAGAGCATCCTCTAATGGTGTTCCTAGCAAGTGTAGTAACACTTACAGCATTGTGTTGGTAGCGGGGGGTTTTTTGTTGTTGTTGGGGGTTTTTTTGAGAAAACTAAGCCATAGACCTTTTAATTTAATACTTTGAAGGACTTTGCTAAATCAACCGGTAAATTTTAAAATAGTTGCTGTGTCAGGAAATCTATTTTTCCTTTGAGAAATTTTTAGAACTGACTCTCATGTTTTCCTGGAGACAATGAAAATTAGTCAGAGAACTCACTGGTCTTGGAGACAAAGTGATAATGTGTTTTGTATTAGCATTAAAAAAACCCTTTCTTTTTCAAGGGAATGAGGTTTTAGGGAAATTCTGCTGTTTATTTAGTTTTGAAAGGAAATAAAAAATGCCCAGACAACAAAAATTGTGCCACAAACTGTGTCCAACACAGATGGAGAATGATGGTACTGAGTATATTCTTCAAGGCCTTGACAATGAGCCCCCACGTGTGGCTAGTTGTGGAGCCATACATTTGTAAGTGGCCACAAAGCTGCCTCTCATCTTGACTTGAGCTGCAGAATTAGGGACAGCCCTAAACTCTGTCTTGCTTCAGCACCCATTAAATGTGTATGAGGCCACACAAGCTCTGAGAAATTAACTATTTGATAGCCTGTTCCTCTGTGGTCAGGTTCTTGCAGCACAAAACTACCTTTTGGCAGAGCTGAGGGTGAACAGATGTAGTGTCAGCCAGCCCAAACGTGTTCCTTTCAGAGGAAGAATGGAATATGGAAACTGCCATGAAATAACCAAGGGGTCCAAGATTACTTATCCATGCTTTAAGAAACAAACAAAAAAACAATTCTCCCCAAAACTTCCTTTTGTTTTTCTCCTCCTGCAAAAGGCCACACTTCTGTCATACCCTGTTGTTTCCGGAGACCTTGATTTACTCTGAAGCAAAAATCTCATAATGACCCCGTTGACAACCAGGCAGTTGTAGCTGCTGTTTGCACAATTATTAATGGAAATGCTCACACTTTCACTAACCTATTGCCTGTATTCATGTTTCCAGAAAATAGTACCTGAGTAAACTTGTTTCCATAGCGTCTTGCCTGTTTCTGCTTACCAGCTACATTCATTTCTTGTACTTGTTTTTATTGCATTTCTTTAGAATATAGTTTCTAAGGAGAAAAGGGTATACTGCTCAGCTTCTAGTAGTGAGACCACTGCCTGGGAAAAGGGCTGCCCAGGCCACTGCTCCAGCAAAGCAGCACAAGCCACGAATTGTGGCAGGGACATTCTGAGAACTGATGGGTCATCTCCTGCTGTTTGTTATGGTCTATGGTGCGTCTCTTTTCATATGAGGAGAAAAAGGATAGAATTTGTGGGTTTGAGATCTATGGAAATAAAATTTTCTGATTTGTATGCATAATTGTTTTAGGCTTTTGAAGAGAACTGGAAATTACCTGCTAAGCATTTTCACCTCAGTTCATGTCAAAGCTGACTTCTTCTGGAGCTTGGTAACGGTTAGAAGAAAATGAATTTGGCCTCTTGCTGATAATCGTGCTTCTCCCCTGCATTACTTAACACTGTCGTAGGACTGAAAATTAATCTGCTTCCCCAGTTTTAAACCACATTGACAAAAAATACATAGCTGGCCTTTGAGTCAGCTGTGCTTTCAGAAAGCAAGTGCGATGATGGTGTCAAGCTGCTTATTCAGATGGCTCTTTGCTAACATGAAGCATGTGCGGAGCTGATCTGTCACTGCTGATTCTAACCTGTGTTGGTTGCTGGGGTCCATCACGATCCACCAAACCTTGAGCAGAAACAGTGGACAGCAGCCAACATGTGCTCATCTCTGAAAAGTCCCTGAGTTTCACTGTGTGCACTTCTATTCTTTGTGCACTGGGCAGCGATGGCAAGTGATATTTTGGGTATGTTAAGGGAGTTGTATTAAACTCTGGGCAACGGAACACAACACCCTTTCAGAAAATTCATTTCAGGGAAACCTTGGAGCGGAATCTTCCTGTGCTATTGAGTGCTGCAAGTCTTATTGTTCAGATGGTCCATTTTTTCTGCTTGTTGTTACCCTAAGTTGTAATATAATCCTTATCTGTGGCTTAGGGAAAAAAAAAAAGCTACAGGAATGCAGTAGAAGGAGCAGGAGAATGATATGAAAGAAATGTAATTTCATACCCATCATTTTTCGTCATTGAATTATGCTGGTTGAAAAGCTTCTATCTATCCCCATCAGAATCTCATTACAGGTCAACTTGCAAAGTAAAGTAATACTCAGTAAAAGTGACAGAAATTCTCAGCTGGCAGATGGCCCAATTCCACAGTTATTCACCTTTGATAGTAGTCATGTGAATAATACCAAAGATCTTGTTAGTGCTTTACCAGCAAAAGTGATTAATTTGCACAACTATCTGCTGAAGGAATGATTCTTTGCAATTTGGAAGCAAAGAACATACCGTTTTCTGGTGTGTTTAATTTAGACTAACTGAGACATGGTGAATGTAATAATGGCCATACCACGATGGCCTTGAGGTGCTTCCGGGTCTGTTCTCTGGTCTCTGAGAGGAACCAAAAGCAGATATCTAAGAAATGGTACCAGAACTGGGCAAGCATGTAGCGACGCTTCACCAAACTGATCTAACCTGCTGTGATTCGCAGCTTAGAGAGGCTGATGTGGTACGGTTTCTATTCAGTAGCTCTCAATGGATTTTCATTCCACGAATTTGCCTTGTTACGTTTTGACCATGTGTACCGATTGATAGCTAATAATCAGAATTTCTTAAGCTGTGTATAATCCAGAGGTAACCTGCTTTATAATAATTGAAATTAGTCTGCCTGAACATAAATGTTTCCTACTTTTTTGACAACCGAACTGTGCTGTACTTGAAAGATTCATGGAGCAGGGAGGTTGGTGAACCCTGATACTGTCTACCTCTGAATTGTTCTCCAGCACTGAGGAGACAGCGCTATACAAGCATAACTATTGAACAATTTTTAAACAGGTAAATGAAACTTACATTTTTGTGTGTAATTTAATACTAGCAAAGTGTAGAAATCAGCAGGGGTTGAGGACCTCATAATTGGAAGACATGGAATATTTCAATCTATAATGCTCATTTTTCTAAGGAAGCTTCTGTATAATATTTTAGAAACTAGAGAGAGTCATCTGGAATTAATTTTTTCTAAGGAAAAAGACATGCTTCCAAGGAAAACAGAGGAAAGAGAATTCCAGAGAAAGGGTCTTAGGTGTTTAAAAAACTATTTTGAGGATTTTGACTAACACCATTTTTAATGAGTCCTTTTTAAAGACTAAATTTTGTATATATGTACTCATTTGTACACACTTGATGATTTTGTTAGCTGCTTACAGAAGTTTCTGCCTTTGTAGAATCTTGCTGATTCCCTCAGGTCCAGTTTCTTGTCTGAGGAGAGAGATGCTTCCCCAGAGCTCTCCTGTCGCTCTACAAAGCTGGTTGCTTCCCCAGAGCTCTCCAACTTCCTCATAGGATTAAAGCCACTTGTCTTGAGGGTTTCGTCTGACTGAAGACATTGAAGGCTTTCATGTCTGCAGCCTGTGAAAGTTCACTTTTATTGTAAGGGTTGCTGTTTGCCTTGCTCAGCTTACTACTTTAGATACAGACATCTTTTCCTCACTGCTTTAATTTTGGCTGTAGATGAATTGTCTCTTGCTAGAAAGAAATAAAGATAAAACAACAATAACCCTTCTGTCACAAAAGAATATCTTTTCTGGGGTTTATTCTTATAGACTGAATAGCCTGTTTTTTAAAAGAAAAGATTGTCTGCCCAGTATATTGGCTTCACTTGAATCTTTACCATTCCATAATATTTCTGTAAAAGGCAGCAATGCTCACTTATGCTCACTTTTCTGATTTTTTTTTTTTTTTTTTTTTTTTTTTTTCCAGTTTTTAGTGTGCTAAAATACTTGCTTGGGGATGGTTGTCTCTGGTTCTGGGGGTACTGGCCATGTGAGCCTACTGATTGACAGGTTCTGTTCCTACAACCAATTGAGAACACTTTGAAAATATTTTTTGGTTTAATGTCCTAATTGTGAATTATAAAGACATTTGAGATGCTTTAATTGTTCCACTTTGTTAAAATTGAAACTGTGCTTTTCTACATTTTCTGAGGTCTTGAGAAAAGTGCCTATTTGCTAAGAGGACTGGTTCACTTCTCCAAAAAGCTTTCTGTTCCTGGAAAGCCAGCGTAATGGGGAATGTTCCCCTTCAGAGTGCTGCTGCTCGAGCTCCGCACCCCAGCTAAGCTCATCCTCCCTGTCATCTCCAGCCTCAAGGGTAGGCCAGGGATCTCTTCTGCATGATTCAAAGCACTAAGCAAGGACTATTCCTCTTCCCTCTTTAATGATCACATTGTTATAAGACAGATGAGATACTTTAACCGTCTTCATTTTTCAAGGTATGACTCCATCTCTTTTTATCATCTTCCTTGACAGTGACAAACACCTCTCAATCAGCAAGTTAGGTGATTACATAGTACCTTTTTAAATTGGGTAGTTTCAGATAAAGATACGCCATTGTAAAGAGACAAAGGTGACAATGTCTAGAAAACAGAGAAGTGTCTGAACCCAAGAAGGACCAGCCCAATTAATAGATTCTGTAGGGCTGCTATTGCTTAAGAACACACTGTGAGAAAAGCAAAAAATTATGTTGTTGGCTGCAATTATCTCCCTGCTTCTCAGCAGATGCTGTGTATCCATGTAATATCTCCCAGGAGAGAAAATTTTACAAGGAGAAAGCCCCACTCACTGCAGAGCTCTACCAAGTTTGTTCTCAAGCAGCCTTGCTTCATAATCACAACTGCAACTCTTGCAATGAACTCAAATTCAAAAAATGCTGATGAAAAGATGAACAGTAAAGTTCATGTCTACTACTTCTTTATTTGTTTGGGACATAAACACACTTAGATGCCTGAAATTCTATTGTTGACCTCAATTTCAAGTAAGTCACTGCTGATACTATCCTGTCTGAGCTATTGGCTGCAAAAATGATGCAGGTTTTCATTTTGTTGAGCTTATTTTTCATAAAAAGGGGAAATGCAGTATTTTTTCCTCAGTTCCAACTTTATAAGCACACACAAGTCTTTTTCAGCTCCATTTGAAATCAATGTGAAGAAATTGATTTCAAAGCCCAGTGAATTCAGTAGGAGTTACTCCATTGACTTTTAATGTGCTTTCAGGTGTGCTCTGTAATAGTGGTATGATCACATCTGAAACGGGGAAAATTCAATTTTAAAATATGCAATAGCATGATGAAATTCTTATTCTAATAAGAACTACCCTGCAAGGTGGGCTCTTGGGGTAGCGCTTGTTACAAGTTTGAGTGTACACAGCCCCCACTGAGGAAATAGTCTTCAGTCAGTTCAAGGAGTGTAGCATCTGAATCCTCAAGGGCTGTGGCAAGTCTACTATAAATTGAAAAAGCTAAAGAAAGTATTCCTGGACTTCAAAAGTGGAGGCAGTACTCTGGATTCTTTCAGCTGGTTTTAGCTCACTTACGCTTAAATTATGTACCCTGTTGCTCCAGTAGCTTTGAAGTGCCAGGGGATGCCTGTATGTGAAAGCAAGTATTGAAATTTATAAAAAATAAAAGGAAAACAAGATTAGGTTGTGTGTGTGTGTGGTGTGGTGGTTTTGGTGGGTTTTTTTTGTTATCAGAGTGGGTTTTGCTGAACCTCATATGTATTTGAAACAAAACATAAGAAAACATTCAGTCCCAGCTATTTGGAATCTCTTTTCAGATGAAAACTGAAAAGATAAAGCAATTTTTTTTGTGCTTTATATTTATATATAATATGTATTTTTTTGGTGCTATATATTTATATATTTAAGACCTTTAGCCATTTGCAGAGACAGCATTATATTAATAGCACAGGTTTCAGGGAACGTGGCTTCACAATGACATGGATACTTGTGTTATTCCCTGTACTCAGTGTTTACCATTTAACCCCTTTTGATTTTTTTTTTTTTCCTTTCCTGCACCAGGGTGTACGTAACTGTATCTGCAGATTTATTCCAAAGCAACCACTAAATTAGTGCAGTAAGCAGTTGCTCCTTCAAACACTAAAGACATGCGCCCTAGCGAACAGGGTAAATGTCACCTGTATTGGATCAGGCGATAGGTTATTGTTCCTTCTGCAATTAAATACAGACAGCCTTCAAATTCAAGTTTGCATCAATAGCTGACGTCGAAATGGTTGTGAATATGAAGTGCTCGAAGAACGGTACCAATAAATAGTTATGCCTGTTACTGGGTTCAACTCTGAAGACTTTCATTGGTTCCCTTTATCTCAGGCCCCCAGGTCTGTTAACGAGAGACCAGAAACTTGTCTCCAAGAATACTTTGTCTTCTCTATTACTGATTAGTCGTAAAATAGAGTGACTAGTTCTTCAGAGAAATCAGATATTTCATGTTGATTTAACTGGAGAAACAGTAACAAAAGCCAGTAAAGTTTGCTGGAAGTAAAAATAATGGGCTAGTTCTTGTACAAGCAATCAACTTGGGTTTCCTTATGAGTCACAGAATCAGAATTTGAGTTGGTGCACATAAGCCACTATCACTACTCCAAATCCTGCAGGAGAAAATGACCCTTGCAATGCCTCCTGTACTGCTTTTTAGCATACATAATTAAGTTTTGCTCTATTTTACCTCTACTGCTTACTAACATAAAAGATTGCAAGCCTATAGCACACTGGAATAGGAAATGAAAATAAATACTAAAATGAACCTGAATAAACAAGAAGCAGGTTGGTTTAAAAAAAAAAAAAAATCTCCTGGCAGTGTTTGCATCATGAAATATGGACTGTTTTTATTTCTGGCTTTGCTTCTGTAAGTTTCCCATGAGCAGACTTAAAATTTTGGTATTCTCTCTTCTTTATTTCCTGTTAAAATTAAATTTCAATTTCTAAAAACTGTTAGCCAGTGACACTCACAAAGGAAAGACTGGAAATGTTCTGTGCCACCTGCCTTGGGAGGACAAAGCTTCTCCTTGTTTTGCTGAAAAGGTTTCTTAATGACTGCAAACTAGAAATATGCCCAGGTAGGTGATACCTCCACACCTTCTTTCTTAAACTAAATATGGCCAAAGGCAGGAAATAAGGAAGGACCAATATAGTATTTTAAACAAGTTACAGGTTGAATTTTATTATGCTCAGACCTTCAACCATTTTTTCATTCATTTCTTGAAGGAAAAAAATAATCAAGAATCTTTAAGGTGTGTAATATTTTCCAGTCAACAGTCCCTTAGAGTTCAAGGTTAATAATGTCAAAACCTCAACATAAACACAAAGTCAAGCACTTCTAACATGAGGGTTCTGGCAAAGTAGTATAGAAAACTAACAATGTCTGAATTAATGTCAAAACCCAAAATGTTGCTCACATTCAAATGAAGAGGCCTTTATCTGGAGTGAGGGTTTGCTTTTATTGGTTAAGTGGCAGAAAAGTCCATAAATACAAGATAAATAGGGCAAGGAGTGAAGTCTGGAGTGAGAGCACAAAGCAACCCTTGGGGCTCAGCCCCGGAGAAGTTCTGTGTCCCCAGCTGCTGGCAGCTGATTTTCCAGTTGGCAAATAACTTCTCAGAGCTGCTCTGGGTAAGGACAGGTTTTTGCCCGGCTGCAGAGGTGCCAAGGGAAAAGGAAGAAGCTTATTCTTGTAAATGCAGCATTTCCATAGTGCCACACGGGTCAGCGAGTGTTTGTTTAATGCTTGAGGGGAAACTGCAAAATGCAGCCTTGAGGCAGCGAGGCTTTAATTACTCCACTAATGCAGTGCTTAACAAACAAAATTAAAAATTTAACTTAGCAATGATTAGTATTCAGCTTTTTATAGTTGCTGTAGATGGTGTGATATTTATTTATTTTTGCAATTAATGAGCTTGAATCAATTCTTTAAGCATCTCTCTGTTATGATTTACAGGGAATATTGAGCCATCAAAAGCATTAATCTTTAATATGAAGGCAATTTAGTTATCTTGCCAGAAAGTTTTAATTAGAAGGAAATTCTTCATCTCTGTGATACTTAGCTATATTAATCTTTCTGCATCAGTGTATCAAGTTTTGGCTGCAGGAACAATGTTTTAAGTTAATTAATTCTTCAGGAGAAAAAGTTGCTCTGAAGATTGAGCTTAACTCTCCGTTGCTAGACAGTTACTTAGTGCCTCTTCTGCCCTTGAGCAGAAGCTTTTATAAATTGTACCAATTTGAGAAGCTGAACAAGGTTTTCTGAAAGCACGTGCTTAAAACCTCAGAGTTTGGAAGTGGCTCTGCATGTGCTGGCAGGACAGAGAAGGGGCCCTGACACTTTCAGGTGATCTCCGTCACGCTCCTTCAGCAGCCCTGTCACAGCAACGGGACTGTGACCACCACTGAGAGCAGGAACCGGGGCCTCGGGAAAGCTGAGGAATGTACAAGGCTTTCTCCAGAAGTCACTACAACAACTGTAATGGTCAGAAATGGTAGTGCAATTAAATACTTTTTTTTTGGTCATATGATACATTATCAAAATGAGAATTTTTCTCTTTCATTCCAGGAAAACATTTCAGACATTATTATTGTCAATATATTAGTGGCAGTCCTTGATTAAGATGATTTGCACAACAGAAAAGCATACTTCAAAGTTTCTAATTTATCCTAAATTACATTATATAGAAACCGCTATTTTTCTTCAGTAAACCAATTGCATAAACCAAGAGAGAATACTCGCATTAAATGAAGAAGTGTGTGGGGGGAGGAAGTAATTCCAGGTATTTTAAGAAAGTTCACAAGAAAAAACATCTCCGATCTAAGAATGATCTAATCCTGGCTATGTATTTGTTTCCCACAATAGTGGTTATTCATTGTAATTGCTGAGTTTACAGGAAATAGTTAGTATATACCTATCTAATATTAAATAACAGATGCATATTTCTTTCTAAACATATATACACATCTCTTTCAAGTAGCAAATTTAATTTAGATGTTATATCTTGCCTCTTTCTGACCACCTTCCAACAGTTAGGACACGAATATAATACAAGAATTCGCTGCAAATAAATTTTTGTTAAATACCATTTAAAATGTTTGATATGCGATCAGTTTTGTGTGTTTGTTTTTTTTTAAAAAAAGGCATTCATTCTCTGAAGCTTGAAGTTTTCCTCTTCTTGAAGAACCCCTGTTCTGAGAAAGATATCCCATGACATTTCTCTTCCAAAATTTGCCATATGAATATTCTTGCTTCCTTATGTATTGTAAATCTACTCTTAGCAGTCATCTGCTTGTACTTTGTTTTCCTGAACACACTGGTAAATTGTTTCTCTGTTAAAAAGTCCATTTGCAGTGAAGTTTTTGGATTGATTCCCTTCCCAGATGATCAGAAATATGCCTCATGGCTGTATCTCATCCTTTGCCCAAGCACTTCCTGCCTTGATTTACCAGAATAGAAGGATGGAGGTACAGGTCTTTTTCTCAGTTGTGTAGTTCTTCGGATAAGCTGAATATTTTAGGAGTAGAGTTTCTGCTTTTTCTCTTGTATCTTTGATTGAGAGTAATTTCTTGGCTATAATCTCTTCATGCAGAATATGCTTATGCAGGCAAACACAGCTATTGTGGAACATCAAGACAAACCCGCACCAGCAGAAATTACTTCACTATATCAAACACAGCTGACACTGCCAATAAAAAAGCCTGATGTGAGTTTTCAAGCAAGTTGCTTGACAACACTCCTATCCCCAAGGTGTATTCACCTAAGTGTGCTTTGCTCTGTTATGTGATACATGTACATTACCCTTTACTTAGTGCATGCTGGAGTATTTATGCTTGGGAGAGAATCTTGCTGTTAGATATGAATGTGTACCTTTCTGAACACCGAGTTACAGCTGAATAAAAATAAGTTTGACAGGCAAGTATCCTTCAGGAACCATTGTGCATTAGGTAAAGTATGAAGGACTACTAAAACTCAAGAGTTGTGTCTAATTTACCTCATACCTTTTAGGATCTGTTTGGAAACCTTCATATTTCAGTTAATGACTGTTTACTTCTCAGCTAGCTGTTGCATTTCAGATTACTGTTCATCTGAGCAGTAAAAATGTCACTGAAAAGTAGCAGTGGGGCCCAGACTGATTTACCTATATAGTCCTGTGTTATGTCTTTGCTTCTGACACCAAGCTTTGCAAGAGCCAGCATATTTGTTTGTTGTCCTGGAAGGATTAGGACTTGTTTAAGGCAATCCCATTGAGCATCTGTTTCCAGAAATGGTGTGATTTCAGAATTGTGTCTCAACCGTGCACTATTTAAAAGGTTGCTCAAGCTGCTGACTCTATGTAGTACATCTTCAACAAAAGAACTGCAACATTTCCAATTAAGATCCAGTGTTTTGAATGTGCACATATTGCAAATGTAGTCTTCGTGCCCTGGCTGCATCAAATGCCAAGATCTAACCAGGCTTCTTAACAATGAGCTGGGTACACTGCTGCTCTTTTGATAATTTGACGGTTATAATGCCACTAAAATGTCGATTAAAGGCATTAGGAAGTGAAGTTCAGGTTCTGTGAAATCTGTGCTGGTGTTCTTTCTGTGGTTAAACATTTTCATCTGAACTTTTTCTCAGCTTCACTTGAGACTAGATTTTTTTTCTCTCCAACTTCGTACAACTAATACTATGCTATGCTGTAAACATGCTGTATGAGGCTGTATTCTGCATATAATAGACTTTTTTTTCAACATTTCCTTTAAATCCCATGGAATATTGCTACTAATGTGCTTTCTTCTGGAGAAAAGAAATAATTGTAATATGTAGAAAGGTGTTTCAGCTAGGATTGACCTCTGGAGTCACTCAGTTTGTTTGGTTTCTTAGTCCTATGGGAAGGTTGTAATAAGAGCAAACAACATAGAAGGACCAGAACAATGTGCTTTGCGGCCAGTGAGGAGCTGACATGGTCTTGTACTGACCACTAGACTTTGGTTTGGTGTTTGAACATGTCACTAAGGAGACCTCTAAAACTGAGCAATGAAGCTAAAGGAAATGGGCCTTCACAAGGTGCACATACAAATAATTGTTCAGCCAGAATTTGATTGACTTGTGTTTGAGACAAACCATGTCTAATGCAGATGAATAGACAAAAGAAAAAACTGGAATAATGTAAAATTTTCTTTGAACTGTTCTCTCTCCTCTATCTGCCCACTGACTTTCACAGAATTGCTAATAACTTACTATTTTTGAGATCTTTACTGCCCTATCAGTTTTTGTTGAAATTGGCCATTTAAAAAAAAAAAAAAAATGCAGGACCAGCTAGATGGCATGATCACGAACATTTCCATAAGAAACTCTGTAAACAAGATTTTTTTTTTGAGAGAGAGAGATTTTTTGTTAATTTTTTTTTTTTAAATAATTTTATAGAGCCCCTTATTCTGAAATTCAGAAGTCTTAAACAATAGACCTGCATGGCATTTTAGTCATTTAAATGATGCGTAGGCTGCTAGTTGTATAAAGCTTGTAGTGAAGCTTGGAAGAGGTGCAGACCTTCTCTTCCATAGATCATAGACTTAAAACCAGACAACCGGTATGGACAGAAGTATGCCATGCTTTCAGGAATGTCAGCATCACCATAGCAATGTATAGTATTTGTACATTTTCCAGTTCTGACTGAGAAGTTCAATGACTCAAGAAGACTTAACTTTTCTCCCTTCTGGAGATGAGCCACAGGTCAGAGCTGAGCATGTTGAAATAGCTCTTCAGTAAAGTAGCTACTGTATACTGCGAGCCTTCTCCATAATGTATTTGCACGGTGGATCAATGGCTTAGATTTTCAGTGTCATAAATCTGGAAGTTCAACAGCTTTCAAAAGTGATGCATGCACTTAGAAAAGTAACCTAATGGTTGAGTAGAGATTTCAGTAATGGGATCAACAGTGCTCATGGAAAGCAAAACAACAGGGAAGGTATTTTCAAGCTGAAGAAATTCTAGCAAAAGAAAAAGCATTAATCAGATAAGGCAGATTCATAGAAATACATTACTTGGGTTTTAACTGCATATATTAATAACCTGATACTAAACATTTGAACTTCATTAATAAATGTGCTAATAGGCACTTACCAAAATACATTGCAATGCTTTTGCATTGAAGACACTTATGCATCAGCTCAATAGAGGTTTATGTCTTATATTTGTAATTCCTTTGTGTGAATACTTGTGATGTGGCCCCTGACGCTGGCTAAAGGAATCGAGGATTTTATGCACCCAAGATTGTATTTAGAACAGAGGTCCTAAACAGGTCTAGCAGCAGAAGAATCAAACAACTATCCCCTGAAATCGAAATTATGATCAGTTTGTACAATTTTTTTAATAGATTCACAGGAACATAATGCTCCTGTCAGTTTTGGTGTATATTATGTTCGTACTCTGTATACATCTTTGTGGAGGGAAAAATGGTAATAGAAGTGTATTAATTGTCCTGGCAAATTGTGTACTCTCTTCAAAGCATGAATATGATACAGACTAGTATGTTCATGTGTATGTCTGAAAATAGAATCCTGCTATGGATTTAATGTGCTGTATCAAGAAATCTTCAAACTGCAATATGTATAGGATCCACCTTCCTTATAAGGCACTTACTTACGTTATTCTCTTTGAAAATTTTCTGGCTCTCAAATACTGTGCGTGAAGGCCTATTACATTCTCCTTTATTACAGCAACATCTCCCTGTGACACTCAAAATGCTTGTCTTTCAAGCATGCTGTTTTAATAAGGTCCAGAGTGTTTAATAAATTCATAGAGATCAATGAGTTCGTGAAATAACTTCACAGTCACTTGTGTGAAGCAGCAGTGCAGCAATATAAAACCTAAGAAAAAGCAGCTACAGTTGCATACAAAGCTAAATGCCTTGCTGCTTTTGCAGAAGGTTATGATTTTATTTTAATCTACATATGAAAGCATTATATTTCTGTCTTGAAAACAAATCCTCAACAAATCACTTGAATTTGGAGGTACTGAATTCCACCTTTGTCTTGCTCTGAGCTTTGAAGGATTCTCGTATTTCGATGAAAATATGCCTAAAGGAATAATCATAGGACTATTAAATACTTGGAGTCAATATAATAAAACACCTCCTGTAACTCTTGACTATACATTGTTGCCACCAGTGAAAATTAGGTGACTCTTATGCCAGGTGATTACTCTCTCACTATTTCTGTATATCTAGCTTGAATGCATAAAGAACATGGTGATGGTTTAGCAGTCTCCAGATGTCATAAGAGTCAAATGCTGTTTTGAAAGATTATCTTTTCATAAACATACAGGAGCATTTTTACATTTTTGAAAGAACATGCATTGGTGCTGTTGCAATATACCAGTTATTTATTATTTAAACTTTTTTATAAAAGACTGTGAAGTCATTTTATTGAAGCTGCATGCTTTTTAAATAAACCAAGCAGTTTGACATGTAATGTACAACATAAGCAGGTGGTCATGGATTATGAAAGTTAAGGATACTGTCTTGGCAGAGCTGCATAATTAAGTCAGAATATGATTCTAAATGCACAAACTTTGAACCGTGTTTATTATTTAGAAAGAAAATTTTAAATTGAATGCATGTAGAATAACTGTGCGAAAAGTCAATTTCAAAAATAGTTGTAACTAGAAACACCTAAAATTATTCATAGTTAAAACTTTATGAAAGAATCCTCTTCATACTTGGTCTAGAAAGCTAATATTGAAAGTGGATATTTTCACAAAATACTGCCGAAAAAGAAATGTGTCAGAAATTGCTTTTTTCACTCATAGTCGAATCCATCACTGTTGCTCTCTAACACAGCTAAACTGCTCTTGATTTCCAAAGATGGAGTATCACTCTGCTTTACAGTTGCTTTAAGCCAGTTTTGCTCTTTAGTAATCCAGAAGAAAGAAGAATGAGGCTGTGTGGGTTTTTTGTCTATCAGTCTGCATAATCAATACTTGACACAAAAGGACTAATTGCTCTTAGCATTTAAAAAGAAGTGCTTATTAGCACAAACGCTGTGTATCCTCTTATTGTAGTTAGTAACTCTACTACTCTGATACTTATCTACAGTTGCAATCAGATAAAAAGCCTTGATTTCAGCCAGAAACTGGGGAACAACTAAGGACTATAGGAAGGTGGGAAGAACATAATGATAGAAGTATAATCCTGTCTATCAAGAAATTTCTCTTTACTGTTATTGAAGAATTAGCCTGATGCCTTTCCATCTTACCCCTATTTTTAATATTGAAATCAAGATAATCTAGGAGAGAGAGATTTTATATTCCTTGAAATTCAATTAAATAACATTTAGGTTTTAATGTTTTAAAGTATTTTACCTCTTAAAATTTTGTAATCATATCTATTCTACATTTCCTTCCTTATCTGGAATCTAGAAGTGTAGCAGAATTATAGTGAAAAGCTAACACCATTTTGAGATGCTTTATTTTAAAACAGTGCACAGGAATGGGCATAAACAAAATGTAAAGTGTCTTCCAGTGGCTGACTACATCAGATAATGCTCCAGACAATTGATTTTGTTGCTTGCACTTATGTATGGAGCAATGTGTTGGCCTGATTCAGCACATATGTATCATGAGGTTATGGAAAAGGCTATTTCTACTTACCAAAGCTGGCTGTGTATGAAAAACCACATCAGTGTGTGCACACACAAAAAAGAGAAAATTAGCTTGGCTAAAATGCTTGGAAATTACACAAGACTGTTCAACATTTCCCACTGTCATTTATATCTTCGAAATTTACTGCACCTAATGCTTTTTGGAGTTGTCTCAGTTATAAAAGCTTTCTGTAGAAAGATTCCTGAAATGTTAATTAGCCATACAGTAACTTGTGTGCCTTCCAAACCCAATGTTTTCACGTTGCTCCACAAACACTTGCTGAAGTCTAATGAAATGAATGAGAAGATTCTTGCTGATTTCTGTGACGTTTTGATTGGAGCCTGTGTTGCCTGCAGCTTGTGGCAGGGAAGCACTGTACAACGTGCTGGAAGTAAGCCACTGTGCAAAAGAATGGGTGTCATCAGCTGGTCTTAAAAACATAGATGAAGTATCAAAATGGCTTGCAGGAGCAACGGTGCAGAACCTGAATATTCTGTTTCCTATAGAAGCAAAACATTTTTCGTGCCCCAAAACTTTATCTGGCACTAACCCTTTGGCTCCCTGCTGTGCCATTCCCCAGCTTTCTGCTGGCGTCACTTCCAGGTCTGCTTTGCTGCATAGCCACATGGCAACTTGTGCTGCCACAACAAGGTGAGGGGAGTAAAGGGGCACAAGCAAAAGGCCAAGGGGTAGGACTGTTAGCGGGATTGCTCCAGAAGGTTGAGTTGCGGAGAAACTTTCAAACCGCGTTTGCCTACCACTAGATGTCTAAAATCATGTTAAAATATCTACATGGACATCATCTGATAGCTCCGTGCTTCCTCAAGATCCATGAGAACTGTGAATGTACAGCACGCACAAAAATAATCTTGTAGGTTGGAGGCCTAGATAGACTTAAGCCCCAAATTTATCAGTGTTGGTTAACCTCTCAGACTTCATTAAATGGTTATACAAAAAATCAGAAGCCTTGCTATAGTAGTCTATGTAATACAGAATAAACACAGCCTGGCTAATTGAGGACATGAAATGGAGAAAACTCTATTTCTTAAAGGTAGCTTTTTCAGCAGTCCCCTGCAACAGGTGGACTTTTTCTCCCCTTCTTCACTCTCATATTTATTCCTAGAGACTTCTTCCATCAATGCATGACAAAGCCATTCTTTTATCTTGATTTTTGTGAAAAACTCCTTTTCCTTTATGGTTTCTTTTGGCCTAGAGTTTGTGAACCTTCAGTCTTGTCAGCACGGAGTGAAGGAATACAATATTTTCTACAAATTGCCCCAGTGTATTAGCACTAGGGCTGTGTGAACCTTTCCAAGTGTGATTTGAAAGGGTTACTTTCAAACCATAACTTCTGCGGGAGATCCAGTTCATATGGGTTCACAGGCCAACCAGTTAAAGGGAAAGCTTCAGGCTGAGCCGCCCCCTCCCTTCTACCTACGCATTTTCCCATGGGCTGGATCTCATTACAAACCCACAGGCAAGGTACAGGGTCAATCACATCATGTTAATTCATACAGGTTGACTGGTTCACTGGGACTGGAAGCTGGATTAAAGGTGAGAAGTTTATCATGGCAACAGAACTCTGATCTTAGAAAAACAAACATCTCTAAAATAGGTCTCTGATTATCATATGAATCAAAACCTTAAATAAAAACAAGGTCATTTTAAATAATTGAGGGAATCATACAGGGAATCAATCTTCTCCTGCCAGGAATACTCAGAGGTTGGCTTCACTTCTAACACAACAAGAAGTCTGATCTCAAGTAACTATTCCTTTCTGAAACTTGGGTCTAATTACATGAGCTGAAATATAAAATAATAATGAGTCAGTTCTATATACCTGGGAGAATTATGGTGTGAGACACACAAGGGAAGGAAACATTTTAATGACTTTTCTGGCTGGAGAGATGAACTCAACTGAAATGCTTTCTCTTTCTAGGAGGAGGAAAAAAAATCTCAGCTGGACAAAAACGATGGCAGGCAGCTTTGATCCCATGCATTAATTTTAACTAATCAGGGAAATGTAAGAAGCATGAAATACTTCTCCTACATGAGCTCTTTTAAAGAATGTTTTTTGAAATATATGATAAACATGATGAGTTTTACTGTCGTTGGGCTGAAAGCAGCCGATGGTATCCCAAACAGGTTTTGCTTCACTTCTCTTCATTTATTAGCATTGTATTATGATCAGGCTGTATTAAAATACTATTGCATTAAAAGTTTTTAGTCTCCAGACCCAAGCAAAGCCAAGTGCAAAGTTTGGGTTGTTACCCCTTAGTGGATGCCCATGCAGACTTGTACACCTCCTTTTTCTTTATGCTTTCACTTGACTATACTGACCTCATCAAAAATGCAGTTCATTTTTATTTGGGTATGTGCTATGCACATGTGAGCTATCTTTGGCAACTCTGGGGATATTTAAGAATGGATGTGTAGTATGTACGTATATGTACTGTACCCCGCGTATATGGTGTATATACTAGCACCAATTGCTCTACTTTTGAAGGTAGTGCCATACAGTAGATTTGAACCTAAAATGGCTGACTAGTTTCTAAATAATCCCCTAGGAAACAGTTTAGTCTAGGCCATTATCTTGATAGTTCATAATTAGGTTCAATAATAAACCTTGTTTTGCTGACCTAGGTCAGATCACGGCGTCCACCGCATCTGTGCGCGGTGACCTTGCTCTGAGAGTGTATTGTTAGAAAATCCATTATTATCATCACATACACTTCAGAGAAGTGGCTGTTTTGTGAATTGATGGTGTGATGTTGCCACTTTAGATAGAAGAATCCATGAATTATTGACTTAATGAGTTAATGTTGCTTGATTTCACAACAAGGTCTTTTTAGTCTGGATGCTATTTACTGAACACATAATCACAACATACGAAGGAAGGCACAGATAATAGTACAGTGCATTTACAACCCTCTTCACTTCTAACAAAGCAAAGTGTTAGCTAAGAATTGTTCTGTTTCCTTTAGAAAACCATTAAAACTTAGGTAATTATAAGCATTTTTTGTTTAAACAATTAACAAACAAAATGTTTATTTGTCACTGAGTTCTTACCCTTCTGTTTAGTTTAAGGTCTGTCACCAACATGAACTTACTAATTTTTTTAGAACCTAAACATATCTTTGTCCCTATGACTAAGCCTAATGCTGCTATCACATGAAGGTCCAGGAAAGGCTGTTGGGAGTCAATCCATGTCATCCTAAGTTCATCATATTAGTCTTCTTTTAAAACAGTGTTTTCTGGTAAATTTATATTCAGAAAGCTTGAGAACATAAAGATTTTATTACAGAATGTAACTTGTGAGAGGAAAGTGGTAAAACGTATGGAGCATGTCCCAGAGCAAACATTTTAACAGTATAAGAATCAGGTTTCAAATACCTGTGCTCCTTTGATCCCAAGCTGTGAATCCCAGCTCTAACTTCTCACTGCTTACAGGACAAATAAAACAAGGTCTGTGTGCAGTGTCTTATGGAAATGTAACTCTCACTGAAATTGAAGGGGAATTTGTTTTCACAGAGACAGACGATGGTATAATTCAGTTTACATACAGGTAAATGAGTTTTCTAAGAGATGCTAAAAAGGAGGCACAAGTACATCAGGTGCTGGTGAAGTGAGCTGCCCCAGTGAGGCCAGCCCTTGGAGATGTGACTTTCCTCCTGGTCCCTGTACATGTTCCTTGGTGGGGCTGCTGGGCACCAGCCCGCAGGCAGGGGCCTTGGGTTCCTGGATCCTGCCGCACTAGGGGGAGTGGAGGGCAGGGCTCCGGGCACAATCTTAGTGGCTTGTCTCCATTCCTGGGTGCTGTGCTCTTTGTAAATGAGAGAGCGCAATCAACGGGGCAATAATGAAGGAGGACAAGTAACCTGCTGGTAGCACTGCATGGGAAGATCTGTTTCTTCCTGAGATCTCACAATTTGCTGAATCGTGCTAACTTGCCGGTCGTAGATCAGGGAAATGAGATGGACGAGAGCTTTGCTTAGGAGTGTGTGCAAGAGCTCTGGAGTACATAACGGCTGTTTGTCGCTTTACAGTGTCTTATGTCTGTCCATCACAGTGCGTTACACGGAGTTGGAAGGGAGGTGGTGATCTCATTGGTGTTTTGGCTGGATGTTAGTTCTGTGCAGTGGAGGGACGTGCTGCTTAGCCCAATTCACAATGAGAGACGTCTGCCTCCTGTTGAGGCAAAACACAGACCTTGATTTCAGTAGTTCTCTATACGTGCACCCAGCTGCTGGAGACGTTGACAGTGTCTCCTGGTATTTTCTTTATGCCGTGGAAGAAAAAATTATATCCAAGGGTGTGACGGACTGCATGGACTTCATCTGTACTTGGAGCTGATTTGATGTGAATAAACTCAGACTGGTAAAGCGTATAACCACATAGCAGTAGATGTATTTTGCAATTTGTAAGGATCATGTATGTGTGCATCCTTCTCTCTACTTCTTTGTACCAACCTTTCTTGGTTCTGTGAAGTTAGTTTTACAGGCATTTCAAGGCAGAAGTGTGAGCTGAGTCTTTCTGTGCCTCACAACATCACAATGTGGAAATTTGATATCTTATGATCTATCAGGACTAAAATAAGAACCTTTACATCTGGTAAAGCCTATGTTGAATAATTAGGGGGTGAATTTGTAGTTCTTTCCCACTTACATAAAGTACTCATTTCTAACCTTCAAGTGCTCTGAGATATTGGACTTTAAACTTGTACTCTAGGGGTGCCCTGAACCTCAGACCAATACATTTTGGGGGCAAATTCCTCATTTGTAGGAAGGAAGAAAACACTCTTTTTTAGCAGGTTATTATCTGAAAAAAAATGATGGTTGTCTGCAAGCAGCTGATAGGTTTGGAAGGTTAGAGGTAGTCCTGGCAAAGATGGATTAGTGGGCAGAGTGCAGGTGAGGCGGTCAGAGGTGCTGGAGAAATGCAATTTATCACTGGGTTTCAGAGTTTAGTACATATATGTCACTGCTACATATATGGTGTGTGTAATTACTTCATATGAGGTAAAATACTGCTTTTGGCCTTGCTGTAGAGAGAAGTGCTGTCTTTACAAGTAAGATGATATGAAAATTGTAATGATATTAACTGGAAACCCTTTCTGGAAACTCTTTGACCAAGAAGATCTCTCTGCTTTGTTAAAAATGTCTGCCTTTTATTTGCCATTTTGTGTATTCGCAAAGTAGAATCTTTGTATTGAGATTTGTGTTTCATTCTGGGTTTGGTTTATATATTCCGAATAACTTCAATCACTTAATTAGCCCCACTTTCAATAGATGCTTCCCTGTTCTAGTGCCCTGCTGCTACGTGTATTTCCACTTAATTACTACATTAGCCAGGTTCATTTTGGGCTATCCTGCCTTCTAGAAACTTCAAGCTCTTATACTGGGTTATGTTGAGGAGTACTCTCTCTGTAAAAAATACTGGTTTAAATTTAGATGCCCTTAGTGAAACTATTAACTTTTGTAAGCTAGAGTAGCAGAATCTAGTTCATTGGTTTCTCTGGAAATAAGGACTTTTTTTTTCCCCATTAGTTTAACTGATACCTTCACAGCTGAAACCTGTCGGGTATCAAGGAAGGTGCTAAGAGCATCAGATGATCTGTCTGCTCTTTTCTAATAAAATAATAGCAATTGTTGAGAAACTGTCTGCAAGGCTGGCTGTACCATTTCTTCATAGTTTTCTGAAGTGGTCTGCTTTTATAATTGTGGGGAAAAAAAATAGGTGACTGGCACCAGAAGAAATCTTGGCAGTAGGGGCAGAAGTTATCAGAGAGGCAGTGTTAATGAGAGCACATCTGCTTTTCAAAAGCATCAATAAATTATTCAAAATACTAAAATGCTTCCTGTTCATTCCTACCTATAGCAAAACAGCACAGTGTTTTGTTGCATTTCTCTACTGACATAACTTTGACATCTTCATGTATTCTCTGGTGGAAACTGGGATCTAATGTAGCTTGTGGCCACATTAAACTTATACAGCAGTGGAAGCAATAATGTGTTTGGGGAAAAAAAAAAGCATGTAGTTTGGATATAATTGTGTATAGAGTGCCATCTCTATTTTAGTTTTCTAACTGAATTAATTTCTTACTTTGCATATCATAGAGGTTAATTTTCTTTTTCAGACAGATGCCCTCTCTTCAGCCAGCCTGCCTGTTTGGAACTCAGAGGGTTTTTTTAATGTTGCGCTTCAGGCAAAGCCTGTAGTCAGACACCTGTCACTCATCCTCAAAAAGACTTCTTAAGCAGCATTTGACAGCACCCATATCTTCACAGGGTATACCCTGGTGTGTATATATATATATATATATATACCTGGTATACCCTAATATATATATCACATCTTACTACAGTATGAAGCTGCCTTATAGGGAGCAGATGTGTAGGTAGCTGAGGGCACGAATTGCAACTTTGTGAGGGAGTTAATACAGATAATCCATTATCCCAATGGATCACACATTATGAACAATCTATTATGCATTGTGAACAGTGTAATAGACATCACAGCAAAATCTGAGAAATTAATTTTCAGGAAAAAAAGCTCTCTAAACTGTCTAAAAACTTGTCTTCAGCAGGATCTGTCATCTGAGACAAAACAATACAAAGTGTAATGCACACTTCAGTTCTCAAGTGTAAACCTGAAGCAGCTCTTTTCTGGTTTGTTATTTAAACCAGCCCAAGCAGGGGAAGCCTCTGGCTTCTGACTCTTCTGGTACAGTGTAAGTGGCTCCTGACACTGCAGTACTGGGAGCCAAATGTGATCACTGCTCCTATTACATTTTGCTCAGACATGGTCCATGCCTGCCTCTGCCAAGAAAAATAAGTCTTCAATTACTGTATTCCTCATCCCTTAGTGAAGCTCTTCTTTCACAAGAAACTCAACCACGGGTTCAGTCTTGACCACCAGTGAAACACTGAATTGACTTGCCATAGACAAACTTGACTGTAGAATCTTTTTGCAGATGAAGATGTCAAAAGGCAATCTGTAGTGAGAATGACAGCGTGATTAACCAGAATGAGGCCTAAGTCAGAAGTAGCATGGACCACTGGGAAATTAAGGCACCAATTTTCACTGTCAAGATTGCTGTGATAGGGCAGTATATCCTAGCAACAGCAGAAACCTTAACCTCACCATCACAGCAAAAACTAATTTTGTTGTGTTATCTGTTCCAATATCTTTTAATCAAAAAAAGTCTTTAAACAGAAAGTAAATACTCACATGTCACTTTTCCTTGAACTGCTTTTTTCTTTAATTGGGAAATCCCTAATTCAGTGAATTAAAGGTTACAGAAGCTTTCACGCAAGTTTCGTTTACCTTCTTGAAAAAGCGATGTGGGAAAGGCTCAGAATGTCACTCCACAGGTGCAACAGGTTGAGAAAAGTTTTAAAGGGTAACATGGTTTTATTCATGCTTAGGATAAAATCTCTGTCTCAAACTCCATGTTATAAAAATGCATTTTACAGGTTGGACCCATCATGGAAACACTATTTAGGAAAGTTACTAGTGGAATAGCAAGGACAACTTTCATAAGAAAGAAACTGCAGGATTAAACACTATATCTGTATGAAGGGAATTTATTTCACATATGGTGGGGAGCATAGTTTGAAAATCCTTTTATTTAAAGAATAATGTAGCTGTCTTCAAAGAACATGTGTGAGTTTGCCTTTTTTCTTGATAAAGGATTTCACAATCAAATAGTCATTAAAGTGAATTACTTTGCATATTTTTAAAGTGGTACCATCATGGTCTCAGTGGAACCATTTGCTATGTTAGCTTTGAATAAATCTTTGGGCAGGGCTTAAACCATTCTGGGCAGACCTCCATGATCCTAAACTTCAGTGGACACAGAATTTCTTCAGTGTTAGTTGTGCAAGATATCTGTTTCCACACTGTATTTTTATGATGTGTGTCTGTGTACATATATAAAAAGGTGTGTGTGTATGTATGTGTGTGTGTATATATGCATGTTTTTATGTAGGTATAAACTGTAAGAGCAGACTCCTCTTCCATGTCCTGCCACTACAGTGTTGGTTCTGCAATGACAGGATGTGGGGCCGGGAGTGGAGCAGCAGCTCTGGAACTCATTTGCTTCTCTTTGGGGAAGCTCCATATCACAATTTGAAAAGTGGGCAAACTTTCAAGCAGAAGGAGAGCTCTCTGGGGTTGCTTTGTTTAAGCAGCTTTGAAAACATTTAGAATGTGATTTTTTTTTTTTTTCTTTTCCTTTGGTGTCTGATTTTGAAGGAGTTACGCCAATATGTCTCTGTTTCTGAAAAACAGGCTTTCTGTAGACTTGATATTAAAGTGGCTGCCCATGGATTACACTGGTATATACATGATAACATCAGTGATACCAACATTTTTAAACATGGGTACCTAAATGTACATTCTAACCCATATTCCTACCTCTAGGTAGAAGAGGCTGTATTTTCCAAGCTGTCAAGTGCCTGTAGAGCTCTCTAATTTCAATGGGATTATGAGCATGTACCACTCCTGAAATTCAAGTAACTTCTATTGGGAACCCAAATTAGGTTGAGTCTAATGCATGTTCATTAAGACTTCCAAATTTTGGCCAGACCTCAAGGATATAGTATTTTTAGCACACAATCCAAACATAATAGCTTTGATAGTACTAGTTGCAAGTCCTATACTGATAAAAAGCAAATGAGATTCTCCTTTTCAAAGTCTACCAGTTCTGGGAGACCAGAGCCATCATTTTGTATATCTTGCAAGAAAAAAAATAAAGCCAGAGAAATATTCCACTGTCCTGCTGTACTGGTTGATTAACATGTGGAACATGTATCCCTATTAGCTTCCAGGAAAAGTTTGAAAATCTAGATGTGGAAGTTTGTCATGCTGTGAGCCAACTGTCCCATATTGATGCAAAAGGGAGAGAGGAAAAGCCAAGAAAATACTTTAATTGATTCATCAATGCACCAAAGTGTGAACAGACGTGATGAAGTGTAAAGAGGGATGTGACACCACTGTGGCAGAGCTGCCACAGTGGAAAGGATCTCCTATAAAAGTGATGGCACTTAAATGTTATCTAGGCCTCCTATCTGAGCTCTCATATTCCCTGGAAACTCAGGTATTAGGGGAAGTGTCTGATCAAGCTGCGAGCAGCCAGGTGTCATGCCTTCTGACCAGGTAAACGCACAGGCTATGAAGAGCCCCTAACTGTATCAGGTTCGGGAGTTATGAGGAGTAAGTAATCTCTGACAGACCCAAACAGTAAGCCATCAATGGATATAGTCTTGGGGGAGAGCTGGTAATCATTAGCAGTGATTCTGTGGGATATCTTTTGTCCTAAAGCATCAATGTAAATAAAGTTTACATTGGAATCAATATCCTCAGTGTTGAAATGATGCCCCCTCCAAGGTATAATGCAGCAGTCCCTAAGCATTGTATATTAGACTATATTTCAGGATGGTAGGGTAAGACTGAAGGAGAGGCTATCAATAGCATGGAAGAATATAATGAATTATAGTTGTAGGAGATGGATTTGAGCCAGAGTATTGTAGCGAAGGGTTATGGCAAGGTTCTCCAAGGGATTTTTACTAAGGAGGTTGTAGTGTGTATCTCATCCAAAGAATAGGAAATCAAAGAGGGTGGAAGCCCTTAGAGTCACTCTGAGGTTTTGGCTATGGATTCATTTGATTAACTGGGTATGAATGTTGCTGATTTAATATTAATGCTTCTTACAACACCTAAAATCACTGCTGTGGATATATTCAGTGTGTTAAGCTTGCTAGTAGGGGATTAGACATGTCAGTTACTCTGAAAGGTTTTTTGCCGCATTCAGAGAAATAATTTGGGGAAGGAACTCCTATCGTTATGGCTTAAGTCATTTGCTTTTGCATTTGGAGATGCAGCAGTTCCTATATTGCTCTGGGAAAGCAGAGATACAAATATGGTCTTGAATGGTAAATGTTGGCAGAAGTACAAATGCAAGCATGTGTTACTGCAGTTACTCTGCCACTTTGAAAATCACTAGTCAGACTCCATTTGGAATATCTGCAATTCTGCAATGTATTATAGGAAGGCCATTGCTGACTGAGCTTGTAAAAGTGCAGTGGAAGGCAAACAAATACATGATTTAGGGTTTTGAAAGTATGACTTATAAAGAAAGAATGACCTAACGTGTGTTCTGTAAGTTAGAGGAAAAAAAGATTTGAAGGAGTGAGGAATACTGGTATGGGCAAAAATACTGAAGTCATCTGGAGACAGATATACATTCTAGTTCCATGCAGATCATAAGGCATCATCAAATCAATGGTATGTCTCAGGCTAATTTAGACCACCAGTAACTGTGCTGGCTCAAGGCGGATGGCTGCTAATGCCAAACCCTGTGTGTGGTGCAGTGCCCAGCCAGGGAGCAGGCAGGGGAAGGCAACTCATTTTATCAAGGGCTTGGCTTGCATCACAGGGAATGGGACTTTTAAACTGACATTTAGGTGAGGGTGATGAAATGCCTGTGTAGCTTTCTAGAGGTTCCTGGAAAGCCCGACACAACTGAGAGGAACAATGCAGGACATGATGTAAGGTTTCTTTTTAAAAAGACAAAAAGAAGATGGTGGGATGAGATGAAGAGAGGCAGGAACCAGGATGTAGGGAAAATAAGACTTGCCTTGTAAGTAAGAAAGGAAAAGTATTTCTCTTTTGTACTTCAGAGAAGCTGGAGCTGAACCAAGAGTATTAGAGGAGGTCAGCAGACATGGAAAATTATCTTGAAGTGGGATCCCAAATATAGTTATAAAGTATGGCATTATTTCAGTGCTGCTGTAAAGAAGCATAATGCTGGTTAAGAATCCAAGAGTTCAAAGCAATTCATCTGGTTACTGCTTGTACTCCAGCTAAATGGAAAGGAGGGCAGAGTCTGAACTGATGGGTTTGTATGTTCACCTCCCTAATTTCTTGTGCAATTGTAAAGGCTGGTGCCACAGGGGAGGATAGTTGTGTGTACCACCCAGCTACACATTTTATATCTTGAAAGATATGTGTGTGATGTTTCTGTTGCTCCTCTGAGTGAGATTACACAGTGTATTTATTGTTTTTCGGCTTTACATTATTTGTAGCAGTAAAGACTTTGAAACGGTTCCATTTGTGATTTTTTTTTTTTTTTTTTTTTTTTCCCTGTGTTAACAAAACTGCAACAGAGTAGATGCTAAATGATCTTCGAATGCTTGGACATTTACATCAACATTTCACTTTTGATTTTTCTGTAGTTTTAAGGTCTGAATCTTTATGTATATGGAGACAAATGCTTCTGTCCTGTAACATGGTTGTGATCCAGGTCTTTAAGAATGAGTTTGTGAGATGCCTAAAAACATTTTTTGCTGGTAAAAATTGATTTCCAATCAGTATGATATCACATGAAATTGAGTCTTTCACTTAAAGTGAATTTGTACAAAGACCAATTACCATTGATTTCTAAGTTCCAAATTGTACATTTCTTTCAACTACAAACAGCCGAGACAGCGATAGGGGCATAACCCAGAACTGCGGTTTCTCACTCTGTTGGTAGTAAGAAGATAGCTCGGGTTTCCTGACTGTACAAGGAGCTGCTGGGTGGAGATATGATTCCTCACGCAGCCATATGCTGCCTGCTCTCTCTCAGAAATGAGAGACATGGCTAGAAAAAAATCATGAAGACAGGTACTGGGAATGAAAATGGGAGGAGATCAAACCAAGTATGAAAGATCTTTAATTAAAATGTAAGGACTGCTGCTTAAAGATCACTGCTTTAAAGAGATGAATAACATTTTTATGCCATGTGAGAAGCTGGAATTTCAGAACTTTATAAGGATACTTACTGATTTTGTTCCTCAGACAAATGTATAGACAATCTGAATATCCAGCTCTTTCTTGATTTGATATTTATCAATTTTAGGAATAGAATGGTCCCATTACAATAATATCTGAATATTCTCTGAGTTTGAATATCCAGCTCTAGGAAGTATAGATATGCTATTTTTCCTTATTTGCTGTCTGGAAAAGTGGATGGAAAAATGAAAGGTGACCACGATCACACAAAATTGTGACAGATGGTATAGCTTACTCAGATTAATACCCTGTCTCCCTTCAATATCATCCTAAGGAAAATGCTGATATATCATTTTGGGCTAGGGATTTCATGACTGGTAAAGCACAGGTACAGGTTTAATGCTGATAATATCGAAGAACTGTATTCTGTTGTTTGCTGTCATGTGTTTCTATCCATCTGTCAAACAAAACAGGTGAGGACCAATGGGCTTATAGGCAAGAAACTTAACATAAATCACCAAACTTGAAAGACACGGAGAGAATAAATGTCATTGGTAACTTGAAAACACTTCAGCAGCTGAGGCATGGTTTCAGGAACTGAAATCTGTAGTGCAGAGTTTGTAACAGCCAGCAAGCATCTGAGTGTGTTGCAGGTAGCAAGAGCACAAAGAGCATGTTGAAAGGTCTAAATTGCAAACAAAGTGAAACATCATGTCATCTTTTGCCAATAAGATGGCTTATATTAAATAGGTGGTTTATCTTTATCTTCTATATTCAACGCTATTTCTTATACTGTATTAATAAAGGAGATGGTTTGGGTTAATGCAATGTCTAAATCTCTTGAAGTCACAAACTGCCCCCCCATCATGCTTTTCTTCTGCATGGCTGAGCCTCATGAGCTGCAGGTGCATTGTGAACTGCTTGGCACAGTGTGAGTTATGGGACTTCTACATCTTCCCTCCCACCTACAGAAGAAAATTCCATGAGAAGAAAATCCTGCACTCTGCTGGAGAGCCCCTGGCCATAGAACCTCTTCCAGATGGGTCTGAGCTGTATTGAGATGGAGAGGAGCAGCCAGGAAAGAGCTGGCATGAATCTGAGCTTCAGGAATCTATGGTCATGGACAAACTAGGCAAATATAGAGTGGGGCATTTCTTCATATGGTGCTGTCTGCCAGTGATAAGCCAGGATCAGCTGCTCTGAAATAAAGGATTGGCAAATCCTCTGCTGCTTAGCTCCTATGTTGGGTTCTCCATCAGTGCTAGATTCCTTCTATTAATTTTTTGCTCTACAATAAGCATTTCATCATTGTTGAATTCAAGATTTGTTAACCACGTCACTATTTTCTGCAAGACATAATTCCTGTAAGGACACTTCTTTTTTTTTTTTTTTTTTTTTTGTCTTTTGTCCCACACACTTACACAAAGGGAAAGCATCTATAGCTTTTTTAAATCCTTCAGAAATTTCTCCGTTCTATGGTCATGAAGAACTCCAGTCTGTGAGCTAGAAAACAGCACATGTTTTTCCCCAGTAGGTCAATAAAATGATAGATGGATTTGAGTAGAACTGCAGTAGAGGGCACACACTTCATTCTCTACAGAAATAGCTGAAAAGAGAAGTTTATACTGAAGTGGATAGTATTGGTCTACCTTGCAATGCACCAAAATAAACCAGAGAAGATTGCCAGAACTATGCATATTCACTTGCATCAGCTTTCACATCTCTATATAATACACATTAGGGTAAGCAGCAGATTTGGATACAATAGCCATTGGGGAAAAAAAGTAATGGTAGCTAGGTTTAGTAAACATAGTACATGTTGTGTTTATATTTAGATATATCGAAGTCTGATTTTTATAATTTTTTTTATTTTTTTTTCCTCTCTCTGTGATTGATCTCTTTTGATTTCAGAAGAGTTATTCCTGATTTATGCTTCTGGTGAGAAAAGTATCCTGCTCCCGAGACCGATTTTTTTTTTTTTTTTTTTTTTTTAATTATTTTTTTTTTAATTTTTTTTTTCCCCCCCACCCCCCCCCCCCATTTTCCACATGCTGAACAATGTTGTTGTTCCTGCCAGGTGCTGAGCTCCTCTGGGGATGTCTCAGCTCTCCCTGCAGAACCCAGCCCACTACAAATTCTGCATTTCAGCCCTGCTTAATCCTGCAGTCCAATGAAAATGTACAAGTGGTAGAGGATTAGCAGGCAGTATTTTAATTCAACAGTTTGTATTCTACTTTGTTGTAAAACAGATAATTAATGTTGCTGACTCTTCCATACACTGGTTTGAAACTCCTAAATATATTTGCATGTAACAGACTCTATTACAACATTACATCAACAGCAAAGATAGCTGACTTAAGATTAAGGCCTTTTATAAAGACTTTTCTTGGGCACAGTCAGTGCTGACCAGTGGTGAGCTTCACTCTCCAGAGCAGGTTTACAAAAGATTGGAGGCATCCTAAGATGTTGTCAGGGAAAATCCATGGTAGAATGGCACAAATGTCAAAGCAGACATTTATCTATCGACTTAAGTACTTGCATACCTTTGGTTAGAGTGGCTAGTCTACAAATATATTAACCAAGATAAGTTAAAGAATCGTATTTGAAATACATCAGTATAAATTCTCAATTGAATATGTGGGATATAAAGATTTGTTTAAAATGTTTAAGATAGCAGCATAAACTGAAGTTACCATTATAACCTATATATGCTTTCACTGTATTTTTATTTAAAGATGTCTAAAACTGAAAACTAAACCCCTAAGCACTAAAGCCTAAAAGTCTTGTGCTAACCCACTGGAAAAGTTTGAGAAGTGTTCTGTAGCTCTCAGAACTCTTTCATTTCTTTCCTGTAGAGGACTGCTGTGGATTAGACAGAGCTGCAGATTAAAACAAATAGATTATTGTACAACCTCTGAAATGGCAAAACGTAACCTCAGAGGCTGTGGTAGTTAGTGGAGCTGGCTTCACTTTGGGTCAGAACATTACTTCAATTCAAAGGGAATTTCAGACACCACATGCCCCAGGCACCCAGGTGAGAGCTGCCCACCTTGAGCACAGAGAAGATGCTGCGTGGCAAGGCTGCAGCACCACTGCCTGGGACTTGGGACGCAGTGTAAATACAGAGCAAACCAATCTCTTTCCCAAAGAGCCTCTAGAGCCTCCACAGCACAGTTCATGTGCTGTGACTTCAAGCTGTGAAAAAAGATCTTGGGTGTTGTAGACATCTTGACTGGCATTTGCTTCACTTAATGGGCTGACAAATGCTCCAACTGTTGGGATAATGATCAGGACTGAAAGAGAGAGAGAGTCCTGGGACAGTGGCTGCAATATGGGATGGGGATCCGCTCCTTCAGTGCGACTCCTCCAAGAGACAGAAATAAGTGGCGAGTGCATTCTAAAATCCTCAAGCAGAAGGAAGCATTTGTTGTTCCATTTCAAATTTTCAGATTGGATTCCCTGCAAAAATGGAAACTGCAGCTCCACCACTTAAAAGGCAAACTGACCGAAAGGAGCTGTTTCTATGCAGCTGTAGACTTGCACATAAAGGAGTTCCAGCTCCATTAAATGTCTCCTTAAGCCTTTGGGGTAATGGAACTTATGATTTTTGTTTATTTTGTTCCTCTCCACCCTCCATTTTTTCTGTTCTGAATACCTCTGCTCCTGACAACCTCTGTCTGCAGCCTTATGTGAAGGGTCATTGCCTTTGAAGGTTGTACATCTTGTCTTAGATAGTGTCTTTAATTTGGAGAATCTTTTCTCTACTACTGTTGTATTGCAAAACTTCCCATGTTTGAGGCATTGAGTTAAGGTAATCGAGAATAAAATGTATGATGTTGGCCAGTTTTCCTGTTAGAATAAGCAGATAGGGCTCCACTGACTTTAATGGTTTCTGACAGTTGTGAGTTTGATCCCATACCTTCCTTGAATAATAAGATTTAAAATAATGTGAGTTTAGGGTAGGGCAGGAAGCCCTGGATGAAATATCTTATTGCATTGATTTGTCTCTTATTTTCTGTCCTACGAGAATACCCAAGTTGCAAATAAAGGGTCAAGAAGGACATTTAACAATATATGGTCTCTACAGTATTAAAAGACCATCTCACAGTTAATCATATGATTAATTTCTACAAGAAGGCTCCACTAAGTCTGCAATAAAAAGAAGTAATGAGGTTTTATAATAAAATTGAAAAGCTTCTGTGATGCACGCAGAAGTCCTTTAAATAGAAAGGTAAGAAAAATCAGCTGTCTTTATTTCAGTTCAGCTGCAATAGCTTTCTCTCCAAGGGCTCTTGGGCTCTGGAAGGACGTTGAGCTCTGGCTTGAAATGGTCAAGTTATAGGCCATGGTTTAAGACTGTTCTCCTTTTACAAGGTGTGTTTAAAGAGTGAGAGGAGTTTCACAAACTGGCTAATGTGCGGTTATTAGTTTACTGGCGTTTTACTATAAAAGTTGCTGATCTAGAGGAGGGTTGACTCAGGTGTATAGGATAGCACTGTAATTGCGTAAGAACTGCCTGGTTCCTCAGAGACTCTGTGGAGGCGCCCATTCGTGTTACAAATGGCAAGTAATAAATCTTACTGCAATGCTAAAGCAGCCATTGTTGTAGTGACTTGGCACTTATGCTGTGTATTGTAAGGATTTTCAACAAGCACATTAAATTCCACAGAAAAAATCAAGATGCATATAAGGACATCTGTTTTCCTGAGGACTAGGAAGATCAAGAATCTGAAAAATGCATAGCTGGAGCAGAGGGCCCAGAATAAAGCACCTGAATACTAATCCATGGCAAACCATGCTGGATTTACTTGCGTCGTATAGTAAACTGAAGGGAGCTTACTTGTACGGAATTCAAATCATGAGGCTGTAGGGAGAGAAATTTGCAGCTTGTGAACCTGGCACTCAGTTCTCTGCTCCCTAGAGAAGATGGCAATTGTTGAAAACATCAGGAAGTTCTTGTGCTTTCTGTTGGGGATCCATCCAAAAAGGCATTTTAGAGCAGCACGTCCCTGCAAAGTGCTGTATTTTGTATTTTGGCTCATACAAAGTAATTTTTCTAACAAGTCACAATTGCTGTCTGCCTATTGAGGCTGGTAATAGGCTGGGCAATGCACTAGTAGTCCAGTGGACCTGACTTGAAGGTCTGTTGAGTGGATTTCAGTAGCAGCGTACATTTAATATATATGGATATACATTTTGCTAGATTTACCATGTCAATCTACTCACCAGTAATTAGTATATAATATTTTGAGGACAGCAGTTACTATGCTATTTGATGCTTAATGTTGCTTTTCATAGGTAGTTAAGCTATATCCTGAAATGTACATCAGTTTACCTTGTAGGTAATCAAAACAAAAGTATATCTGGTTTGTGCCTTTGGCCAGTATTTGCACAGACGCCACTATGTAGAACATATTATCTAAAGTTATCAAAGTCTCCCAGGCTCCAGAAGATCATTGCTGGCTGGAGCAAGCCATTAATTCAGTGGCATCCTGCTTGACTGTAAATGCAATAGAGAAAAATCTTCCATACAAAGTTTCTCCATTTAGTTTACTCTCAAACCTTCCTTCCCCCCATTAAAAAAAAACAAAACAAAACAAACAACAACACATCCAGGCAGGAGGAATGGTAGGTCTACAGAGTTGGGCAAGAAAGAATGAAAGCGTTGTGAATATGCAACCAGTCAAATAAGCAGTTTGAGTAGACTACCCATATATTTGCAGGCGATTCCAAAGATTTACAATGAAACTAAGCTAAATAATTATTCAGAAACAACTAAAAAATTGCACAGAATAACAGTGTCTGCAGGTCTCAGAATGCACTTACAATTGAATATCGGGCAGAAACCGATCTCTGGATTTGTAGTTTTGTTTGCTATTATGGTTTTTACAGCATGCTGAGATAAGTTGATGTTTCTGCTAAAGAGATTACATAGTTTGGAAATCTCCTCCACTGCAGAACCTGCCTTTAAGAAAGCATTTCTTATGAGATCTGCCCTAATACACTAAATGCCCTATTAGATTGAGGGCAAACTGGAAGTACTCTGTGATCCCTCTTCTTCATTGCTTAATAACAGTAGGGCAAATCCTGGAATCCTCATCAAATCATTACTGAAATCATTAGGCATCTCGTCTGATTAGGGATCGACTGTAAACTGACCAGAGGCTTCATGACTTTTCCTCATGGGACTCTGAAGGCTGATCAAAGTTAGATTACTAATGCTGTGTGACTTACTCCTGTATGACTAAAAAGGGCACCAAAATAGGTTGAAACAGGAGTCAGTCATCAATTCTAAAATATTGGAAAACCTGTTAATCTAAGAGGCACAAGTGAAACATATGCATATGTATTTTATTTTCACGTGTTTCATACATGAGTAAACACGCACACGTTTTCATTCTCATCTTTCAAGTGTCACCATAAACACATAAGCATGTGAAAATATGGAAAACAGACTATTATGTTGTCTGCAATACTGATATTGATGAAATACTAATACTGAAATACATAACAAAAAAATTACTGCCACAAAAGCATCAGGCATACAACGTTGCATTCTTCAAACTATGGAAAAACAGTTCACATGGGTCAGATATTATGGATATTTTCCCCTACTTATATATGAACTCTTTAAATTCTAGTATAAAGGATGTAGGCAGTGTGTAGAATGATAGTGTTTGTGGGTGATATCCTTGTCCATTGCTCTGAAAAGGAAAATTCCCATTTGCAAAGGGTATAAAACTTCATTTGTTTTTGCATCTGCCCTGCTGATATTAATGTTGGCTGCTTTCCCCAGACTACATAAAGATGTAAGCAGTTGGCAGTCCTGGTGATAATATGTAAATTACTCAGAGTGAACCTAATCTTGTATAATAAATGCCAATTTGACTCTAAATTTGTTAACAATATTTTAATGTGGTAATTGAGGTCAAGGGAGACTCCAGTTAAATGCTAAGCTATCTATAACTGTCAACGTTAAGTAGTACTTAGGTATCCTTGCTGAAAATCAGATATCCAGGTTAACATATATCATTGGGGCTTTTTTTGCAACCAGAAATCAAATAAAATGTATTAGTCTTGGCAGCATCTAAGCATATTAGTTTATAAATGTGCAGCTGCAACTAACCATAGCTTTTTGGACTTGTTTTGTATTACAACAGACCAGTAATTGCACTTTTTCCTGTTCTGTATATAATTTTGATTAGAAATCAAGTAATAAATACATGCCTCAAGGCTCCTGGAAATTAACTGGCATGTTTCTGTTCTGTCAGCTGATTGACGAGGTTCAATTTTAACCAATTTTATTCATGGTTTCACTTATCATTGCTTCTTTAAAAAGCTTTCCAACATTCTGATAGACATGCAAGTGATGAACTTCTATAGCAACTACACTGAACTGAAAGGGTTTTGTCTATTAAAATGTTCTGATTTTCCCTGAAGGTGTTGGCATTCATCAAAAACACATAGATGATTGTGAGTCAATGTGTGTCCGTTCTCTTTTTACAGCTTTGATGTAACTGCAGCAGGTTGGGAAGGGAAGTTTTATGCAATACCTCCCTCATTCCCTCTCCCTTTAACATGGCTAGCAAACGTGAAGGCCCTACCTTTCCCTTATATCCAGGAGCAAATTTATAATAGGTAATATGAACAGATTTTTTGAGGCTCAAGGATATCTTTTTTTTTTTTAATGTGGAAAAGGTTGGGGGTTTTCTTTCAGTTGGGTGCACTTTTTGTGAATGATCCATCTGAGTGTTGTTTCAGCCAAAGGAGACTTGTTCTGATTTCCTTATCCAAGTTTTGGCCCTTGTTAGATGGTCACTATGTTCAGCATAAAAGAAAACATAATCTCTGATGGAAATCAGCCTCCTTCAGTGTCATTAGCCCTGCCGTTTGCAAGGGAAATCATCAACTGAGAGCATTAACCTGTCTTCTTATGCTACACATGGTAGCACACAGCAGCTCTGGGACCATCAGTGTGGCCTCCTGCACAACATGTGTGGAAGAGATTATGTAAAAAGCGCAGCATGAGTCCCTCACTTTCATCGGTCCTACATAAAGAGAATGGTCTCCTTATAACAAAGAGGCCTGGGAAATCCTCATACAGCCCCTTGCACTGACAGGGACTTTCTGTGCGCTGTGGGACAAGTTACAGAATTTCTTTGCACCACTCTCGGCGGGCGAGAAAATGTGGGAGAAAATGCAGAGCTGTCTACTGTGTTTCACATGTACAGACGCTGCTCGTTAAAATAAGTCCTCAGATATTTCACACATTCAGATGCAGGGAGCTACTGATGAAGAGGACACGAGGCTATGGTGGATGAGGAGGAGATGGGTGTAAAGTACTACAGAATGGTGAGGAGTTCAGTCATGGAAATAATTTTAAAGTAATAGATGTGGAAACTGTGGTGATCCTAGCTCATCTAGTTCCAACACCACCTGCATGACAGACAACAGCTTCTTCTCCAGCACCCTCTACAACGGGAGCTGTGTTCTTAGTGGAGGACTGCATGCATTAATAGCCTAATAATAACAATTTCCAATAGGTTTAGAGGAATTACTGTTTAATCCAGGACTTCAAACCTTAGTAAACAATTCGTATTCAGTTTTCACCCCAGAAGGGAAAGGCAAAATCTTATTTTATCTGACCCTCTAAATATAAAACATTGTCTTCCATTCTGAACACTCAGGACTCATACTTTGTAGATGGCATTATCACATATAGTAATACCCTGAAATCTATCCCAGTTAATCTTGTTGGTCTGGGTTTTGTTTAGCACCTTGTAAACTTTGCACATCTTATAGGTCTGCACTGACTGAATCGCCACATAAGTAACAGCTTCAATAAAATCTCCTCTGGTGGAAGCACTTCATGATCAAATTTACAGAACAAGTAGAAAAGCTCTGTATATAATCCTTTCTATCCTTGTTAATGCTCATACAGAATAACACTACAATAAAGTATTTTCATGCAGTAAATAAAGGTACTGCATGATAGACCAGTTAACAAAAAGCTGATGTTAAATTTAAGCTGATGAAGTCATTTCTACTTCCACTGATTTCAGGCACCCATTGCAGGTAGTGGGGATGTTTGTCTGAGGGAAGAAGTGAAGGACTGGACAAGGACTTTAGGATTTCGCCCCTGGGCTTCAAAATAGATTTAATAAAAACAAGTAATAACGTGCAATACACCATAAACCCTGCAAGGTAGACAGAGAGAGCAGGTTGGCTGAGAATGACTGTATTTTTCAATATCAGTGTAGTGTGGGCAATTCATAGTTAACATAGTAAACCTGGAAAGTCTGATTCAAATACCATTGAAGTCAGTGCTTGTTACACAGACTTTGAATCAAGTGGGTGGTTTGTGCATTCGCTGCTCAGCATAAGGTTTCTAGAATTGTCAGTCATTCTGTGTTGCTGTGGTTATCATTTCACTGTTCCCAAATGCATCAAAAATGTAGTGTCACAGATGTTAACCGTCAGTTAGTCTTCATCTGCCTGTTTGCAAATTACACTTCCACAAGTATCACTGTGGCACCTGAACAAAACATTGTGATATAATCCGGACAAGTGGTACGATGAAATGCCTCATGAAAATACACCAGGGCTGAATGCAGCGTCTTGATTATCACACTTTAATATGTGGTTTAGGAATAATGTCCTTGTCTTTATTGGGAGCCAGGGCTGACATACAAAACCGTTATTAGTAGCTGAGCTGAAGCGGTGCAGTGGTGCTGAATGCAGAAGCAGCAGTTCAGGCACAGAGCAGCTTTTGTCTGGTGGCATTTCCTCCTCATCCTCAGGGGAATCCAACCCTGGACGTTCAAACCCAGAAAATTGCTCTGGCCTTGGCTAGACTAATAGAAGTCAAAACTTCAATCAGGCACTTATTAGTTACTTTGTGCACGTGATATAAGGTGCCTTTGTTGGTGGCAAACAAGTGCAATTGCAGTTTGGAATTGACAATGAGGTTTTTTTGCTATCTTTGCTCAATATAAGGTTAGGATTGGGTCATGTACCAGGGCTTTTACCAAATTAATGCTATCAGGGGAATTATGTTTAAATGGAATTCTTTCTATCTGAACAATTCCAGTTTTTGCTCTGTTTTTTCTTTGTCAGTTGATATGAGTATACAAAATAATTCAGATGAGTTAACAAATGAAACAATACAGACAATGTCATGTTTTGAAAGAGGAGCAATGGTGTTTGCATCAGATCTTGTGCTGTATCTTCAGCCTGAAGGTTCTACGCAACTTCTGCTTTTCACCAATCTTTGAATAAGACTCTTTCCAACTTGCCTCCTGATAGGAGATCCTAGTTTAGGTTAGATCTAGGATGTTTCCCTGAATTTAAAAAGATAATTTGGAGTCTTATTGAGCCCTAAGTAATATGGTGAAATACTTACCATGAGCAATTCTGCACTGCTGTAATGAGAAATTATTCACATGCAACTCAGCTAAATGCCTCTGCAAAGGTGCAGCCAACATAAAGACTTTCTTTGTAAATAAAATCAGCAAGAATGCAACCAAAGCTGCATCTTGTGCACTTGCCCTTCAGGATGATGCTTATCACATGAAATGACAAAGCTGTTCTTGCACCAAAGGTTATTCCAGGAGCAGATCATTCCTAGAAATAAAAAAGAAAAATAGTATATAAGCAATACAAGTATTTAGTGAAGTTCCATGGCAATATCTGACTTCAGATTCGCAGAATAGAAGAGTAGACAAGTTTGAGGATAGACTTCCTAACTTCATAGTTTGTGGACTGATGAATGCAGAGCTTGTATTTCACTGATGACTCCAAATCTCATTGGAAAAAATTGAGGTTTGGTATCCCTTTAGACCTGCCTGAGACAGAAAGAAAACTTTTTGGAACGCCCTTATCAAATCCTTCATGCTGACCACAGAAGTCATGGTCAATGCTGCGAAAAGGAACTGTTGGAGTTGTTTAGGTCCTACAAGCTTCTTTATTGTGGGTGGAAGTTATGACTGATATTCATATTTCCTTAGCTACATATCTGCAATCTGAGCTGAGACAGCCAGGAACCTGCAATATTCAAAGGAAAATGGGGTTTACTCACAATTACGTTGTGTTTTCTTAGCCTTGGGGTTTGCTTTCTATCATCCCCTTCTTTTTTTTTTTTTTTTAATAACACATTGGTGATGTACAAAGATAGCATTAAGCAACAGTATTAGTGAGGAATATTTATAATACAAAAGGAGAATAATTTTCATTTACTTACATGGCACCATCAGCAGCAGGGGGAGATGATGTTACAGAGGCAAATCATATGCTCTGAAAGTTTAAAATGGAAGGAAATGGACCACTAAAAAGAAGCGTGGGTGATAAGTTTCATAATGATTTCTCTACAGATATAACATAAAGTTGGCTTTCAAAGGCAGTAATAGATAATAAAAAGTATAAATGCTTTAACAGCAGAAGCTCACATGTCCAAAATGGCAACATACAGGTTTTTCTATAGGTGGCAATGTTTCTTCTTTATTATGTTAACAACTTTTGTGTGTGTTTAATCAGTGGACTTTTAATCAGTTAACTTTGATTGTATTTGTGTACTTCTTTTGATAATTCTTTTTAATATACTCAAACTGTTCAAGTATAGGCTGATAGTCCATGATCTTGAATTTGAAAGAAGTGCTTTTAATGCTGACAAGAATTTAATGAAGTTTTTATATTCTTCATGACTAGGAAATTATCCTTTGTCCTACCACCTGAATGGATTGTGCATGATTCTGGAGCATAGCTAAGGCTTTTCTCTCAGAATATCCGACAATTAAACTCCATCGAGAACTTCAAGTACATCTCTGTAACTGATTGACAACAGTTCATATATTGCTAAAAATTTCTGTGAAGTTGACACTATGTAAACAATACTCTTCATTAGAATGTCATACCACTTGGTTATTTTGTTAAATCTTACTTGATCTTCTTTGAAACTAAAAAAAAAAAAAAAAAACTTACTAATGAGATTTATGTCAGCATTTTCTCCCAGACTGTGTGTAATAATTTTAAAATGCTTTTAGAATATTACCTTTGGAACAAGCACTTCTGTACAAGTAAATGTGAACATTTGCAATCTAAGAAGTGAAGAAATGCTAGAAAATCCAGTGAAAGAGTTAGAATCAGTTGTAGGTAATTCCCCTGTAGGTTTATTCTCACATTGCATATGTAAAAGCAAGATGATGCAGCTGTTCCTCAGCCCAGCTTTAATTGCTGAACTTCCTTCATGCGTCGCACCCCAGAAGATGTAGTACAGGTAGTCCTGTGGTCCATGTGCTCTTATCTCCCTGCACTTGTCGCAGGCTTTCACCCTTTTGGTCTCCATTTGTCAGTAGTTAAAGGCCTGCTGGAGAGCTTCATCAAAGTCCTTAATGCTTACCATTTTGTGGTTTAGAAAACAGAGTTGATGTGCTGGGTCTTCACTGCAGCTGCAGGTTTAGAGTTTTGTTGTTCCATGTGTCAAAGAGGTTCTCATATGCTTCTTGATTGTCATCTGGGAATTCTTCAGGAAAGAAAAGGAAAGGCTGACTTCTCAGGCTCCCTTATGTCTCTGAATGATTCCCTGCAGTCCAGTCTCTAGGTCTTTTTCACAGCCTATTATTAATCTTTCTGCTGCTGCCTGTCTTACCTGGACCACCCATAGAAGGACCTTCAGCACTTATTGTCACTTGTCAAAATGGGTTTCCTGGAGGCTGTCCTCATCCTGCATATCTGTAAGATCCTCAGGTACTAAGTTCCTTTTTCGTGTTCCTAAGTCTGTCAAACTAGGATGCACCGGTTGACTGATTTCTGCTCCCTGTAAGAGCTGGTCTCCTAAAGTATTTCAAAGAGGGTATGCCTGGGACAGAACCTACCATGGAAGAATGCTCAGAGTTGAATATAAAACTGGCGTTTAGCAACACAGAGGGTGTTACAGTTATACAGCGAGGAACAATTGCATTTAATATTAGTTTTGTAATATGGGAGCAGGAAAGAAACCCAAGAAGATACTACAGTATCTAACTGTGAGGTTTTGATAGTTTTCTTTAGACATTATTCCTTTCAAGGTTTTATGAATGTTTAACATTTCTGCTGTCTCTTCTTCAAGAAATCACTGAATTTTATAATCCTTTGTAGGTTTTGACAAAAATCACCATGCAAAGGATCTGTACTGCATATTTACATATGTACATATTTACTTAGGGCACCTGCACACTGGTGCAGGCAAACTTTTTCAGATTAGAGTGAGGATTATGTCTGTTATTGGCTATTAATTGTGGCAATAGTATGGCAGGTCCTATAAATCTCTGACATCAGACTCTTTTTGCATGGACACCCCATGGTCTTGATAAAATTTCCAGTGCCGTTATTTTTCACAGTACTTTTCTGCATTTCCTTCTCTAATTTCTCTTTTGTGTGTATTCCAGGAAATAGATGCATTTGGAAGTAAAGGTGTTAGTTATGACAACTTGTACCGATTTATTGACTTTCAAAACATAAAATAGCTTAGAGTGTTGATTTGAAATACAAATAATGGGTGTTATTTTGCAATTATCTGAGCTGGCAAAGTATAAAAAGAACTCTCTTACACTAGTAATAAACTTCTGCAAATTTGTAATTAACAGTTGCACCTTGAGGAGTCACATTTTAAATTACTTGAAAACTTGCCAGTTTGTCTCCATGTATGTGAAAAGGGAAAAAACTACCACAGAACCAAGCTCCAAATGCTTACCCTGAAATCTAGTACTATATAATGTGATCTATAGACATTATGTTCAAGTTTTTAATATTTGCTTCTTTGATAAAACTTGATAAAAGTCAAGTTTCATCCAATATTGAACTTTTATGACTACTTAGGAATGCCTGAATGTTTGTTTCAGAATTGCTGCTGACAGACCATTTAACTATAGAAGTGCATTAAATTCACAATAATCAGAATACGATTATTGGATTTATATTATAAAAGAACTATGTTACTGCCTACAAATAATATGGAAGAAAAAAGGAAATAAAAATTGCCTATCTTAAGTAGTAGGAAAGAGTGATTAATCATCCTGTTCATGTAAACAGGGTTATTTTTCTTTTTATAACATGACATCGAGCCAAAAGTATGTGATTGATTTTATAAATCAGTCACTACCCTGTTCATACCATCATTTTTTTTTCTTTTAATGCACTCTGCATTAATATCCTGCCTCTGGCTTGTTTCATTTAATTTCTTCCTTGCCAGTTGAAAGTAAGCAGCTATGTGTGTTTGAAGGCAGTAAGCACTCCTCTGAAAAAAAACCAAAAAACAAAAAAAAATTCACTTGGGGGGTGGGCAGGAAAGCTAGAGAAGGTAGAATTTGGAGAGCTTCCAGTGAGAATTCAACGATAAGCATGATAAGCTTGTTTTGTGTTTGGAACTAAAGAGTTAGATTTTCTGTTAGGCTTTCAGAAATTGCTCCTGCAATAATAGCTTTACTGCTGTTAAACCTCTCACATAATATGCAATGCCTTTCTGACTCTTTATAAGGATTTCCAATATCTAGCAATGGTAGATAACACCCAAGACCGCATCCTGACCTTCAGCTCTATGACTGACTAGGCCATTTTTTCACTGTCCTTGTGTCCTTGTGAAGCACTAAGTTTTTTCTCAGCCTTTGTTTTTATTCTGATTGCTAACCAGGCAATAATCCAGCTAGCTTCTTACTTGGTCATCGAAACGAGGAATTTCAGCAAGGTATAAAGCCAGAAATACAACCAGAGGGGATTTGAACAACTGTTTGCATTCTGTTTTATTTGTGTTAAACTATTTATTGATCTCCATGTGCTGGAGCTCTTTGTAATACATTTGATAAATTCATAATAATTATCATAAATACTTAAGAGTAGAGATTCGTCGTCACTGGCCTCTTTACTCTTTTTTTACTCAACATAATTTTCTCGATCCATTAGTAAAATATGGTTTCTACCGTATGTCACTGTAGCCCTGCTCTTGTAAGAATTGAGGTACTAGGAGCTCTAGCATACATTTTAAAAGGCTCTGGATCAAGAACGTACTGATGAGACTCTCAAATCGTTTTCTAGTGTAGTCTGTAAAGATCTTTTAACTCTCATCATCTACTGAGACCACCTACCTTGGTCTATCTTGTACTGTTGATATGGATTACACTGCTATGTTTAAGTTGCATGTAAAGTTTCTCTGGGAAGTCCACTTTTCCTCACAGTTGTTGGTTTGCGTTTGATAACTTCTTTCTAGCAGCATCCAGTGTTCACATCCTAAACACGCTCAATATGTCCTCCTAATTCTGGAGGAGACAAGTTGTTGGCTGAGATTTACTGTTTCTTCATTTGTGATGAAGTCTCTCCATTTAACATCCAACATATTTCATAAGTTCATATATTTTAAAAGATGTCTTGTTTACTTCCTAGTGTTTTAGTAGATCTCCACTTCTATCCAGCTATGTGTTAACATTTGTGGGGTCAATAATATAGATTGATCTTGGCACTTGGCCCTTTCAGATGTCCTCATTCTGGCCTGTCAAGTCATGATGCCTTGGCTTGGTTTGTTGTTGAGACTGCAAGAAACATCTGGAATTATACTGAAGTGAACCTTAAGAAACGCAGTATAAAATCATCTTGCAATTCTTTTACTGTGTATTTCTACAAACACCATGGTAAGTGTATTGCACCTAGAATATCTCATTCCATCTTAGTAACAGTATGGTTATAGTGTTTATCTATGTATTTGTGTATTTTTGGAATTTTTCTATTCTTTGTGTCAGGAAATTAGTCTTGTTATCTGCTAAGAAACCTTAATTTCATATATCTTACAGTTGATTAAAAGACGATGCCTCTTATAGTATTTATTTGTGTCCTTTTTTAATTCTTGTTTCTTCAGTTTCTGGGCTTCATTCTAAAAGCCTACCAATCTCTGCTCTACATAATGGTTATATAAAAGCTATTCTCCCTTCTTGTGCAACTTTACACATCTATTATACCTTTGGATCTTGTGAAAATTATTTGGTTTAGACTGGTGCTTTTTCACATTGTTACTTTTCCTACACCTGAGTTTCATTCTTTGTAGTGCTTCCAGAACACCAGTTTTGCTCTTAAGACTCAAAATGGACTTGGAAATCATTTAGGGACCAATTTGCCTATATCTGTACTCATTTCTTTATTTTCTAGACTATGTGGCACAACGTGCATATGCCTTTTCTTAGGTTGTAGACCCCTAGAATGTTCTCCTCAGGAAAATATGATCCTGTTTCTCCTTTACTCCAGCTGCTTCATTGCCATGGCAGCTGGACAACATCTGGTGTTTGTCTGTACATCCAGGTAGACTAAGATGACTGCAGTATCCCAGCTGAGCCAGGAACATTTTTGCCACCTGGGAAAGTCCTTAAACCTTTGTCATTCACACGGTATGCAAAATGCCTGTCACTTTTATTGTAGTGCAGAGTACATGCTTGCACCCAGGAAAACTAGCATATTCCTCCTCTTCAGTTGTATTGAGTTCTATTTTGTGGGCTTATTTAACATCTGCTGGCAAACAGCTTTTACATAGCAAAAGGCAGGAGGTGGCATGGTCATGTTAGAGTAGCAGGCAATTTTAAAGGTTTTATGTTTGGAATGGAAAAAACGCAAACAGCTTTACTACTAACCACATGATCAGAGTAGTTAAATGGACAGCCCTGGACCACATATTTAAAGCTGTGGCAGTAGATGTGAGGCTGTTTGTTCAGTGCTATCCCATCACAGAATTACACAGCTCGCTGTGGTTGCAGTCTGATAATTATTATTGATTCGCTCTCAGGCTGTCAATCTGGGGACAGCACTAAAGCAGTCCATGATGGACAGAAAGAGGATTGGACAGCCACCATCCAACGAGGAAACTTCATCTTGAAAATGAACTTAGATGAGATGGTGCTAGTGGATAAGGGTAATTGATGATTGTTTCAGAGTGGAAGAAGGGAAAAAGGAGAGATAAAAAATTCCTCTTTGGCATTCATCCTTAGTGTCCTGTAACACTCCAGGGACTGTCTGCAAACTCTATAAAGTTTAAAGTTTCTATTTTCAAAGGTTAGCCAAATATACTGCTCTTACTATAAGTAGTGATTAGCTTAGGGTCACCAGGATCCATGAGAAAGACAGAACAGTACCTCAGGGAAATAACTTTTCCCAACCCAGACATATTATCTTGATCTGCTTTTGAGTTCCTAAACATAAGCAAATCTTCGCAGTTTTAGGCTGCTTGAAATATTTAATACCTGAGATGTAGATATTAGCACTATGGATCACTATACTGAAGACTTGCACCTGCAGTAATGAGACAGTTATAAATTGTATTTTGAAGCATCCATGCTTGTTATATATTTCTTTATAAATCTACTTTAATTAACCATCAACTCACGAGAGAGTAAATAGTGGTAACAGTGCTGGACTATGTAAGCTAGCCAGTCTCATTTTATGATGTGGTCAGCCTTTGTATTTTTAAAACACCATAAAAAAATGCTCAAGATGGAGAAATCAGTGCACATGAAGTAAAAACCTCCCTACACATCTTGATCTATACTTTTAGCTGAATCCTGCCCAAGCTTGTATTGCAGCACTGATAATGTTGGTTGCAATTTCCTCTGCTCTTTTGCTAACTTCAGTTGAACCATTGTGTTTCGGTTGGGGTTTTTCCTTGTTAGCCATCTTGCATGGACAGGATTCATGGGACTCCAAATCTCTTATAAACTCCAAAAACCACAATGTGTGAATTTAAAAGTGCCAGCTGGAAGCAAGCACTATTGATGTGACTGCTGGCTGGCAGGGAGCACCTCTGAGCCTCTCCTGAAAAATAACATCTGGGCAGAGGGGAGTGAGAGCAAATGAGGGGTCTTCCCTCTTTAGAAACACCAGATTTACTCTGATACAGGTGTCGTGGAGGGAAAATGGGATAAATAGTTTCTTTCGGCAGCTCTGATGTCTTCAGCAGCCAGGGAGTGCTCAAACCTTTTCCTCCTCCTCAGCAGTACAGCAAGGAGCTCACTTGCAGCCCCAGGGTTTGGGGTGAGTGCTGCTGGCTTGCTCGTAGGGGTGATGTCTTCTCGACTCTTGTATACAAGTATTTGGTTCATGTACCTTTCAATCTCACAGCCACTGCATTAATATAAGCATTTTCCCTGGTTTTTTCCTTGTCATTTGACTGGCGTAACATTAAACATCAGTTGCAACTGAAAGAGACCATGTATTAGGGAAAATTCATTTGGATTTTCATGCAAGCCCTCATAGGGACCTATTTTAAGTGCCTAAGCTGTGAGGCTGGTCTCTCAGCTTTTTTATTGAGGAAGAGATGAGCTCTTTCAGAGGACAAGTCTGAGCAAGCGTCTGATTTTCATGACCAGACTCAATTCCTTGAAGAGCTTTCCTGTCCTCTCACTACATCACCAGAGAATGTCGGTGAGAGCAGAGATCTTAATGCAGCCCAGATGAACAGCAAAAGCAACCCTTCCTTTCTGGTGTCTCTTGTTGTTTCCAAGCAGTGATGTCATCCTCCACAAAACAGCACGGAAGAGTGAAATGCAACCAAGAGTGTGCATTCCCCTTCCTGCCCCATTCAGTAGACATGAGGAAGGATACGTCCATTTTTACTGGTAGTGAAGGGGAAAAAAAAGAATAATTGCCTCTGTGGGCTTTCCTGGGCCAGATGGCTGCCTAAGGGAGTGTCAGCAGAGTGGAAGGTGTAAGCCTGGTGAGAAGGATTTATAATCATCTTTGTAAGTAGCCAGGAAGGTTTATACTCTGGAATATAGCTAGAAAATTGTTAATCCTGCTTTCCTTTTGTATTATGTCGATTTAGATGACCTTTCAGATAAAGCAAAATTGTATTCAACTTTTCATTCCTGTACCTCAGAAATAGCGGAATGAGAATATTTCAAACCCAATAAATATTTGGTGTCAGTTGGGGACTAATTGTACCGGCTATCAGCCAAGAAAACTAAATTTATCCTCAAATTCTATAATAGAGCAGATAGAGCTTTGAAATGAAATTGCCTGGATTTACATGGGGAAAATGAGAACTGTGATGGAAAAGACATAATTCTTTCATTTGTTATTCTTCAACATTTCCAGAGTTTACCCTGAAGTATTAGCTAGAGCAGCAGACAAGGCAAAATCCTCTGTGTGGCCACTTTTTTGGGGTATCTCAAAGGCATCTAAATCCAGCTGTTTTCTTAACTGGGCTCCATTGTCTGCTACTGTCCACAGTATGAATTATTCTCATCCTTGGGAAATTAATACTGTCCACAGAGGAACACTGTGCAAAGGTTCCCTCCTATCGTATCCCTTTGAATGCTGTCCCTGCAAAGGCTGAGACCCAAGATTTTCCTGTGTTACATCGAGGGAGAGTTGCATAATGCTTGCTCTGGCACAGCACCCTGATTACTGTCAGAACTGCCGCAGCTTCACCAGGGTCCCCAAGGCAACAGAATTTCTGCCTTGAGCAGCAGAGAAGGGCCTGAGCAGAGTGTGAGAGGAACCTTGCTGTCACAGAGGATGCGGTAACGCCATAGCCCATCATGATCCCTGTGTGCAAGGTGAACATGTCTTTCCTAAAAGGGATTACAAAGTGTCATATTGGAGTGAACAAATCAAGCCAAGCTTCCTAAAGATTGACTCCTTTAAAGCTATTGTAATCAACATGCATTTTAGGTGAGATGTGGAGATTATGGTGCTGTTTGTATTTGGGTATTCTACTTCGTTGGCCTGAAGTGGTGTGGTTTTACTCTGCCACTTTCTAGTTAAAGGCAGAGCTAGGTGTGGCATTAGCAAGAGTAACAGCCTGGACACCACGGGACCCAGCTGGGGTATGCAACAGACCATGTGCTCCATAATCAGAGGCTGTCCAAATTTTGATGCTCTGTTTTGAAGTTTGTTTTGTTTTAGTGTGGGTCAGGGGTATCTTGAACTCTACCAGGCTGCCCAATTGTGTTTGTGTGTACAACTGCTTGTATTTAATGGCTGCAGTGCCCTGTATCTTAGTAGAAGTTCGCCTTTCACTCAGATTTGCTACTTTCACGGTCGTAGCAAGGTCTGTCTAATCTTCCATCCTTTCCCAGAAACTGTGAATTGAATAAGGCTGTGTAAGTTGAAGAATTGTTTTTCTGATAAAATTGTGGTTTTTCACTGTTGATATTAATTTCTATCTTTGTTATTTATATTAACTAGCTTTCTTGGCTATTCCTACTTGCGGCAACAATAACTGCTGGTCCTGGGCCAGGCTGCGCAGATGCCAGAAGAAAGCAATCAGCTGTCTGCAGGCTGTTTGTGTACTGCTCAGAAATGGCTTGAATATCACTTTAGGTACTGCAGCCGTGGAAGCCTTGGCTTTCATGGCTTGTCTTATGACTGGGTTGCCTTGTGACACAGGTTTGTAGCCCCCTGTCCTGGCCAGGATGCAAACCAAAGAACTGACCTATCCTCAGGGCACATCGGAGGGAAGGTTGTGGCTCGGAGACATGTATTTCCTCCCATCTTTTATCTACTGGGCAGCAGAAAGAATCTGTGACTCTACAGATGTTCATGTCTAGGGAATAACATCCTGCTCTGTGAGCTTGAGTTTCTGGAAGCTAGCAGCCTGCAATTGATGGGAAGAAAGCTACAGCTGAAAAAATTTCTTTAGATCCCTAAGCAGACCTACAGGTATAATAATTGATCACAGAACATTGTAGGCTGGTTTGAGATGTGCAGAGATGAGGCACAAAAAGCTATTCCTCAGCTGCCTTATTCTACTTCTTTCTCCATCACACTGTGTCACATCTGCTGCCCTGGGGTTTTTTTAAGCATCTCACACGCCTCTGACCATCCTGTGACGGCTATTGCCATATGATGACTGTCACTAGAGGCTGGCCTTTGTATCTGTGTGCATATGCATTTTGTTAATACTGTAGTGTTTTCGATGAGTCCTTTGAGACTGATGCATGACTTTTTTTCTCTTAAAGTACCAACGTATAGTATTCTGTGTACTTGTTAGGAAGCAGGATTTTTTTTTTTTAGGAATTAGGAAGCTTTTATCCTGAGGCTCAGTGGCCTAGAAGTAATATTGTGCACTGAGTAGTTTAAGTTTCAACAGTTTTCTAGGAAGTGACATTGCTGCTCTCTTAGTAACAGGGTAAAAATCCGAACTAAGACTTCTATGCCACCGCAGGTGTAGAAACCAATGTGATATTTATTCCTTACATGTTGCACCTCTGAGTAGTCAGATCTTCTACAGCAGCACCATCTCCTGATTTCTGACCAGAGTTGGGGGGCGGGGTGGGTACCAGCCTCATGAAAGAAGAGCACGATAATCCTGTAAATGGCTGGGACACACTTGTACATCATTTGAATGAGACTGTGTCAGGCAGCAGGTAAGCAGTTCTGTAATAGAAAAGAAGCTGGTTTGCAGGAGCTACCCTGCAGTCCCACCACTTGGAGCAGGTGTTACGATAAGATAATGGTCTCTTGTAGTAACCCTTGTGAATCACAATCCTTGAGCAAAAAGTAGGGACAAGCCCTTCAAATTGGGTTTCAAAAGCACATAAAGAGTTGACCTTACAGAGGTAGTTCAAGGAATAACCTAATCTTTCTGTCCCATATCCCCCATGTACAAAAGCTCGCCTGAAATTGAAAGGAGGGGGGGGAAGCTTGTAAAGGCGATGTTGATACCAAATAAAGAGACCAGTGTCCCCACAAAATGATTTTACAGCCTCTCTGCAATCTGTAGAGGATTACAGGTTTGCAGCATGTTTATGTCTGGCTGAGACCAAGGAGGGTTTGCTGCAAAATGGTTTTCAGTGTAGAATCAAGGCATAAACAACAATACCGAAGCAGAAAGCCTAACAATTTGAATGAACTGAGTGGAAGAAATGATGTATCTTAATGACAATGTTGCTTGAAGAAAATATATTTTCTGCTGTGGGTTTTTTATTTTTTCCGTTATTAAGCTATAGTAAACTCATGTACACTCACAGACATGCCTTCTGCAAAACTAACATAATTTTAACATTTAAAGATTGAAGTGTGGACTTCTGAGATGATCCCTTATGACCTACACTTTATTAGATTTATGTTACCTTTCGATATGTTCTATTTGCTGGAAGCCCCAGCATCCTATCATTATGATTCAAACAGGCTTTGCTCTCTGCTCACAAATAATTGATGCTCCCTTTGCACAAAGCATAGTTTTCAGCTGATAAGCAGCAGGGTAATTGGCACCTTCACAGGATATTAGGCAGGAAAAAAAAGCATCACACTTAGCGGACAGGAAGCAGACAGGAGAAGGTAACCAAATAATTGTGGTAGGGTAAGCGGGGCTAAATGCTACTTGACAAGTTCTATATGTTTGCATTTCCTGTAGTAAATATTAAGATTTCTGTTTATCAGCAGAGGGGTGGGGAGGTGGGGGAGGACCCTTTGTAACACAAACATTTGTAAGGGGTGCTTTGTTAGCAGTACCTGTATTGAATATGGTTTATTCATTTAAAGCCACTGTGCAGTTTTAAACACATCTACATGAAGCATCTCTGTGGTCCCATGTTAGCTGGTGGGTGTGACATAATTAACAGCACTGTCATATCAGATAGGTTGCTATGAATAATGCTAAATTGCAATGGATTCCTGTGCAGCTGCATGTTACTGCTGCTTTGTGCCTACAGGCTCGCAGCCGTAAAAAAAAAAAAAAAAAAAAAAGTATTTGAGGAAGCCAAGAAATACTTTCAACTCTAAAATCTTACTCCATCTGCTGCAGATAAAAAGCTTCTTGGCTGCAGTCACTGGCAGTGTCACTGTGTCTCTCAAAATATTTTTGGTTTGTTTGATTTTTGCAATACTATTCTGGCACAACTTTTGTGGTGTCCAGCAGCTAATAGCTACACATTTATTTTGAAATCATCCTTTCAGGTTCAGCTGTGTCCCTGTTAAGACCAAAATCATCGAACAAATGAGTCATATCAAATGTGCAATCTCATCAACTTTAGCTTTTTAAGCTTTGGCTGGTATTTTTAACAAGTGTGGCATTTCTCACCGGTAATTGCTTTTTCTTTATTTTCTTTGTATAGATTATGGACTTCATAGTAAATGTATAGGTGCATCTTTTATCTTGCAAGTCACTCGGATACTACACTGAGTACACTGGAAATGTATATGAGTAGAAAGGTTAAAAATAAGTGTAACTACATAATGCCATGCACTATTTCTAGCAAAACCATTTCTGTTTACTAAGATTTGCTTTTATTAGCTGCCACTTAAAACTTCCTTATGTGCTGTGTAAGTGTGTGAGGGGAGGAGAATGTTATATTAGCAAAATCATTTGGTGATGAACTAGATTCTATTTTCCAGACATAGGCCAATACTTAACATTTAATAGTTATTAAAATATCCTTTTGAATCTGTGTGGAGCACCAATATATATGTATGAGGGTTAATTATTACTATAGGGTTACAAAGGCTGTGGCAGTGTATTGTATTAGATAAAAATAAAGAGTGTCAGTGGAAATAAGACCTATCACATTATACAACAGCTCGTTCCCAAGACAAGCACTTGTGTCTGTCCTGATGATGGTGTTGCTGTATTTGTTTTCCAATTACTTCTTGAGTGAACTCAATAGAGCACAAGGCATGATGGGAGAAATCGCCTTGCACTGCAATTACTGTTTACGCTCTGCCCAGAAATAGGTGAAGAAACATTCTTTCTTACCATCCTTACTTGATTTCCGAGTACATTCCTTAGTATTTGTGCAAAATATGAACCTGCAGCAAAAGCCACCGAGCTGAGCTCTCTCAGGTTCCCTCCTGTTTCTCACTTGCACACAAAACAATTACACCAGAGAAGAGGATTGATTTCTCCAACCAATTATGCTTAAACATGCTAAGCTTGTTATCGAGCTGCGTTGTCGTTATGTAGAACACTGTGCTTATGCGGTACAGTGCTTTCCACCCATACTAATTATGAAATGAGTTCTTGCTGTCTTCACAATGCACAGATGGTGACAGTCTAGGTCTGAGTAACACGCACAGGAAGAGGTTGTGTGATAACCTCATGTAGCATAAAGTTTGGGTAATTATGGCTGTGTGTGTCTCACTGTAGAGCTTGTCAAACAGAACTAGTCTTTTAAGACCTCATAAATTTGTTAGAATATCAAACTCCACAGAGGTTTTTTTTCTGTGTGTTTAAAATGTCTAGAAATAACAATGTGTTTTGAATCAGAAAACAAATGTTTAATTTTTCTCTTCTGGGGAGAAATAGAAATACCAGTTTTGTTGGAGAATACTCTTACTACTTTAACATTACGACAGTTAAGTTTTTTCCTCAGAGTTGTGGAGTGTCTAGTATAATTAGAGAACCTTCTATTCCATTTTTTAAGTTTTATTTAACCGCTTTATTGTGATCAGCATAGTTGGCCTGTTATGGCATGTTAAATGTGGACCATTTGTACACGTTTATCTTGTTTCTGTGTGCAGAAGGGCCTTTAGTTCACAGCAGTTTCTAGCATTCCCTAGGTACAGCCCTGTACTGGCATCACCCTTGTGGTGCCTGACAACCCAGCAGCTGAGTAACAACACTTCTGCAGCTCTGATTGCATGGACTCTACCAGTGTCAGCCCATGGAAAGCCTTGCGCTGCAGATCATTATGCCATTGTGTGAGGCTCTGGAGCTGAGCTCCTGTTGAAACTGTGCCCAAGGTTCACTGTGGTCTGTCCCTCCGGAGCCTGCTGTTAATCCCCGCCATGCTCTGAGGAATATTAGGCTTCTATAATATTCCTTAAATACCCCTGGAGTCTGGAGGGTTACCACAGCATTTGGAGAAATAAACCCTTCCTGGATTAATCTCGATCTGCTCTACTCTTCCAGAGCAACAGCCTGTTACTTAGTGACATTTTTTCCCACTTAGTCTGTCTTCTTCCTGGGGCTCCGCTTGACAAAAGTAAAGTGTACACAGAAAAAAAGAAAACTTCTAGCATCTACTTTGATGGAGAATCCTGCCCCACAGAACAGAGCATCTCCCCTCCAGCTGGAAAAGGATGAAGGAAACAAAGCATCAGAGCCATCAGATCCAGTGTGAGATGAGTTTCTCTCAATCCCCACAGCCACTACTTATCTGGTGCTACCAAATGCTTTTTAGCAACATAAGCCAGTGTCAGAGCAACACCAGGCTGAACACCTGCAATGTTGCCTTCTCTGTCTTGTTGAACTGACCATTTGGAAGGAGAAACAAAGCTATGGGGGTTGCACCTAGATCTTTGCCTCTAATTTGCAGCGTGTTGATGCCTGTGGCAAGATGAGAAGTATCTTTTAAAATACATGCTCTGATGTGTTAAATTAGGAGGAGGACTTAAAATACAGCCCTGTGGTGTTGTTGGTTGTTGCCACAGATGTAACCCTACGTTAAGAGACTGTGCTGATAAAGGAAATACAACTTTTCCTCACACAGGACATTAACCCTGCATTGCTCAGACAAATAAAGCCATAAATTAAGGTGTAATTTTAGTTATAACAAGAAACCTAACCTAGTCTAGGGAAGAAAAATCTGCTTGGGATGTGATCACAGCATCTGCCTTGGATGGCTGAGGTTGAAGCTGCAGTCCCTGATAATGTCCAGCCTTGTCTCATTCCCCATCGCTGTGGGCACAGCGGGGACCTCGTGCCTTGAGGCATCAAGGGCTACAAGACCCACAGCTCTACATGGGTCCCTGTGCGTTGTCATCCTTTTCCTGCTGCGGCTGCTGTTTTAGCTGATCTCTTGCAGTATTTCTCTGTTGCTGGCAGGAACCTGAGCAAAGATATATATTGTGGCTATACTCCACAAGCAGCCTTCTAATCCAGTATAAGTGACAGAGTACCTAACAGTTTTTTCAGACATTCATTCATATGTCACCCTTTGGTGTTTTCTTCTACAACCTGAGCGTGAATTAGGATGATATTTTCAATGCTAAGGATGACAATTTGGCATCCTGGATACAATGTACATTATCGGAACAAGGGAAGGCAGAGCCTGTCTATTTGCATCAAGAGAACACTTAAGAGGATACTTCCTCTTCTTCCAAAGTCATCATTAGCCTTGATTAGTATTTGTTAAGTGGTTTGAGATTTTCAGGTGAGTAGTATGTTATTTACCTACTATTACCATTTGTATGATATTAACTTTTATATGGTAATAGAGAGGAGGGCTGATCTTATGGTCGAAGCAGAAGCTGAAAAATCAGGAGATGTGGTTCCATGTCACAACTCTGCCAATTATTTTTTTTTTTTTTTTTTTTTGGTGGCAAGCCATTTACTCTCATTGTCTCAGTTTTTCAGCTATAAAATGGAGATAATAATGGTGCCTTGTTCATAGCTTTTGCTTGTCTTATTGATGACTGCATTCTCTTTGGAGGTTAGACTTTCCCTTGCTCAAAGGCTTAACACAAAGAGATCCTCATCTCACTACTTTAATGCAAATAACAGCTACAAAAAATAGCAGTGTTACTACCTGGGCATCAGCATGACTTGTGACATCAATATCATGCTGACAAGCTCCTTACCTCTCAGGATTTGCGTTGCCCATCTCTGGTCCTAATCCTAATGCATTCAGTACTGCTGGTGCAGAAAAACGTCTTCATGGTTAATATGCCTCCCTCACGGAAGGAACGTTACTCTGCTTTTCTGCCTATCTTTGCTTGTCAGGATGAGCTGCTGACACTATATCCTGCATACATCATTGCTTACTTGTTATATTCAAGAAAACCTTTAGTTAGTCCTAGCATTTATGTCTCCAGTGTGTGTCCATTTTGAGAGGTTTGCTTCTTTTGAAAAGTTCAACCACCTCTTCTCACTTTTAAGCATTTGCTGCAACACCTTTCATTAATGTGACACAATACTACCAGCTCCTCCTCTTCTCCCCTTTCCCTAGTCATCTTTAATAGCTTTACTCAGACCTTTCCTCTAGCAGCAGAATGAAAATAGCAAAAATATCAGCACTGAGCCTATCTGTTTTTTCAGGGCAGAGTTCCTGAAGTCCTCAGTTGGGAAGAGTGCAAGACCTTTCCTGGAGGTTCTTGAGGATCATGTGTCCTCTAATCAACCCCACAAATGCCACTGCCATCTCTAGGTGACTGGATACCAGGAGTGGAGTCAGGCTGCTGAATAGTTCCCATGGTTGCAAACCTGCTCTCATTTCTGCACTACTGACCTGCAGGATTTCAGAAAGGTCTATTTGGTCTACAGCATCCTCTGTAGGTGATGTTTATCCTGCTCTAACACAGTGATACAGACTGTAGTATTCACATCTAGTAACACGATAGTTCTCTGCTGTAATCCTTGTTAGCAAGAGAATGAAACACACATTTATTCAGGAGTGGATTTGGCTAGCAAGGCTAATGCACTAAATGACGATGAAATCCACCTACCAGAACATGTATTACAGAGTATTAAAAGATCTGAAATAATACGAATGAAAGCTACCATTAAATAAAATTTAGGGCCAGGTTAAATGCTTTTATGATGGGTAGAAGTATCATAAATTAAAGTATTTCATAGTGTTTATTACAGTTTCAGCCAAAGGAAATAATAAATGCAGTGACTGGCTGATTAAAAAATATCATATTATTGGCTAAATTATTAGTGGCCAGTGACCCTAATTAACAGGGTAATAAACCTGAAGATTTGCTTAGGATGCAGCTGTTGAGACAGCATGTGCTTCAGGTAGAGTTTGCCCTGAAAATGAGAAGGAGACCAAGGTTCCTGGAAGAAACAAACCAAACCAAAAAAAATGGTTGATAAGAGTCCCTGGGTTACTGGAACTGACACTCTGTTGTAGGCTGCAGACCACGATTGTCCTGTAAATTTATGGCTTGGGTAATAAGAAAAGGCTACAACATAGTTCTCGCATAACACACCAAGCAAATGTGGAGGTCAGATAACAAAAGTTCATATCCAAGCGTAAGTTCACTTGATGTTCTGGAAATAAGACTGACTTCTCCTATTTTCTTCATTCCATCTTGCAATTAAGCAGATGAGTAAACATGAAGTCTTAATTGTTGCCCTGATAAAGTACCTAATACAAGGCATTCTTGAAGGGGAGGGAAAGAAACAACTGTAACAATACCATTCAGTGGATCTGATCTGATTTGTACCCAGTCTCCCCTTTTTGAGATGCCTCCCTTGCAGTCTCCCTTCTTCCTGTCATTTATTTGCCCAGGTCTTTCTTTTAGGTTCATAATCTGATGTGGGTGATCATTGCGTGGTTCGTGCAGTGCCTAGAACAAATGGGCCCAATCCTAATTATTAATGCTTTGTTCAGGTTTTTTTCAGTAACTCATCCTGAAAAACCCTGAAATTTCTCTGCTTCTCTGATGAGCTATGAACATATATTCTGGGAATTTTAGAAGAGCCCAAAAGTGGTCTCTGAATTTGTTGATGCATTTAATTTTAGAAATACTGCCAAATTTTTAAAGGTAATTATTTGTGCAGGTTTATAGATATAAGTAAGGAATGATTAATCATGCTTAGATGTCCAGCTATCTGATTTGCATGTTTAATCTGGACATCAGATGTCTAAGGGCTATAAAGTGCTCCTGTACTTACTCTGGGTACAAAACCGATGGATAAAATTAAGGTCATTTTCCAGCATCAGGCCTAATTATGTGCTGGGTGGCCTTCAGGCAGCAAAATTAATCTTGTACGTTCAGTGGGGCAAAATGAAGAGCACCAAACCAGGAGGCCATCTCACTGCCTAAATGATTTGTTTCACCACAAAATAATGTACAAATAGGAAATTCCCTGGTTCTCTTTGCCTTCTCAGCTCCTCAGGGAAAACTAGTTATCAGAAAAGCCTGCTGTACGTTTAGCTGTATGTTTTTAAATTTTTTTAGCTGTTTTGTTGCTTGGTATTCTTTCTGCTTGTAAACGATGGGGAAAAAGAAAGACTTTTTAATTTGAGCATTGTCTGTAGCTACGGATGGAGTGATCCGCCGTGTCTCTGGGGCGCGAACCAAATTCCACTGATGCTTTTGGGAGTTTCCTAACTGCTTGTGAGTGGTTTTGGAATAAGCTATCAGTTGCCTAAAATAAAAGCACACAGTTTCTTAGCCAAAAGTTAGTTAGAATAGAAATTTACAATTTTACTGGTGTTCACAAATTTACTGATAAATGTAGAGGTTTTTAAGGCAAAGTCTTCAGAATATGGGTGATGACTTATCAGTAAAGAAATCACGAGGTGGTTTTCCCCACAAACATGCCCTACCAAAAAGGATCAAAGGCAAACCTGTATTTTCATTGTACCCCTTCCCTGGAAAAAAAATCCCTGCTTCCCGTAATGCCATCTGACATTGCTTGTCCTGTGAAATTTTTACTGCTACTGTGATTATTCAAAGGAATTGCCATAAAATATACATGAATTATGGTCAGCAGTCACCCTTACTATTTGGGGCTGTGATCAAACATGAAGGCTGGGTGTAATGAATTTTATTGGTTTCGGGACCTTGCGTAAGAGGAGGGGTGTACCTGCTGCATCCTCCAGTAACAGTACTGGCATGACTGGAATCTTGTACAGTGCTTCCCATCCCTTGTAGCTAAGGCTTTGCTTCCTGCTAAAATTTAGAGACAGCAGAGCATCATGTTCTCCATCATCTGTGTCCATATGTGTATGTAAGTATAATAATGTTTGCAAAGCTTTCATGCACTTCCTCCCACTGCTACCTCCTTCCTCAGTGATTCAGTCACTTCATATTGTAATACTTTGTTGACTATTGATTTTTGGTTAAGGTTGGAGCCCAGTACAACTGTATGAGCATTCGTTGGCTTTAATTTGATGTTATGCTGCTGCCTTCCATTCCATATTGACAGGCATCCTCTTATTTTCAGATTGGTGTCCATTCACTGATGAACGCGCACTAGGGGGATCATGACCTTTTCTCTTATCTGGACAGCTCTTGGCTTCATGAACATTTTTTGCTGCAGGGTGTTATTAACAACAGGGTGATAGAACAAAGAAATGAAGCTATAGGAAGCACATCAATGTATGAAATTTGCTTTATTAGGATTCCCCTGAGGACAGAGCAGTCCCTAATTACAGAGGTGTTACATTCCTTCTTGGAATAACAAACTATATTTTTAGCAGTAATGAGAGCATGATTTTGAAATCACTGTGTGGTCATCCTCCCACTGTACAGATGCTTGTTAATTCACAGTTTCCCAGATACTGATTTTGAGAGAAACATGCAACAAAAGAAAAGCTAAACATCTGTAAAATTACCTACTACAATAGAAAAAAGCATCACACATTTCAATATATGTATTTGAATTTTGAGCTTTCCTGCCATTCTATTTCACTGTATAAGAATGCAGTGTAACTTGTAAAATAATCCATTTTGTTAACAAACTTATACAGAGAAAAGGCCACAATGTATTAGTGATGTGAGTTTGAATCTCTCTTAATATCTGGATGCTCTATTTATGTAAATACTGGGAAGCTTTTTTTGGTTATAGAAATCTTATCTGAGTATGCCCGGGAGATGAGCTGGTGTACTGAATTCCCAAGAATAGGTCTTGGTTGATAATTCCAAGATTCTTCATTCCATATTGATGTGAATTGTTTCCAGAATATCCTATTTTAGTCTTCTTTTGGTTCTCGTTCTCCTAGACTTCTGAGACAGGCCAAAGGTAAAATGAAAAGCAAGCAAAATATGCTTATTCTGCATGCACATGCTTATTGTAACCCCTATAGCTCTTAAAAATAGTGTGAGCTCATCTTAGCCTGCACAAGCTGAACATGTTCCCAAGACAGAAGGGACTAAGAGTCCTCATTGCAAAAGGTGTAACCTGCCGATTACCCAACTAAGCAGCCCTTATGCTGCTGCCACAGCTTCTGGCCTCTCCTGTCAGACCTGCCTGGCAGACTGGCCTTTCTCAACACTCTTAGTTTACAGATCTAAAACCAAAAGCAAGCAATCAAAAACAAATGAACAAGCCACCCCAAACACAGGAGCCAACATTAGCGACTCGGCCGTGCGAGTACAGTTTGAAGCTCTCTAGTTGCATTTTCTCAGCCAGCCCTGCTTTATCCCTTCCCTCTGCCCCCGTGCCAGGCAGCCCCGTGTGCCGCAGTGGCAACACCGCTGGGAATCCTGGCGATGGTTTGGTTTGTAGCTGAACGGGCTGTGAGCAGCTCTCCCATCCTCGGTGGGTACGCAGCAGCTGCACGGCAATGTGTCCCCTTGTCCTCGGCTGGGCTGACCCAGCGCTACTCTCTTCCTGTACCAAACAACTGTGGCTGTTGGTGAAAGCGATTCTTGTTCAGAGAAGGGCTTTGTGGGGTGGATTTCAGGGCTAGATGGGCACAAGAGGTGATAAAATGACAGCTCTGGTTTAATCTGATTTTACTGATATTTCTCTGTTTAAAATTGAAAAACTAGAAAAGTCTGCTGGTGAGGATCTTTTAAAATTTTTAATTGCATCAAGATTTACTGAAATATTCCCTTTTCCTACTACTCTCTTTCATTTGCTGTTCATCAGTGTTTAAAAAAAAAAAAAAAAAAGGACCCTGAATTGATGAATAGTTTTATAAGTGTTCCCAACTGTATTGTAAACTGGGGTTTATACTGTGTCGTCTTCAGCCCGTAAGAGCTTTTTCTCAATAATAAACCATAAAGGATGGAAATGCTCCAATGTATTTCAAAACTTTGATAGCAATGCTGGTCACTGCTTTGTAAAAATAATCAAGCATTTGTCCAGCTAATGAAGATTTTTGCAGCCTGATAAGTAGGATCCTCAGTTGGGTTCAGGGACAGGAATTCCTCGGCCTGGCTTAATGTATGCTTATTTATACAAGAAAAAAACTTTTGAAAGGTGAGGTCATAAAGACCTCGCTTCAAAAGGCTTTGCAAGAACAGGGTGGGCTGCTCTCCTGGGGAGTGAGAAGGACAAGTCCTTGTCCCGCAGCAGCCTCAGGGACCGGTCCCTGGGCTCCAGCCCTGTGGTGCTGCTGCCTTTGCCCAGCTCCCCAGAGAGCTGCCTCTGTCTCACCATCACACCTCCTCCCTGCTTAGGACAGGCTGCTTTTCTTCCAAAGTACTTTTTGTTCAAAATGCCAGGAGGAAAAAATTTGCTCAGTCTGAATTTTTTGAAAATGGGAGAAAAAGAAGAAAAGTAAAAAAAAAAAAAAAAAAGCTGGTCCTGTTTTTGTTAGATGATTCAGCTTGCTCAGAGTGTCAGAGAAGGATTCACATATACAAGCATTTCTCTGTGTTTGTTACGCTTTTTAAGGACCCTGGTATTTTTTTTAGATGTGCTATGTACTTCACCTCTCAGGATTGCATTACAGGCGTTTCCCTCTCTCCAACAATAATTCAGTCAGCCAAATACAAATCAAAGGAACAGTTAAGTGGCCAGTTCCCTTTTAAAAGGCATACTCTACCAATAAAAATATTTGGCTTTAGCCCTCTTCTGCCTCAGAAACTCTTTAGTCCTTTTTTGCCTCTCCCCAGATAGCTGTTTATTCAATATTAAGCTCCCCTTTCCCAGAAGACCAAAGCATCCACATTCACATTTCACCAGGAGCGTTGTGATTCAGTAATGAGGATGAAATGCTTTTGGGATCCTGTGCTCATTGAAAGGCTGAAGCTAACCAATCTACTTGGTAAGAAGATGACTTTGTTCAGCCAAGAAATATCTCTTTACTGGGCCCTTAAAGCCCACCCTTACTACTAGAGAGAATGCTGATTGAAAGATGAGGGTGTAATTGCACCAGACAAGTAATTTTGATTGAGTAATTTTTCAGTGTTAGGTGGGCAGAAACAGCAGAGTCTCCTATTAGTGCTAAGGAAAGATGCACAGCTAAATCCCACGACCTGATAATGAAAGTTTTCCTCTTTATTGTAACAGTTAAAACATGTGAAATGCCTCTGCAGTTAAGCTACAATTAAAGGCTTTCTCTTTTTTTAGATGGCTGACAGATTCACAGAGCATTTTTCCCTCAAATAGGTATCTTTGTGCTCTGTGTACCTGTGAACACAGCATTCACCAGCGTCCTTCAAAGTAGAGAGAGAAAACCACACATACTTATGTGCTGAAAAAGAGCCTTAGGTGGCTGATCTTTCAGATAAAAGGAGTGGTTCTAGCACTAAAAGGGAAGGAGGCAGAGGATGTACAGCATCTTCTGTTGTAGTATGCCTGTATAGTGTCATGAAAGGAAAATGGAGAAAGCAAGGGAAAGATAGCACTCTTTCACAGTCAGGTGGTTTTCTCTGGTTTTGGGGGATAGTCTGACTTAAAAGCAAAACCTGAAGGCCCTTGTGTTTAAAACCATTTAGTAGCAAGATTATATTTAAAGCCAAGGGTATGCTCAAATCCATAATCTGTTCTACTGTAATGCGGTATGGCTTATTAAAGCAACAACGTCTAAACTAGCAGGCTCAAAATTTTATTTTAAAATGCCATAGGGCACTTACCTTGTCTCCTAATAACCACACAAATATGGGGATTTTCCGCTTTCTAATGTAATATTTAACTCAAACATCAGGGGTATATTTCACTTTGAGGGTTCAGGTCTAAGTTCAATGAAACAAAATCCCGCTTCAACACAGGAGAGAATTGCCCTGTCCTATTTAGGCAGTGGGTGCTCAGCAGAGGCAAAGAGCTGAAAAGAATATGTTGCCCTTTTCTGAGCACTGGCGAGGCATGCAGCGATGGACCAGGCGAGTGAGGAGATGTGGTCACTTTCACCAGGAGATCAGCATTTAAATAGGCAGAGGGAAGCAGGCAAGGATGTTTCTTGGAATCCACCTGCAATAGCACCTTGGGCCAGCAGGGCTTCAGGATGACAGAAAAGCTGTGATACACAGCAATAACCCCACCTGGGTCGGTCCCACTGGCACAATATATTAAGTGAAATCACCACCTGAGGCAGCGCTCACCAGTGGAAGGTATATCAGCTTTTCAGGAAGTATAGTATTGCTGTATGCTATTGAGGAAGAAACAGAAACGTGTTTATTCTATAGACATTGCGCAAGTTGTTTCGGCAGGGAGGATGAAATTGCCAGAATAAGAATTTGGCCAGGTAACTAGAGATAATGTTCTCCCTCTGTCAAAATTAGCCACAGGAACTACAAGGAGTACAGCTGGAAGAGGGGCTAAAAATAGCACCAAGCCCACTAACATTATTATATTGAAATATTGGCTCAGCACTGATTAACTCTCTCTGCTTCTTACCACCAAGTATTGAGCTGTTGCAGCTCTGGTATCTTCCTTGGCCTCACTGCAATATAGAATGTGTCTTGTTAAAATGAAAAACTTTGCTTTGTGTAACTAAAAATACATGTTTTCTTGCATAGAAAACAGATTACAAAAATGAAGTGTCATGGAATTTCAGATGTGGATGGGGGAAATGTCCCCATGCCCTCCTGATGGGGCGATGCTGGGAATGGTTCCTGTGACCACTGAACACCTGCAGTGCCTGGTGTGGTCAGTCGGAGCTGAGAGGAGTGTCTTGCCAGGTTGGACTTGTCCTGAGGGGCCAGGGATGAAGGGGAAATATGCTTCTGTAGCAACTGTCCTGACATCTTATGAACAGCCTTAAAGCTGCTTTTCCACTCAAAATGGACAAGAAGGTTATCTTCTGTACTTACCTGAGTGTGATTAAGGAAATCTATTTTACCTTGATATGGAGCAAAGTGCAATAAGAGATACGGTGTGTTATTTTTAAACCATGGCCAAATGAATTGCTGGTGCCACCAGTTTAGGTGTAATGTGAATAACAAAAGAAATTAATTTTGTTCAGTATTTAGTATTGACAAAACCAAGAATCTCTTGGTACCAGATTCACACAAACAGTATCTGGTTTTCAGGGTAAGCTTTTGCTTACTTTTTATATCCTGTATTGACACATTACAGTGAAATACATGGGATACTTGGAACTTGTGGAAGATTCACTGCATCCAAATTAAACTGGCATCTGCAAGAGCAGCATTATTCTTGGAGCTCCTGGAGCCACCCGGTGCTGGGACTGTTCCAAAGGATGAACAGAGACAGTCCCAAACGCATATATAGAGCAAAGATTTCACTGCTTTAGGGATTAGTATATTACTATGTGCATGTTGTTTTCAGCCAGGACCATGTAAAGGTTTTGTAACAAGGTCTGGATACAGTTTGCATTCATTTTGGCTTCCATTACAAATGGCAAAGTTTCACAAGGACCATAAGTGGAGAAAGTGAATCTGGGGCTAGTGGCACGTGACCAGAGGATGAGAGCTTTCGTGATGTGGGGACATGGGAAAAAATTAAAGCTAACTCAGGATATCCAGGCCAAAACCTCCCTGCTGTAGTCTGAGATAAAGGCATTTGTGTAAATTGGCACTGATTTTACACCACCATGAGGGTGGCCAAAAAATGTATGCAGTGATGCAGGTTTCCAGAAGTATCTGAAACAGGGCGCAGTTATTTTTCTTTGGCCTGAGTCAAACCCTGCAGGCTGCTAGCCACCTCCTCCAGGATGCTAAATCCTTCCAGATTCTGTTGACATCAGAGAAACTCAAGGACAGTCAACGCTCTCAGGATATATTTTTTTCAAAGCACTCAGCATTGAATTAAATGGTTGCTGGGCTGGCTAATATTGGGTATCTTGAAAAAAAAATCTATCTGCAGCTAGAAGCTATAAATATCAACTATTTTGTAATAATTACTGAAAACACAGGGCTTTTCCACACATCCAGCAGAGACCTGTGCTCTGGGCAGAGGCAGCGGGGCCCAGGAGCTCTCAGCCAGGGACAGCGGTTGGCATCCTGCCTCGCACACACTGCAGCCCCTTCTCTTTACATCTGCACATGTGTGCTTGGCAAAATTAGACTGAAATGGTCAAAGCAGCACAGACAGCATTATTTGGAATAATTCTTACAAACATTTTAAAGCTTATTTTCAAAACCATATGCTGTCTTTTAATGACAAGCTTTGAAACTTAGCCATGACAAAGCTTGGAGGGGCTTCGGGGTGATAATTTATACAAAATATATCACGCTCCAATAAAACTCAAGTATCTATACAAAATATCCTGTTTTCCCAGTATTAAATTAATCATATCTGTTACTTTACATCAGCTAATGTTTGATAACCTTAATTTTGCTTTACTGCTAGTTCCAAGTGAAAGTTGTGGCAGTGAGCGAGGGATAGCACGATGGGCCCTGGTCTGTGTGCATAATTATGTTTATGTACACTGCAATATCTACGATTCCTTGTCAGAACTGAGATCAGCAGAGGAAGCAATATAAAGGTGCATGCATAGATTAGTGCTGTGCTGAAAAGGATGTTTTGTGACTGTGAGGTGCTTGCAGCTTGTTCCTCTATAGAAACCACTGCAACATTGCTACTTTTGAACCAAGTGATTAAATAGCAGTTTTGATATCTGACATTCATGTGACATCTGTAATGTTTTGTTGAGCTTGACTGAAACTGTTGAAGTTCTTTACTGCACAGTGTTTTACAGAGAAAATTTGTAACAAGACATGCTACCTGGGGCTTCCCCTGCATTCGTCCTGCATCTGTAAAACCTCGCCAAAGTCGTTCACCGGTATGGCTGTAAAACAAAATTAAACACAAGCATATGAAGGGTTAAAAGTAAAATATTCCATAATATCTCAGGTATTTACACGTTAAAGAGCACTGTGGAGTGAATTACCATGTCATGTCAGAAGCCACGCTTCCACCCCAAATCTGCCAATCATTATAAAGCTGAGTTTGTTGGGCCTTAGATACAGGGACCGAGCCAACTGCCTCGGGCAACATCCATACTTATTAGACAACATGGACCCCAGGGAGCTTTTCCGAGCGTGGCCCTCACCACCTGGCTAAAGCCGAGAGTAATGAAAGGCAGCAGCACAACAAAGCACTAAGTGACTACAGCCCTGGCTGCCGAGCAGAATCCAGCGCCTACCAGGGCAAGTAGACTTGGTCCCAGGGGACAGACAGACATGTTAGATTTGTTTTTCTCATCCTCTATTTTCAGCGCTTTTGTCAGAAGATACTCTAGAATCTTTGCAACATCCCTGTTTCATTCAGTGGTGAGCCTGTAGTCTTTGCTTGACTTTGCAATTCCCTTTAGCTGGATGGATCTTCTTGGGGGTTTGTTGTTGCTTTGTGATTTGGACATGGGCAGATGTAGGGCTGGATTATCGATCCGCCGGTGTTTCCTCCTGCTGTGTTGGGTATCAAAGCCTAGAGGGAGCCATCTACGCGGGCTGTGCTCCGAGGAGGAGAGCAGCTTTCAGCAGGACGAAGCATAATGACAGCACTGAGATTTTTTTCTGAGCATTTTCTTTGCTCTTTTAGTACAGTCAAGTGTGAATATTTTCAAGAAGAAATGCTTGCTCGATGCAGGTTTTGCAGATAATTCTATACTCTGCTCAGGCAAAGGATTGGAAATACATCAGAAAAGCGATTTTAAAAGCTGAAAGAAATATCTAAAATTGTCACCCATGTCATAGGCAATGAAAATACTTTCTTTCTATGTCTTTATTCATTGTAGTGTAGGGCACGATAATATTTACATATTTTCTACCCTGGTTAAAGCAGCTGGACAGTACACTTTTTTTTTTCTTCTCTCCTCCTGCAACCTGCTTTGTAATATAATGACTAGCTCTAAATCCTTCAGAGTGGAGGACTTAAAGGTAAAGCCTAGTACAAAGTCATATTTCAGCAGTTCAGACAGGGGAATCCAGTAAATTTTATTTTCTATTCAGAGCGCGCTGGCAAGAGGAGCATCCATAAGGTAGGAAGATACCATGCTGAGCACAGGGGCTGTCAGTTCTGCTTCCTTTAACAGATCACCTTAGATTTTCTGTTCTCTTTTGAAATACTGTGGGAAGCACTTGCTCCGTCTCCGTATGGTTTTTATACATAGGTATTTATAAAATCTAAATCTAGTGAACCGTTTGTCTTTTGTCAGATTGTAGCCACGAGATATATTCAAAGCACTGAGGGATTTAATCCTAGGGAGAGTGTGAAAATAACGATGGCTACTTAAAACACTTATTTCCACATTTAGCCATATCCATATGTACTTCAAAGTGCATATCAACGAGGGGATGACTAACCAGAGATAGTTAACACTTCCTATCTGCTTTTTAAACCTTCCCATTGCTGTTCCTCAGCCCTCCAGAAGCAGAAAGAGCGTGAGCAGGATAGTGTGTGTGTGTCTGCGTGTGTGTGGGAACAATTCTATAAAAGATTATCTTGCTCACAAAGCAAATGGCCCTGCCCCCATTGCAAAGGCAGAGTTTCCCTCGAGATTAGGCGAGAAGGAATTGCTTGTGGTCAGCAGAGGAGGGAGAACAATAGAGCCCAAAATGGGCAGCAGCAGCGGCAGTCGCTGAGGTGGGTGGGAGAGTGGCCAAATGGCCATTGCAGGCTACGTGGCATTGTCACTGACACCAAACATGGCTAAAAGGTCTCAAATTAGCAATTGCTGTGATTAGCAGGTGGTTCGAGAGATAGGAGGCCAAAGGAAGTGATTGGTGGTTTAGACATCACATGCTATTTAGTCCAAAACATTCTTCACTTGCTCATTAACAGAGAATTATGAAATTACTTACAGGAAAACAATTCTAATGAAATATAGAGGCCTATAGAAATCAATTCTTTAAAAGGGATGTGACTTTTTATAAAATTATTACCGTTCCTGCAGATTTTATTTTTGTGAAGGAATTCTGTCAGAAAGTCTGACAGGGAAACCAGTGCTATTCAACAATATTTCATCTGACTAGGAAAAGCTGAAAAAATTACTCTGTAACATATGCTTTCTTCTCATAAATACCTTGTGTATTTAGATTGGGAATCTGTTAAAGGAGGTCCAAGGCACAAGATTCAAAAACATTTATAAGAATCAAAACTCAGAATGTTTTGGTCCAGAGATTGGTTCAGTTTAACCCACTGCACTAAAGGAAGATTACATAAACAAAATGTGAGTCCCTTTCTATTTCTTGACTTTGAAAATAAACTCAAGGATGTCAGGGCCATATTAGCACTGGCTCTTTTAAAAGCTAGGACTGGATTCTCCAATTTCATGGATGTGCAGATACCAATACTCTCCTGAGGGCTGTCTCTGTTCCAGACCCAAAATCTGGAGCACAGCAAGTCCAAAGATACTCTTGGAATAATATCCATTTACACATTAGCAGCCTGCTCTTCTCTTTCTTAAGACTTACACTACCTACTCCTGTTCTCACAGCAGAAAGAGTAATGACTTGTGCCCAGCGTCAATGTCACGAGCACTCACTGAGCGATCTGCAAAATCCTGTCCTGGACATGCCAGAGGAGCTAACTCTGCCAAAACAGCTGTAATTAGGGATCCAGACCAAAACTAAATTTGGGTACAATGCTTTATTTTTAATTGAGATTTTGCTTTTCCTGAAATGTTGCAGAAAATACTAAGCTGACCGAATTAGTGCTGGGCTATATTGCTGCTCCTTATTTCATGTGCTGCAGGCCACTGGACAGCTACAAGATCTGGTTTTGTGTTTGCCAGAAGTGGGTTTAAAAGTATACTCTGAAGGCAAAAACTTCAGTGTCCTCTCCCTAATTCCAGGGAAGCTGACAGCAACTGGGCTGCCGTTATCTCAGGATAGAAATGGGACTAACACATCCATTCCTGGTGCTTGTTTCGGAAAACATCAGCCCTACTGTCAGGCAAGTCCCAGCGTGCAGTCTGCTCCCAGGTCCCTCTGGATACAGGCAGCAGGAGCGTGAGAACAGCTCTGTGGCACACACACACACAGAGAAAGCGGGGAAAGGGGTGATGTTGTCCTTTAAATTTTAGAATAGTCGTGTAATATAGAAACACAATTTCATGAGAACAATTTCTCTGACCTTGCAACAGGGCGAAAAAAAAATAAAACCAGCAATGCATAGTCTCTATTTGAAACTGCTGGCATATGGTATTTCAATAACTCTTCAGCTGCCATCACAGGGGGCTGGATTCAGGGTGGCTGAGGCCTGATTGTAGGTGCAGCTTAGGACAGCTCTTCCAATCAGGGCAGCTGCAGAAAGTCTCTCTGTCTCCACTCCTGTCTCATAACTGTCCAGGTGTCCTCAGGTGCAAAGCTGAGAACTTGGGTTTCTTCCTGATCCCTCACTTCTCCTCCTTGTGCTTATTTGCTGGTTTTATTAATGTACATACTGAGCATAGGAAAGCATTCTGTAATTTTTTTTTCCAAGCTGTTGTAAATCAAATTTAGTTTCTGTTTTGCACCATACAACTCATAACGAGGAATGAGGCAGAAGGATTCCTTGCTGCTGTTGCACTTCTCTGAGTCAGATGAAGTGCAGCAAAATCTGTCAACTTGGTTTTAAAATATGTATGTTCTGGTTGTCATTTGTAAAACAAAGCAAAACCAAACAAACAAAAAACCACACACACAAAAGACAAACAAAAAAACAAGCTCTGCACAATAGTCACCTTTTCTTCTATGGTGAAAGAGGGCAAACCTCACCTGAGAGGTGATGCTAAGGGCACCCAGACAGCACAACGTGAATGAGAAAGATGCATCAGTGACACAAAAACTGATGCTTTAAACTGTTTTCTCTGGGTTTAGTTGGGCACGTTTCTTCTGTTCCTGGTTCACCATGTTTTATTTTTAGCTGTGGCTGTGTGTAGAAATCTGCAGATTAAACATCTGTCTTGTTACAGAAAATATCAGCTAAGCCTGGGAAGATGTCTAGCCTAGAATACAAAATTTGCATCTGATGATTTGGAAAATGAAAATTTTTATGAAGTACCTGGCTGTCCGTGTTATGCTCTTCTGTGGGAAAGAATAACAATGACTTTCCTTAAAAACAGAAGAAATTGATTTTCAACGCCTAATTAAAAATAAAAATTTAAAAACAAACAAACAAAACAACAAACAAGCAAACAAAAACCACCCCACCAGGTTTCAATCTCCTATTTAAAATTTCTTTACAGGCACTACAAATTTCAGCCGAAAAGGATGACCTTTTCAGAGAGCTGTAGAAAAAGTTAAAAGGGAAACTTCTTTGCACAGCTCCAGTGCTGCATCTGCTGATATGGGCATCCAGTAAAGTGTATGGAATGGAACAGCAGTGATAATCCTCATAAAAAATTTAGGATGGATGCAGGGTATGAAACTTTCGTATCTCAAGTGGTTTTTTTGTTTGGTCGACACTGGAATAACTGGCTGAGGACTCATTAAGTGACTGAGAACAATAAAGAAGAGAAATTACACTTTTTCATCCATCTTTAGATGGTTGAAATTATTTAGCTGTTGTTGTAACACATCTCTGCTACTTTGTGTGTCATATTTAATTCTGTTTCTGTCAGAAGAAGCACAAGAAAAAGGAGAATTATTAGAAAACTCAGCTTACTAAAGATAATTTGCTGCTATCTATGGCTTTTCAAGTGGAACTCAAATGTGTGTTGCAAAGAATTAAGAAATATTTTCATTTTAAGAAATCTAGATGAGGATGAGATGTTTGAAAATAATTAATAGCCTTTAAGTAACACATTAGGCTTTACATACTTTTTATCCCTCAGACTTCCAGAAATTTTACATAATACTTCTCATGTTACTGTCATTAGAAAATGGCTAAAAATCAGATGACTTTGCTTCTTTGCGGCAGATTCCTTTTTGCTTTCTCAGGATGCTGTGACAATATAGAGAAGCTGTAAATTTTGTTCAGATACACCTGGAAATTTCCCCTTTTGAAGGAGGTTGAAGCAAAACTGGAATGAAAATAGGAGCTTGTAGAGGGACTCCCAGTCCTCTGTGCTGGAGGGAATCTGGGCAGAAGCATTGTGCCTGAGTTTTTCTATACTGAGAAGTTAAAATACTTCTAGAATTTAGAAGCAAATGAAGAATGTTTTAAATATGAACAAGGTTGTGTTGACTTCAGCAGCTTCTGTCAAAAAATAAGAGGACTAAAAGTTTTCGATATGGGAAACAAGATGGAAATCAGGCAGGAGATGGGTGCAGGAATGAATCTGGAGCGCTGCCTGGGAAATAGGAAGGAAGCTCTGCAAGTGCTCAGCTCAGGAGCAGCATCAAGAGAGCTGGAAGAGAAAGTGCAAAGAGGACTTTATATTTCAACGGCAGGGAGAGGATTCAGAAAACCACTGAGGTCCAAAGAAGCCAGGGAAATAAAGGTTTTCATTAATGGAAGGTGAAATGGAGACATAATGTAGAAGCAGAATGTTTAAATGTGAAGATTAATCGAAAAGGATTAAAATGCATAACATTGGAGTTCAGTCAATACTCAAAGAAGAGTGGACCTGATTAGGATCTCTGTTATTCTCCATTAGCACGTGCAGAACTGTGCTGGCCTAATGCAGCAAATTTGGTTCAAATCTCTGCTGCTGAGAGCAGAACACTACTAATACCGGTGTAGGAAATTCTTCAGCTTTTTCAGAACTCCAGCATTAGGAAGGCTGAACACCAGCTGATCAGAGGCTTTTTAGGTCCAATTTTCAAACATTTCACTATTTGCAGTGAAGTAGGACCTTGCTTCAAAAACTGTAAGATAATACACAAATGGTCAAAACAGGAGGCAACAAAATAAAAAAGCACATATGAGTAAGCAAAAACTAGAGTTAATTCAAAGCACCCAGTTCCAGTTGGTATTCATGGAGGTACACATGTGCTATGTGTGCACGCACATAAAATACACGTTTATCTACACGTGTGGCTGGTGATGCTTTGGTCTGAAAAAATATGTACTTTCCCTCTCTTTTTTAACCTTATCTGTGCATTCTAGGGTCATGTAGCCTTTGTGCTGACTCTGGACAAAAATTCCCCTTTGATGGAGGATACATGCTGAAAGGTAGAATTCTGAATTATGTTCTCTAAATTATCCCGTGCTCAGAGAGCAAGTATTGATTTTAAAAAATGACTGAGCCAGACCTCGCACTGCAGTCCCCCCAAAGCACAACAAACAGCAGTCATGTGCTCAGCTACCAAGAGGCCACTGTGCTGGCATTGTTTCAAAAAATCAGAAAGTCATCAATCAACCAAATAGTAATCGGAATAAGTACATGGTATCTAAAGACACATTTTATCCAGTTACATGCTCCAATTCAGTTAGCTACGAGGAGAATTAGAACAATATTGGACCGATTAACAAGCCTACCTTGGGAACTGTGAGCTGTTAAGTTATTTATTTTGCTGCCTTGTATAAAAGAATGAGGAGAATTTCATCTGCATAGTTAAGCATTCAGTAACTTCCCACAATAAATAACCCAGCATCTCTTTGTGCTAGAGTGTTTTTTATGGAGCCTGACTGAGAAAACAGAATTTTACTGTAATTGGTTTCTGTAGCTTTCGAAAGGTTTGGACACAATTGTGTTTCAGTAAGATTTTTATTTTTTTCTTTGGCAGCCGTTAGTCATCAGTGTTGCAACGGAACTTCACAAGCAGTAAAATTATTAGGATCACTGTATTCAAAACATCATTGAGTTTTATTTTAATGATACGATTTAAGGATCAATGCAAAAAGCACGGTTTAGAATTTCAGTCTTGCACAATTCAATTGAATCAATAATCTGCGGTGTTGCTGTGCAGGATGCGCTTCACAATAATACAAAATATACAATTTCTAAAGAAATACATCACTGAAAAATACACTATTCAAGTGAATACATCCAGCTTTGTATACTTACAGCTGTCTTTTGGGAGGTACAATACAGGAACAGACAGACTACACAAAATGCTTTGTAATTTAACAGCTCATACAATTAAGATGGCTGAATTTTTCAGTACTGCTATATAGCACTTCCCATAACGAAATCTCCAATTTTTAGTTTTAGAAGTTTAGAGCTCCAATTGCTATTAAACATAGCACATGGTTTTCAGTACAGAAGGAATTAATTTAAAACTATTTTCATTCAATAAATCTGGAGTTTACTAATGAAACAAAAAGAAAGTACGCATGTACTTAAAATGTTATGGTATTGTCTCCTAAGACCTAAGCTGATTTTTACATTTAAATTTCATGTGCATTTTTAGTGTCTGGAGGAGAGAAGGTTTTTCTGAATTCTTACGATAAATACAAATGAGTCCGTGTTTTCTTTCCTTAGAGCACCCCACCTGTCTGTGTTGTGTAATTATGTATGAAACCTGCAAAATACCATTTACATTAATTTGTAGGGGTTTGCTGTAACTCAGATTTAGTACGAGTTTGTATCACCCAGCCACTCCCTGCTCTTTGTTTCCTTAGCTTTCAAGAGACAGCAAGGTTGAAGGAGTGAAGCTTTAATTACTTTCTCACTGCAGAAAAGGTTGACTTTCTAGGTCTGAGCTTACAAAACAGAGCTGGAAGGATCAGAATTAATCTGTGTCATACCTGGCCAATGTATTCAGCTCCTTGAGGGTCATCATATTAACATGCTGTCAAGTCCCATCCCTCTCAAAAGCGCTGCTCAGGAAAAACCCAGCTTCTGGGCAGCAGTGTGTTATTCAAGCCAGGTGAATAAGCTGGACATAGGCAATGGTGATGGGAAACATTTGAATCTTTGCTTTCCCGTGCAATTATCCCTGCAGGGCACTGAAAAAATATGCAAGGGAGGATTGCTGATTCGTTCCATGGGAAACAACATCCGGAAAGGCAGTAGGTGCTGGCGCTTCCTCACCATTTTCAGCATAAAGCATTTTTGAGAGTCTGTCTAAGGTGAAGCATAGGTAAATTGCTCAGGGCTGCTCAGGAGATTTTGTTGTTATCTCCTACGCCAGACATTTAAGTACAGTGGAAAACCCAGGCCTGTGTGACTCAGAAGTTCAATTCCTTTGTAAGTAGGATCTATTTTTTCAGTAACTATAGTGCTCTCCAAATTTCCAGTTCAAATAAATACGCATCAGTAACGAAACTAAATGAGGTTTACTTTAAGAGTTTATAGAGGCATAAAGCATTTTATATCTTTGATAATTAGCTAATAGGTCTCGTTTCAGGGGCTTTTCCTACTATGATGAGTCTGTCTGTCTTTTTGCATATGTTCTTCTGTCTTCATTGAGATATTGTCAGAAGTCTCTGCACTGTTGAAAGAGAAAGAATTCTTTTACACCTGTAGGACAATTGAAGTACGGAAATCAGAGGTCTTTTTGGTAGTTAACTGTTATTAATACTGTCTTTACAGCGATGAATGAAACAATATTTAAGCTCATTTGGGCCACTTCATAATTATCCAGACGTTTTACTGTACATCTGCTGCTTGATCATGTGAATAATGATTAACTGGAGAGACAGCTGGCTTGGTGTGTGTTTTTTGGCAGCAGGAGCTATCACAGTGCAGGACATGTCGCTCAGCTTACAGATGTGAGAGCTAGAAATCCTTACAGGGAGTGTCGGTTGCAACACTGAGCTCCTCTTCTAGAAAAAATAATTATCTTTATTTTGAAATAAATAAATAAATAATTTTAAATATTTCCCTTTGCTTCCCAGGGAAGATTTCTATAGTATGTTGTACTTTCCTGTTTCCCCCCTTCTTTGGTCTGAAGAATTAACCATGAGAAAAATTAGACACTACATATAATCATTAACCTGTACGAAAAATAAAGTTAGGAAAATCTTAGAAAATCTTGAATAGCGCAGAAGCTGTTCACTGTGTGCTTGTGGGACTTGTCCTAAAAAATGCAAAGTGAGACCTGCTTTTTAAAGGACAACTGGCAAGAGTCACAGTTTTTCTTCTCCTTTCTGCTTCACAGCAGACATTTCTTTTCTTCCTACAGTGTTGACCTGACAGGTTTTTCTCTGAAGAAGTAGATTCGTAAGAGGTTTGAGTTTTTCACTGGTGGATGTTTGTAATTTTGGAGTAAGGAGGGCACAAACTGCAGAAGGAAAAAAAGGAGACAGTCTAATTCTTACCTGTTTTGAAGTCCCACATGCTACTTCAAAATAGCTCTTCGCAGAAACTCGCTGCTTTTCAAATACCCTTAAATTGCAAACAAAAGCTATGTGAAATCCAGGCTTAAACAGGAAACAGTGTTGGGTAAAATAGGTATTTTCTATTAAAGCAGAACTCTTAAAAGTTGATGACATAAATTCAGGCAAACTGATGAGGGCAAAGGTGAGTCTCTGACCGGTTACCATAACCTGCAACTGCCTCATTTGCCTAGACCTATTGATGAGTATAAAATAGCAATTAGATCCACCAAACTTCTCTGTTAGCTTGATCCAGGTTTGTCAGGAGAGCAGCAGGAGGTAGGACCTGGCCACACTCCCACACCAAGCAGTCGTTCCAGGTGGATGGATCTGAATGGATTCATGTGGCAGAGAAAGGGCCAAAACATGTCAGTCCCATCTACAAGTGGTTTCTGTTAGTTATATTATTTTTATTATAAAATTGGGACCTGAAGGTAGAAGGAAGGAGGGAAAGAAATACAACGAAATAAATCTGTGTTCTTTTACCGTTCTTCTAATATTTTACTGCAGCCTAAAGATAAGTTCATAAAATAACTTGCTCTGTTTCTTCATCTGCAAAATGTGAAGCAGAGGGGTTCCTTGTGATATTGTGAAAGTACAAACATAAACCCCAACCCTCAAACTGTTCTTGTATGTTGCAAGATGTTTTTCAGGTTCTAAAAAGTGTGTGCTGCAAAATACATTTATCAAAACCAAGCCAATTTACTTAATGCTTTTATTTTTTGTGAAATAAATAAATAAAACTATCCTAGGTCTGTTAGCCACTTTAGTTGTTTGTTTACTTATTGCTGAGAGCCTGTGTGAATTAGAAGATGTAAATGAAGCAGTAAGAAACACGTGGCTGTAGCAAACCTCTGTTGGGAGTGAAAGTTTGGTTCATGTTCACGTTCCCAGCGGACTGGAATAACATTGAGTGAAACTCACCCACTTCAAAAAGGTTCCTCATTTGCAATTTATGAGATGGAGGTGCATCAAAGGCATAAAAGCCAACAAATGGTCAGAAGTTAAAAGGGAGGGGGAGACGGGCTTCAGAAAAACTTAGTTAGCTGGTGATCCCATTCTATGAATAAAAAAACTTACCTCAGGAAATCTATAGCCAGACCATCTCCCTTCAGATGAATATCTCTATTCAAGTGCAGCAACCCACACTGAAAATTGCTTTCAATGTAGTTTGCTCTCTCCTGTAGCAAGGTGCAAGAGTGACATGTTTGTGGAGCAGCTGAGTATGGACCAAGTGTTGTCTTCCAGGTCAGCTGAGGAGCAGCTCCAGGCCAGGCAGCGGCTGCCCTTGGTAATCCCAGATCCCTGGATTGACTCCTGGTTTTGCTCCAACTTCTTTGACTTGGAAGCCAAAACTAGCCAAAACTCACTAGCGGAGTGAGATAGTTATGATTAGTAGATAGTTCAATAGTAGATAGTTCGATAGTTATGATACATCTCTGATTTCCACTCCAAGGTGTCCACTGAGATCTGGCATCATTCAAAGCTTTTTCCTGTCTCGTTTTTGCAATAGGAGTCGATGCTGTCTTTGTTGTTCTTGCTGCACAACAAGGATTTTGGCTGTTACAACCCTTGGTTCAACCTACTAGCTCTCCTTCTACTATAATTCGAAGCTATTATTGTGGTTGATGAGTTCAAGTTCATATTGGCTTCACATTTCAGTCAGGGATTTGTGTGTGTGTGTGTGTGAATATTGACCAGTATTTTATAGTGCAAAAAAAGGAAGACACTGTTTAAGGGGGTAACAGCATGCACTTACAACGATCTCTTACACCTCTTTTATAGGGGTCCAGAGCTCGGGTCATGCCTAGTTTGCTCTCTCTAGGAAGTGTCTAATGGCAGTTACTTAGGCCACAAACTCTCTGAAACAGGACTATTGTTTTGACTGTAGTTTTAAAGAAGCTGTCACTGGGGGTCTGTGCCTCTGAGGTGGCACAGCAGTGGTCCTACCTGGCATCACCGCTCCTGGAAGTTTGCAGCTGCAGACTGTCCAGCCTGCCTGATGCTCCTCTGGCCTCTTCTGGAGAATATCCCATCAGTCACCTATGATACTGGCTTTCTAATCTTATTTCCCTGCTTCTCCATTTACTGACTAGATATTCTCAGAATATGCCCAGAGGGGAAGGATATTTTTTCTCATTTTAAGACTGTATTTGATAAGAGAAAGAATAGCTTTGGCTCAATTACTGTCTCTACAGATGTGCTTTGGTCAGAATATGAAGGAAAGAATTATCCTATAAAAGGTCTTTACTTATTCGCTAGGCTGTTTATTCAATAGCCACTCAGTAATTACTTCTAATGCTGTTTTTGCCAGTCTTTTTTTAGCCTTTTCTGTTCCAAATATTAGTGTTGAGATCAGTGCTACTGGGTGATTTTTCTTTCTTCCGAATAAAAGTCTTGTACAGAAAGGCTCATCCAAGTCTCCCAGTGACACTCACAGTTAATGGGGGAACTGCATCAGGACTCCAGCAGCTGACTGTCCAGACCCAGCTTATCTGTTTCTGCATATTTAGACAAAGACTGCTACAATCTGATTCATTCAAATCAACGTTCATTCCCTCTGCATGAGATGTCCTAGATTTTTCATGGGTTTCATATATGGTTTCCTAGGGACTCTGCCCTTAAAATTCATGGCAAACACTTGAGAGGTTATGTCCTTTTCACGACTCACTTCAGGGAGTTTCACAGATGTCTTCGGTTTGTTCAGGCAAGATTTCTATCTCTTACTCTCCAAGCAGAAGAGAATTGCCATTAGCCTTTTATACTAGGCTTAATTGCCAGTTACCAGCATGTAAACAGCCTCATAACACTGCATTGCTCCAAGCTTATTACACTCTGTAAAGGAGACCTGTGCAGAGAAATCTCTGCAGAAGGAGGGCTAAAGGGCATTGAAGGACTCCCCCATTTCTTCCAAAGTTTCCAATACCTCCTTGCAGGTTTGAGAGCTCCTTGTACATTTAGCTGGAATATGAGAGTTTGTTCCTGTTAAAAAACTTATGTCACCATAAAACAGTAAGGGTAAAAAGTGTTTTAAATAATTGTCTTTCAGAAAATAAAACAGATACATTATGAAAATAGTATCAACACAAGCAAACATGATTTGCCAGGCGATTTTTGAGAAATAAGAAATCACATATGCAAAATAAAGGAGCATCTGTTTCATTTGGGATCGTTTAATCCTGTTTCTCCATATTTTAAGCAGAGCAGGTCACAAGCACAGTCCAGTGGGGGAAGTTCAGTATATTAAATGCACCAGCAGTTTTCTCTTGCAAATTGATTATTTAAATTGAGCTACTCTCAAGTAATGGACAAAACCCGTGCTTACAAATATGAGTTTGTGTGGAGATTTGCATTCCAATCCATTGTTCTTTCTCTCTATGCTACCAGAGACATCCTACTTAATTTCTTTGTGCTTATCTCAGCACTTACATCTTAAAATTAAAACTTACTGGATGTTCATAAATTACTGTAAGGAATTATGTTTCTGCACTACTTTTCTCTCTTTTCTGCATTTTTTTTCTCTCAAGACCCCTAACCATACTGGCACATACATATGGTTGGATGCAATAATTTTTTTGCTCATAAAACTAATGCAAAAATTTGGAAAAGTTAAACAAAAAATTGCTTTGACATTTTGTCTCAACTATGATATTTGTAGTGCAGGACTGCAAAGCAAGGAGCAGTGACAACTCCTCATCCAGGAACTACTAACCCCAAAGTGAGAGAAGAGTTTTTTAAGAGGAGATAAAGAAATTACTGAGAGTGGGAATTCATCCAAAGATTCTTCGAAGGATACCCAGGCTGTAGTGGTTTCACTGCTCTGATTTTTGGACAATTCACGGCCAAATTAAGTTGTTCTCCTATTTCTTGCAGTATCCACTGCTGTCAACAGCATCATCACAAATAGAAAGTAATTCTCTCATTTTAATTAACCGCAGACACTCCTGATTGCTCTAGCCGGACAGAGCTCTGCACATTCAAACCTGCCTGTCGCTGTTTCACCGAGCAGTTTGAATGTGGAACTCCTTCACTATAAGAAGTAGAGCAGTCCTGTTTGATGTAAACAGAATTCCCACATTCTTGAGGGTCAGCCGAAGAACTGCAGAAGAGCATTTCGAAGAAAATTTCGCTGGCGCATCTTGTCTCAGTTGTGCTTCATTCCATTGAGGCTGCTTGGCAGCTTGGCCGTAGCTCATAAGCTTTTGCTTTTGGAGTTAGACTTGCCAGTGCAGCTTTAAACTAAATGGGGTTGTAAATCAAAATGTCCTCATCTACAATTCTTTCCTGAGCATCTGATTGCAATCATGCTGCATGCTATTTGTACAGGGATGTTTGAAAGTGCCTATAAAACAACAGCTAATTGCTGATCTGCTTAATTAAAGAGAGCCTTTTGTTGTCACATATACAAAGATAAATTAAATAATCAGCTTTGGACTAATGAGAGATAATTAGATTATGCAGTCTGATAAATAAAGACAAAAATCCTGCAGATTGCCACTGTACTCTGGGCAGCTGAGATCACGACAAGGTCTAGATGTGCACTTTCCTCTCCTTTCTACTTCAGCTATAGTGGTTTGGATTTTTTCCATCCCAGAGTTAACACGGTGATCAGAGCTTCCAGGCATTAACAACTGTTTTTATGTATTATAGCTCAGGATTTGTTGTTTAACAGCAATGTGATTTGCATGGACACAGTTTCATTTACTCAGAATTCGAGCTCCTATTTAAAAAGAAAAGACTAGATCTGTCTGTTTACTGACGACCTTTCAGCCTGAACAGATGCATGCTGCCGACAGTCTTCTTCAGGGAGGGAGGTAAAATCAAATGTCCAAGTTTGTTCTTCTTGTTACCCTATTTAGATGGATAAACCAAGAATCAGTTTTGTCCAGAAGGTCTAAAATGCATATGCTCAGTAGGTGTTAACACTGAAGTCTAATAATAACAATTTACCTGTCTTTAGTGGAAAATCCTTATTTAGTGGGATTGTATGGTTTCTCCAAGACTGTTGTCCAGAGGTTTGGGGAATACCCAGCCAGCTTTCTTCATTCTTCCTTTTATTTGTGGTCTCTGAAAAAATAACTTTAGCTCACAAAGGAAGCTGTTCAGGCATTCATCTAATGCATGCAAACCATAAAATCAGATTATAGCTTGCAGAAAATTAACTCATCGTACAGCTGTGTAGTGTGGACAACATCAGTACCTACTGTTTTGGTCTTCAGATCCACTTCTGTTATGCTGTGCTACTTGGTAGTGTTGACAGATCCTAAGATTTCCTGAACAAATTGCTTTTATCATTTTGCATGCCACTGTTTTATAGCGGCTCTGCTTTTCACACGACATACATGTTAAACTCGGCAGAACCTTTGTTAGAATGGACGTATCAGTAGATGACAACTTTCCCAAGCAAGCATAAAGGAGACATTTTTCCTGAACATGGTGTTTCCCTGGCAAGTCTGTTTACAGCTGGATTCTTTGTTTTCTTCATGGAATCGGGTTTTGGTGTCAGTAGCCAACACACAGAAAAAGCAATAGTTGTTTCCTAAGTGACAGGAATATGAACTTCTTGGAGCCCACAGCCACATCGTGTGATTGCCAGCAAATAAAGATCAGGTTTTTACCAGCACTTCTGTCTTACCTGCAAGGTCAGAACAAAATTCTGACAGTATGTCTTCCTACACTTACAGCTAAAGCCCAGCCTATATAGGGTCCTAAATCTGTAATCAGAGCCTTATGCTGCTGCTATGATACGTGAACAATATTCTAGTGATTTTAATAATTTTCACTATATTCGCTAGTTAGATTAATCAAATATATGATTAAACTGCTTTCTTCTATCTCAGTGCTCACCATCCTGGTACCACAGCCTCTCTTGAGCCCTGTGTGCCAGGGACATTCATGGGGCTTCGTGCACCCCCAAGGGGTGTGATTGTGATGAGCTTCTCTGTGTATGAAAACGTATGTGTCAGCCTACAGGCAGAGCTAGACATTCGTACTGTTTACATGATGCTCCGAAGAGTGTTACTTAGCTTGTGGAGAGTTATTAACATTTTTTAGTTTATTTTCTGATCCTGAATCATCTCTGTAAAGGAAAAAAATAAATGGAGAATAAGAATTTCGAAATTAGACCTTTTGCTAAGAGGATTAGCTTATAGTTTTTAAAGGGTTTGGTTCACTCTGACCTGTAGGTTTGAACACTCACAATGGAAACCTCCAGTAATCCATGCCAGGCTAAGACCTTGTATTTTTGATAGCTTTAGTCCTGTAGTGCACTTCTGAGGCAGGTAAACACTAGTGAAGGAGATGCTGAAGTTGCTTCCCACTGTTGCCACATGGCGCTGTTGAACTGGAAGTCTCTCCTGTTTCACTTCCATGAGAGCTCTCCCCTCCCGGGAAACACACAGGCTTCCTGCTGCCGTTAGTAGCAAAGCATTTCACCGCACTGCTGGTCTCAGACACCTTGATGACAAAAAGGGTCCATGGCTTCCTCCTTTCTTGCTATTTATGAGCTGCCTTCCCTTCTTTCTATAAGCACAGAAACCTTCAGTCAAGGGAGCTGGCTGGGCGTTCACCCCTCTCTTTAGCACATCTACAAGACTGTCAGTGCTGCTCTGGGTCATGTGGCTGCCCTTGGTTTGCTTCTTGTAAGGACCGGAAGACAGTTCAGTCTCTGCTCTCACTGTGTGGTGTGTGTTTCCCGGCTGTTTCCTATAGTTTTGCTCACATCTTAGCAGCCCCGCAGCGGTGTGGTGCGATGTGCAGGGTCAGACTGAAAGGACACGAGGCAATCGTATGTCCACAGTATGCGCTGAGATGCTTGCATGCTTCTTCCATGTTTAGTATTAAGGTCACCTTCACAGGGATATACTGTCACACTGACACCTATTTTCAACCTATTTTTCAAGCCCCTTAAACCTAGATTAGACCAGTTAATTATTTTAATGCCTTCACATTCGGAGTTAGGATGCCGCATGGTTTTAATGCCTGTTTAATTAAAGACAACCAGCCAAATCTTCCATTTAAGTTTCATAAGTTTTGCCTATTAACGGCATTGTATTTTGTCTATCCTTATACAGATCACGACACAGATGCAAAGAAAAAAGGTGGAGAAGTGCATTAAATTAAATAGCAAGCATAGGTCAAGTGTCTGCCTCATATGTCACTGTATAGCAAAGATGACTGTAGGAAAATCTCAGGAAAATCCACTACCCAGTAAACCAGGTCTGCTGAAGAGCCCTGTGGTCTCTCTCCCTTGGAGGAATTGTCTACAGAGCCTCCTGCCCTGCCTCATACCTTCAACCACATTATGTCGTGTTTATTTACTCACGAAATAGAAAGGAAACAGCAGAATCGCCTGAAAAGGGCGGGTGTTGCTCATCATGAGCAAAAGCCAACGAACTGGACCCTTTGTTACTGGGCAACAGCCTTTTTTCAGGGATTTTTGTGAAGATCTATATACAACACACATCCTCCCTCATTAAAGGCAGCTTGAACACTTAGCAAAGGTCAACTCCTACCTGGGGTAGAGCTGTGGGGAGACAAGAGGTTAAGGCTGGTGAAATTCCCGTGATATCTTATGTGGAGGTGAAGAGATAGAATATGAGAAAAAATCAGAAGAAATATCATGTCCAGCTGCTTAAGAGGAATGGGCTTTTAACTCTTGGAACTTCTGCAGTAAATATTTGTCAGCTGATATCTGGACTGCTCATCGATAGCTACTCAAAAACAATCCTCTAGCAGATAGTTTCTGAGATACCTTTTCCCTGTTCTCTTTATCTACTGAAAAGCTGCTGCTCTGCTGTGGGAAGTGGCCACTGCTCATCCACGGGAGCTGGAGACCTCAGTCCTGGTTCAGGACTCTCTACTGACAGGTGCTGCCCAAACACAGAGCAAAAAAATGATCCCTGTACCAATGGTTTGTGAACAAATTATTCTGACACAGATTCTTCTTTGTCTGTGGATTATGGCAAAGGGTTGTATTATATTTTCTTTTCCTTAGAGATGGGCCAAAACTGGAATTCTTTTGAATTGAAGATTTAAAATAAAATTCCAGAAAGCAAGCATCTTTATTTTAGATCAAGTTTTTAATAAGAAATTGTAAATTTGTAGAGGGCAAAAAATGTGAGGAGAGCTCCATCAAAACCAGCTTTTGTGCTTGGTTGGGAAAGGCAATTATTTTTTTTTCTTCACTAATTCCTCAGGGGTTTTGCTGATGTTTTGCTGGTCATTGTAGAGTGGCTCCATTCTCCATACAGCTGAGGGGACCTGATGGTGTTTGGGCACAGGTGGAGTCGCCAACACTTTTTCCTGCCAGGTTCCAACCTCCCTCCCTTGTGGCTCTGCTCCCTCCAGCTCTGCTGGAGCTTTGTTGAAGGCAATGGCAGTGGCCCAACTAATAGGATTGGCCTGTGTAGATTGAGAACTTGATCCTGAAACCCAGGAAAAGCCAAAAACCCCAAGTCAAATCATCTCTGTAAATTAAAGGTCCTTCAGTGGCTTCTCTTTTTTTCACAAGTTCAAAACTTGGTACCCATGTTTCCTTCTTGATTTTTTCTGGTTTTTTGTTTTCCATGGTTTAGCTGTATGGTTGGACTCTTCTTGCAGCAGTTCAGAGATAATAAATGTTTAGTGGCAATTTGCCAGGTTGAAATCACAAGTGCTGAGCTTATTCATTACTAGGAAATAGCAGATCTCTGTGGGGAAATGCCTCCAAACATGATTAGCAAAACAAAACAAAGCCAAACCGTATGAAGAATGTGTGCACTGCTAATGAATGGCAAATAGTTTCTTTGTACACTTCCTGACATATTTAGAATGCTGTTGAAAATGAAGCGTGAGGTGGGAGGAGTGGGGAGGTGACACTGTTTCTCACAACAGGCTTTGTGCAGATTCGCGTGGAGCGGGCGAGGAGGGCGCTAGGTCCCTGCAGGAGGTCGCGTGTGTCTTCAAATGATTCTATCCCTAATTTGTCTTTTCCCACACACCAGTGAAGCCAGCTGTGTTGCAGTGTTTACTTCTTCATTTTGGACACAAACATCCCAGTATGATGAGAAAGCGTACCGGTTAGAGGTGGGAAGAATATTTTTTACCTTCCTGCCTGCTTTTAACTTCAGTTTAACCTGGTCTTGAGGAGCCAAAAGCTACATCTCATCAGTAAAATAATTAACCCTTGGCCTCTTCCCCCAGAAACATCAGAATGTGTTGACACAACAGGGGATCCGAAGCACGGGGAAGAGCCACAGAGCTGGCACCTGATGCGGGTGTGCAGAATTAGACCAGGGCTGTTGGTGTAAAGAAGAAGAATAGTTATAGGGAGATAAAGTGAACTTGTAAATGTAGTTGTGTTTGAGATTTTAAAAAATAAGATAAATACACTTCCCATTATCTTAAAAGCACATTACTAAGTGTTTACGCTAATATTGTAATTTAGATCTGTGCACAAATCCTCAGGTAGAACTAGGTGTCGTATTATCTGCCTTCCCACCGAAGCTTCCCTAGAAGCAGTTGAATCCTGACAGAAAGCAAAATCCATTTAAGTTAACATGGAAACCTCAGGGGAGCTTTAAAATGATTCTTGAATAATTTTAAAATCTAATTGTATTTACACTCCCAACTGCTATAAGCCCTTTTTCAAATTCATTGGCAAACAAGCGAAACACGTCTGAGTTGTATGATTTATCACACAAGATTGCAACAAGGGTAGCACAGCTGAAATGAACTGCATATTCTCAAAACTAACAGGCAGATCCTGCCCCTTCTGGGTATGCTGGTGTTTTTGCCACTGACTTTTTAGGGGGGAGAGTCTTATTTGCTAAAAAAAAAGTGCACTCCTCTAAAGACCATTTAATGTCACGACTTCTAGCATTTGCTGCTGGGGATGTTTTGCAAGATACTGATGACAAAGCAGGATATAAATTATTAGACTCACAGTTTCAATATTAATAATTCTTTGCATTCTTGCCGCACTTTTCGACCTGGAAACTCAGTGTACCGCTACGCATAGAAATGCATGTGACAGTGAGCTAACAGGGCAATCATGTACGGCAGTGTTTGTTCCTCGAGGGCCAGCTGCTGCTTAGCAAGGTGAGGCCACAGCACCTGTCCCCTGGCAGGGGACAATGACAGCGAGACGCAGCATCCTGCCACGCGTGCCTCAGCTCTCAGTGCCTCCTCCATGATGGGGCTGTCAGCAACCCTCTCGTTCTTGGCAGCTTTCAATTTTCAAGTCCCTAACTAGGGCCCTTCACTCTCAGCAACCAGGGAATATTCTCTGGAGACAGAGAATCCTGGAAGTTCATATAATAAAAGATTATCCCTTTCTGGTTTAGTCCCAAAGTATTGCATTTAGGATCTGTTTTTTTTAAGCACTTAGTTACAGGATTTTGCTCTTATTTGGGTGTGTACAGCTGTAGGTGGGAATGCAGACACAAGGAGGATTTGTGTTTGATCTGCAGAATCAATTGCCTGTGTACAGAGACCCAGAAACAATCTGCTCTTTCACAGATTCAGCAGCACACATTCAACAATTCCAGGTTGTAAGCATCACATCCAACACACGATTTATGACACTGAATGCTCTCTGCTTTTCCGGAAAAATTCAATAAAATAATTTCTGGAAAAATTTTAATGTATATTGTGATAAACAATGCTTTTTCTGTCTTGCAGCATTGAGTTATACTGCTTTAGCTTTAAAGGGTAAATAAATCAGTACACATTCATTGGACCAGATGAAACTTGCAATTAGCAGATATGAAAAAGCTTAAGTATTAAATTAAGTACACACAAACCTCACAATTAACTGTGTTGTTACAGTGTTATGGCTGTATTGATACCACAAAAAGAAAAAGCTAACACAAAAGTAAAGGTTTCAATGCAAAAGTTAGTTCCGCTAGATTGCGTATTCTCCCTTTCCTACAGGGCAGAAGCTGAGCTACAGAATTCATTGTGCTGCTCCTTAGTCAGGAACGCGGGACAGCTGCACACACAGGATGGCCCCAGGAACCGAGATTTTCACAGCTTTGCAGTTCTCACATTTGGTGACTGATTGTGCAGTTGTATTAACACTAGATTAGCCTGGTAGTATGGGCATTTAGTTTTCTTGTTTGTTTTAAATTCTGAGTGAAAAAGAAACTGGTGGTATTTAATTTTAGTCACTTACTACTACCATTTGCTTTCCCAAAAGTTTGCTCTGGCAAATACATACAAATATACATCATGTAACTGACCCACCAAGGACCACTGACTGCAGCCGAACTAGTCACAATGTTAAGTATAAATGCCTGCAGACATTTTTATAGGATCAGACCCTTAACATTGAAAAGGAATCAATTAAAATGCACATCTTATTTGGTTTAAGGTGGGTGCTGAGTCGCTGTTGATGTTTTGGAATTAATTTAATTAATTAATTTAACTCAAATTAAGGGAATTGCAAAAAAGAAGCCAGGATGAGGATACCTTTCGCTTTGCAGATGATCTCTTTCGGTAACAGACAGGAAACAACTTGTAAAATAAAATCTTAGCAGCTAAGCAACAGTAATGTAAAACCTTGTAAAATTGTTGAGGTAGGGGGAAGAATTCGTACAGGTGTGTAACAAGTGTTTTTAAATAAGAAATAAATATTTTGACTGTAGGAAGTCTCTGAACATGCCATGATTTTCAGACTCCACATAGTGACCCAAAAAAGAAGACAGAGAGAAATCGAGGCTTGTTTCATAAACAAAACCAGAGATGCTGATGCGGTGGCCCAAAAATAATTTCTCGATATTTACTGGTCTTTATTTGTTGTGTTTCCTGTAAGCCACATTAGAAATGTAAAAATTACTTCAAAATATTTTTATAGTCCTTTTGTCTTTTCAGCACATATTTCAGCCATCTTGTGGTCTACTTCGAATTACATAACAGTCATAAAAAGAGCATGTTTTCTGTGCTCACCAACTAACATACCACTACAGGAGGGCAGCCCATGGGGCCTCCTGGAATCGAGGAGCAGAATTTTTTGTTGCTTTATTTACTGGTTTGCTCTTCCGTAGGAACAAAGCACTGTTTGATCCCCCCTTTTTTTCCACTATATCTCATTTGCTTGGTAGTTGACCCCCATCCGTGTGTTCAGCAGAGGCATTAACAGCACTAATAAAAGCATTTTTCTATGAAGGGTCAAAAATCATTGCTCTTAATACATTAGTAGATGTGGTTTTGAACATCATCTGTTAGTGATAACAGGTATATTATAGTGGAAACTGAAAAAGACTTAATTTTAGTGTCAGAATTAATTAATAAATAATTCAAGCACATGTTAGGAAACAGTCTTTTTCTTACATCAGTAATGGCACAAGTAATGCAAGAACTAGTGTCTTCATACATCTATTTTAGCCATCTACCTGCAGAGGGGAAAGCTACTGTGTTCTCCCTGCTTGGCATGTGGGAATTTAGCATCTTCTCTTCCAAGATGTTATGTCTGCAGATCAGAAGAGACACAGACTCATCCCTGGCCAGGAAGCTGCTGGCTCCATTCTCATTATGACAGATTGATCAGCTTATACTGATTACAGGAAATGGCTGTTAAAGGGGTGAATAAATAACACATCTGTGAGCAGGGATTATCTCAAAATTTATTATTCCTTTCTCCAAAAATGATGATGTAGAAAATCAGAGGAGGGGGAAGAATGCTCCATTCGATCACAGAAAGGTTTCTTCTTTTCCAATAATGTCAGATGTTCATTTCCCAATTTACACAGAGGAAAAACCAAGCAGTGTTTTCTGTCCCTTCAAAGTTGCCCTCACAGACGTGCTGTATCCCAGCTCATACTAACAGCTATTAGTGCATAGTGCATTTGAGCAGCTATTGTGTCGTTTTGAGGAGGAACGATAGGCTGATACTAAAAGCGCAGAAGAGTTGTACATTACCTGGGCTGCAGGCTGGCAAAATGTCCTGTACCGTGCACGTACCTGGGACACCGGTCGGTACTTTCTGAGCTGGCTGGTCTGCTGTGGGAGATGCCTCCCGCACTGTGCAGTGTGGCACAGTCCTGGCGCTCGCCTCCCCAGGAGATGGGGAAGGGCTGGGGAGAAATGGAAGAGCAAGTTCCCACCCTGCAGTTGTCTGTTTTGGAAGCAATCTGTCATCCTGACCCCACTGGCTGTGCTCCTTTGGGGAAAAGGCTCTAGTGACCTGCACTGGGCAAGAATGTCTTATTCTTTTCACTTTTTCTCACCTGTAAAAAAAATTTTGTAAGTAAATTTTTTACATTTAAGCCATTCTCACCTATCTATATTTTAGCATTTTTATCCTCCTTATATCCGTTTTGCAGGCTTATTCATAAGAAGTCAGGTTTTTGCATCATATTAGAGTTATCTGCTTTACCAAGAGCATGATTAAAGTTTAAAATAAAAAGAAATTCAATTTAATATCACTAACTGTAAACATGTGGTTTGCAGTAAAGTTTTCACCTCCATTTGCTTTTGGTGCTTATTATAACTTAATAAGTTTTTTATTCAGTTTGTAAAGTGCCCCTTTTTAGCCTCTAGCTGCTGGGTGACACCATCTGTGATTTCCAATGAAATTAAATTAAGTGAAAATTCAATCAACAAAAAGATTGTTGCTTCCACAACTTCACTGAGTGGCTTGGGATCGTATGTGAGTGACACGTCTTTCACACATGAAGCACAACCGCCGTGTGAGCCAGTTTAACTTAAAGGAGATTTCCCAAAGAATGGAGTAGTTAATGTACTATTTCCAGTGCACCATGCCTACTTTAATTAATGATTAATTATCATTAATGACCCTGGCTCAGACCTTCTTGGCAATAGGCATTTGAAGTGACCTCTCCATTTTTCTTCAACTAGTAGCCCGTCTCCAGGTGCATCTTTATCATGTCCCTGTGCTCTGAGAGCGCAGGGTTCGGTACCCGGGCAGTCCCTCTGTGCACAAGCAGGGACGTCTCCAGCTGAGGCGTCTGCCTGTGCAGAACAACGTGCTGAGGAGAGGGCACAAGCGTTTTGCTCAGAGCCTGAAGCGTGGACAACATGACAGTTGTTAGTCTTAATATTCCTGAAATGACTGATAGGATCCGAGGTTGGTGCAAGAGCAAGGAAATAAGGGAATTGCAAAAAAATGGTTGGTGTAATTAAGAAAAGAAAGAGATCTTTTTTGCACCTGTCATTTTCTCCTTTGCCTTTCTGCTGAGATGCACTTAATTACTTTATTTTCTCCTTTCCCATAACCATACTATAATCTTCTCTTTAACCAGTTCGTAACAGGAAGCATAACAACTGTGAGTTCAACAAAATACCAGTAAAAACATCCCTTGGGAAACAGTTAAGTGGTCAAAGCTTGGAAATGTGGTTTATATTATTGTATCTGCACTGACATTTTCCTCGTCTCCCCATACTCATATCTAAATCGTATCTAAATAAAAGATACAAGCTAATTCCCCTTCCACCGTACTCCCCTTTGAGTCAGAAAGGTGTGTTTATTTTTCACCACAGAATTTTTACAGGATTTTTTAATAAGACTTCACACAGTCCATGGTCTAGATGACTCATAGTGTTGTTACCAAAGAATAGAAGTAGTGATTTCCACTGCAGTGGTGAGCTAATTTAATAATCGACACAAATGATAACTTACAGAACTAGAACACCAGAGTACATGAAGATAATCCCTGCACTTCCCAGCAAACACTTTGAGAAAGTGGGGATCAATGTTGAATAGTATCAGTCATTATTAGTATCCTCCTGACACATCTAGCTTTTTTCCATCTTGTTTAATACAAAAATGAGGTCACTTTGAGAATATATTGGCAGGGAAACTTTACGAGAAATCTTGAGGGCTTGGGTGTTTGGGTTTTTTAAACCAGAATAACTTTCTATCTTCTAACTATTAAGTCTGCAGAATCTTTTCTTCACCATGAGGGTGGTGAGGCACTGGAACAGGCTGCCCAGAGAAGCTGTGGATGCCCCATCCCTGGCAGTGTTCAAGGCCAGGCTGGATGGGGCTTTGAGCAACCTGGTCTAGTGGAAGGTGTCCCTGCCCATGGCAAGGGGGTGGAACTAGGCGATATTTAAGGTCCCTCCCAACCCAAACCATTCTATGATTCTATGAATCCCTTCCAAAGAAGGTGGAGTCTTCAAGGAATGTGGACTACAGAAAGGACTTCACTGATGGCAGCATAATTAATTTTTCATTTTATATTAGTGTCTAGCTGCAAATTTCCAGGTGGACCGTGTGATCTCTGGTACATCTTGAATGTTGACAGTACAGTGTGTAAACCATTTGATGAAGATCAGCAGGCGAAGAATAAGATGTCAATCAAAATTCTTCATACTTGAATGTTCAATTTTATTGTTCTACCCCATATCATTTAGCATAGGTTGAGAGTTTTGAGTGAAACCTAGTATATATGGAAAAAGAGGCATGTGTGTGTAAGCGGAACAATAGGTGTCACCAGGTGTCACCAGGTGTCACTGTTACATGGGTTTTTTCTTTACATTTGAGCAAATGGCCAGTTTGGGGAAGATATATAATATTATCAGTTCATGCTTAGGCATTTGGTATAGAGTCATCGGTGCAGGTAGAAAGGGCTGTCCAAGTGGAGGAGAACTTGCTCTCTACTCTGGGCTGGTGTCTTGCACATCATTTATCACTGGGAACAGGGAGAACCACCGGGCTGAGGTTCCTGCTAGGGGGAATTGCCTCAGGTACTGTTGTAGCACCTCTGTTCTGGAATTAATGTGCATAAATAAAGCAAAATGCATTGTAATATCTCCTGTAAATGAATCACTGTATCTTCTTCACTGACAAATTGCCTGCAGTGGCCTAATAATCCGCTGCTGTCTAGCAGAAGGTAGATGTAGTACTAAAACAAGGCGCACCACTTGTGTGTGTTTACTTTACAGTGTTGGTGTATTATATATCAAACAGGGGAAAACAAGTGTAAATATTTGGAGAAGAAATGGTGGAGCATAAGGACAACGTGACCAAAGACTTATTTTACTACAAAATTGCAGACATGGACTTACCTTAACAAAGAATAAATATATGCTGTATTTGAAGCAGGGATGTATCTTTCTCAGAGGATACCACGTGTCTTCCCACAGTATCTTGCATTTCAGAAATCCTAAGTGATGTGTGGGTAATGTGCTGAATGACTCTCAGACTCAGCCCAGGCTGAAGCTTTATGACAAATCCCACTTGCATTCACCAGGAATGTGCAGAGAGCCCATTTCTGTCTTGCCACAGGTGGGAAGGGCACAGGCGAGCACAGGGAGTTGGGATGTTTGCTCAAGGACGCAATATTGCCCAGCTATTGCATGAGAGAAGCAGTTGTCTGGGTCAGTATTTGTATACGACCACTGAAGCAGCTGGCATAGCTGCAAATATTTGATGTGAAGCGAGGTTGGTTAGTTTTGAGGAAGCTTTTGATTCAGCCAGCCTGACGGGCACAGGGCACGGAGGAGCTGGGCCTCTGCTGGCCCCAGGGGCTGCGCTGGGTGGGGAGCTCTGCGGGGAAAGCACTGAAACTCTCCAGGGTGTGTTTGTTGCTTCAGCCTTAGTAATCCACCAGAGAATGCCATCTTCAGCAAAAGGAATTTCTGGCAAATAAAACTCTTTTTAACAGCTGCCTTTCTTCAAAGCTCACTGGAGGCAATAGGAATCTTTAGGCTTATTTAAGAGACTTCGCATTATTCCTTGTTTTGAAGATTTCTTGCTTCCTACCTAATATTGTGGCTTGTGATGTGCTGCATTGCAGCTCTGTCTCTGGAAGAAGCACTGTTGGAATTGATGAATCACTCTCCTTCTTGAGATATTGCCATGTAGGCCTATAACTGTCATAAATAATATTGCAGTGATTGAACTTAAAAGTCACGATCTGTGGAAGAATCTAATCCGCTTTGAACACTCACAGCTGCCTGCCTTTCACTCTTTAGCAGGAACTTCACTTGATTCACTTCAAGGGGTAAACCTCTTTCAAGATATTTTCTTTCCTTTGCTTAAGAAACACTATCCTTTTCTCTGCATGCTCTGACATTGCTTCTTCCCCTGAAAGATGGTGTCCTTGGACATTTGAACCTCATTAAATTTAGAAAGCCCAGTGACTTGGTTTTGTTCCCACAGTGATGTTGCAAATCTCATATTTGCAGGGGAATTGCATGGGATTCTTTTTAAACAGATTCGTTTTCTCTTGCGGTTGCTGCCACTAAGTATAATATCACATCCTCTTTTATTTAGAAAACATGAATCTGAGACCCTTCCATGAGACAGGTAGCTTTATAGCAATGTGGGGAAAAGGACACAATGCAGCAAAGAGGTAACTACTCAGAACATTTAGCTGCAAAAGGTAAAAAGAACAAAACAAGTTTGAGGCAAAAAAACCTGACAGATACAATACGTGCCAAAGTAAATTGAGAATTCAAACCATTCCTACCACCTGCCTCGGGATAAGGCATGTGAGAGCAGACTTACCTGTGCCAGAGTACCAGACTTTTGATGAGTAACAACTCCTTCTTGTGGCTCAGCGAGCCCTGTCCTGAGCGTGACCAGCACAGCCTGCGGTGCTGACTAGCGCAGCGCTGTCTTAAGCACTTGCTCTTGGGCACTCAGAGGAGGACCGGTTTTATTAAGGCCATCAAAAAGATGGTGCTCCTGATAGCTCAGGATTAAAATAAGGTAGTGCATTACACATTGTGTAATAAAGATAGCTGGAAGCATTACAAAATGGCTGGAGAAATCTCCAACATTAATATTTGATCCAAGATCTTTTAGTTGTCTGTGGCATATTTTGATTGAGGAGGCTTGTGAGTATATTTATTTATTTTTAGATTTATGTAAATGTGCACGGTCAACATCTCTTGAGGCACCAGTAGGGCATCTAGTAATATATACTGTGTAGCTTAAGCCCATTTCCCTCAGAGCAAAGAAGCAATTGTGCTCACCTCACCCAAATTAAAAAAAAAAAAAGCCACTAAATTCCCTGAGGGAGCTCTTCACAAAGCAGGGAGCAGCTTGTAGCAGCAGAGTCAGCCCAGTACCAGAAAGCAGTTGGTGTGTCAGGGTCACAGAGCCTGGTCCGACGCAGCTTTGCGGGGTTCAGTGACCAGAGGGGGTTTGCAGGATTGCAGGTTTTGCCAGCCAACCCGGCAGCGTGTTGGAGGAGAGGCAGCTCTGCTGCTGCTCCTGCTCCGCAGCACCTTCCCTGGTTCAAGCAGAACCCGTCCGCAGGGGAAGCCGGGAGCCCCGGCAGCAGGCGGCTGGGCTCAGCAGTGGTGCAGAGCCCGGTGAGTCTCCCGCGGCGTGGGCAGGCACCGGGGTCACCGAGCTCCGCAGGGACACCCGCTCGCCCAGCCCCGGTGGAGAGCAGCCGTGAGCTGAGGCTGAGCTATTCCCCAGCCTATCTAAAGGCAGGACTCGTTCAGAAAGGCACATGCCTGCAGCCCCTGTCCCCTCCCCGGACTGTGTAGCCTTGCCAACGTACATTTTGGATTGAGGTAGATGCATGTTTGATTTTCTGTTTTAGTTCTAGCTCTAGTGTCCTGTCTGCCAACGAAATGACGCATGATCATCCTTTAAAAACAAAATCTATCCTGCCAAGCCTTAGTAAAGCAGCTGTCTGAATAGGCTTTTTCTGATGGAAGACTTGTTGTAATGAAGAGTCTTGTGAAAACTATATGGAGTTTGCAGTGACTCAGGAAGCTGGCCAGAGTATGGCTACTGGTGGCTGTCGTCCTAGAGCCGAGGGAAGGGCTGCCAGGAGCCATCGTTCCTGTGTCGGGGGGCTGTGTCTGGGCACCGCGTGGCACGTTGTGGGGGTTGGCTCCTGCCTTGGCATCTGCCCTTCAGGCTGTCCTGTCCATGGGCTTTCCCTGAGGAGCTCCACTCCCGCTGCCCCCACCTGTGTCCCTGCTGGCCTGGCAGCGCTGTGCTGCAGCAGGCGGCCCCGGGATGAGCAGCGATGGTGTCAGGACAAACATTTCTGAATTTTCTGTTGCTTTGAAAGCACACAAAAACATCTGTCCTTTTGCAAAATGTTTTCATTTTCAGTTTTCTTAAGAAAAGTGGGGTGACATCAAAGTTGTCGGTTGTTTTTTTTTTAATAGGTTAAAAATGAAAGAAATTAAGCCTTCAACTTTTATGGATTTTTTTCACAACAGCAACATTTCAATACTCTTAAAATAATTTTACAATTTAAGCTCCTTTTTTAGTTAACTAAAATACCATTTCAACAGGTTTTTATACCTCAGTTTTCTCTCAAGTGAGGACAATTAGCAAAATGCTTTCTTAAAGGAAAAAACTAAGTATAAACTAGAAGGTGGTCTCTCCACTCACACCATCTTATTTATTTTCCAGAATCATCTTAGTTATTTTCCAGATTTGTCTTGTCTATTTTGCAGCATGAGTTGAGTGAAAATGAGGGCTAAAATCTCCCTCTGGCCCTGTTTGCCCTCCTAAACTTTCCTGTACTCCAACACAATCATTTTCTCACTTTAATCTCCATTTCATGTAAAGAAATATGAGGTAAGAGAGGGAGTTTCTTGCTCCATCTCATTCAAGGAGAAGTTTTGAAAAGAAAAAATAAAGAGAAAACAGTCAGCTGACAATCTGATTTTCCAGAAATAGTTCAGGACAGAAGTCTTGCCTCTCCCACTGGACACTACCCCTCCTCACCTTGAGATGTCCCCATTGCCTGGTCCCATGGACAGCCCACCCCTGGAAGGTATCTCTCTCCTTTCTCCTGGCTCCTCTAAATTAAGAAATAAACAGAGTTTTAGACTTGTCTCTGTTTACCACTGGTTGGCAACTTCCAGCTTTGTGAGGATCACTTCTGTCTAATTGTTTTGGTAAGTAATTCAGCTGCAGCCTGCAAGACGACAGTGATTCCTCGTAGCTGACACGGGTTGCTTTGTGCTCATGTCACAATGTCTTTGGAAAATTGTTAGCTCGTGCTGTGTAATTCAATTTTGATGAATACCCCATAACTTAATTTACTCTGTGGCAAAACACAGTTGTATAAACAAATTGGTTCTGTCCACACCCGTTGTACCTTCACAGGGCATCATTTTAATATTAACCGCTTTGAGCTATGACAGATTATAGTGTAGATCCTGAAGCAGAAATGTGTCTGTAAGCACGGGGAGGATGGGTTTAGTTTCATAGTACAGCTTCTAAGAGATTATTTAAAGAACGTGAGAATAACAGACCAAAACAAAAAAAGGAATTGCCAAAATATATCAGCAGAGGTGAGTTGTGGTGGCAGCTGAGAGACCCCGGCAGGGACCAGAACTCCGCTGCGTCAGGTCCCACACCAAATCAAACGCAACAACAGTCTCTGTTCCAAGGAGTGCATAGCACAAATGCTACAGAAATAACTTTTAGTTCAGCAATTATGTTCAAAAGATCTTAAAATTCCCCCATCATTAGCACAGGAGATAATACAAAGTAGTCAAAGAAAATGAGAAGATCTTTCGGTGACACCAGGGACAATGTGCAGCCTGTGGCACAGCTGGGCTGTGCCTGTGCCACACGGCCCGTGCACGTGGCTGCTCCCGGCCCGGCGGCCGGGTTGGTGGGTGCCTCTGCCATCGCCGTGTCCACGTGCCATCGCACCACCTCCTGCTGACTAAAGCAGCCTGGTCGTCAACTGCTGCTGGAATCTGAAATATGATTTGCAGCCCTAAAACCTGGATAACTGCCTTAATTAAGTTTGCTGCAGGCATACCTATAGTCGTTGATCGTGGGGTTGCACTGAGATGAGGAACACCATTTTATTTTTTGGATAACAGAATACTGAAGACGAAATCAATAGACATTTACTGTATTATGTTTACTTTAAATTGTGGAAGTGTTGGATGCAAATATTATCAAAATTGTAATATTTGAGCCTAATAAAAGAGGAAAAGCAACATTAGGGAAGTGTTAACAACAGCAAGGCAGTTCTCGTCCCTTCATTTCCTTCAGAGCCACTCTGTGAGTTTGATTTTCATTTACACAATGGCCTCCTTGTGCAGGCACAGCTTTACCTGGGAAAAGGGCCAATGGCAGATGTTTTAAAGGAGACCAAAGGAATGGCCTCCCTTTGCACTGCTACATAAATGCAGTGTGAAGCTGGCCAGGCTCACCTTTTAACAAAATCCCGATAACCCTATTGATCAGGATGGGGTTATATCAAGGGTCAAATCAGCCTAGTGTTATTTCCAGAATTGCCTTTATCACTCCACGCTCTCCAAATGTCCAGTGGGAACCCCCAGATGTTTCTGGGTTCTCTCAAGGTACACATGTGGCACAAGCTCCTTGCAGCTTTTCCTTTAATGGATCAAGATGGTCTCAAGAAGGTGTTCAGCATATGCTTCCCATTTGCCCCCTCTCTGATACACAGAGGGGTCTGGTCAGTCTGCAGATACTTCCCGCTGCCCAGGTGCCTGGCAATGGAGGGCAGGTGCTATTTCAAAACCTCGCTAACGTTAATGCTGCAACTTTTGACACTTAAATGTGTGTAAATGTTTGGCTCTTACTCATCACCAAGCCCTCTGTGCATGCTGAGCTGCATTGCATTCAGTCCCTCCGTCTAGTGGGAGGTGCCGGGCACCCCCACAGGAGGGGCTGTGGCTCCCGGCACAGTGCCGGGGTGGCCAGCGGCTCTGGCCAGCTTGCCAGCGAATCCATCATGCTCCTTTGAAATCTTACATGTGGGTGTCAGCAAGTGGTAAAGACTAATGCAGATGCAAATAAATATTTGAGAAATTTACTTTCAGAAATCAGTTGTGATCTTGTCTTGGGCCCAAGGAGTTCATCACGAATAACTTCCTCCTTTTCTAATCTGTAGATCTGTTATTAAAGGAGAAAGCTGGTGACTTAAAAACTACTGGTCTAAAACATGTAAAGGGTATGGATTTAAGCTAAGGATGCTCTGCACAGCAGCCAGAAGCCACAGGAAGAGTGTGTTACTACTTCTTCCCAATGCAGTGACCCGATGTATCTGCTCTCTGATTGCAGCGAGCTTTGGTTTTTAACAGGGAGATTGGGTCGATGCTATCACAGTCAAATTCAGGTTTTCTCTAACACTTGTAAATATTTGTGGCTAATAGAGGACATGATCATATGGACAACAGCAAATTGCATTTAAATTGCTTATTCACGGGCAGCTTCAAAACTGCTTTTATGTCTTGAAGTAGTTTTGAAGGACTAAGAGATTTTCAGCTGTAGACTGCATTGGCCTTCAAGAACTAGAATCATTCAACAGTGTCATGGGTTATAAACTCTTACTTTGCACTCCAAACACTATGTATGGGTCTGTCGTTTACCAGCAAGTAAAGTACATGCCTGAATGCTGTCCTGAGCAGGACTGGATATAATGATGTCTTCAAATGCTTTGCTGGGTTTGGACTTGGTATATTAATTTAAGCATGTGCCTAAATATTTGCAGTATTGGGGCAATAATATTTGTTCCATTTTACAAAAATGGATAAAAAATGAAATTAAAAATTGAATCAAAATATTGCCCTCCTGATGCAGAGTAGATATGTTTTAACCAGCATCCTGGAGTTAGATCTTTTCAGTTTTATTTTTGGTTTCTGGAGCTGCTCAATCCTTCTCTGATCTGCCATGAAATGTTAAGTTATTTCCACCAATAGTGGTCTCTCTATTAAGATGCAAGCTGCTTTAACAGTAGATTAACCATTGTGATTAATGATGATAATGGATGAACGCCATTGCTGCTAACAAAGCTGCGTGACCACATATAAGCTTTAAAAACAGAATAAAGAAAATAGCATTGTTTAATCTGTTTCTGGAAGATTGTAAATGCCTTGAGATATTGATCCAGCCTGCGAGCCTGCTTATAAGGATACTCTCTGCCTGCCGCAGTGTGCTTAGATACAATCTAATAAGAGCTCATTGAATAATAAACAATGGTAGCCACCCAATCCTAAAAACTTAGATTGACGGAATTCCCTCCCCAGCGGAGAGAAAAAATCTAGAGCTGCCCATAAACCCATTACTGTCCACTCACCCATAAGCCAATAGAAGATCTTGGATTATTGGAAGTCTTCGCTTTAAGAGAAATTGCTTTCCTAAATTTGACCTCCCACACTAAATATAAAATATGGACCATCTGTAATGAAGGGATTGCAGCCCAAATAGCTATCATCTCTCGGTGGCAAAGGTTAGAAGGTTGATGCACAGTGGTTCCATGGGGATGGGGATGTTGGTGACCTTTTGGCATGAAAATGGTCACTTGGAGCTGTAATGTGAGAGAAAGGGGTCGCGTATTAGCCACTAAAGACTCTCTGATGCTGTGTCCTTGTTAAGCTTTTACAGAAAAAGCCATGGATGCATTATGGGAAACAGCATCAAATCCCATCTACCAGATCTGAATATGATACAGAGGAAAAGTGAAACTGGATATATGCTCCATTTAGGTAACATTTCTTCACTTCTTAAAAGGACAAATGTCATCTGAGCTTATATAGAGTGTTCATTTCAAAGGAAAAAAAGGCAAAAAGGCAATTTAGGTGTTTGTGGATTAATCTTTCGCCATTCCTGGACTCAACGTTATATTTGACTGCTCCTGACAGGCCAAATGGATGAGTACAAAGATGCGCTCGCTTTTCTTATTTACGTAAGGAATTAAGTATTGTAGAAAGCAAAACAAAAGTATGGTATGTGGTTAAATGAAATTGCTGCTGTCCATACCCTGTGTTTTAGTGTAATTCCTGTAAATGATTGCGAGGGGCTATAGAGGGAAACACAGTGAGCACAATGTTCCTTTTTGATCAGCAGCTTTTAACAAAGGAAGGATGTTGAACATCTGAAAGTAGGGAGTGCAGAGTTCACTGCAGGTCACCATTAAGGACAAGAACAAGGTAATGTAAGAGGCTGTGTGATTCCAGGTTGACAGGAGGATTTTAAAAGATCAAAAGTGTTTTATATATATGTTATAGGGGACCAGAAGTGCTTTCAGTCAACAGATGAAAATGCTAATGTTTAGAAATGATGAAAGCAAGACAAATGTGGTGGTGAATTCCAACTGAGTCATCAAAACAACAAGTATTCTTAGTCTGTGGTTTTTAAAAGATTATTGCAAATTGTCCTTCACTGCAGGTGGGGTAAAAATGGTTATTCTGTTACTGTATGAGCAGTTCTCTGCATTTGTTATTTTGGGATGGCAGAGTTGACAGTGAGTTGCAGCTTGCAATATTTGTTCTTTTAGATCTAGATGTATTCGAATAAGGCTGTTAATTTTTTAAGCTTTACTTTGTGTGCCCTTCCTTTCAATAACAGCAATAGAAATGTTTCTACTGTATAATTAAGGAGCCAAAGAGGAGAGAAAAGAAAGAAACAATTAATAGCTGTTTCTGATAGAACCTTCATCAGTTTAGTGTGAAAAAGAAAAATGATGGAGTAATATTGCCACCAGCAATTCCTCAGTCAGGTGACTTTTTTGCTAGATCAATTCTGGTTGCTAAGCAACAAGCAAAAAGGCACAGTTATGTTTTGGTAAATCTTTTATTTTTGAATATTCTGTGCTGGAGTTTCATGTACTGTATCTATTACTAATGCTGTTAATTCAAGACTCACAGTATCTTCTGAACCATAAAAGCCCATCTTATTTAAAACGGACAATGCTATTTAGTTTTCAGAAAAACTTTTGTGGCTAATACACATTTGAAAATACAAAACTGAGCCAGTGATTAGAGAATTTGTTAAGAGAAAGCAACGGAAAAATCATTAAAACAACTCTGACATTTTTGGTTAATGATATCTACATTAATGAGTTAATTGCCAATGCATCACATTTTAAGCCACTATCAAATATTAATGTTATCAATGTTATAATAATAGCATCTATTGATATAATTGAAGCTTGCTTTCCAATAGGTGTCACTATGAATAATACCATTGCAGTATTAAAATCAATAATAAGAATATTAGGAGGGCATTATAAAATGTCAATACTATGAAAACCACTTAAATAAATGCTTGATATAAAACAAACTGACTAAATATACTAAGCTATAATTTAAAAGAATAAATTCACAACCCTATGTATAACTGTTTAGACATTGCAACTTCACTGTTCTTTAAAGCATCAGACTGAAATTGATAATAGAATAAAGCTATGAAGCGAAGAAAACCCTTGTATGTTCAGTGGGAAAATATTTAAAGATCATATGGTATACCTGAGAAAATTCTAAATATTGGAAGTGGTTCGATGTTATGTTTAAGAGAAAGCCTTTGTGTTGTAGCAGTCCAAAATCTGGCAGCAAATGTCGATGCCTGCCTCCCTTTGAGGTCAGCTCCAGCCAGGCACACAGCTGAGGCTTGGAAGGATGCGTGCCTGCCGGGCTTGTACTGTGTATAAAGAAATCAGCAGCCCAGCCCTGGAAGAGGTCTGGAAAGGCAAAATTCCAATTTTCCAACATGAAATATCTTGTCAACCTGTGGCCATCGCTGTTTCATTTCAACAGTGGCAAATTGGCACAAGGATAAGGGTCTGAAGGTAATTCTCCGTGCCTTTCGGCAGCTGACAATGAAGCTAGCAAAGAAAGGTTGCAAGAAGGAGTCTTTGAAAATTTAGCACATGGGTAAAGCCAGTGTTGGAATAGCAAGCAGGACAAATATTCTGAAAAAAAGGCACAAAAAGAGTGTTTAATTGCCATCCAGGGGACAGGGGGAAACACTCACATAGTCTGGACTGTTGTTGGCACCAGTCTTCGTCCTGACAGCCACAGAGACCTGGAGGATCACTGGCAGCTGCCCAGTGTGGGAGCATTTGTTCCTCAGCTGAGGCTTTCATTGTCCTGCCTGTGCCCCGACACGAGGAGGAGGAGAATGAGGGTTGCCTCTCCTCCACCTGCTTAGCTGGTCAGAGGAGAGGAGGGATGGGGAAAGCAGCCTCCAGAACTGCAAGGATGGCCCGTCCTGAGAAACACTGATCCTCGAAGATGTGCCTTGCCACTGAGGAGTAGTAATTCACTGCAGAAAAACAATTTTACATTATTTTCCGTCCCGTGTGGTGTGCAGAGCTGTGTGTGCAGCAGCCAGAGCCGGGCACCTCTGCCCACAGCTGGGGTGGGCAGCAGCCGCAGGGGCTCCCCCAAGCCCACCCTGGCATAAGTGAGAATTAAACAAGCACCCAAGTCATTAGCTCCGGCTGTCTTGCCATTTTTGACTGCCTGTAGCAATGATCTCTACTCCCCACCAGCAGGGTTTGCTGCAGGAGATGCGGTGCATTTGAAAGTTTAGCTGGGAACTCTGTAAATCAAAATTGTTAATCTGAAGGCTTTCTATTACCGGTGTTGGATTCAGCTATATCTGCCAAAAAAGTTTTAAGATAATTCAGATTAATTTGCCCCAAAACACTCGACATTTACTTTATTACTCGGTGGACTGCATTCTCTTTAAATAAATTTTCCGGTGATCTGGACTTTCACCGTGAAAATCTGTACAGTGAACTCCTAGTTTATTATGCCTACTTGAAAAGGGTAATTTAATAAGGCATCAGGACAAATACTTAATTGTGCAATGGCTATTGACAATGCCTTTAAACAGTTGCATATTTGCCAGATTTAGCTAATGGAAGTAGAATTGCCACTTAATGTCTCAGTTTGCACGGGCTGAAAATAAATTGTATCTGACATTCCTTTGGCTTTTAAAGGACATATTTAGATATTTACAGTCAGATTGATCTATTGTCGTATTTATGTTTCTTGTGTGAAAAAGTATGAAGTAATTTAGATGGAGATACTTATTTACACATTCAGTATATGTCGTAGCTTCACAGAGTTTGATGTTTCAGAGACTTGAGATATTGATATCAGAGAGAGTTGACTGAGAACAACTTGACAAAATATATTTTTTCCAAAATGTGTGGATTTGTCAAGTGTGAAATGATTTGCTGGAACAGTTATCTTTAAATACATTTCCATTTGTCAGAAATTTTGAAAAATAAGCTACAAATTGTTCATACAGGACTTCACATAATTTTATAAAAATTTCTAAAAAATAAAAAGTGTAAAAGCAAAATGGTGACATTTTGAAATTTGAAAGCAAAATATTCTGACTGGCATAAGCTGAAATTTTTCTTAAGTTTTTGGTTCGAAAGCATTTAATTCTGATTTAGGATGCCAATGTGATCTAGAATACTGAAAATGTTCATAAGATAGGAAAACTGTTTCATATTGAGTTCCGGTGCAGACATATTTAACTCATTTTATATTCTCAGAAATATAATTACTTATCTCTGTACTTCCCCTTTCCCCACACCTCATTTAAAAGCAAGAACTTTTTCTAATGAAGCAACTCATCATCACATGAAGAGGCTCAGTAGCAATTGAATTATGAGTATTGTGATACTTCAATTTTTTCAATGGCCAGTACATTTTAAACTTTTGTAATGAATGCACTGTAAAGTGTGGATCTACCTAATTCTGATGAATTAAGTTTTTATATTTAACAGCCCTCTGTAAATGTTAAGGTTTGTTTGTAGATGGATATGTAAAAATTTCTATTTTAGATTTCTGAAATGTTAAGACATAGCACAGAAAACCTGTAAACTTCTGAGAGGTGCAATTTATGTATTTGAGTTAGGTTTCACTGCATTCATGTGTTGTAAGAGCGGTGCTTTGTTGAACACAAGCCTCGGTTTTCAAAAACTGAGCTGGTCTCTGCTTGGGCAACATATACAGATACTTTTGCCATTTTAATTTCCATTGCTTATACAAATACAGGGTTGACTTTGTGGCTTGCACTACTCAAGCCACAGGACAGGACTGTGGTTGGCCAGAAAAGGAAGAGCTCTGCAATTTGGGATCAGGCTTTGCTAAGTTTCTGTGCTCCTGGGAGCAGGGGTGAGTGTTGAAAATGCTTCTCCCGGCTGAGCCGGTGGCTGCAGCTCCCTTGTTCCCACTTTTCCTTTGCATCTCAGGACTGAGGAGTGTCCTGGCTGAGAGCCATAGCAATTTCTATGCACAAGGTTTAATGCTGGAAGGGAGTTTAAGTATTTTCTACCTTGTTTCCTGTTGCTCGGGAGCAATGTCTCTTTGTGATTGCTGATTTGTGGATGACTTGAAATCAGCCCTTGAATCTACATTTTCCAAAATCCAAAGAAACTCAGCCCGACTTTGTTGCCAAGGCCAATTGCACCGTGCATAAACAATAAGCAGTGGTAAATACCTGTATTTTTAGTCCTAAATGCTTAGTCAGTGACTTATGAACAGGCATAACCACAGGAATTTGTCACTCAAAGCTCTGTCTCTGCAGCCTGGAGGTGGCCTCCAGCAGGCTGCCAATTCTGAGCCTGGAGAACGGCTGAGGGTAAATGGCGACGGAAGTTCTATCAAGGGTGCAGGGCTGGAGCCACTAAGTGCTTTTAAGGGAATAATATAACTACAAATTTAGCATGGGAAGTTTATGGATAGTCAGTGTACGGAATGTATTCTAATGCTGTAGTGATGTGTTTGAATAACTTGATGACAGATATTTATAAAACCACAAGTCAATTGACTCTGAAAAATATTAATTTTAGACGAAATAGTAAGAAGCACCTAGATTAAAATATATACATTAATCAGATAAGAATTAAAGTCTGAGACTGACGCTGTGCACTTTGTGCCATCCAGTCTTTTGCATTGGCCACATTTAAGTTTAAATTAAAAGGCTGCATTAATTTGCTTCGTTAATTAGCAGTTTGCTTCCATTCAGGAAGTCTTTCTGCAGCCCTTCCAGCTGCTGACCACATCCATTGTCTTCAGTCTGCAAGATGGTCACGTTAGTGAGCCAAGAAACACGGCCCTATGGTTTGGGTACTAGAACTCAACCTGGACGTGTCGTGACACTTGTTGAATAACAAGGGTGGATCAATTCACTGACGTTTAAAGGAAGATCAAGCATGAGAGAAGGGACCATATAGGTAATGTTTCCTTTACTCCTGTTGTCATTGTGCTCCCCAAGTCCAAACAGTCTTGTGGACTAAGGTGCTGCTGAACAATCTGAACATCATCTGATGTGAACCAGCAAGTCTGATGATTAATTTGGGTTTGGTTTTTTTCAGTTCAGTGGTAACTGTTGGCACCTATTACAAGTCCACTCTATTTAAAACCTCAGGCAATTGCTTTTCAGGCATTTAAGGTTGGGTTTTTTTTTTTTCCTGTACATTTGGTGGGTTAATTTTGCTGATGCATACGTTTAGATGGAAATAACCATTGGAATGAGAAATAGTAGTAAGAAGCTTAATACCTAGATTCTCAGCTTCTAAAACTTCTGATGTAACATAGAGAGGAACTGACTTTCCAGTTCATAACACAATGTCCTTTTGTACCTCTTCTTCCTTGGGCAGCAACCTGCAAGCTATGTGAATTCAGTCAGCTCACTATTCTTTTGATTCTAAAACAGTGGTTAAGAATTGCTGTGGTTTACCTCCTTTAACCCTGTTTTTCCTGACTGGTTTTAGTTCTGCCATCCTTGAAATGCTCAGTTGGTTGCCTGTCAGTTGACTTCTCCCTGAGAAGAGCTTTGCATTTCTGCGCATTTCTGTGGGCCTGTGCTGCATTGTACTGCAGCTTTATTCATGCTTCTTCATAATGATCTCAAACACATATCAGACAGAGAGAAAATTCCTTCTCTTTTGTGATCAGTCTATGCTGAACCATTCCTTAATTCTGTGTGTTCTTGAAATGCTGAAACTATATGTAGATAAGGAATTGTGTTTGGTTTAGAATATGTCAAATCTTTCCCCTGTAGAAGACTGAGACCCGCAATGTTAATAGTGAGTCACGCGATAATACAGGCAGAGGGGCAGAACACGAAATGATAGTACCCGGGGATGAAAACAGGATAAGGAGGAAGTAGTAGAGAAACTAGATTATGACACTTGAGTCCAGCAGGATTTATCCCTCTGTACTCAGTGGTCTGTGGACGACTCAGCTCCAATGGTGCAATGGCACAAACTGCCACCTAAGCTACAGGTTCTTGTATTTGGAGTTTGCTCTCAGCTGATTTAGATTTGCCAAAGTTCATTATTTCAACATTAAGCAGCACTGGAAAATTCCACTCAGTGCTGGAGAGAAAATAGATTTTGCAGCTAAAAGGAGTCAATAAAAAGCCACTGCCTATGGTTTGTTTATGAAAAAGTGTACATGAGACCTCCTAGGTAGGAATATGTATTTTTTCAGCAGTGAAGCAAATACTTCAAACTCAGACATTTACCAAATTCTGTCGAATAGCTGTTGCCAGATCATGGGGAAAGTTTTTCTGTTGAGAAATGGGGCACACCAGCTATGTAACGGAAAACTATTTCATTCTTCCACAGAGTACAAATCTGTAACCAAACTTTCATTCAGAAGCCTGTAAATGTCCACAGGGAAGATAACAATTTTCTCCTCTTGCCACTGTTTAGTAAAAAAAAAAAAAAAACTAATAGAGAAAAAAAAACTTACAACAAGGAGTAATAAAAAGGTAATCCATAGTCTGGGGCCTTGTGTAAACGCAGTAAACATGAAGAATTTATTACGTTTTTCTTATTCCAGGTGGAGATTGTTACAGGCAGGCTTGCTTCTCCTGAACTGTTCAAAATTAACTTTCTTGGAGTAGAAAGTTTCACTAAGTGTCTTAAAACCAACCTCAAGCTGGATGGTCTGAAAACATGATAGCTGAATCAATACGAGCAGGGTGAAAATAAGGGGAAAATGAGTACGGGAGAAGCTCTGTGGGTGCCTCCTGGGGCTTGTCCCTGGCAGGCTCTCAGGAGAGGCCACGCTGCTGCCCTCCCAGAGGGATCGACACCTCTGGAGGTGGGAAAGGGCTCAGCTACATCGGGGAAAACTGAACCAACAGCTGCAAAATAGTCCTCAGGAAGAAAAAAGAGTGCAGAGAGGAGCCAGCCAAAGGAGCTGGAGCAGCAGTGCCCTGGGCTCAGTTCAGTTTCTGTATTTTCTACCCTCTTCACTGACCGCTGCTTTGCCACTACGTGAGTCGTGAGTCGGGTCCAGGTCTCTCCACTCAACACGCTGTCCTCACCTACCCTGCACCCTCACACCTCCCCCAAAAACCGGACAGGCAACCACTCTTTGGTGTTGGGACCTGGCTGGGTTGTGCATTCAACACGTTAGTCCTATTGCCTGTGCTTTCTGTTATGATTACAAGCTTCTTCGGATGGACTTTGTAGTTTGTTTTAACAGGCTGTAAAAACAGGGTCTAATTTTATGGTCTCCACATAATGGCTATCATTATGCACTCTACTGTAATCCCAGTTCCTCATAATTAATGAAAACTACTCAGGTAGCAAGGTCAAGGTGAAAAACCATTCCTGATGGTTTGAAGCACTTTTTCCATTTACTTATTAATATTCTAACTGATGTTGAATTGTTGTGGCTTTGAGCTCTTTCTATCTGGCATTCTAGATCACAGCACTTTCACCAGGAGAGGACCTGATTCTGAAAACCTTAATCATTTGTGCTGTCTTAGCTAATGGAAGTCTTCCTATGGAACACCCTTAGCCTCTCCATGCAAATGCAGGTCCTTCTCTCTCATCATGTTCAGTAAGACCTGTGTAACAGTTATACTGATTATTGCTACTAATAAAATTACTATTATGTTATCTGTTATAGTTGAGATAAGCTCTAATCATTCAGGAAAACAACAGTAAACCATTTGAAAGCTTGCTTGTAACTTTCTAAGCAATCAAAAACCTGTGAAGTTGTGGATGTTTCTTTGCAAACACAATGTGTGTCTGTTTATAACTGAGACGTAAATATCATTTCTGCACTATCAAATTTTGAACCTAATGAGACTTGCAGGTATAAGAACCCACCAGCTACAGGTCAGCAGCAAGAACCATTCTTTTTTCTGCAGGTGAAGTTAAGATCCTTGCTCCAATCTCATATTGTTTTTAAGGTAGACTGTTAAGGTGTATTAGGAGTGCTATGGAATGCTACGCAAAATACCAATATGTAACACCAGGATGAATCCTCCTTCTTTTATAAATCCTGCACAAAGCCTTATAGGTGCATAGTCTGTGCAGGACTCATCGTTGTGTCTAAAACCACATGAAGGCTTACTAACATCAAATGAGTCTGTATTTCAGACATGAACAAAGGAAACTGGCTTCTTTTGGTTGCACACATCTGACCTTGCAGCAAAATATCCAGGTCTACTCCCTATGTATTACCTGTTTTATTATTTTTATTACTGATAGTACTACATATTACATTACATAGATCTGAGTTCACAGGTTACCCTGGTAACAAAAATGACTGTGCACATTGTTCTGTGTCGGACAAAGTTGAATTTGTTGCTCAGCCCCAGCGTAATCCTCTCTCATTCGTACCTGTAGCGCAGAAAATTGTTACATGCGTGGAATGAGGTAAAGGTGATCAGTGTCCAACCTGAAAGCATATACTCCTGAATGACACCATCATGCAGTAGCTGGGAAGTTTGTAAATATTTGATCAGTTATGGAAATAACAGAACAAATAGCCGCAGTCAGATTGCACAGGGACTCTTGGATCTGTAGACAGGCTGCAGCACAGTGAAGGCAGAGCTGGGCTGCTCAGCGGTGTGGTACGGCACAGCACGGCATGGCATGGCACAGCACGGCATGGCATGGCACAGCACGGCATGGCACAGGACGGCACGGCACGGCCTCTTGCCTTGAGGCGCAAGCTGGCACACCAGCTGCCAGCACCTCCTGAGCGTAGGTTCGGTGTTCACCTGCGCGGTGAAGTTATCTGCAGTCACATGTGCGTAGTGCAGGAAAATCAATGCCAGCATTTCCACGGAGCACAGTAGGTTTCAAGTTGAGTTTGCTTCGTGCACCACAAATGACAGCTGTAACACTCTGCATGTGTGGACCTGTTAGTGCACATTTCACTGTCACGTGAGGATGTCGTAGAAAGAGGTCAGTATCATAAAGGTATATGAGAATATAGTTACTGTACATCAAATAGAGTTCCAAGTTCACTCTGCACCTAAAAGAGATGCTGACCGCCTAGTAGATTCCCCAATTCTTCACACAAATTTAGTGGCAGAATTCAGTTCTTAGTTACAGATGGATTGCTGAAAAGGAAATTGCTAGTCAAAGACAAATTCTGACCTCACTTGCCACATTATAAATGCAGAGTGATACTTCTGACTTGGGTGAAGTCATGGAACAGTGAAAGTGAGAGAGAATTGGGAACTCTATTATAAAAATTCAACACTTGGGTTATTTTATGAGATAATGCATTAGGGCATTAAAACATGAGCTAAGGTACATAAGCATTTTATCCCATGAAAAGTCTACTTTTGATCTACTTCAAGGTTATTTGTAGTATTCTGTCTTTAATCTAGTTTCTCCCATTTATGATAATAGCATGAACACTGCAGTCCCCTTCCGATGTGGTGTCAGTTACGCTCTTCACTTTTGCGGAGTAACACTTTGAAATTTCAAAATACTTGAAGATACTGTAACAGCCAGTGCTGCCAATATAGCATGGAACTGCTACTTCACAATTCAAGTAGTCAGCTATTGACTCGTGGCAATCTATATCTGCATTAAAATGGTGAGTTTTGGATTAATGTGGAGCTGAAAGCCCAACTGAGGCTCTTTGCTGCCAGCCTGTCTCTGTAATTGCAGCATGGATTTCACCAACCACAAAGGGCAAAATGAATGTGATCATCCCCAGCAGTCGATAGCACATTGATTTTTTTCACTCTACGATTCGCACAAATATTGAAGCTCATTTTTTAAGCAAGGAGGATTATTAATCTACATTTCTTAAAAAATAAGTCCGTTTTGAAGCATGGTACCTTGCAAGGCTTATTTAATGTGCAATATGTAAATCAGAAAAAATATTCTTTTTTCTTTTTAATCAAAAATTGGGATTCTCAGCAGGCTGTGAAACCTCATCCTCACCATTGTGCTGTCATGTGTCGTATTGTTTAGTTAAAAGATTAAAGAAGGAAGTGTTGTCAGGTCTCAGTCTGGTCAATGGTCTGCGTTTTCTTAGTTTGGTTTCATTTTCACTAACCCCTGAGGTTGTAAACAGACTGTGTACAACATCACCTGTGGTTCTTAAGATGAAACAATGATTCAAGACCATTTCTTCCCTAAATGGATGCAGTTAATCTATGATACAACAAATATAGTTTAAGTCAGAGAAACAAATAAAGATCCTGCCGTGCAGTGGTAATGTTTCTGAGAACTGCAGCATTTCTTTCTGTCATTGGCATCAGCTGTTTCTTGGACAAGAGCTTTCTGGAATTATGCCTTCAACTGTATGGCTGTGAGAAAGCTTCAGTACTGAGGACCAGATTTACTGCTCTTCCCTCTGTGTGTATGTGAACTGACAGTGGTCGTTAATACGTGCCAGCTACAAAAGCGTCAGCTGACCTGCGTGAACAAAACTGATTCATTCAGTCCTTGATAAGCTGCAGTCACTTGCATGTGAATGTAATATGAGCCTTGTACTGGCTACAGGTTGGCACATATGGCTGTGGACTTTCTTGGTTCTGAGTTTACCTTCCTGATTTTGCAGGTCAGATCACAGATGATTTCTTCAAGCCTGCATTTCCACATCACTTTAAGGAGTGCAGTTGCTGGGCCAGGTCTGTGCTGGATTTGGTCTATTTGTTAAAACCTTTCTCAAGGGAAGCACAACTCATGATAAGAAACATTCCAGGAGTGGCTTTAATGAAAAAGTAGCAAACGAGCACAAATTAGATTACTTTTATAAATGTCCAAGGTCAATCAGGGCTCTCCTGTTCTTTCCTTCATCCCAAGGCAATATTAATGAATGCAAAACCCCTCTTTGCTGAGGGGCAGCCTTGAATATCAAGTCTTCGTTTGGATGGATTTAATTCAAACCCCTGGTAAAGCCTGAAACAAATGCAGAGTGGTAAACTACAATGTAGAAAGAAAAAAAAAAGACTGAGAGACACTATTTACCCTTTGCTTTGGTCTTTTCACAGGCAGCGCATTACACACTCCCAGAAACAAACCTTATTCAAGACAGTATTTCTAGTTTCCCTCCATGCTCCCAGTTAACTTGATGAGGCACCTTAAATGAGTCAGAAATGCTCCTTTAGGTAAATGTGACGGAATATGGTGCATTTGAAGCTGATCAGACTCCTCAGTGTCATAAACTCTGCTTCTGGTTTATAACTGTTTGTCCCAGTAAATCCTTGAAGTAGAGCAGTTGCTGCGTGTCATCAGCTGTGCGTTTACTTTCCTCAGGGTATTTAGCTACTTGCTCTGCAGCTTTTATTGCACTTAGCAGTACAGTAACATCTAAAAATGCCCTACCTTCAATTCCAGAGAACAGTCAAATGAACAAACATTAGTCACACACAAAAAAGATAATTCCCTGAAATAAAATACCATTCATATTATGTTCTGAAGAAGCTCACGCTTCCATTTCCCTTATTTCCCTAAATGTAAGAAAAGCCTCAAATACGAAACATTTAAAGCATGAACTGTTCTTTCTGCTTTTATTGTGTGGAATAATGGGACTGTAGTTCTCGATTGAAAGCCCTTGTAACACACCCTGCTCCAGCAAGTGCAGTTCCAGACTGAGTAGCTGGTGACTGGTTGGGTTGTTCTGAGACTCTTTTTCTATTTCTTTCATGACAGTCACCTGCAACAGAGGATGAATTACAATGAAAGGTAGAAAGTCATGCAGAGCCTTTTGGGCATGATAAATAACATAGCATAGCAGGTGTATACAAAACAGTCTCTTAAGTAACTACATTCTGAGGTCACGACTTGATTACACTGTGAAACGCCTTAGTTGGACTTTGGACTTTACTATTCTGGACATTTGGAAGTAGGAGGAAGTTTTCCAGAGGTACTCAAGGAAAGGTGTTTTGAGCTTCCCCAAAGGTTCTCTTTTATCTCCTAATTATGCCTTTTTATCTCCAGCTGTTTTTACCTGATTTCCCACTGTCCCACGCATGGGGAAGTCTTTTACAACCTCCTGCTTCCCCTGACAGTGGGGATTTCAGGGGACATAGAGTCACTTCAGTGGACTGACTCCAGTGATACAGAAAAACAGAAAAAATGGCCCGAAAGCATAAATCAAGAAGACATGGAATTAAAATGTGTCTGCAGCGTAGAAAAACAGCTCACCTGCTTTTTCATTTACCCATAAGATGAAGAGGAGAGTTCCCCAACATGCAGGAGCTCTGTTCTTGTGTTGCCAGAGTCCTTCCGAACACTGTGGTTAGTTTTTGCAATGTCTGTCCATGAGACTGATGACAAGGTAGAGAATAACTTCATGTGTTTCCAGAACCATTTCTGCTGCATGACTATGTAACTTCTGATGTCAGTGACCTTTGCTTTTGCCCTTTTATCGGGTCTTCAGCGATGGACAGACTTACCGTAGGGAAAGAGGGAACATCTTTAAGGGAAAAAGATATTCTTGTTTCCAGCAGATTTTACCTATAAGATCATGAACACAGATGACATTCAAAATAGTACTCACAAAAGAGAATCAAGCACCACTGGGTATTAAAGAGCACTCATCTATGTTTTCAGGAATATTTTAGTCCACTGACTGATGAGTTAGTTGTAAAATAGATATAAACGCATTACGTCAGAAGTCCTGTCCAAATTTAGTTCAAACTGATCTGACATTATATGTTTGCTCTTCTGTTGTTTCAAAGTATCTGCAGTCACTGAAATGTTGTTTATGCCTTCTGGTTTTGTTTCCATCTATGTCTATATATGCTTGAATGTAATAGTAAAGCTTTTAAGAAAGGCAGGATGGTCTTGGGGTTAGAGCATAGTAATAGGATTCTGGAGACCTCAGGTCTCAGTGTGGTGCTGCCACAGCTTCCTCTGTGATCTTAGGCAGATTACTTAGTCTTTGACTGATTCTCCTGCTCTGTAAAAGGGACATTAAGATATTAAGCCCTTGGAGAGTCACATATCAAAAGTACAAAAAAAGAAAAGTACAAAGAAATAGATTTTGTGAGGGCAAAAAAATACCGTGCTGTCCTGCAGCCATAAGTAAAAGGCTGTTGAAATCTTTCCCTGAACAGTCCTGTGTTGTAAACTCTCAATTAAAATCGTAATGGGAACAGAGAATACCTGCATTTTGCAGTGCTAGATAGCTAATGAGCTGTGCAGAAAAAACTACTTGAGAACAGTTGCAGAAGTATGCTCTGTGTAGTTTAACTCATTTACTCTTAAACATATCTGCTCTGTTTTAACTAAGCACTGGCAAGGCTGTCATCAGTTACCATACTGAGATTGTCAGTGTGCAGTTTAATATAAAGAACATAATTTAACAAGGTCCAAAGACATTTGTATACAAAGCATCATTGGAAGTGCCTCCTAATTCCTTTGCAAGTGAATAAATTTGCTTTCTCCATGGTTAGAGAATCTTCTTTGCTTAGTTATTGATTAGCTGAGTCAAGCAAGCTTGTAACCTTACCTAATGCATTCTTACCCTCCATTTGCCCCAGCCATAGATTAAAATTTGTACTTAAATGAAATGACTCTTCCTTTTTCCACCAGTGACTCCACGGTCTGCAGCTCTGGGGGCATTCGCCCGTGTTCAGCAGCTCTCTTCAAAACCATCTTGGATATTTCTGTGGAGACAGGGCTGTCTGAAGAAGAGGACGGATTTTCCCAAGTCCCTCTTCTGAGAGGTCAGAGAAGGCAGGACTCGTTACTCTATGACACTGCCTATAGCAAGAATGATGGTCAGAGCTTTGAGCATTACTGCATGCTCCTGTGTGCAGCTCCGTGGGGCCAAGCTTTCCCCTCCAACCCACAGGCAGAAAAGTGAGGCCTGACCTCAGCCCCCTGCAAAATCAGCATCTGATTGATGCTCTCCTTTGTCAGGCCCAGGGACACACAGAGGAGTGTGTGCCCTTGGTATTGTGGAAGCTGTGTGGAGAGGCAGAGGTAGCTGCGCTGCTGAGTTGCTACACAACGTAAGGAGTTGGTAAAGCTGAATAAGGGTTTAGAGCAATTTGGAAGGCAGAGGAATCCAGATATCAACATAAAAGACGTCTTTCCTAAAGTGTGCAGGAATAAAAGAGAAATGGCAATATGTCACTCTGGAGTCAGAATCGTGAATGACAGAGAGTTCGGAATGAAAGAAAGGGCAGATAAATGTCAACAGTTAGGGAACAGAGATCATGAACTCTCTCAGTGGGAACAAAAGTGCACAGAATATTCAGCAAAAGCAAGTTTGATTGTAAAGTAAACGGAACATCCTTAGTCTGACTGCCTGGCTAGCAATGTTTTCCAAGGTATTGTGACAGATGAGCAGCTGAATGAAAGAGAAAACCCAACAGAGATGAGAGATCCCGCCAACACATGGAGTAAATGATCGTGATACACAGGCACAGGTATTTCTGTAAGATGTTGGTTGCAGAATATGTTGTGTCACCTAAAAGGGAAGCAATAGTCTATTTCACACAAGAGTGGGTGCTAGCAGAAAGGGAAAAGATGTAAAGTAAGAAGGAAAAGTAAACAGGCATGAGAAATGAAATGTAAAGCAGGTAGCTGGGAAGAGGGTACTGCCCTTTTTTTACAGTGAAACAACTTCCACTGTTTTGGAGTCTATAGAGATGAACAAATGTCCACCAGCTGTGAGTCTTACCTATGAACATGTTTCTTGGACAATATTATTGAAAAAGAACAAGTTGTCTGTAGGAAGCTGGTATTTGTCCAGTGTTAACATTTGCCTTTTTATTTAAAGTATCATTGAAGGGGACGAAAAGGTTTCAGGATTGGCATTAAGGTGTGGAACTTTATGGGTTGATACTAACCTAGATTAGCAGAGTAGAAGTTGATTGCTCCCATAAAAGTTCGGTGGCTTATGTGAAAGAAATAGTGTCTGGATCCAGTTGCTCATGCACAATAATCACTGTATTTTTTGCACCAGTTGGTGGTGATGTTGGCACTAGACTAGTGGTGGGTGCTGACGCACCAGGTGAGCCAAAGTTGGTGTCCTCTGCAGGAGTTTTGCACCTTCTGAAAACCAAGGCACTATAAAGTCTGTGTGAACAGCCCACACTGACATGCTTGAGAAAATCTGTGTGAGTTTTTGGTTTTGGTTTGGTTTGGGTTGGTTGGTTTTGGGTTTTGTTTTGGGTTTAGTTTATTTGTTTGGGGGAGTTTTGGGGTTTTGTTTTTCTGTGGATAAAATATATTGTTCCAAAGGTTCTCAATCCAACACATTTCAAGGACATTACTTTTTAAAAAAATAAATAAATCCATAATGTTCGCAGCAAATACGCAGTATTCAGCAGATAACAAATCACATTACCTCAGCTCTGAGGCTGTTCATCAGACACATTTAATATGGAAGTGGTTGGTTTCATTTGGCTTCAGAAATTAGACGGCACAAACTTCATAGCAAATGATGGGGGACAGTTATTTGTTCTTTTTCTGTTTGTCAACTATCTACGAACAGTCATGTTTTGACAGGTGCCTCTGTTAGTCTACAAGTTGATCTTTTGTCTTTGACTAAACACCAAGTATTAATTGTTTACTAAGTTGTTAAGAGTGTATGTTTGCTCAGCTCTGCCATAGAATATTCTTCTTGATCTTTGATCAGATATCTGAAAATACCCAGCAAAAATGTGAGGCAGGGAAGGTTTTCAAGATGGATTTTATCTTGAAGTTCCAACTAAGTGCATTCATGTGACCATAAAAAAGTTTTATTTTCTATTAACACAGAAAGGAAATATCCCTTGAGCAATTCAGAAGAGAACTGCACAAGATAAAATGCATGGTGCAGCCGAAATGAACTTCTTTTTTAATTTGAACAACTGCTGTCAAACTACTTTTTTGTAGCAATTGCCCAGCTCCATCCAGAGCCTTGCAAACCACAACAATAAAAAGAGTATCCAATGCCCCAGCTGGAGAGACAATCAAATGCTTCTTACCTTTCTGACAAACTATTTGTCACTATTTTTCCTCTCCCACTGTGACATTGCCTTGTCATGGGTGTAGTTCTTTGGTATTTCAAAAGCCCGTTGTTGATCTTCATACAGAGATTATAGATCTCTGCAATACTTCTCCTTCATTATTTGTAATTTACATCTTTCCCTACAATCTAAACACTGTAATAGTCCCTCTCTCAGTTCTTGTCCTGCTGTTACTTTATACTGGCCCTTTGGGTATCGCAGGTGAAATTAGTATGACTGGATTCTGATTTTTAGTTACAATAAAAAATACGTGGCGTGGATTAGTCTCTGCTAAACATGAAGTTCAAACAACTGTGCGTGCACCCGCTCAGAACTCTGTTGCTCTGTTACATCTGAGATGAATTATTTACTGGCTGTGGCCAGGACAGAGGACGGTCTCGCTCTCTGCTCCCCTCTGTCCCGGGGGGCACGGGATGGGTGGTGTGGGGTCCAGCTCCGTGCCGGAGGAGCAGGAGCTGCTGCGGGGGGAGCACAGCTCTTGCAGCTCCTCGGGACCTCCTGCCACTAGGGTAGTTGGACCTGTTTTGCAGCTCCGAAATCTGCATTTGAAAGTGTGACTTTCTAAATAGATTAATTTTCAACACAGAGTGGCTTTGGAATACTTTTGAATTGGTTTTGCATCTTTTTAATCTTATATTGTTAATCCTTAAATAATAAATAGAATTGTTCTGGTCGGATGCTTTTCTCTGCAGATGTATAGTATTTCCAAGGCTTCCTTCTGCCCAGAGAGGGCTTTGGGGTTAATTTATATCCATTTAGCTAACTGGTGCGATTTTTGCACTTGTACTCTTTTATATCAGCCCAAGACTGATTATGCAAATTTAGTTCATGTCTCTAAATTCATCAACACAAATTAAACCAATGTATGAATACTCCCATGCAAAAGTTGCTCCAATTTAATTAAATCAGTATCAAGCAACACTCTGTGCCTTTGTGTATATGCCAGGCCTTAATGGCTTGCACCACGTAACAAAAAGTGGACAAGTCACCTGCTGCATCCTTAAATTCTTTGGGAGAAGCTCCCTCTTTTGCAATATGCAATTTTACAGTGCCAGGCACAGCAGGAGACTACTCTTCACATGCTACCTCACTGCAAATCCTATCTAGCAATGCAAACATTCATTTTATAAATAAATAGAAGCTGTGCTGATTGTTACAGCAGTTACATAGCATCCTAATTAGGTTTCTTGGTTTATGGAGGTTTGTTGCCTTTGCTGTGAAGAAAATCAGATTCAGACAGTGGAAATGATTTTTAAAATAATTTATGAAAAAATTCAGTCCTGGGCTGAGGGCCAAACTGAGCCATCAGATGCAGATGAATGCAGCTTTCCTAAGCAGAATCTGCTGTGTTCATCTAGGGACAGAATTTGCTTCTTCCAGAAGCCTGGCAGAATGATTAGGGGCAACAAGGAAAATGTTATTTATAAAAGCAGACATCATTAGAAATAAGAGTGCTCACACTGCTCTGATTTCAAAAGTTGATCCTGAATCCTTAGCAGCAGGTGAAGCACACAGTGCTTAACTTCTCACCATCAAAGAAGAGTTCTAGCAGAATTTCCTAGTGAATTAGAGAGAGAGATAAAGCAGCTTCGGCGATCACACTGTTTCCCTTATTCTAATGAACTTCTTCGCTGATTATGAAAAATTACTTTTCCCATGTTCCTTTTCCATTATCGTGAATCAAGCAGTGCTGCTGCAGAGTTTCATCCACCTTGCGTAATTTGTGCAATTCTTTTTTGGTGTTTTACTGTTTTAACATTTGATGCATCCTTCTTTGTCCTCTCCTCTGTCCCTTGTCTTTTACTGAAGAAGGAGAACTGGAGGACTCGAATCCTAAGGGAGTTAAAAACAAGAAAGCACATAAAAAGATTTCTCACTGGAATTCATTTTAAGAACCTCACATTCTTTCAGCCCAGCTCATTGTTTTGTTTCGGCACTCCTTCCTTCTGAATGTTAACAGCACTGTAAGGTAGAAGGTAGTTGCAACCTCTACCCACTCTGTTGGTGGAAGACAAATTTTACTTGAATCAAAAGAAGTTGCATACAGTATTCAGTGTCCCATAAGTAGAACTTCCTAATATTTGACCTTGGCTGCAAAACTAAAACCCAGATTGTAGTAGTAGTAGCCCTTAGTCCTTGCCTTTCAGGGGATTTGTGTCAGATTGGGTCTAGTCTGGTCCCATGGATCTAACACCCATCAGCGCCTGGAGATGATCGTGCACTTTTCCAGCACATCTTTTGCCTTAGCTCTATCTGCTGAATGACATGAACCAAAACTTAATAATTGGGAAAAATTGGAAATTTTCTTCAAAATTGCACTGTGCTCCCAACTAAAACATTAGCATAAATATAAACATAGTGAACTGAAGAAACAAAATATTAACTCTGTTCTCTCATCAGTAGATTAAATCAGAGATTACGTGCTTTTATTTCAAGCCTCTTTTGCTGCCTGACAGGCACAGGTTACCCCTGCTAGTTTAACTTTTCTGCATTTCTAGCCATTATTGTTTTTCCTCTGGTCTGATTCCACAGCTATGAACCTCTGGAAACCAGTATGCCACAATCAGTTAACATGACAGGTGCTACTTCTTCATTTTCTATTTTATCATTCCTATCTTCTTTCAGTGAAGAAAATCCAAATCTATGTTGTTATAATATGTACCGTATATTTAAAAGTTTTAATTTTTCACTTATTACTTCAGGACAGTAAATGGAAAAGTGCCTTCCTTACACCTATCTAGTGAATGTGTCATTGTCAGTTCTGATTGCAGAAATATTGGGACTCTGACCTTCGATGACATTGCTAGCAAATTTTGACTAACAACATGCAACACTGCAAACTCCTGCTGCACATGCCCATCCTCCTAGAAAAAACCTTTTGTCTTTAACAATCTTCTTATGCCTCTGAATGTAGACTACCCTAGATGCTAACATACAAGGTAAACCCAGCAGTATCTAATTACGCTTATCAAATAAAATCTGAAAATATATTTTTGGTTCTTGTGTAACCAGTTACCCCTTCAATGGCATATTTTAGTGAGAGTGTAAAAGATATCCTCAATCTCCAAATTTAGAGTATGTGTGAATAATATCTGAGAGTGAGTGCTGATGCCATGTGCCATGAACTCTACTCACATTTACTTGTTCATGCTTTAGTGCGTGGAAAGGATGCTATTTTCACAAAACCTTTGTATATGAACGTGCGATTGATATGTGGCTGAGGCGCTCACAGTCTCTGAGAATCAGGACCAGACTGAAGACTGTCTGTAAGTCAGAAAGCAGTTTGTGTTGGTAGTTTTGCAAGCAACTTCAAGCAATTAAAAAAAACCAAAACAAAACAAAAACCAAAACACACCAAACAAACAGATTTTGCCTTCCATCACCTGATGTCTCTAGAGGAACAGTGTTTAGTTTGTTAATATCTCAGTGAGGACCCCTTCCAGCCAAAGCTGTTTCACTGGGTGGGCCCAATATCCCTCTTCCTTTCCAGGTCTTCCTCAGTTTCTGTCTCCTTCTCTTAAAAATATTCAAAACTTTTAAACAGTTTTCGGTTTGATTGTTATTGACCCCATATGAATAACATCTCTCGTCCTCTCCTCCTGACACCCTTGATCAGTTTTTTATTAAAACTTTCAGGCTGTGGTCCTTTAGTATAAATTTTAATGCATTTTAAATTATTTGTGGAATTTGTGTCATGTCCCAAATGCTTGCAGAGAGTGAGGAGATTTATAAATAAAATTATTTTTATTACACTATAAAAGAAACTCTAACATTAATGCTGCAATGATAAGATAAAGTATGTGTGGAATCCCTTTTCCTACATGCAGCGTGCTCCAAGAAATTCTGCTTGAATGCACTATTACAAATGAGCTACACTAACCCAGAACAGTATTCCCAGTATCAATCAATAGCCTATGAACACATTAGCATATTAGCAGTTTATGACAGTATTTAGGATCATATAGTACAATAATGGAATACACTATCTTCTGAGATACCAGGCAGCCACATTGTCTGGCATGGTGTGAGTTGTCATGTTCAGCCCCTGCTGTTGCCTTGGCAAAGCAAATAGCTGTTGCAGGCACTGATTGTTTTTGCAGTAGCAGTACCCTGTGCAAAGGTCTCTGATACAGTGTGTTTGAACAATCATTGCTGTATCTTATCTACTCTAGGTAACAGAGATTCAAATTTAGGGGCACCTAGCAGGACCGTGGTCGCAAATGCTAAACAGAATAGTGTCTGTTGTTTCAAATTACTTGAATTTTAAACATTAATTTTCAGAGCCAGAAAATGCCCAGTAACTCATTCCTTTAGTCTTGACAGTACTTCCTTTGACAGCATGTGTTCCAGTCCTGCAAAGACTTAATCAGGCTCTTACTTACTGAAAATGCTTCTGTGGTGAGTGACGGAAGAAAAGAAAATGTAAAATTTCTTAATGGGTATGTTTCTGTCATGGAAAGGGGCTTTATTATATGTCATCTGGGGATCCCAGTATGGCTATCTAATGAAGACTTACTGAAAATTGAGATAGATTATGCAATATTGATGCCCTTCCTCCACTCATAGAAAAAAAATGTCTTTTCCAGCCTTTGCCATTGCATGCAAAAAGAAAAAAAATCAGGAAAACAACAATGGTGTGAAAGCCAGCACATAGCAAGTCATGATAGGACATGGCAGAGAAGGAAGCCCGGTCTGTGGTTCGAACTCTCGTGTTGTGTCATGTAGAGAAGCCCATAGGGAATGGGACAGGACAATATTCAGGCATCCTCCTGTTCTTGTGAGCCCAAGGGGAGAGAAAGAGTGGGAAAGGGCAGTCTGCATATTTTTTTGGAGTGTGGAGCAAAGTCAAATTCAAGAACACAGCACTGTTGGCAAAAGTGAAACCTAAAATAAAACTGACACCACAGATTTGGAGCATTTTCTGCCAGAGCTAGAAACCATCCAGAACACAGGAAGCTGGTTTGCGATGGGAAATGCATTTTGTCTGAGAGAGCCCTCCAGGATGTTTCCAGCCACAAAGAGGATGAGGAGCTGACATTGCTCACTGTGGGAGCATTTACTTGTCATCCACAAGGTCACAGCGCTCTCTTCATTCAAAGCCTTCCTGGAAAGCTCCTTTTGCTTCACTGCCTCTGAGAAGGTAATGGCTGGGTAGAGGAAAATACCCCTCCCCACCTCTCCCTGCCTCCGAAAGAGGGCTGTAGCAAAACAAACTTCCGAGTGCATTTGCCCTAAGCCTGCACATACATGCTGCCTACAGCAAAGGGAAACTTCCCCATCTCTTCCCTGCCCCTCACCTGGCAGGCAGGCTAAAAGCTCATGGGAAGCTGGAAGAGGCAGACTGCTGTTGGAGAGACAGCAAAAGAAAGAACCATTTGTCCCCTAAAGCATTAGGACTTGTGACTTCATGCCCGTGACAGAGATTTACTTCAAATGGAGAATGAAGCCTCTTGATTAAGTATGTATTCACGGAAAAGACTGTGCACAGCTGCTGAGACATGATACCCCCAGGTTGTCTGAGAGAAGGGGTGGTGTGGCTGGCCAGGGACAGGGCACTCGGAGCTCTAGAAGTGCTTCAGGGAGGCACGGTCAGGTCAATCCTGGGCTAAAGGACTGGTGGCCAAAAGGTTGTTTCTTCCTGAAAGAACAAGTGTTTGGAAGATGCACCAAATCCAGTGAGCTCCGAGAAGCAACTGGCATTGCAGTAACTTAGACCTTCTTTAGAGTTACCTTCTGTATATCTTATCTACCTAATGAATTTGAATTTGTCTAAGAAATCTAGAAATCAGCTAAGTTCCCTTTGAATCTGTGCACCTATTTGCAGCACTCATTCATCAGGTAGTGTTTAGGGAGCCTGCTAAATGTCCTCGCTTAGTGTGCGCAGTTTCAGCATGCCAGGCTTGCCTGAAAGCTGTAGCTTAATAATTTTAGTTGGACATATTTTCCACAAGTGCAGGAAAAGCTTTTCTTCAGAGGAGAATGATTCTACCCCATTTTCCCTTCCTACCTTCTACTTCTCTCACTGGCTCTGCCAGCAAGGCTTCCGCAGGAGCTGAAGTAGCAGGACTCACTATGACTTAGAAATATGGGCTAGGTGCAGAGCTTTGCTAATGACATCTTCCAAAAATCACTTTATAGGACAAGAGCTTTCCCCGTATGTATTTATGTACCAGCTACCTATATAACAGGTATTATATGAAAAGCTTCAAGCAAGCAAGTCTTGTCAGAAAAGGGCTTAGCGTGTTCAATGCATCCTACAGGCAGAATAGAAAAAGATAAGTATTTTGCACTATATGGTAGAATTTATATTTAATAATGAAATAATAATTTCATAATTATCTTTTCATTATTGTTTATTTTAAAATTGTTCAAAAATAAGTTAGCAGCAATTCTACCATGACTCTTTAAGATTTAGACAATTATTCATTTGTAACAACCATTTTTTTAGTATGAAAGAAAATTCAATATTAACACCAGATACATCTATGTCCTATTCTATAACAGCACCATGAGATATACTATTCTCTTCCACTTTTCTCTCCATTTGTTTATTAATCAGTATATATGAGTCTTGTGGACATAGTGAATGATCGAAATGTATTGCATCACATGTCAAACTTTTTCAAAGCTCATAAATGATCAATATATCTTTGAGACGGAATCTGATTTCTGATACATTTATGTTAATAAGAATGGAAACACGGGCCACTGGAAATTGAGAGATAAATCAATGGAGAGGTTGGACCTTCAAGAAGTTCAGTGTACAATAAAACAGACAGCAAAATATGCTTGCTGCTTGTCTGCAGGGCTTGGAGTGACTACAGCTGACCAACAAGGTAAATCAAATCTGCTGCCAATACATTCTTCTGCTGTCCAGATAAAACAGCGGACTAAGCCGGTGAACTTTCACCCTTCACCCGAGCTCTCTAAGCCAAAGTACAGATTAAAAAAAATCAATAACCCCAATCGATGGGAAAATATTTTTAGTCTCTAACTGAACGATATGTTTTGACAAGGCCAAAGAGGCGCACAAAAGAATGGCAAAAGATAAAAGACAGAAAATTAGGATTTTGTTTTATTGGTTGAGGTAGGATCACTATTCATTCCCCCTCCTACAAATCCCATTGACACTGGCTAAAATTATCTCACAGGAAGGAAATGAAATGAAAGGTTATGAATTCATTAAATTGTCTGATTTACTGTGTATCCTCGTAACATGTTATCTTTACTGGTTTTTTGTTGCCATTATTGGACACTTAACATTGAGAAGACACTTTGGAATGTATTAACATGGAAACGGGCACTATAAGCATTTTGCAAGGGGAAAAAAAAAACCAACAAATAGTAACAACTTGTACCTTTTCCTCATGCTGCTTTTCAGCTCTTAATCCAGTGCACCTAATATATAAACCACAGGATATCAGAAACCCCAAAGCCAAGCAAGAAGCCTGCGGTACAGCACTTGCAGAGCCTTGCAGAGTTAGCAGAGGTGAGTTAGGACTCGCTGATGTAGACACGAGGGTCTCAAAGGCTGGTAGAGGAAGATTTGGGGAGTGTTTTTGCTCAGCAGCTGCAAACGCTGTGTTAGGGGGTGCACAAATGCCAGCCCAGAGCCCCGACTGGGCAACATTGTGCCGGGGACACGGGCACCCAGGGGAGAACGGGGACTTTCCCCCCGGCCCTCCTCCCCGCTCCCCTCCCGTACCCCTCGTGGGACGCAGCCCCTCACTGCCCCACACCTGTCCTGCTGCTGGGGCAGCAGGGGACTGGTGGGACTGGGGCTGCTGGGTGACTGGCATGGTTCAAAACACTATACGTGGGGAGAATTTCCAATTACTTGCAATTAATAAGGTTTATGCAGCACTTGGACATTTTTTCCCAAAAGGGTGTTAGCAAACTCTTTTACTCATTAACGTATTATCTAAATGGTCTTTGTTGTTCTGTTTACAAAACATACAAGGGGTGATTACAGGCAAGCAAAAGGTGATGCTGAAGGGTACGCTTCTCGTCAAAGAACAGCATTGGATTTTTTATGAATGCTGATTTTCATGTTGTTTTTGCAGTTAGAGTGGTCATTGTTGCCTCTGGCCAGGCCTGTAGTTTGCTGGCAATCCCACGTTCACCGGGAACCTCGGGGCTGCAAAAGCACAATGGCAAATTGCAGGCAGGCATGTGGGTGGAAATAAGGGGACAACAACCAAATCCGCTGTGCAGGGATGGGAGCAGGGATGGGTCTGAGCAGCACTGACACAGACACAGCCTTTGACTATTGCTTTTCTTGAGCAGTTTATCACCTCTGAGCATGTTGGCCAACAGTCCGGTTTGGGGTAGGGGGGTGGGCATAGGAATACATAGGGATGATATTATTGCCTTCTCATTTCCTTGTGCTCTTGCACCTGTAACTGCCTTTTGCTTTGAATTGAGATTAGGGAAGAACTTTTTTTGTTTCATAGTTTCACAGGAAAGAGTGCTGGTCCAGGCACTTTATTCCTAATTATTGCCTCATTTTAATCCAGAATATGATTGCAATAAAATCAAAAGCCACCATTTTGGATACTTCTCCCTAATTTATTTGGTCATTATTTTCACATTCAGCAGGTGTTTCATCTTGGTTTTCTCTCACTGACTTTTCAGAATGAGCTATCCTGAAGCTCTCATGGAGCAGTGTTTACAATACAAACTCCCATGATTGAAATGCTGTAGGTAGCTCTTATCATCCTTGAAAGCTTTCAACATATGCAGTGAAGTATGATGACTGCTAGAATTAATTAGAGAAAACAGATGTCAGGTATTTGCCAAGAGTTATTTAAAGAAAATCTATTGTGTACAGATAGTTGATGGTAGTGTCTGAAATGTTACTAGCAGCTGAGAAATAAGTAAGCATTTTTCCGCTTTGTAGAAAGCGTACCTAAAGTACATTGCAAAGAACACTTCGGTCACCCATAAAAATAAAAGCAGAATAACATGATGGTGGCCATATTTTTCTTCTTATTAATGTTTCTGTGAGACCCTTAAAGATGATGGGCTTGCCTGGGTTGTGAGCGGGAGAAGAATTTGACCCCTGGGATGGCTCCTGATACATTCATGGACAAGGTGAGACCTGGGATACGGAGCCCATTTCTCCAGCAGAGGCATTGGGAAATGAATCTTTCAGAAACGACAAGGAGAATTAAGAGGGTGACTTGGCCCTGGCTCCCACACCAGCTCCAACAAGAAAATATCTTGCTCTTGTTCCTATGCAGATTATACCTATGTTTCCATCATCAGCATCCACTGTCTCTCTGACAGAATGAGTTTGAACGCTCTTCTCTCTGCAGCAGCCAATGCACCTGCTGGCCTGTTCAATCCTTTCTGCTTAAATGACTTATGTCCTGGCCTTCATAATTCTGTCAAAGAAAATATACAGCCTTCATCTTTGTTATCTTTCATTGTGCCTAAAGAGGTCAGAAGTTCAGAGCAGTTGGTGTAGATAGCCTGGCTGGATGTAAATATGGCCATCAGTTTTGGTGCAAAAAGCCTGCGAGACAAAATTGACAATCTTCTTCCCACAACTTTTGTGTGTGCAAGCATGAAACTTGCCTTCCACTAGCATTTGTACTGTCACACAGCATTAATGGAAAGCACAAATACATGAGAATGCAGCCAAAGCCAGTTCACTGAAAGAGTGGATGAATGTTTGCAGGAAATTCAAAGCTTCTCTCATCCATCACTATTCACATTCCCCTTCCTTGCCTGCAGGTAGAGGCACAGAGACTTATTGGATGGGATTCATCTTACCTAACTTTAGACATATATAGTGTGGATGTCTGTATCTCAGCTTGTTGTCTAGACTCTTCTGAAAGTCAATAGAGAGAAGCAGGCAGTTCTAAGCCCAATTCATCTGACCTGTTTTAGACACCTTCTTTAGGAAAAGATGAAGCTTTCCCTAAAACTACCTATTTCTCTCTAGTGACTTAAGGACAATTTATTCCATTAAATCAGGTGTGCAGACCTGTACACCGTGCTATCTACATATGGTGAATTCCACCACTCTGGCACATTCAATAACATTTTTCCAACAGTCAGATGAGATTAATGGGACCTTTTTGGCCCCAATAAATTACCCAATATTCTCCCATGCTTTTCCCCCCTCCCAAAAAGTGAAATTGGTTATATAAGATAGTTATTTCTTTGGTCTAAACCTGTTTCCCTGACGCAGGCAGAGGTCATTTTTCAGGTCAGGGTTTCCAGGCCAGTCTGTCCGGCAGCCCTGGGATGCGGGCAGCACTGCCTCTGCTCGCACTGAGATGCTCCGTGTCTCTCCCCGCTGCTCTCCCTGCACTCACCAGCTGCCACCCACCTTTGTGAGCTGGTCCCAGGGCACCTCTCTGCCCATCTCACTTCTGCTGAGGTGCTTCAGCCCACACACTTCTGCTCAGGCTTCGGATAATGGCTTTTGCTGTTCCTGCTATCACTATATGAGAGCTCTTTAATTGCATCTTCCATTCAGCCTGAATAAAGGGTGAGTAGGACACCTATTTGCCTTGACCAGGCTTGTGATTGATGCAACTGTTAATACTTTCCAGCATAACACAATCTTCCCTCACCTCCCAAGGATGCTCTGCTGGTCACGTGCCCCCATGTAACTTTTTCAAGGGCAGACAGAAAGTGGCACAAAAGGCAAGAGGTGGCAGTGGAAATACCAGTGAGCCTCTGCCCCGTTGCTGAAGGGTTACATCTTTCCAGCATCTGTCCCACCCTTCACTGCTGCCCTTGGTGTCAGCAGAAAAGGCGCTGTTTCCTTGCTCAGCAGTCATTTCTAACAGACCACTGGCAACTTCTCCGTGCAGATCTGCCTGCAGTGTCCTAGGGTCATCTTGCCCCCTGGGAGAAAGCCAGGAGAGACACCTTCTGCCGTTAGGCATATCAGGAGCTTTCATTCTTTCAAGTAAAGTCAAGGAAAGTCATCTTCTCAACAGGGCAGTACTGAGCAATCACCCGTCACTTGGCTTGACATGGCTGTCAGGGATGGCAGGTCCCTCTTCTGTACCAGCAAAGTGCACTGGTGATTCTCACCCCCATCAGACACCATGCCACATGCTTTCCTCAAGGTGGGCAGGGCGAGAAGCCCCCTCTCAGACCTAGAGAAATTGCCATATGTCTTCGGAGGCAACAATTACACCCAGAGAACAAAAAGCACAGCACAATAAAAAAATTACTGCACACAGAGCTCCTCAGTAAACCAAGACCAACTTGTATTACATCCATGGTGCCACATAACAGAATTTAAGCCGTCCTTCAGGTAACTGTAAGTCCCAGGAAAAAATACAGCAGCATGTAAGGAGGCAGGAAGGGAAACAGAAAGAGACTGTGACTGTAGCCGTCAGGAGAGTAACCACAGAGCTGCAAGGGAGGCTCCTGGGATCACACCACTTTACTCCCTGTTATGCAGAAATTGACCCCAAGGCCCCCCAACAGAGCACATATAACTCTGTTTCCCTTTTTAGCAACATCAGTAGAATTGATTGCATTCAGAGATTTTCGGCTAAAGACAACCATGGAGCTACAGCAGTTTACACAAGCTGTGGGGTTGTTCTCCTAACACAACACACAAATAAGCATAGTTCATAAAGAGCACTCAAGCAGTCAAGCCACAACTACCTGCAAATGTAGGGGTGCTGCAACAAGGTAAACTGAGCATGGCAACGACAGCATAGGCAGGAGATATCCTGCACTGTTGGAGTTCTGCTGAGGCAAGACACGGCCGGTGCACTGCAGACGTGGGCTGTAACATGGCCAGGATGCCTTGTGCAAAACAGCAGGGGAGGCAAAAACCTCCCAACATTTGCACACAGGGATTCAATGGCCTTACCTTCAGCATGGAAACAACCTCATTACCTCTGCACAGTCAACAAGCACTCCTATCAATAGGAACATATCTCAAATACCTGAAAGTGTCATTAGTCATTCAAGAGTCAGTAAGAGGTGGTAAGTGGGATTGGACGGTTATATACCATTGCAGTCCATGTCATTGACTGTGTAGGACAGGACAGAGACAAGCTCCCTTAATCCATGTGCTTATTTTCTTGTTAGATTTCTGACAAACATCAATGCTGGTGATGGTATACCTCTTCTGGCTTTGCTCGGGGATGCACTGCCCAGAACTTTTTTTCCCTGAGCACTGTGCTTTTTCCCCACCAACAAGCTGGAGCGCGAGTCAGCCTTTGCTGTGGGGCTGTTGTTACCCTAACACAGCAACAAGAAACCAGGATCAGGCCAAGCAGACTGATTTGTGACTTATCGTCAGAGGCAGAACAAGTATCTGTACTTACCTGCCTCTGTCATGGTCCTCAGTACCTCTGTCTTCCGCCACTTGCTTCCCACTACCTATTGCAAATGCTCATGGATCTGTGCTGTATTATCTAGAGCAGATCACGCTACTCTTTTGGACCTCTCCTGGACATTACTATCCACAATGAGATGAGATTGGGAAACATCGAAAAATTTCTTAGTACAAAATACTTATTTTAGTAGGAAATAACATAAGAAATAGACTAAACGTTTTTAAAGCTTTTTAAATATTATTAAAAGAGCTATAGGCCTGAGTAGAGTGCCTGCAGGAAAACAGGAAATACAATAGCACTGAGAGACCCAGGGGAGATTAAGTTTTGAAACTTAGAGAATAATTGTAAAACTATCAATCCTGGGATATAGAAAGATAATTTAGATACTGTACAGCCTCATAGTGCCTTTCTGCTATTTCTGTCATAATTTTCTGCCATGTTATTTTCTGTCAAGCCTTACAATATTTCTATAATGACTAAGCCATTTGTTTCCCCAAAACTTATCTTTGAAAATTATACACAAGGTCAGAGTTACACACCTGAACACTCCATTTATTATAAGGAACAAGAAAATCTGTCTCGGCCACATCACCAATTGTAGCTGTCCACCTAATAGGATGAAATAGGTTGCAGGGAGAGTAACTGAGTGGTAAAGAGAGGCACTGCAGGTGACAGAACAAGAATGATAGGAGAAAGATCAGCAAAACTAAAAGCAAGAGAAGATATGTCATTGGCAACAAAACCAAATCAAGCTAATGTCTTCTCAAAGCAAGATGGATAAAATAGAGTGACTCAGTAAATAAGCTGAAGTCATTTGACAAAAGATCTGTATAGCAGGTCTTTTTATTCATAAAAATATCTGATTGACATCCTTTGCAGCTGAAGTTTGTTCCAATACACAAGTCTCTTCAAAGTTACAATGGTAAAATTCTGCCTACCTAGTAAATATTTTTATTTCTAAAATTTGTTGATACTGCAGATTGCAAGTTTTCTTTTTAGTGCTTTTGCACAAGTTTGTGCTGCATCTTCCAGTCTGGAGTGAACAAGCATTGCCAAAGCAAGCTGAACCATTTACTAGAGCTTGTCACAAAATAGAGCTCAGCTCTGAGACCCTGAATTGTGACACAGTCTCACTGAAGCTGACAAAAATCACAGTGATAAAATACCTGAATTTTCTGCAGATCATAAATTCTGCCTTTTGATGAACTCAGATACCAGGCTGGTGGGGTGCATCGGCTCATACTGAGGGCTGGATCGCACACATAGAAAACCTAAAAAAGTTGGTGCTTCATGGAAGCACCAATGGTGAAAATGTGACCAAGGACATGCTTCAGGGCTCATTTAAGTGATGTGATGCACTATGAATCTCATCTTGGTAGAGGGTCTGTCTTCAGAAGGGGTGTAATCAATAAATCATGTGCCAATTGTATTTATTCAATGTGTCAACTTGTACTCCACTCTGGAGTACCCAAGTCAGTGCCGATGGTGTCTGTATCTCTCATGTTCCCTGTGCTGAGTTAGAGTTTGCTCTTTGGCAGCTCAGAGAAGTGCAGCTCCATCGCTTCCTTCCAGGGGAGAGGGGAGCTGGAAGGGAAGAAGCAATGGGACATCCCATGCATGGGAGGCAGGGGTCTGCGAAATGCCAGCGCAGGGCGCAGTGTGCTGCTTACCAGGGAGGAGCTGAGGAAGTCAAGTCCTGGTGCTCAGGAAAATGGGCAGGTTCTTGGGCTGGGGATCTCCTGGAGCTGTTGGTTGGGTCTGCTCTGTGGTCTGAAACTCTGAAGCCATCACTGACAGTGCGCTGCTGGTACTTTTGTTTGGCACATGGCAGGTACATAGGCAGAGCAGGAGATCCAGGCATCTTAGAGCACATCCAGAAATAAGAACTGTGCTGTTGAGAGAATTCTTCACCTTGTACTGATGAATTATTTTATTAAAGACCCAATACAAGGTACACTAAAGTCCAGGGGAGACTTAATGATGCACTCAGTCTGCTTTGAATTGAGCTTTAACATCCCGGTTAGTAAGTCATAGCTATCACATGCCCTTTCCGCACCAAACACACACCACCAGCCTGTATTGCCTGCAAAAGCCCCCTGCCCTGCCACCCCTGACAGCGGCAGGCTGGGGGCTGCTTCCCTGCCTGCTGCAGGTGCAGCCCATTGCTCCAGGTGCCCGGAAAAATTCACCCCATCTCCATGCACGGTTTGAGACACCTTCAGATCAACCAGAAAACCTGCAAGGTTTGGAAATAGCTTTCTGCAAATTTAAGATGTCTGAGAGATTTTTTTTCGTTGTTGTTTTTTTTTTTTTAAAAAAAAAAAAAAAGAGAGAGATATCAAATTATATAAGCCTGAGAGACTTACCTTGCATTTCGACCTGGATTATGGTTTGTGCTGTTTTTCCTCTCCATTCTCCTGCACACATATGGTGGCGGGGGAGGAAAGGGGGGAGAAATAAGAGCTGTAAGAAGTGTAATTGATGGCAAAAGAGGTCCAAATGTGTGCACCAGATCCAGACACTCTCCAAAATGTAATCCTTGTTTGTCTATATGATGGGAATAATAGCCTTCCTCACAGGGGTACTGGGAAGATCAATAAATAGTTAATGTTGGTCTAGGGAAATGCATGATGCCTGCAGTGTAAATCAGAAGTAGCCCATGAAATGCATGTAGTTACATATGGATAGACCCAATGTAAAAATGAGAAGATGTCATTTCCCAAAAGAACAGTGCTAGTTACCCTGTAAACATTTTCTCCTGTATGTAGGGCAGAGAGTAGACTTCAGACAAGATCCTGTGCTGCTATAAATATGTATCATTTCATTGACACCACTGGATATATATCAGTTTAACCAAGAGCAGGCTCCAGCCTCTGATATCCGCAGGTCACGCAGCCTTTAACCACGCCTGTATCTTTCCCTTTGCACACTCTCCCAAGTCAGGCTTTAAAAATCTACGTATTTTTAGAGTCCTCAGTATCTCACCAGTGCTGTATTTTCAACAAATTAGAACAGCCAACACAAATGTGGGGGTTAGTTTTTAAATGTTCATATATTTTTTAACTCTCATGACCACAGGATCTCCTACTAAGTATTATCTAGTTATCCTGGAGAAAATACCAGGTCCCTACCCACGAGGCCAGCTTCTTCACACACACAGCTTTGGTGCAGACACCTCTCGCCACCTCTCTGAAGTATGTCCATGATGCTCTCCACCAGCTCATAATATTAGAGAATAACATAGCAATTTCTGTGGTGCAATAAATTCTAGTCAAGAAATCAAATGCTAAGGGCTAGTAATTAAACTGGAGCGGCTGTGAAGGGTGCTCAGTGGAGATGAGGTGCACAGGCAGTTTTGCTCAGGGCCAGCCAACGAGGCTGAGTCTGCATTCCTGGACACTACAAGAGGGGCAGGTTAGGGCCCACAAAATGGAATTTTGCCACAAGCAGACCAGTCTCTAAGGAGATAAAGGAGCAAAAATTCCTGTGAATCCAAGCTGAGCCAAAGGAGTGTTGTAAAAGGTGGATAAGGAGAATACAAACAAATTGCAGTTTCCTGGGCTGAGCTGACCTAGTGAGCATTCAGCCCCTGCTGCCCCCACAGCCTGGATATGTGATTGACCCCCCAGGTCTTCTAAGGAAAGAGAGAGGAGCAATTTCCAATGAGCTTCTCCCTTCTCCCTGTTGGTCTGAATGGGAATTTGCCCGTATATTTTCCCTCAGAGAGTGGCAAAGGGCAGGTTTGCACACACAAGTGCAGAGATATGGATTTGGGATGTGATCTCCTGAAAGGAGAGCAAGGCTACATGCTTGCCAGCTTGGTAGGCTGCTGTTTGGTTTTGTCTCTCCTGCTCAGGTTTGTGCACTCTGAGGGGAGGCTGGGAAGCAGGTATCGAATAGTACTGTTTTTCATGAAAGTTGCCTGCAGTGAAACCTCTTTCAGCATTATGCACGAAAAAGTGAGATTGTATTTACAGAGGTCAGCTCCTTACCTGCTAATGTCCTTTTTTCCCTGCCATGCCATTGCATTTGCTCTCTGATCAAGTGCCACTGCTGCTCTGGCAGCCTGAGGTTTGAGGAGGATGAAGAAGAGTGAGAAAGTGAACCCAAACTTACCTAAAGTATGGGCCAAGGGGCCCAACCAGGGCAAAGCTGGGTCTGGTCCTGGAGCCAGGGTGGGGTGGCCCATGGGACATTGCCCCCAGATGAGGAAGAGTGTGGCCACCAGCAGCAAAAGTTTCCCATTGTCACAGCTGAGACAAAGCTTAGAGGCACCACCTCGGAGGCTGGGGAGAAAGAGCAACCTCTTGCTCACTCGGTGCTTGCTCCTCTGTGGAGAGCGATAAGCCAGATTGCTTTTTTTGTGATGTGGACATATGTCCGCGGGGAGCTGTCCTGCAACCACGCTAATTTCATGTAAGGCTCTGAACTGCCATCAGCCAGGAACAACTTCCAATCACTGCTGCCCTGGGCTGCATTTGAACTGGCAGCTAGGAGGTGGAAAGCAGTCTATGTCCCTTCCTCAGTTCTAACCCTCGGAGTCCCCTACAGGGCTCTGAAGTTCATAAAATATGTGTATATTAAAACTCGCAGTGGTTTGCACTCACGCAGATATGTGCACAGTCGGAAAGTGTGCCCTTTTCTTCATGGACTCAGAAAAGAATTTCTCTGACCCGACGGAAATCAAGGAATCGCAGTTACAAGCAGTGTTCACATGCACATCAACCACCTGTTAATGACAGGGAAAAAGATCTGAAGGGAAGCAGCAGAGGTTTTTAGCTAAGATGAACTGGTCGGATAGGCAGGGATCTGCTGACTTTCCTGGAGGAAAAGGAGACGGGAGGCAGAGAGTGGGAGTGGAGGTGTGCATGCCGGGTAGGGAGAGGAAGAAAAGCCTGGCACATTTGCCAGCAGCAAATTGGGCTCCCGCATGGTCTAATTCCTGCTTCACCACAGACTGCTAACACAGCTTGGATAAAAAGGGAAAAAGGGAGAAAAAAAATCTATGCAGGAGGCTGCAAGAGCACACAGAGTCTGTTCTGAGCTCCTTCCACAGGCAGACAGAAATCAATAAATCAATAGGAAATGTTCGCTGGCTGTAAAATGGGTAGAGAAGCCAGTGTCAAGCTGCTTTAAGATGGATGGACAGTAGGTTTGCAGTTTGCAGAAAGGCTAGAGGTGACTATCACCTTGAGATGGGATCAGCAGCCAGCAGCCCAGCCAGGCTTTGAACCTCGAGTTTATGATTAAGGGCCGGGGCACAGATTGAAACCCTCCGGTGTCCCCTGTGCAGCCCTCCCTGGGCTTTGCTGGCCGCTCCTCAGCGGCACCGGGGCGCTGGCAGCCGGGCCCGGCAGCTGCCAGCACTGGCCCTGCTGTGCCACTTCATTGAAGTAAAGGCTACAGAAGACTGAATAAAAATTGACTAGATGCCTGGTGGTAGTGAGGATTGATTGAAGACGGGCAGGGGTTTTCTACCCCACAGTTGGATTTTTTCCTTTCTATGAAGGATTCGACATAATGTAGGCAACGGTTCCTATTCAGAGTATTGCACCTTCATTCTCTCCTTAATGAGACAAGCACCGGGACATGAAGCAGTGCCAAAGATACTTAGGGAAAGCTGGCATGAGTGGCATACTTCTTTTCTTTTAAAGGCAAAGTATTTGCAAGAGCTGGGACAGCTGTACTTGCAGCAGGCTCGCTGTGTGTCCCCATGTGCCCATTCAGGTCCAGAGGGCAGCTTCTCTTCAATCAGTATTTTTCAAATGCCAAGATGATCTTCACTGTGGTGTGGCTCCTGCAGAGACAGACAAGCAATCTAGCTTCAGGCTTCCCCACTTCCACAGCCCCCCCTCCAGGACTTGCATCTCTTTCAGTTTCCATGAACTGTTGCTTGCCCTGTTCTTTGAGAATAGATGGTCCCTCTTAACCTCTTGTAACCGAGACTGTCTCCCTCCCTCATAGCCCTCAGAAGTGATAGATTTGGGTCCACTTCTTGTTCTCACCAAAAAAGACTATTTGCAAGGACATCATTGCTGCACATGCATCAGGCGTTACTAGCGCTTATGTGCTGCTCTGCTTGCAAGTGTGCCCGCTGCCCCAGCAAGGCAGCAGCAGGGATTTCTGCCCAAAGGCAGGCAGCACTGCCCAAGATTGCTTCCTTTCCTCCATCAGCAGCTTTTTCAAGACAGAATTCAGCTTCACGAAGCATACACAGATGAAGTATAAAGGGTACAAAGACTGCCAATTTATTTACTTGGATTTGGTAGCTTAATTTTACACACTATGGTATTGACAACTAAATATGTATACTAAAGGGATATCCTTTGATGTTAATAGTCTGACTTCAAGGAACTGCACCCAAGAAATGTAAAATTTCATTTATAAGGTGTTTCTTTCATTCACTCTGGTAGGCCAACAGTTTGCTCACTTTTAAATAGAATTATGGCAAGAAAATACCCAGGTTTAGTTCATACATTAGAATAGAAACAATATTTAAGGGTCTAATCTGGTGAAACGGGACCTGGTATATTCTCTAAATGCTCTCCTGAAGTTACATGTAGTCAAGTAATCAAGAATTCGGTTTTCTGGAGTGTTTTCTGAATCTCTATTTCACTGAGGCTTCCTACATCTTATAGCGAAACTCCCATTTGCAAACCTGACCAGGTCTCTGCAAGTCCCCCAGCAGTCTGGAAATGGGCACTCAGAGTGCAAGAAATAGTCTAGTGAGTGATTCTGGATAGAGAAGTCACAGAGATACTGTCTGGGGAGATAAGCAGGGGCCAAAATGGGACTTGCTTTGCATAGTGGAAACTAACTGTGAAGAGATTTTGTCTACTTGCCCACATGGTGAAGAACAAGAAATTCTGGAAAATCAGTATCATAGCTTTGTACTTAAATATCTGTCATCTTAGGCTGTATTGACCTGTAAAGTCTTCCTCACAGAGCCTTGCTTTCAAGGACAGACTAGGAGCACCCCAAGACTGAACAAAAGAAAGGGAAAAGACTGTGAAGAGCCAGGTGTTCTGGCACTACCCCCTGCCCCAGGCTCATGTACAGGCAGATTAGCTGGCTCCACAAATGCTCGGATTTATTCCTGGAGTGTTTACAGGAAGCTGCATGTGTGCCACACTCAGCACGGCTTGGCATTTGGTGTCCAAGAAGACAGACCTAGATGCACTAGCTATGGTTAGTAGACAATGATTAAAATAAAAACCCGTCAATGTACCCTTAGTACATCAAAATAATAAAATATTTTTTTCTAAGAGCTAAAAAAGAGAAAAGTAAATTAACTAATACACAGTGCTTACAGTGGTGAAAGGGAAGATGATTTGCTCTCTTAATTTCCTGTTAGTTTTCAGATTTAGGTTGTGTGACTCTCTGCAAAAGACCCGCTTTCTGTAAGAAATGAGAAAATATCTTCAGTCAAGGGGAAAAATTCTGCTTAATCTCTGTTGGGTGGCCAGGTGCTGCTGTCAAAGTTGGTGATGACAATGGTATGAACAGTACTGGAAATGGAAAAGGGCCTTGTCAATACTCAGCTGTTGCAGCAAAGAGAGGGTTACTCAGCTGAACTTCTGGAGAAATCACTGCAATATTTGGACCATAATCAAACCCCACTGAAGTTAATGGGAGCTTTAGCTTTAAATGGACTTTGACTCAGTCTCTTCAGAATAAAATCCCAGGGTTGTCCTTTTTTACTGCTCATGTATTAGCGCCCAGAACAACAGATACACTTTATTACAAACATATTTTACGCTTCTGAGCTGGGTACATCAGTGATGAGAAAAGCCAGAATTTTCCACCTGAACACCCTCCCTTTGCTGCCTCCAGTGTGCGGTGCAATCTGGAGAGACACTTCAATACCAACCCCTTTCCCTTGGAACAACAGCAGGTGCACCAACAATTAGTGATACCTTCATCAAGCACTGAACTCCGGAGTCCTTCAATTTACGTGAGATCATTCTGTACTCATCCCATGAATACTTGTGTATTATATTGAGAAGCGGAGAAGGTTTTGTTCCAAAAAGCACTATTTGGTGAAGTGGACTATGACACAGATTCTATGCGTATTGCTAGGACCTGATGTCAGTTTGGGGTTTTTTTCAAATATGCCCATTTCTACCAAAACTTTTGGAAAAAAAGTCAGCTGCAGGCAGTTACGAGAACCAATATACAGGAAGAGGAATTCAGACGTCTGCAGTTAAACTTCTTAGCAAAGTTAAAGCCATAGAATAAAGGCTCTTCTAGGGGAAATGGCAGCATCTTAAAGTTCAGGTGCAGCCATTAGAAGACACGCACACCTGCACAGGCAGCATAAAACAAGCAGAGGCCAAACAAGGGGTTTTCAGCTGGAGCACGTTGCTGAGGTTTAACCTAGTTCAGGCAAGCTGGCAGCAGTCTCTTCTAAGGTAAGGAGAATTTTGTCTCCCTCTCAAGCACTGCATGATTGTTTTGTAGATTTTTTTAGTTCCTCTGTGGTAGAGTGGAGGACTTGTAATGAAAAATTCATTCAATTAGTTACTTTTGTTCTGTTTTCAAATCACTTGGAAATAGATGTTGACTTTGATTGATTTGTTTGTGGCTTGAAGTGGTGCTACGCTCTCTGTGCAAACGTGGCTTATCCTGTAGTAGGCTTTGCTACGTACCTTCCCTGCATCTGCTGTCCTTGTTATTAATTATGCTTGGTGAATTCACAGTACAAAGTGTAGAGCATGCTTTCTGAATGACTCACGAGAATTTCAGTTCCATAGGTGCTTTTTAAAGCAAAATATTTAATTTATAGGCAACTAAAAAAAAATTTCAGTATAAAAATTATTCAGATAACTAGTTGCAGAGCCTTGCTTTTTATGTGCTATGCTTACTCAGACATGAGAGTTCCTCAGGTTTAGCAGAAATATTTGCAGATTTAGACACCGAAATTGAAATGAGCCTGTTAAGTAGAGTGCCATTGGGAGTAAATAGTTCCATGTCAGCACTGGAGTCCACCTGCAAAATCTCATTAGAAAGTCGGGGCCTTAATTTTTCTGTTCATTAAAGAATTGTGGTAAATCATACAATGCTGTAGGGCACCTTTTGCTTCAATTTGATTAGATTTTTAGAAAATCATTGTTATTTTTACATTCAGAATCAGAGACAATGGAACCCCTTTCACTAATCCCTCTTTCATGAATCACATCAGGAATTTTTTTTGTTTTCCTCCTCAACCATTAAGAAATATTGAAGTGAAAACTGTGGGGAATATTTTAAATTATTGTTTACATTTTGGAGGGTTTTTTAAAAAAATGATATCAATATTTTTCAGCGAAACTCTATTTCTGTCAAATCCTTCCATTCTGTTTCAAAAAACCACTCTTTTTTTATACCAGAAATGACTGATAAAGCATTTCAGTTGTTCGTTTTATTTTAAGATACAAATAATTATTAGGAGAGGAAGTAATTTCCTTGCAAAAGTAATGAAAGAGATTTTGTGTCACTTGGTACAGAGAGGAAACAATGTAGCAGGAGCAAATATTTCATATATTGAGTAACAAGGAGTTGGCATACAGTTATCTGGTGTATAACAAGAAGGCGTTTGTAATCCACTCGTTCCACTGAATCTTTCCTCACCTGCTGCAGTTCCACACCAGCCTCATACAAACAGCTAATCATCCTTTTTCTCTTGACTGGTTGTTCTCCTTTTATTGTTGTTTTTCATGTTTTTATTTCTCCTGTTATTTTATTGGTGCATGGTCCCTAGAAGCCCAGCAAAGGATTTGTTGTGCTGGGATCCCACATGATATTTCTCTCTGCTTAACATGAGAGAACCAAGGCACATTTGGAATTGCGCGGCGGTGGGGGCTACCTTGCTGAACGCCTCGCCGGTGCTTGCAAAATTAAGCCAGGAGTCACTCAGGCTGAGGCAACCGTTTCCTTTTGAGATTACTCAGCTTCAAAATGGGTGTCGATAATTTCCCTCTCCAGCTTCTCCTACAAGATTAATCGGTTTAGTACCTGAGCATTTCCAAAGTGTTACACTAGAACCCAAGGCTGGCTCTGCCTTTTGCACGGGGAGAGCCAGAGTGGCACACGGGGCTGGCGGGCAGCACCGCCCGCAGCGCGGTGGCGTGTGGCTGTGGCCAGAGCTGCGCTGGGGAGGCGATGGCATCGTCTGGCTGTGGCCGGAGCTGCACCGGGGAGGCGATGGCATCGTCTGGCTGTGGCCAGAGATGTGCTGGGGTGGTGATAGCATCTGGCTGTGGCTGCAGCGATGTTCAGAAAGCGATGGCATCGCAGCTCATACCGCCCTTGCCCGGCTCCGTGCCGTGCATGCACGTTTGTAGGCAGAATGGGAAACCGGCTGAACACTGATGTAATTATAAAAAACATGATCTTATCAGGCTATATCTTGCTGATAAGGACCTACTTTTGACTTACAAATGGTTTGGTGTCGCTGGTAACACAAAAGCCAGAAATATAGCAGCTTTTCCACAAAACAGGGGTGTCCTGCTTCTGGCTAATAACATTTAATGCTTCAACAAGCAGACAGCAGCACAACAACTCTCCCTCCACGTTTCCCTCCAGCTCTCCTCCCCCGGGCCCCTCCTGCCACTTGCTGACGCCATTTGCCTGGGACTGGAGGTGTCTGTGCGCTCTGAAAATTGGATCACAGGGATAGCTCTTTGCTGGCCCTGTTCAGGCTGACGGCAAGACTCGATCGATCAATACTCTGTGTGACACTTTCAGAATTCATTGGAAATGATGTCCTTTTTGAATGACACCCACATTTTATCAAGGGCAGCTCCAACAGAAAAGTACCAAGTGTGTTTTTGCAAGATATGTTTTCTTAGTGGTAAACTTCACTTTATTTGTAAGGTACTCTGTATTTGGGATTTCTCCATCCATCCCTTCAACCTCCCTTTTGAAGAGGGCAGAGATTTAATCTTTAAAGGTATCTTTGTAGCCTGACATTTAGAGTGTGAGCCGTTCCTAAGCCGGATGTTTATGATGATATATGGCCTCTTCATGTAAAAAAACAGTAAGCTTTGGGGGAGAATTTTAAATGTAGCCTGAGGCTCATAGCGCACAGCTAAATACTGATTCACAATTTTATCCAAAATATTATCACCTCTGGGTAAAACTATTGCTCCGCTATGGATTGCCACGAAGCTACTTGGTGCTGCTATCTTGGAGCCAGTTCCAGGTTGGACTACCCGGGTCATCCAAAGCAACTCTTTGGAGCCATTTATTGCTCCTGTTGACAGGCAGCAGAGAAGAATGTCACTTGTAGCTGGAGGCTTCAGGGGTGCGATATGCAGAGAAGGAGAAATGGGGGACTTGTTGGGAATCTTTTTTGAAGGATTCACAGAGGAATAGGTAACCTTTCCATTGAATTGTCAATATTGAAAAGGAGCCTTTAGCCCTTATATTTTGTGACTCTGAAGTAAATAGCTCTGGTTGCTAAGGGTATTCAAATGCTGCATACTTGGCATCCTCTGGGAACTGCACAGCTGGGACTCGGAGGATCCAGACTGGGTTTTAATTCTGTCCTTATCAAAACTGAAGCCAGATGTATCATTTGGAACTAGACTCAAACCCACCCAAAATGCACAAGACATTCAGCCTCGATCAGTAAGAAAAAAAGGAAAAACCATTTCCAAAAACTTAATCCTGTGTAATTTGTGTTTTACAATATTCATTGAGCTGCACAGTGTCTACAGCGTGGTGAGTCTGTCACCGGTTTAGCATGTGGGTAGTCCTAAACAGAAGTGGAAAAAAGAACAAGGCATCATTTGTGCACTCGACACACATCTGCAGAGTACTGGTGGGGAAGCTCATGGCACAAAAGCAGTTAATGCAGGAAGATTACTTCCAAAGGTATTTTTTGTGTTTTCAGTCTATGCACACCTCAGGCAGAAGAACTCACTCTGCACTTCGCTGCTGCGCTGCTCCAACACTTGGGTTTCACACAATTTCGGGGTATTTTAAAATCTTTCCTGGGCTGTAGCTGTTGCACCACCACGTTCTGCACTGACCGTCTGCACTCCAATGAATTCCAAAGGGAAAATGAATGTTGCAAGGTCCAACTGTGATAGGGGGAAAGAGCATATTGGAGGTGGACTATGGACTTATTAATCTGTTTGTCTGGTTGCCAGGAAACTGTCATAAATTATTAGATAGCAGTTTATAGGGAAGTTTTCAGTTGCTAATCCTGCCCTTGTGAAAACACCTAATAGTTTCCTTTACTTGGTTCTTAAGGAATGTGACCTGGCAAATTGGATAACTACTATCCTGAACTATAACATGAGGCTTGAATGGGAGAAACCAGATATAGAGATCAGAGTGACTATTGCCTGATTTCAAAAGTTAATTCCTGTAGCTCTGTATGCGGAAATAACGCAATTTACTAGAAAATAGATCATCTGGGCCCTGCAGATAAAACGGCTGGGCTTTTAGTGCAAGGTACAGAGGACGATGCTTCTGGTTCTGGTGAATGCCAAGTAAATGGAAGTTTGCCTGGGTGAGGATTTCACTTGCTCTGGACAAGGAACCTCAGGCTAGATGCAACATTGAACTTCCCAGTCAGAGAGCATTATAGCTTGTCCCTAAATGCAGCTGCAAAAGATGTGAGTTTAGTCTGTCCGCACCACTTAGTTTAATCTTAGTAAGCTTTACTTTTAGCTCCAAAGGTCTCTGATTCAGCTCTTGCTGTTGGAGACCACAATAAATTCTTGCAAAGTGGAGGCTTGTGAACTATTAGAGCTTCTTCTCAATACAAAAGTTGTTCTGTTGTGCCTGAAAATTGTATGTCTTCCTTATTTGGATGCTGTGTTTCTGGTCTGAGTTCCTCACTCATTCTGCCTTAGTTGATTTCCTAGTTAGTTAGCTTAAAGCAATCTAAAACCCTGAAAAATAAGTGTAAGAGTATTTTCGTATCAGGAGTCTGTACTGCAAGTTGGTTTCTGAACCAGTGTAGCTGGGACTAAAATTCTCCCTGTAGACAAATGAGTGGTCCTTCTCCATGCAAACACTTGCGACTGAAGTTCTACTGGACTCCAATTTTGCAACACCTTGCCTAAGACCTGGTGGGAAAATCAGTAGGTATTAGAATAGGCTGTCAGATTTACAGGTTTATAGTCAAACTTTTTTTTACAGAGAATTAAGAGTGTTCTGTGGCATTTCTCTCTAATTGCTCAAATGGTCTGAACGCTGGTCATGGAGGCACCTGATACCCGAGCCTTTTATGAGGGGATTAATGAGCATAACTCTACAAAGGTCCCAAATGGGCTATAAAAATGTGGGGGAGAGAGAGAGAAAGCATCTCGCAAGCATCCTAAAGCCTCCAGTTTACACATAATTGTTGGACAAGAGGCACCATGGTGTTTGTGGGAAATGAACCAGCTTTGCTACCATTCTGGCATCATTTTTTTACTAATTCTCATTTATGCTTTTCTCATAATATTCTTCCAACTGAGCCATTCTTAAACTGCAAACAAGTACTTATTTTGAGGCAGAGTGATTTGATAATGTTGTTCATTGCTGTCTCAGGTGATCAGTTTGTAAGAAAGTTGGGCTGGATTTTGTGAGTCTTTGAGCTTTTAGTCCTGGAGTATCGATGGCAGCACAAATCAAATAGAGCAGATACAGTGCAGAGTGAGAGAACATCAAGAGATTGAAGATGCTATTGTACTAAGGGCCTTTTAAAAATATCCAGGAGTCTTGGAAGAGTCTGGTTTCTCAATACAGGCAGGTGGGTGTCACATTGCGTCTCCTCCATCTCCTCCATCTCCCCAACAGCATGGTTGCCATTTCTCATACCAAAGGATAGCATCAGAAATGTCATTCCCAACCTGTATCTGATGAAGCAACAGAAAGAAAACCTGACTGAACTAGGATATTCATAAAACAGAGATGTAAGAATGCCATGTTTTGTTGGCAAACTGGTTAATGTCATAAAAATAATTAATTTGGTAGGAGTTTGAGGTGGACAGGAGCACACAGAGATACCACTGTGGTCCCTGCTTCTGAGCAGACCAAGAGTGATGGGTTCAAAGAAATGCCTCGCAACTCCTGTTGACTTCAGTTTCTGTTAAAATCAAGAGCAGTTTTAGTATTAGCTTAAACAGATTCAAGGAAGGTTCAGCATAACAAAACAGGTTCTGCAAATACTTCCTTTACCATTACAGCTATATGCATTTTACATATTTTAAAGCATTTAGATACTTATTTGCACTAGAATCCTTAAAAGCTCCAAAAATATACTCTCAGTGAGAAATACCTTAAATCTCTCAATGATGTGTCCCGTAAAACTGATGAAAATATTGTCAGCAAGGTGAAGCTTTTAGCCTGAAAGTGCAAGTAATCTTTTAGTCCTGCTGAGGTTTAATGAGTTGGGATTCTAAGCTGATTCAGCTCTTAAACAGTCTGATCATTAGTGCTGTATCATCTGTCACCTTTGGGTGATAATTAGAAAAAGAAAGTCAATAACAATAGTACATAACACTACTTTACCAAGATTTAAACAAGTTGTAATATTGTTGAACATCTATCGATGAGCCCAAATGTGCCACAGGCTATTGAGCACAAAGAGTGCTTTGATGTGATGTTTTCCATTATTAATTTGATGTGGTGGAGTTCGTAGAAGTGAGAACATTTGTTTTCATTTTATTACACGTGGGAAGAGACTGAGATACTTTACATATTCTTTTTGTCTTCTTCTTCTGTTTATTCCGCTAAAGCTTTTGAGAAACAAGCACAGAAGGAAAAAATATGAAAATGGTTGTCCTGACTCAGTTAATAACATTAGACTATTCATTACCATATCTCTTTTTTTTTTTTTAATTTTTGTTGATATATTTGTCCTCCAAAATATACATCCTATGTGTATGCTAGTGGCCCCCAGATGACAGGGAAAAATTTAAGTGGAACTGGTTATTTCCCAGAATACAAGAAGATCTCAGGAATTTGCTGTGGTGATACAAACATGGGTCAGGATTCATTATTGCATTACTCCAGCAATCTGGATATTTGGCCTGATGTGTATGAGACACCCTAATAATGTAGTGGTCAGTTATCTTTTCTTATTGACCACTTCCTCATCTGCCTGTTGTTTCTTCCTTTGGGTGCTTAAACTCATCAGTAAAGAGCACAATTATGGAAATCTCTGAAGACCGAGCCTTTTGGAGTGTATTTTATTGCCTTGTTGTGTCTATTTAATCCTTTGATGAAAATTCTTTCTTTCCTTTTCTCTAGTCTGTCCTTTTTATGCTTTCTGCAACCACAATATGATAACACTTTGGTCATGGATCTGCCAAATGCAGTTTTGCTCAGCTGATGTTTTGCAGTGATTTAAACAGGAAAGTTGTTAAGCCAAAAATAGAACAATGTACACAAAATGTCTGAAAGTAAGAGAAATGCCTCTGCAGTTTGACTGTGTCCTTTCAAAGAAACACAACTGAGACAAGCAGTTTTCATCTCATGTCTGGAGATATCCATATGCAGCACACCTGAAAGAAGGTCTAAATCTCTCAGACCCATGAGGCATGTTTTTCCTTAGCAGTTAAATGAAGATATTTTACTTCTCCTCCCTCCTGTTTGTAAAGAATAATCTGAGTCCTGTTTGTAAGGAATAATCTGAGTCCTGTTTGAGACCCTGCAAAGCATCAAATAGTCCTGGATAACTCCTGCAGATGTTTTGTGTAATGGAGTATGGGCTCAGGAGTGAATGGCATCTAGCAGCTTTGCTGTCACTCATAATCCTAAGACACGAAACTAAACTCAAAGGGTACAGTTTTGAAATCCAGTTTGTATTTTGGACAATAACCACCCGATACTCCGTCTGTTTTTCAAGGCTGGTCAGAATAGGAGCAACTGCAGCTAAGCAATTAGACAGTAACACACGATGTCTCAGGCTAACATTAATAAAACATTAAAAACAGGAATTGTTCATATAAAATATTGAGGCACTACATTCTGCTATTGTCAGTATGAGGTAGAAGCACTTTACACGGATCAATTACTTCCCTATAAAATATAAAGGGGAGCCCAAGATGCAAATGTAAACCCAAGTTCAGCCTGGGTTTTGAATTCTCCAGATATTTTTGCAGTTCAAAATATGGGTTCCCCTTCAGTTTCATCACAACTTTAAAACAAAACAATGTGTTTAACAGACACAGAGAGGTGCAAGATGAGGTTAAAAGATACTTGGCTCTTTCCAGTAGCCAAATGTCCAAATTTAGTGAATGAAGACCAATGAAAAGCAGGAACCTGCATCAGTAAAATATATCCAAAGCTTGAAACTGTAGTTTATCTACAAATCTCTGTGGCACTCAGCCCGTTCACGTATGCTTCCACACACAGAAGCAAGGCAGCGCAATTGCTTCCTAGCACTCCAATCTAGCAAGTCCCGTTTATCATACATCACACCAAGACATTTCCCAGACAAGGTATCCACAGCTAAATGTGGCTGCAAAGTCCACTCCTCAGAGAAGGTGCAGAGAAAGGTGATTGGGTTCTCCTCCTGATAAGGAAACTCTACATAATCCTCAGGGGAGATAAAATTTGTCTAAAGTCCAGAATCTGGGTCAGATTACTGGTTACCTCTATGGCAGTTACACCAATAATGAATTTGGACTTCAGGCTTGAAAACTTGAAATATTATGTTACGTATATAAATTTATTTTGACACACACATAAAAAAAATCAACCAGGTTTGTGAAAATGTACAGCAAACCCTTCATAAATCTGTTTCCGTACAAGTCAGACTTAACTCTTCTTACAGTAATATTTTAAAGTATATGGTTAACCTGCCAAGGTGCCCAACATTAGATTACTGAAGAAAAAAAAAAAACTTTTACATATCTTGGATTTGCATACTCTGTGTCAATCAGCCGTACAAAACTGATGATGCTTCTATTATTCTGAGCTCTAAATAAGTGATTTGGGATTACCTTTTCTACCAGACAAGCATTTTGCAGCAGGAAAGCTTAGCTGAGTGCCAAGCCCAGCCATCTGCGGGACAAGGACCTGTCCTGCCCCGAAGCAGGAGGGCGGTGGGGCTGCACGCACCGCGCCGTGCCGACCTCCTTCCACCCCACCGTGCCGGTGACAGAGAGCCGGGCTCACCAGCAACTGCTTTACAGCTCTGCCTTTCACAGCCTTGTCTTCAGTGGCTAAACCTAAGCCTGAATTTAAGACCGCCATACCCAAGTGAAACTAGGCAAACCATTGCCTGTCGGGCTGCAGATAGGCCAGCATCCTTGGAAACCTGTTGTGGGATCTGTAATGAGCTCAGCAGGTTAATTCCCTTTACGTTGGTCGCTCCCTGAGCCCCCTCTGGGGTAGCACTGGGGCTCCGTGCCAGGCAGCAGAGCTGCGCAGGGAAGAGCAGAGAAGTTCCATCTCAGGGACGTGCCGGTGGTTTCCCCCAGCACCTTGGGTTTTGTTGCATGTCTCAGTACCTGATGTTTGATCCTATGTCTGTCTGCTTGGTGTGCAAGACCTGAACCTGTGATGTTGGCTGGCAAAGCAGCAATGCCAACAGCATTAAAGTAGCTTTCCAGATAAATGAGCATTTATCTTAAGCAAGTGTCTCACATGTGTTTAGCATTATTAAGAGTTGTTTTCTTTGTGTTTTTTGTCACTTACCACTTTTCCCCTTTGAAAACCCACCAAAGGTGGTGCTTAGAGCCTCTTCTCTCAAACTTGCCACCCAAACGTTATCCGAGGACCAGGCGGCTCTGTGCCTGTGCGATGCACGATGTCGGGAGGAAGGAAAGGTTTTGATGCCACTCGCTGAGTCCCTGTCAGGGGGCAGAGCCCTGCGGGCAGCGGGGCCACTCTGCGGCAGCACGGCTCCAGCAGAGCACTCGCGTGTTCCGTTGTTGATTTGGGGTCTTGAATCATTAATTAGATCATTGATTAGTTAATGCTTATACAGTGCTCTCTATTTTCAGTGTTGCATAAGAAGTAGGAATCATTATCATTAGTAAGAAACATTTGTTTATTGATGTTTGTGCTCAAGCTATTCAAGTTGCCTTCATGTTTTCCTGTTCTACCTTCTCCCTTCCTTAGCTCTATGTGGGGCAGGATTGGTCACGTGTGATTTAAATGTAAATAGTCTGAAAGACTGATGATGCAAACTAATTGGAATTCCACCTGCATACTCCTACTCACACTTCGTCTCACCTGGGAACTGTTCAGATCATTCTCTTCCTTTGGGGCCAGCACAGGTGTAGGTTCCATTACAAATTATTTGGTGACTCTATTGAGGGATTGAAACTGCCTAAAAAGTCTTTCTTTTTATTCAGAATAGATATATATGCCCATATGCAATAAGCAGCATGCTCCTATCAGAGCGGTTTGTGGTTTTGCATAGATCTATGTACTGTAGAAGGAGCTTCTTCCCTTGTCTTGCTCCTGGTGTCCTTTCTGCTAGAGATTTTTCTTTTAAGACTATGTGGATTTGCAGGTAACATTCAGAAACCACTTCTTTTGTTGTTGTTTTTGTAGTTTTCCTTGTAGTTCATTGATTTGTTCAAACCAAAAACTCAAAGCCAATCTCTGAGGCTGTCAGCCTCTTTAGCTGAGGAGGAAAGTCCACCAACTTCTGTAAATAGAGACGACAGTATGTGGCCCAGCTCTCTGTTGTAACTCAGGGCCTGCCTGGCCAGGTTTTGTACTCAGCCCTGGCTCCAAATAGCTGGGGGAGTGCCAAGGGGACCCCTTCCCTGCAGCCACCTGCGGCAGCATGAGCAGTGACGAGCAGCCGTCTGCAAATTGTAGTGCAATAGTCCTCACACCTCCTCTTTTATTGCTGTATATTAAAATGATTAGTGCCAGCAACACTTTGTAAAGCAATAAGCACACTGTAAGCTCTGAAGACTTTCTTTTTTTGATCCACCTTAAAACCTGACCACTTAAAAAACAGTTACCAATATTTATACTTTGATTTTTATTTTTTTTTTAAAGAGGTGTGGTTAGAAATGCAAAAACAAAGTTTGAACAAGGGGTCATTCTGTCATCCATGGGAAAGGGGAAGGCAAGAAAGCTGCTCTGCAGAGTGGTTGCTCATTGTAGCAATCAGTTTTCTTTTATGCTTAAAGATATATGTGACATGGAGGAAAGCAGCTGGTGGAATGTCTTGCTTTTTGTGTTCATTTTCACTGGCTGGCCTTTGCAAAAGACTTCCATCGCAGAAATGAAACCTTAGCTCAGGTCTGGGGGCTGCAAGCATAGCAGCATCAGCATGATTCGTCACCCAGTTCTGCCACTTTAGAGCCTTTCTTCTTGCCATTAGCAAACTCGCAAACCCCAATGACTGCCAAAACCCTCGAGGCAGATGAAAGGAAATGGATCCATTTTCTCTAAATCAGCTCTGTGACATTTTATGAAGAGCCTCTTAACAGATCCAATGCTAGGAATATTTTCATCTCTTCAGCTCAAGAATACCTTTTGAAGGCCAGCAGGGTCTGTAAGTGGGACAGGGATTAATGTAATCCCTTCCCCTGGCCCATCTAGAACCTCTCCTGGAGGGAGCCTTATCTGCTCCCATCCTCTGCTGTCAGCTCGGCCCCCTCGCTCCCCACACGAGTTCTGAACAGATTCGCTTTTTCCCCGAGGATTATGTTTTTCTGTTACAATCAACGCGCTGAGAGGTCTGCAAGAGTAATGTAGAGCTTTATGCTCTTGTTTTTGAGAAACAAAGCGTTATGATAAATCACCTTTAAGTAAAGAGTGTCATATAACTCAACAGAAACTTCTATACTTACTTTCAAACCTTTACATTGATAACTGTGGTTTCTATGGCTACCGCATGGTGGTATTCTGTGTTATTTCTCTGTACTGGTGATTCACAGGGCAGAGAATGAAGACATTTGTGATCCCTTCAGTTATACATCAGCTGCAGCTATTAAAACTCAAGGAAGACCATCAGTTAATTTATGAAGCCATAGATGATGCTGCTGTCTAATCCCCATGTCCAAACAGACAGGTTCTAGTGGTAACCAAGTGGATAGGCTTTTTACACATTATAAATAATGTACAACCCTGGGCTTTGGTCATAAGTGTTTTTCTTAGAATGCCTTTTTCCTGGACTGTTTCTTCTTCTGCCTTTGCTGTAGGTAAAGGGAAAAAAGGGGAATTTCTAGAGATCTCAATATAATTCTTATAGTGCCTTCATTCTTCTTCATTTATAGAAGTAGAATAAAAATTTTTTTATATGTTTTCTAATACCTTATATGCAAACTTGGTCAGCAACTTTGCTCTTTACTTGGCAGTGTATATGTGCTTGGAAATGTTTTTGTTTCTTCCAGTTACATTATGTATGCTCCTTCTTAGAGTCACTCTTTGGGAAAGGGGCTTCAAAAAAGATATTTCTCTGAGCACAGGCTGCATTAGGCAGGGAAACTCTGTTGAAAAAGGGTGAAACTGATATAGGCCACTCAATTTAACCTGCACAGAAACAACTAGCATGTGAAAAATGAGGACTGTGTCTAAACACCCAGAAACAGGTAGAGGAAAGTAAGAAGCCTGAGTAGCTTTCAGGCGCCTTGCTGCCTGCATACTGCCTAGGACTGACTTCTTAGAAGCTCTGCTCTGAGAAAGATTGAACAAACTCAAATATGCAGTGCAAAAATGGCAGAGATTTGTCATGGCGGGAAATTTCACCTGAAATATGCAGGTCTTGGTGTCGCACCCGTGACTGATGCCAGCGATACCCATCAGTACAGTCAAGGCAAAGGCTGATGTCCCACCTTCTAACCTTCCTACCAAAATGGGAGTTCAGGAACACCCTGGCTGAGATCATAATTTCATTCATGTGTTTGCCTCCCGCTTCTACCCCGAAGCCACAGGGACTGGCTGAGACCTCTGTGCCCTACAGGCTGCACAGACATAGTGTATGAGTATCTCTGTCTTTGTGACTTCTCAGCCCAGCTCTCGTATTTAAGCACGGCTAAAAGGACAATCTGAAAAAGAGCACCATTTTTTGATGTCCTCATCTTCTGACCAATGGCTTAGTCATTTTTAAGTGGAAAGGGTTCTTATCCCATGATTTTTATGCAGCAGACTGAATGCAAATAATTTTCCTTCATTATGTCTTTGTAGGAAGAAAGGGAATCTGTAGTGTCAGAAAAGGCTGTACAATGCATCTATTCATTATGGGAGGAAAAAAAAAATCCTGACCCTTTAGGGTGCATGCATCCAACCACCTAGAGCTGATCATAATGTCTTCTGCAGGTATTTCGACTTACCCAGGAAACATCAAAAAAATTTAGGAGACTACATCAAGATGGTCTATGTTGAGAATGTCAAATATCAAACACAACTTTGTATTTAATGTGGACCAACACAAACATATTTCTGGCTTTATCAGAAATTACTTGGCTTGGAGGGATCAGTTAGAACTGAAGTTCTTGATATTCCTACTGCAAGATGAAATAGGTGGGGGTTTTTTGCATTGCATCTCATAAAAAAAGTTCAACTCTGTGCAGATCCTTTTTTTCAGTAATCCTTGAAATCACATCTGTGACAGCGGAGGAGTAAAGTTCAGTGAAAATTCACACAGTGAATTAAAAGCATATGTTACAGTCTTAAGAGGAAGCGGATGTGTACCTACATCCATAGAGAAGTAGAGAAATGCTGAGGAGTGTATCTGGAGGTTGATTCTCACCTGTCAGTGGCTGGTAAATCAAAGCAGATCTACTGAGGTCAGAGGCATAAAGGTGTAGTGTGGTCAATGAAAGCTGAAACTGGGCCCACATAACCAGTTAACTGACCTGGATAACAGAAAGCCTGAACCCAGAAAAACTCTCTAATTTCTCTTTTTTTTCCTGATGTGAACTTATCAATATACCTCAAAAACCAAAACATACTCAAAGAGCTGCTTTACAGAACAAGCACAAGGAGCTGCTTAGGTTTGGGCCATTTCAGCTTGCTTAGAAGGAAATTAGAACAGTCTTTCCCGGGTATGAGTAACCCCAAACCAGCAACAACCATTGCTGTGATGTTTGATTTCTGTCGTATGATTTTGAGGTGCAGGGGCTGCCTGGGGAGGCAGGTCCCTGCCCCAGGGAGCAGGTGCAGCTGCCAAGCAGCCTGTTGCCTTGAAGGGGCTGGGGGACCTCTCCAGAGGAGACTGGGCACCTCCAGCCTTCTGCAGACTCGGTTTGTCCTGGCCTGGGGGGCCATAGCCGTGTCCCAGCCATCCCTCTGCCCGTCCCACCCTCCGTCCTTTGGCAAAGCGCTTCACTGAGACTTTAGCTTTTCTTAGCTGAATGCACCAAACCTCACCACCACCTCCCCACGTGTTTAGTCAATGTTTATTTTGAAGGAACAAGTGGGAGAGAAGGCGTAAGAAGAAAATATTGACTCCTTCTCAAATCTGGAATTGGTATCTTAAAAAAATCTGTCTTCATTTAAAACTAAACGGTTGTAATTTTTATGGATATACATCTGCGCTATATTGCTATCCATTTATGTTCTGTGTTAATACATTCAATCTTGTCCACATTTGCATTCTGCAAACAATATGCTGCCAGAAGGTGTGTGTGTGTTCGTTTGGGTTTGGGGTTTTTTGTTTTGTGGGGTTTTTTTTATTGGACTCCTGTTCATCCCGTTTTGTATTTAATATCACAGACTGTGTTATCCAGGAATATTTTCAGTCCAACATGAATACTAAAGAATGTTTGTGTTTACTTGGGGTCAAATATTTCCTAGGAGCAACTCATACTAAACAGAATATATCTAGATGTCTGTGAAACTACTTTCAGGACCAGACAAATATTGTTTCACTGTGGCTTCCTTTACCAGGAAGCATCCAAGAGCTCTCTCAGCACAAAAGCAACAGAGAGGCAACCTGGAATGGGCAACAGCTGCCTCCTGCCCCCCTCTGCTCTTTTCCCAGTGGGTTTGGGATGTGCGATGTTGTATTTCTGTGGGAGCACATTGCTGTAGGAATATGCTCATTGGTGGTTTGGTAGGGCAAGGAGTCAGGGCTTCAGTTACCTCTTGCCCAAAGTGACCTGTCCCCGCAGGTGGCCACGTGGCAGCCCTCTGGAGATGCTCTTGCTCCTTTGCACAGTGATTGCCCTTCCTTGGCGCAGCTTCGTGCCCTCCACCTCTGAACAAGGGTCTCGTTTCTGAAATGGAATGTGCAATAGGGAAAAAGAGGTGGCCAGAGCTCAAGTGAAGGAGGAAAAAAAGAGCAGATGAATCAATTTTGGGATGTTCTTTTGATGCTCTTGCCCTCTATTTCCCTACTCTTCTTCCAAGTGCTTTGCAGTTATTTCAATGTGAGTGCTGCTAGCCACATGGTTAAGATTCAGCTTGCAAAAATGTATGCTTGCAGCAAGGAAGACTTACCCTTTAACCTTTAGCAGCCATTTCCTCTGAAAAGCACAAGTTTCATTTTCACTTACAGTGAAAAACGTGTGGAGGGGGAAGGGGAAGAGAACCTCATCTCTTTGTAAAACAGCCGAACGGTCCTATTTTCATCCTCTGCACCAAACTTTTCACATAGCTCTTTTTGCATTATGCAGCGTGCCCTCAGGAAAAAGATCTGGCAGCAAAAGCAAATGCAAACTCTCTCGTTAGTCTTGAAAGACCTGTTCTTGAGCATTTGGGGTCAATCCCCTTCAGCAGGTTCATTTTTCTTCATTGCAGTTTCATGAATTTGGCCATAAGCAAAAAGCAGGCTTTCGATTTTCTTTTTTTTTTTTTTTTTTTTTTTTTAAAGGTATTAGTTAAACAAAACTGGAAATTGCATGCCACATGGAAAAGTCAAGCAAGTGGAAGGAATTCCACATTCCTGCAAGATATCCATATGTGTATAAATAATGTTCCATAGGACCAGCAGCCAGTGGGTCTGCACTTTCACCTGGAGTAAATCCGTGTAACTGATGCTAGGAGTTCTAAAAACAGGACAAAGAAAAGATATTTTCACTTGAATCTCTTTCACTCAAGTGCTTTTCTGCCTAGAAAATAGGCTTTTTTTTCAGGTCTGATGTGACTTGAAAGATGGGTAATAACATACAAGATCTAGCAGCTTTATCACAAGTCAGTGGTTTTGAATTTGGCTCATCTTTCTAATAGTCAAAAATTGTTATCGAGAGAGAAAAGTTTATTTGTCTGTTTGTAAGTGCAAAAGCAGGCCAAAACCCCCTCCATGCTAGCTCCTGAGCTCTGTTCTTTCTCCTTGGAGGTCCCCCAGGCCAAGCGTTATGTACAGTGATGATGTGACATGATGAACTTTCATATCACCCTCATCTTTGCTGCAGCATTTTTGTGAGTAAAAGAGAGTTTCTAGTTTTGTCAATCTGCCTTCTTCCATAACAATCAAAATGGTTTAAATAAATCAACTTCTTTTTTTCCCTTAGCAAACTGTCCACTTTCAATTTGCCACATACCAAGGCCTGATCCTCTAGCTCAAAAGCGCGCAGGCTTCTGCTCTCCAGCAGCCTGCCAGGTCGCGGTTTGGAATGAAAAGTCTGTGATCTTGCGAAAAATTTTGCTTTCAGAACTTTTTTGCTTTCAAACTTTTCGTTCAAGCAAGTATCATTATATTTTTCTCATTCTTGCCAAATGATGATCTGAATGGAGCCCCTGGTTCCGTGACTGTAAGGACACCACTCGGTCACTAGCCTACTGTCACATACACGTTTTAGGGACAGCAGCTCTCATGACCTTCTCAGCCCCTCTAAGCCCAGCTAAACCCGTGCTGCTTTGTGGAGGTGAGCAGAGAAGAGAGCGTCCCCTCCCAGACAACAAAGGGTGCTGGAAACAATGCTGTTGTGGGTACCTTTCACGAGGGGTGATTGTATACCAATATGCATATAAACCACAAAATACCAGAAGAAATAATAAAATATCACAGTAAGCAAGATGAAGAGATTTGACTGAAAATAAGAAGGTTACTGGTGAAATATGAATGTGAGAAATTCCCTCAGTGTATTGTGAACTGAGAAGTGTTAATTCCTGCAATCTTCTTTTTGTTGTTTGTTTAAAAAAAAAAATGCAATGCGTTAATTCTCTTATTGAAGCAAATGTAGATGAGGCAGTCATATGGGATAAAGGTGTAAAGGAGGGAGTAGGGCATGTGAGAACAGAGAGTGCACGATGTGTTAGCATCAGCAACGCAGCCTGATGGGCGAAGGCTTTTATACTACCTCCCTATTGATAGGTATTTCAACCAGCAGTGAAAAACTGCTCTTGACACTCATCTGTAGGGAAAAATATCAACGTAGTCTTTGCTGTAGGACCAATTAGCCTGCAAAAGCAGCTGGGGGAAGAGGGAGGGGCGCGGGATATAAATGCGGGATGCATCCACACTTGATTACTCTAATGAAATGTCCATTGATTCCTATAGATTAATGTGAGAAGAACGGCAGCTGCGGAGTGGCTCACACCTCTGGGTCAGCAGCGCTGTGTGGGAGGGTGGGGGGCGTGATGCAGGGGGGAGCACAGCCAGCGCGGGGTAGACGAGAGAGGGTTGGTCTGACTGCGGAGGGAGAGGTGGCCGAGGTGCACGGCTGTGACAGCCGGCGACGGAGGGAGAGCGGCGGGAGGCCACGGCGAGGGGCTGCTGGGACGGCGCGGTTCCTCCCCGTCTCGCCCGCTGCTGCTGCCCCTCGCTCCCGTTTGACTTTGCTGTAAGGCAGGCTGAGCTCACAGGTCATCTGTTTTTGTTAGATTAATTTGATTCAGCATGTAGGAATAGAGGGCTGAGTGGGCTAATGGCTCTCTGCAGGTGACATTGGGAATGGTCAGTGCTCGCATCCTCCTCCCTCATCCATCCCTGTGGCTGAAAAGAGGAGTCGCCGGCGAGGGGCTCCCTCTGTGCCGGGGCTGCGGCAGCGCCGCGCTAACCAAGAGTCCCGCACCGCGGCCCCAGCAGCACCTCACTCCAGCTATTTCTTCACATCTCAGACACAAATCCCTTATCTCTTGTGCCATGTCAGGTAGAAGGACTTAATTACAATAAGGGGCGAGGGATTTGCTGAGTGACTGCCGTGCTTGGTATGAGGCTGGGTTTATAATGCGGAGAGAAGAGTTACCGAGGACACAGCCGTGGTTGTCACAAAAGATGTACTGTATGCTCTTGCGTGGTAACTCCGGTGTTTTTGTCACCAAAGGTGATGTGCAGGTGGCAACCTGCCTCCCACGCAAGGGAAACTCAGCGGAGCAACCACATGGTGCATGATCAGAGCCATAAATTGCACTGAGGGAAGAGGTTGATGTGAAAATGTGAAGGGGTAAAATATTTAGGCTGGTATTCTAGAAATGAAATTTCAGATTAAACTATCTCTGGGCCAGATTCTGGCTGGGATGGCATCCAATAGTTGTACAGGTTACTTGGTTTCTCTGGTAACGACAGAGAAAAATCTGTCTCTGTTACTAGTGAGGATGAGGAATCTTGTAGCTGTATTGCATTGTGAAGAGAGTTTGTCTTCAATTAAGAATGCAAAATAATTAGACATACTGTGGCTATTTCAGTTGGTCTGAATCCATGCTTTACCACATCACTGAAATACTTAGTAATTCAATGTCAGCCAAAAATTTAAGAAACAATGTGTCTTAGTGATATGTACAAGTGGGGTATCAGACTCCCCTGGAAAGTGCAGGATCTAACAGTTGGGTGTTAAAATTCCTGCTGTATTTTGCTAACTCTGGGAGAAAGATGGATCCTAACTCTAAATCATGGCTTCGAGCAACCTGCTACTATTTCAGCAGCAATTCTGTCAAATGCCCAAAACCGATGCTAAGAGATAATCTATTCTCTGGTAAATGTGCATTTCTGCAAACATGGGCAGAAAAAGGTCAGAGTTTGGTATTGTGCAGAGGTTTCTCCAAGGCAAGCTCTGCCCTGGCCCCATCAAGGGCTCTCCAAGCTCCCAAAGCAGGTGCTGCTGCTGCTTCCCCCCAGCCCCACCAGCACCGGGGTTCAGCCCAGCCTGGACAACACTTGGCACCTCCGGCTGCAGGACTAATCCTGCCTTCATACAATCAAGTGACAAAACTTTTCATCACCATCTGCAGAGCATAATTTATCCCTGAAAGCACAAATAAATATAAACACATGGTCTGCAGGTTGCAGTATTTCACCAAGCCTGCTCTATAACCCCTTACACCTGACAAACCCTGCTCCTTCTTGGCAGATGCACAAAGCCCAGTGGAGCCGGTGCTGGGGCTGAGGCTGTGCCCCACCTGTGGCAGTGGCAACCCTGTCCCCCCGGGCAAAGGGCACGGTGCGTGGGCAGGAGGGAGTCAGCCTGTGTTTCAGAGCTGACCTTCACTGCTGCAGCCAGACCTACCCCAAAATGCTGCCACCACCTTTGATCGCTGTGAAACACTGAAAGTTTTCATTTCTGCCGGTTCAAGAGCATGCTTATCAGTGAGTCCTCTCTTTAGTTCAAGATTTTTACTTCTGTTTTACTAGTATTTTAATTTTACGCTTTCTCCTGCAGAAACACCTTGCTTCTCTTGGATAAATAACTGTATCTGAGCAAAGATTTCTGTCGTGACACTTTTCCCCCATTTCCAGAATGGCGGGACATGCAGTGTGCTGTTAGTGTGGATGCAGTATGTATAAGGAATTAAAATGCAGCACCCAGTTGCATCTGTCCGCTCCAGCGCGCAGGGTGCATGTGTGTGTGCAGGCACCCGTGGCAGCAATTGGGGCAGCGGCAGCACGGGCTGTCCCTTTAAGCCGGGCTGGTGTATTTTTAGAAAGCATAAATAGGCTGTATTCTCCCACTTGCTCACTCTCCAAGACATAAAAAGGAAGGGCTTTCTGCTTTCTTCAAGTCTTCTTCCCCTGCTGGCACCATATAAGTCTGTCTTTTAAGCAGTACAGGTCCACAGCTTTTTTTTTTTTTTTATTATTATTGAGAAGCTGCAGAACTCTAACCAGTGGTTCAATAAATTGTATTACATCCCCTTCGTACTGAATGCCCTACAAGCTTTGGCTTTCCATGTGTAATTGCAAGCTGTTATTAGCCCAGAGCTTTGTCCGTTACTGTGCCACACTATTGCTGAGCGGTCAATTTTTTTCCCCTGCCATTTCCTTTGCTCACACCATGCTGACCACGTTGGCCAGGGGCTGCCCGAGGTTTATAGTGCAGCATTGATTTTTCTTTTCTCTCAATACTGACAGAATCATAGATCCAAGGCAAATAAAGAAATGCATTCTGTGGTGATGAAATGTCTTTCGTTCAGCCTGGATTGAATCAAAGGCCATCACAGAAATGTTCTACTCTAAAATGCTAGTGAAGCTTTAAGGCATTGTTGGAAAATGAATTTTCCATTTTCTTAGCTGTAATTTGGATTCTCAAATCACTGTGCTAAAAATAATCAGATAAAATTGAATATAGACTACAGGCCTATGTAAAATGTTATTTGTTAAGTTTTGCAAGCTGCTGTAGCTGATATGAAAGGAATCTGGCAATAGATCAGAAAAGTAATTGCTCAGGTGGATTTCTAGAAAGTACGTTGCATTACTCTGCATACCAAGGTATAATGTGACTGCTCTAGAGTTCATGCAAACCATGGGAAATAACCAACCATAAAGATACATTTCGCATATCTACTGGAGGGAGATATTTCTAGTAAAAAAAAAAAAAAATCATCACCTTATATCACCTACATTTCAACAATTACTATTTTTCTTTTTGTTTGGAGATGTCAAAGGATATTTTTAGATGGGTGTCGTTGTCCTTGCTATACAGATGGAGAAACAGAAGCAAAACAGTCTGTGGGGAGAGAGTAAAGTCACACAGTTAATCTCTCACAGGGCCTGGAAGAGAATTTTGATCCTTGGAAGCTTAATACCGTTTTCATTGCAAAACAGGAATAGCTGTGATTTTCATGGCATACATGGGAAGGGATTACTCTGGATGATACTCCCACCACCCAGGCTGTTAGAGACCAGAGGTGGCCCCAGGCTGCACAGCTGGCTGTGCTGGCACCTGACTTCAGCCGTCCATTGAAAGGGAACACCTTGACTAATTTTTAGGCAGATGTCATTTTACATAACACAGAACCAGCTTAATAACCCAGACCTGTCACCTTGGAAAACAGAAGACAGAATCACATGTTAAAGATTTCTCTATATTCTGGGTTGGTTGGTTGATTTGTTTTTCTACATTATCAAGACTCACGGCTTAACCTGATTTAGGTGGCTATTAGAAACTTAAACCAACTAGTCATTAAGAGCATCAATACTTTCTTCCTTGAAAAATCAAGAAAATTGTGCAGAAAGACTGAGCAGAGGATCCTTGCATCCTCTCCCTCGCAGGACATAGTGCAGTTCCCTTTGTGACCCTGCAAAGGTAAAGCCCCAACTTCCACAGGGTCTCAGGGTAAATTGGCAACATCCTCTGACTCCAGCCCTCAGGGACATCCTGCATGTTTTAGTGAGAAGCTGGCGGGGCAGGGACTGGGTGGAGGACAGGGAAATGGTACCCAGAAGATAGAAAGAGTGGAGTATTTACAAAGGAAAATAACAGATGGATTCAGCAAAGTTAAAACTACAAATTGAAAAAATAAATGGATTTGAATGTAGCCTTTGGGCAACATTGCATTAATTCCTTAGCTTTGGACCTTCCTTTTTCTCCTTAATGACTACACATTTGGTATCAATATGCAGTGTTTACAGCTATTCCTTCAGCATCGCATTCCTAGCAATGTGCAATAGGTCTTTACACGGCATTAAAAAATCAGATTATTTTTCTTCACTGATGCTCAAAAAAAAATTGTAAAAAAAAAAAAACCACACCACCACCACCTTTTGGGATCAAATCCAGTGTCTATAATCAAAAGACCACTAAGAAACTAAATAAGTTAAAATAGAAAAATCTGCTAAATGTTAAAATCCTTCCTCCATCCCAGATTGTGCAGGAATTTTCCCTACAAAATTTCTCAAAAGATTACGCTGTGGCTGAATCCACATTATCCACTATAAAAGACTGTTGTACAAAGTGCTATGCAGCTTTCATTTGTAATTTTTTAAGAACAGTTCACAGTGGAAACAAAATCAGGGTTAGCTCCCTGCCATTCATGTTCCCAATTTGATTCTCCTCTAAGGTTCAGAACTACTTTCTCTTTCTCTCATTTTGTCCCACTCCAGCCTTGCAGTGTTCAGTAACATGTAAAACTATAGCAAAGAAGGCTCTGCAAGCTGACCTGCAGTCAGCTGCAAACTGGCCCAAATCCTGGAAAACGTAAATCTGTCTAACGATCCTCTATATTGGACCTGCAGTGATTTTTCAGGTCTTGCACCTGCCATGGATATTATTATCCAGTTGTCATAACCATTCCCTTTTAGGTAAATTTCTTTCAGACAAATTAACTCGGATCTCTTTCTTGCTGGTGTTCCTGGTGCAAATAAAGGGTAGACCTCAGCAGTAAGCAGAATGAGGGACTGCTATTCAGGTGTGTTGAAACCTTCAAAATTCACTTGCCAGGATTTTTGGCAGTAACAGATTTGGGTTGAGATGTAAATTCAGACTCAGGGCTTGTATTTGGACAATATCTCAGTTAGGAGCTGGACCAAATAAGGAGTAGAGGTTTCCAAGTGTTGGTAAAGAGTCCAGCAAGGATGGAGAGCGACACTCACAAAGGTACTGTGGGTATGGCTGTAAAATGTAGCAATGAAACCAAAATGTATGTAAAACTAGGAACACAGATGCCTTTCTGCCTCTATCACTTTATGGATTTGCAACATCACTTATGGCTAAAATCCAGCCATTGCTCTGCACAGGCTACTGTCAGGAAACTCCACTCTAAATCCTAGGAAGGGGAAGGCAAGGAGAATCTACAAACAGGATTAGTGTCGGGGAATGCAAGCATGATGAATACTTTCACATATTACTAAGTTGTATATAATAGCCTAAGTATGTAGGAAATCATTGTCAGAGGAAAAAGGCTGTTAATTGGATCATATTCTAAATGTGATGTTTTCCTAATGTCTCAGCTGGTGAATAAGTGCTTGTTGACTGGTGCATGATCCTTGCATTTTTATCAAATGCACATACTAGCAAGCAGCTATGATAATTAATTTTTAAGGGGGATGAAAAAGAGCAGCTATGCTTGCAGTCCCAAATGTACGTCTTTTCTCTGATCCACTGGGTTCACAGCTTTAAGCATAACAAGCAAAAATGGTTGAACAAGCAAGGAGCAAAGGAAACTAGAGTGGCATCAAAATGCAAAGCAGCTCCGTTGTACTCAGCAGTTCGGTGGGGAAGTGCCGTTCCGCACTTCTTCCTCTGCTCAACAGGGAGCAGCTTCTGGTTTAAAATGAGGGGAAAAAAGAAAAGAAAACAAAAAAAGGCAAAAGAGTTAAAATGTGTGTAGTACTAAGAAAATAATATTAGTAATAACAATTTCAGCTCTACAATGAAAATAGTGGGGATCTGGTAGGACCTGCCAGCTTTGGTCTGGGGGCCAAGTGTGTGACTGGGTTTGCAGCCAGTTCCTGCAGGACCATGGGGTCAGGGCAGCGTTGCAGCCAAGCATGGGCTCCGTTTGACCATATAGTTCACATCCTTGGCTAAAGACGTGTGACTGTGGCCTTGATTTCTGAGATGTCCCTGTCCTCTGAAATCTGCTAAAGCGAAGGCAGCCAGGTACTGGCTGCTTTTGGAGCTGTGGGCCATGCTGTTGCCAGGCGAGGAGTGTCCAGTGGTGTCTTGCCCTGCTCGGTTGGAGTCCTCTGCCCTGGCATCTGCCTTAGGCGATTTGGTGATCCTCTGCAAATTTGACCTGCAAAAACAATGACAGCAGCAGGAAGTCACTATGTGTTTGGCAAAACATAAAGTTGTTTGGTTTGTGAAGCTTTTTCTTTGGGTAAGAGTGTTGTGTGTATAAAGCCCGGCTCCCTTTTGAGGAGCTCATCTTCCTCAACGTCTTTGAATGTCATCTTTTAGCAAAAGATCAGTGAGGATTCCTTGGCATATATGTGGTGTTTGGCAGTCATCACCCTACAAATATTGAACCTGTCTGGGGGACCTGATCCTTTTTTTGTGTAAAGGCTCCCTGCAAAGATGCTCAGTGCCTTCAGCCCTTCCTGGGTTGAAGCGTCCCTCGGCACCTAGCCCAGCCCCATAGGTGCATGCTTCTGAACAGCTGCCAATACAATGAATTTGCATAAAACACACAGAAAACTAGCGAAATTATGATGTTCATTGGGATGTTCTGTCTAAATTGAGACTTTTAAGCACTAATAATAATTAACTACTTTCTTAGTAACGAAAAAGTCTTAAATGCCTATTTACTTAACAGTCCCCTAGGGTGTCTTTGTTCTGAATGGGCTAAAAAAATCTTAGCTGCAAAATAAGCAGGCGATTCCAATCAATAGAGCCAGAGGACTATATTGATTACTGGAACTCCATTCTTTAGTCATTAACCCTGTAAATTCTTTACAAAAGCTGTACAGGACAATTCCTAACCACTACACCGTTTGAGGAGTCATTCAGATATTTGAATGTCATTAAACTTTCACAGCTTGTTTACAGCCCCTTCAGCCTCGCCTGAAGGATTGTGCTCCGAGAGTCCTCGCCATGCAGCCACGCTCTGTCCAGCTGAACTGACAAATAGCATTAATCAAGCCTGGAAATTTCCTCTGCAGATATGTTTTTCTTGTTGGTTATCGATAATATTGCTGCAGAGCAGGGAGACAGATCATGGAAGGACTGAAATAATATTATTAATTTTTCCACATCTCAGCTGCAAGCCAGACTGCTCCAGGTGGCAATAAACACACTTTTTAGTCATCCTTGTATGGAAATCCACCTGTGCACTCTGTGGGTCCTGCCTACATACTGGATGCCATTGGGCTCTGGACATGGACGGGAGGGGAATGAGATGAAGTGGGGCAGTGGGGGGAGAAGGAAACAGTGAAGAGGAGGAAGTGATGCTGGGAGAGCACGTCAGGGCTCTCCACCTCCTTCCCCTCGCTGGGTCCTGTGGGACCTGCCCCCACGACACCTCCCTCTCAGCAGCCCCGTATTTAAGAGAAGATTCTCACATTTCAGATTAAGAAAGTTCATGACACACAGTAATGGCTTTAAATGGTAAATTGAATCACACAGACAACAATTGAATAGAAGTGGCACAAATGAGCCAAACGCCAGCAATTTAAGGGGATGCTGAAGGAACTCCCAGCAATCACTGGTCCACTGCAAAGACAGGCACTCTTCCTCCTTCGAAGTTCAGACGGCTCTAATGGTACAGAGCATGTGATGTTTGTAATGTAATGTTCCTTTACTATGGAAACTATGAGCTGACCAGCACGTTTGTAAATACACAGAATGGGAATGGTTATTCCCAAATATTTTTATAATGTTTAATATAATTTTTAGCCACAACTTGTTCTTGGGTTGCTTGCACCAACTATTCTTTTATTGGTTATGCTTTGACCCAGTGCACGGTTGTTACAGGGCTTTGGCTTAGGCTGTGTTTGTGCTGGTTATGCAACACAAACATGATATTGTTCCTTACCTTCCACTGTGCAATGAAGGTTTTGGCCACAACATAGCAGATAAACAGTGAGCAAACTTCATTTGAGCTGAAAATGAGGATGCTTTGAAATTAAGGAACAGTTTGAGAAATACACAAGAATCTGCCTAAACACTTGCAAACAGGGAATGTAATTTCAGTCATAACTGAGCAACATTCCTACGTTTAGTCGTGAAAATTGTCCTGCATCTTTTTTACAATTAGTACTTGATCCACTCCAGTTTCTATGTTCCGCGGTTATCCTTATCTATCTGAAAACTTCCCAAGAGAGCTATAATGAGCCTGGGCCATTTTCATGACTATTGATTTTTATGGTTAAAATTATAGTATTTGATTGTTATTTGACCAAATCGAGATTATTGTACGTTTTGAAAACAAGAGCAGCAACAGCAGAAGTCATGTCCCTAGAAAAGTACAGAGTTGGGAGCTGCAGAACAGCACCACTTCTCCTTCAGTCCTGCAGTGCCTGGTGAAAGCACCTCCTCAGTGCTTCCACTTTGCAAACAGAAGGTGCACAGAGCTTCAGGGACCTTTCCAGCATCACCCTGTGCATTGTGGCAAAGTGTGGGACAGATCTCGAGCTTCCTTCCTCCTCAACGTTGCCCTTGCCACTGGCACACACATTTCCTATATGGGAAATGCTCATACCTGCTTGCAGTGCTGCTTGTAGTGGGTTTGTGGTGAAGACTCTTTTAGGGACTGAAAGGCTTGAATTTCGTTATAACTTGTGGCTGAATAAGTAGGCACTCAACAACCATTTATGAAGTTTATTTTTCATTGTCACAACACATTTAGGAGGTGTTGCTAAACCCAAGGACTTTCTGCAGGCTCCAGTTCCTGCTTTTCAACAGAATAAACTGATCGCTATTAGTAATTTATTTCAGACAAATCTAGGAATGTTTTAAGCAAGTTCCTAGATGTGATAAGTACTCCAAATACTCTTTCAGATATGGTATTTCAAAGGACTGTTAGAACTAAAGGTCCTAGCATGTCACATGGACAGAACTACCATTTCTTTGCACTTTGTTTTATTTTTTCAGTCTGAGATCTCTCTGTATTTTATGACACTAAGGGCAGATCTCACCATCCTTGCTTTTCTGAACAGAGCAGCAGAATTGTTGATTTTCAGATCACATTGACATTTTGAGCTGTGTGAAATCCAATAAGGTGAACAGTGCTTCCTAGCAAAACTCTGGGCACCATCAGGGACCGGCAGAGGAATGAAGCAGAAGGTGCCACCCCAGCAGGCAGGAGCTGCCTGAGCTGTTGCTCGATAACTCCATGTGAAATGGGGCAAATGTAGGTGCAATTGCTACATTTTTGCCTTCTTCTATCAATGCCATGGAAATTATCACTAGTTTAACAAGTGAATTTAAACATCTTGGGTCCAGCAGCTGCTGCTGTCTGCATCTTGAGAGCAGGGGCATTTTGATATCCTATTTTCTTCAAGCTGAGTCATGGGTCAAAGGGCAGCAAGACACCTTTCCCCAGCTGCCAGTTATGTGCCTCCTTTAAATTAAACACCCTTGTCCCCAGAGAAGCAGGTGGGGACTGTGTGTGTCTGTGTGGGCAGGACAGCTTGGCTGTGCCCTTGAAGGGGCTCCAGTAAAGCTGTTCAGCATGTGGGAGATCCCTGTGCTCAGGGCTCTCCTGAGCATCGCCATGCGGAGCCTGGTCTCCTGTGATGTGGTCCCCAGACAGAGCTGAGCTTCGAGGACACATGAGACAGCCCTGAGAAATGCATAGAGCTAACTGCTCACCAGCAAATACACCCTGCTGCATTTAGACACTCCTCCAGCTCAGATTAATGCGTCTGGGAGAGGAGCACAGTGTCCTGGGGGATGCAGGGGTGAGCGGGTAGAGGTGATGGAGACCTCCTGCACCCAGCCAAGGTGGGAGGGGAGCATTCCTCACCTGCTCTGAGAAATATCTTCCTCTACATTTAGCAGAGGAGAGTTGGCTGTTTTCCTGTTCTCTGCTGCCCTTTTACCTAAAAGTCTGACTCCTGGGAGTCAGTTTTGAAGTGAGGCTATAGGCAGCCCCTGGTTGCACGTGCCGGTGCTGTACCCATGTGAAGCTGAGGAGAGGACCGAGCTTGGAAAATGCAAAGCTATTGTACAGGTGATTCCCCTTGCAGCTCATGGGCAGAAATGTCCATGACAATTTGGTTGGGAGGGAAGGAGGAACATGTGCCCAGGGCTGTGTGTGTGCCTCAGCAAATCACAGTGACACTCAGGGCTCTCTCTGCATCACCTGCCCACAAAATATGTGCCAGCAACCCAAGAAAACATTCCCCTCCAAAAGTGCCACGTGCTGCTGCTTTCACCTCTGAAAAAGCTGGGGCATTTAGCAACAGGTCTCTGCTCACTAATCCTGAGAGATGCTGGTACTGCCATCCTGTTGTCCTTGTGAGCCAGAGGCAGAGACACTTCTGCAGAAGAAACAGGTACTTAAAGCCTTGTTATGATTAAATCTACTCCACATAAAGCACAGTAACTTAACTCACCCAACAGTCACCCTGGTGTAAAACGGAATCGTGGCAGATCAGAAGCTGGGTTGTAATCCTCTCATTGCCCCAAAATGAATTTTCTTCTTGGCAGCAGGGTTTAACGATAAATGTTTAATCCTGACTTGTTCGTGGCTTAGGAGCACACGGCGGGCAGCCTTGCAAGGACAGCTCCATGTCGGGTGGCTGCACTGTGGGCAGCAGCCGTCCCGGGGCCGGGGGGAGCAGGACGGGCTTCACGTGTGCCCTGGCTCTGGGGGCCTCTCGGGGAGCTGCCCCAGCAGTTGTACCTGCTGCCGGCCATGACTTTTCAAAAGGTTTTGCCTTGTAGAGGCTTCATAAATATTGTCCTTGGCTCTCCCTGCTGAAGCTCTTGGTGGTGGCTGCACTGAAGGGAGCAGGAGCCAAGTGATTCTCCTGGAAGGGATGGCTCCATGTCAGGTTCCTCCATCACTGGCACACATCTCTCTGACAATATTTACTTACTGTTTGAAAAGAAAATGGCTTTCTAAAGCCGTTATTTCTTTCATCTGTCTGCTGTCATAAAGGTCTTTGTGATGGGATGATAGAGGATTCATGCACAAAAATGGATAGAGCAGGAAAAGATACCAAAATACAAGGGCATCTCTAAGGAGGGCAATATAAGATTCCTCTGTCCATCAGTGACAGTCACTCCCTTTGTATATGCAAAGGCAAAAAGTACAAACTAAAACCAAATAGGTAAGATGGGCAGTGATATTTGAAGGGTTTGGAAACTGGATTTTGGCTTAAAGTTGTTTTTTAAAGGTAACATTTTATCCCGTCTAATATTTTCCTGTATTTCTTTCTGTCTAGTTTGAACCCCAGCCTCAACACAGTATAGTCGGATTATCATTAGTAAGATATAGTGTATATTAAAGAAGCAATAACAGTAAGTCATTTAGAGTGTACATCACAGGTTACAGAGAAAACAGGGATGCTACTTTATTATGCTGAAACTGTAAAGCTTACACTAATACAAAATATTGCTGGTAGTCACCTTGTTTTATTCTTCTTTTAACAACTTACTAACAGTCTGTAAATATGAAAGCCAACTTTGATTTTTCCATCCAGATACACTGAAAACTCTTTCAATAAAAATGCTAGAGTGCATTTAACACTGTGACCAGAAATATTGAAATTTGACAGTTAGGAGGTTAAAGGTTTCAAATTTATACACAGAGGTGTTTTGCTCCTGTCATGGTCATAGCAGCTTGCTCAGGATAACCCCTTTTGCTTACTGAACCTTTGAAAAGCAGAGAACATTAAGCAATACATCTTGGCAGATGCCCTGGGATTTCATACCACCAGCAGAAGCCCATATGCACACAAAAAGTGAACCTCTTAGGTGAAAACTGGTTAAGCCTTTCTCTCTCTCTGCTCCTGCACCACGTGCTGGCAAGCAGCTGCCTTACCCTGCTGCCACCACCGTCCTTTCTGCTAGAACTGAGGCAGGGTTTCTGTAACATTTTTCAGATATAAGGTGCTACCGCTTTTAATTTCCACATAGATTGATCAAAACAGCAGCATCAAGAGAACAGGTACAGAAGCTGTTATTTGTGAGGAAATGGCATCAAATAAGTAGGTCTGTTATGTTCCTGACACGAAATACCTGCATAAAAGATAAAATAAAATGTACTTTGCACTGCAAATGTAAAGATTTTAGATTTCTTCTAGCCTTTATTTTAGGAATTTCGGCCTGTGATACATGTGTGTAGTACAGTATTTGCCTCTTTACAGCTATCTGAGAGAATAAGTGCAGCTGAGAACAAAGTACCACAGTGCTTCCAACTTCTTAAAATTATTTTTCAAGATGAACCCAAAAAAAAAAAAGCTACATGTTGATTTACTGAGAAACCATCACCACATAGTCCTGCTTGAAATATTACAGCCTTGGCAAACCAGCGAGTAAAATTATCAACTTTCCTTTTTTGATCTTCATATCATAGCATGTAAGAGAATCACTATGGGGATTTCTTTTCATATTCACCACAGAAGTGTCCTTATAAATATTGCTACAAATACAAAATGGCTTTTGGGCTGCTGTTCTCAAAACAATTACAGCTAGAACAGGTTTTACACATAGGCATCTCTGCAATGTGACTGTACCAACCTCAGAGCAGCCAGAGCCGTGTCCCGGGCAGGCGTGGTGGGGCTGGCAGAAGCAATGCTGAGGACAGGCAGCCCTGCTGCTGAAATGCTCCCCCGTTGTTGCTCCAGGGGCTTGTGGAATTTAGGGTTGGGTCTGAAGTCAGGTTGTAGCCCCTGTTCGCTTCAAACTGAGGAGCGCGCAGCCTCTGCCTTTGTTTCTGGTAGAACTGTGCCGGCAGGAGCACCGGGCATGGGGCAAAGCCCATCTGTTTGCTGGGTGCTTTGCCTGGGGCGGGCAATGGTGGGACATGGGGCAGGGGCCGAGGGGCAGCTGGTGGGAGATCCTGCTGGGGACTTAGTGCTCTTACAGCGAGACAACAGCAGGCAGGGGTGCAGGAGCTGGTTGCACACAGGATTTTAGTAGTTTAATGACTGTCTGTGAGAGTAATTTGTTCTCTGGTCCTGGAAGAGAGCAGGCGGCAGTGCTGGGCTGCGCAGCCCTGTCACCTTGTAGTGCGTGTTGAGGCCGGGTGTATGCGAGGAGGGGGACTCCATATTACGCTTCTCAGACATAGATTGTGCTCCAGGAGAGGGGTCAGGACATGCTGCGTGGGAAGCATGCCGAAGGGACCATGCTGTACTTGTGAGTGGTTTGAGGGTCCCAGTGTGCTGGGAAGTGTGCAGAAGTCGCCATACCTCCTGCAGTTCCTCAGGGACTGCAGCTCTCCTGCACCCTGGCAATGATGAGGCTGGAGGTTTGACCTTATACATTCTTACAGGTGTAAGTACCAGCCCAGGCTCTGGCATCTGAGAGCTCAGGTTTCTGTGCAGTGAGGAGAAATCATGTGTCTTGCTCACAGCAGAGCTGCATGTCTTGCAGGACTCCAGTTTTTTGGCTGCTGGAGCAGCTGTCAAATTGCAGAACTTGTACCAGTGGTAACAGCTGAGCCATTCTTATTTCTAATGACTTCTCTGCATAACAGCCTGTTCATCCCACCTCTCCCAGGCAGACCGCTCCGAGTACAGTGTATCACTGAGATCCAGCTTGAAGCTGAATGTCGGAGGGACGTGGCAGAGGGGCACTCTAGGCAATGGAGAGAGAGGCTGGATTAGAAAACAACCAAATCAGAATTGTCAGTTAATGCCATTGAAAACACTAAACTCCTCTATTAAGGGCTTCATTGGTCCCCAAGGCTTTCACTGTGCCATCCGAGTACTAGAAGGAGCCTATTGTAAGCTCCTTGCAGTGGGTGAATCTCCTCCGTGCTGCCTTCAAGACATATATCATCTAGGCCTTCAGAAATTCAAATTAAATACTGCGAAGTAAATACATTCTCCTGTCTCTAGTCTTGCTATAGGTGGTTTGTTTGTTTTACCACATACTTCCCATCAGTCTGTTTTCCTCTCCAGTGCTGAGCCCGGTCTGCTCGAGCCATCAGCCTTCCGGGGTCCTGGCTCACCTCCGGTACAGTCATGCAAAAGAAGCAATTTTTCATTATTGATAAAATGTAATGTCATAATGTCATGGCCTTTCAGGTCATCATCTTTGTAAGTCAGCCATGACATTATCACAATTTATAATGATAACAAATGACCATAATGTTTGCATGTAATTTTCATTGCCTATTGCAGAATTCTAAAATCACTCCTTCGAAGGATGGATTTCATTAGGAAGCAACTACTATTACACGGTACTAACTGCTTCTACTCGGGGCTTTTTGCTAATGTGAAGCCTATTCTGTCTGATATACAGGATTTATGTACCTAGTAGAAATCTAAGGTTTGGTTGTTCTTTGTTAGTTAAGTACTGAGATAATATTTTTGCCTTTTTATAGTAAAAATTGCTTTGTAGTATGCCTAAATACTTAATAACTTCTAAATGGTTATATAAACATGCACCCCGTGAAGATTGCTGGCTGGGAGGTCTGACTTGAGTGTCAGGTTCATTCTTGGCTCTAGTGTTGGCTTCGCTTATTTAATATTTCATGGTAAACTCAAAAGATTTACAGCTTCAGGAGCTGGTGAGAATCACAGGACGTTTATTTTCATGTGATATTTAGAGGTTGGAGCTCCAGTCACCAAACACCTTAGATGTATTCTTAGCATTAACAACTGGACTGAGAACATCACGGGTTGGTTCCCCTCACTCCGCAGGATCAGAATCTCAGTGTAAGTGCACCAAATTCAACAGAGTTGATTCCGGAGCACTTGTTCGGAGCACTCTGTCAATCTAATCCATAAATAAACAATCCTCTACCCCTGAAGTCCTCTGGAGCTAATGTATGAAACACAATGAAATGCCTGGGCACTCCAGGCCTCTTGAAAAAGCAAAGCCAGGCTTTTGTATACGTGTGCACACGCACATGCATGTGTATGAAATAAATTAAAACAACGGAACAAAAATAAATGTTTCTGAAATAGCAGCTGTGAGTTATAGTCCAACAGACTCTGCGACAGGCCACCAGGCAAAAGGACTCTCTGAGCTGCACAATTGGTCCCCAAGGGACGTGGTGCCTCGGAGAGGACAAAGCAAGAGCCAGGGACTCTCGGCTGTGCTTTGTTTTGGCCTATGAGGCTTATCAGACCTGTGTTGCAATTCATTTTTCATCTGTAGCAAGAAGCTTGCAGGAAAATCTTCCTTTTTTTTTTTTTTTTTCCCCTCTCCCTTTCTTTGTGCTGCTAATTTTTTCACTGGAATTTGTAAAATTACTGCCCTTTGTCAAATTTGCAAATTCACAAAGGAGGAAATAGCTGATCTCACTAATGTTTTTAAGAGAAACAAGGATAACTTCTGTATCTGTGTTTACTGTGTGGCCACCAAAGCATCTGCAGAAGTTGGAAGGAAGTGATGCTCTGCTGTGTGCGTGTTCTGAGTCCGTGGGGGTTTTTCTATGGAAAATATTAAGCCAAGTTTCATCCTTTGTCAGTGTGACGCCAAGGCTACCTGGTTATTATTGCATTGTCCGCTAGGTCATGCAAACAGAAGACTCTCTTTCCTTTAGAGTGAAATGTATATAAAACATCTCATCTGCAGGATCACACTTTATGTGGGATATTGCCCAATTATATTCATGGCCATTGTGTGGGGCTTGAACATCACTCATATGGGGATCTCCTTGTTACTGTCTTTGAAATCTCTACCATGAAGACTACTTTCATCAATTTTCCAAGCCTGCTAGTCTAGAAATGACCCAATAAGGTCACCCATGGCAGTTCAGTCCATGCTGTAATTGCTCAAACAGACCATAGACAGTTGGTTTGTGAGCTTAAAAGGGTATCTTCGTTCTCAGCTGCAAAGGGGGCTCAACTCCATTGCAGTATGCAGCCACACTTGCATTGAGATAAATTCTTTTAAGTCACTTTAGCAGAAAACTGTTTGAGCTATCAAAGTTAGCATGTGCTGCGAGCAATGAACATTAACCAGAGACACCAAAAGAAACCTAAGTGTCTGAGTTTAATTGTCCTTCCTGAAATACCTTTTTATTAGACATCCCTGTTGTTTACTTAACTTCCTCAGTCTAACTCAAGTTTTACTTTATTTCTTGGATGTGTTGACAGCCCAGGGGCTTGGTTGTATCAGGGAATATTCTGCAAACAGCTAGTGAGATTGGTCAGGTCGATTTTAGCAGAGCTCCAGCTCTTCTCTTATGGCTAGCGTTCCCAAAGATCAGATGCAAACAAGTATGGGGGACTTGAGTGGGTTTGTCTTGGTTTCTGTTAACTTATGTTAACCCAAACCACTGTTCTCTGAATTTTAAAGAAGATGGCTACATCACACTACTTAATTGGTGTTTTAATGATGTTTTAATTGATGAAACGCATAATGAGATGTCTGTGAGATTGTGTGATGCCATTGCAATAGTCCATGTAACTTCTCAGGTGATTTTTTTTACCCCACCATCACTTTGTTTCGTTTCAGCACCCCAGCCCCAGCTCATCACCGGCCGTTTAATGAGCCACCCTGCTTGCCTTGAACTGAGCAGAGCCTCAGAGCAGAATCAGAGGCTTCCTTTCCACAGGAGAAGAACCTACAATATTGCAGAAAAGCACAAAGAAAAGACCCCCTTGCATTTTCTGATCAAGCCACCTTACGCAATTGTTTGCAAAGGCGCTTTCACCCCTTGGTTTCATCTCGGCGTTGTCCCAGCCAGCCCGTGCAGGCTTCCTCCCTCCGGATGCTCCCGCCTGTGTCTGAGCTCAGTAACAAGCTGTTATCCAGCTGTGAGCTCCGATCTGCTTTGCTGCAGATTGCCGGGATGTTCCCCACCACCTGAGAAATATGTTCCGAGAGCAGGCAAAGGCTGGTTTCGGCGTGGCAGGGCCCAGCTCTGCTGTGCCGCTTCTCTTGGCAGGGCGCAGCGGCACGTGCTGCTTTTACAGGGCTCGGGCAGGAGCGTGGGTGCAGGCGAGCTGGAGGTGGCATCGCTGCCAGAGCAGCTTGATCTTTCCGAATAAAACAATTCTGTGGGGTTTTTTTTTTTTTTTCTTCTCAAGGCTAAATAAGAAGTAGCATAATGTATAGAATTAGCACAGACTCGCTGCTTTGTCGTTAAAAATGGGTTTGCTGCCACAGCAGCAGCTTTGCTGCTGGGGAGACGTCTGTTTGCACTGTCAGGCCTCGACGTGAGTGCATGCTGCACTAAAACAAACGAAAGGGGAATTATACAATATTGAATGTGGACCTGTCTCTAAATACATTGAAAATGTAGGTTATTGTCTTTTGGCATTTCCTAAAAAGCCTCTTGAGCTCCTGTTGGCAACCACTGATATTGAGGGTACTTTTAGCTGTTTAAGTCTTCCTGTTCTAACAGGGGTCAAAGGGCTGTAAAGATCTTCTCAAAAGGATATAGAAGGAATCATTAAAAGGGAGGAGGAAGAAAGTGACAGAAGGTCAGCCTTTTTTTTTCTAATGGGTGCATCCCCGAGGGGGTCAGACACAGTTGTGCATTATACTCCAGCTCCAGTACCTGACTTCTAGAAACCTACAGCAAATCTTATTAGCACTTCCATAAGCATAAAATACAGGACAGAGCCCAATGTTCCAGGCAGAAGTAAAAGAGAAAAACCATGAAATAAATCAATTTAGTCTTTCAGGTGAGTTTAAATCAACACGGTGCAAGGATATGACCAAGATGAGGACATTTACTCAAATATGTGCGAGGCATTTTACAGTCCCTGGGAAGCATGTATGTGTGTGTGTGTGTGTGTTTAATTCCCTTGTTGATCTTTTTTTCCTTAGAGGCAAATTTACTGTATGCTCATTGCTATAGCATGTCATGTAGCTTTTTGTAAGGACTGGTGTAGGGCAAAAAATTTACCTTTTTATGTGACACAGCCAAACAGAATTGTGAAGGTTTTCAGTGATTTCTAGACAGCAAGCAATAAACTGCCTTTGCACCCACACACTTACTGCCTAACACCCCATCTGGTAACATTTCCACGTCTCCAGGAAAGAAATCAATAGCAATAATCTGTGAGGGCCTCATAGGGTGTATATTTTTTTATCGCACTGCTATTTGGAATTTTTTTCCTATCTGCTTATAGCTCTAGATTGTTCTTTTCTTGTTAGCTAACACTGAAGCCTTGGAACCATTATTACATTTTATAAAAAGCAGTAACTAACACTGGGGTCAGAATAATATATTCTAAACACTCATATTCAATAATATCACTGTGTTCAGACAGCAAAGTCCTATTCAGTGAAGGCACTGAAAAATCTCATACAGTAAGAACCTGTGCATTTAAAATGATATGCTAGCACACTTCAAAGACTAATATCCTAAAAATTCATGATTACTTAAAGGTAGTTTATATTAAAAGGGAGTATACCTCCAGCTTTCATCTTGCTCCAATGCAGAGAAGAAATTGTCCTCATATTCTGAAATTTAGAACGGTGTCACTGTTGGTTTTCTGTGTAAGGAGGAAATATGATGCTTTGTTACTGGTCTTATTTATTGCAGACCTTGTCTGGAATCTAGTATTGAAGCTGTGCTTGATGAGTTGCTGCCTTGAACTTTTCCACTGATCAATGCTGGTGCTATGGCTGCATGAAAGAATAGCTTTCCTGAGGAGAAACTATCACATGGGAAACACACTACACAGTAAGCTAAGAAATCTGCTATAATCTTGTATGCTTAGGCTTAGAAACGTGTTTCCCAAAAGAAATGGTGATAGTGAGTGACCATTTAAAAACTGAGATGTTACGTGAGCAAGAGGTCAGGTCAAGAACAGGGAGGTATTAAAAAGAGAGAGAGAAAGAAAGATGGGGGGGGTGGCAGAAAGAAAGAAGCAGAAACCCTCCTTTCACTAACATGATAAGACACAACCGGACAAAATGCACAGCTGAAGAAGAGGACATTACAGAGACAGGAATCATATTTCTTCTTCTCCCTGCAGTGACAAATAAAAGGTTGTTTTGATTTTTGCTGTACAAATAATAAGCTTTACTTAGAAACCGTAGTTGCTGAGATTTTTTTTTTCCCTGAAATATTTTTCTGTTTGTGTCCAAATGGCAACACTAGAGGAAAAAAAAAAAAAAAAAGGAAGCAGTTCTGTAATCAGCAAATATTTTATTTGCTTGTGTATTGTCCCACACATCTTGTAGCGGGGGTAGGATTTTCGCTTTGAACACAAGGCATGTCCCTTGGAAGTGGTATTTCAGCAGCGTTTAGCAGGGACAAATCCCTGTCTGTGCCTACTGTGTCTTTTCCTTTGTGCCAAGAATATCGGTTGTGTGACAGTGTTTGGGGTTTTTTGGTGGGGTTTGTTTTGGTTTGGGTTTTGCTTGCTTGTTTTTCTTTTGTTGTTGTTGGTTGGGCATTTTTTTCACATAGGAAATTGTGCCGAACCGACTGAAATAGTGTCTTTTAAGGCACCGTCTCATTTGGTTACCAGCAGGGCACATAGCTCGTCTCTCTCGGTGAAGTTGGCTGTATTCATGTCTCGCTCTAAATAAACCAGTTGTAAGAAAAAGTGAGTTTACATTTTTGGAGCACTGTTGCAACAGACATCCCATGAAGACTAATTAGGTGGATGCACGGGGTGCCTTTGATAGTAAGCAAAGACTTCAATATAATTTTATTTTTTAAGTTGGTCCCAAACATCTCTGGATGAGCTAACCTTATTACGGCTATAAGTGACTGCTCTTACCTCGTTTTTGCCCCAACAATCACATGCCTGTTATCATTTGCACTCTAGAAAGCTGAGAAGGCAAATCTCAACACTGAACAAATAATAATGCTGTGAATAAGGATTCAGTAAATTGGATCACTGGTGGAAAGAGTAAAGGGGGCTGAGAATCCTGGTCTGCCCACAGATACTCTGAACAAGACTTGCTGGATTTTTTTTTTACTTCAAGTGGGCTCGTAAGGATGGATTTGGGCAGCTAATCTTTGCTTTCTGTTTGTTTGTTTTTCAAATCTTGCCCTCGATATCTCTGCTCTTCAGGTAGATAGAATGAGGAAAAATAGTGCTGTTCTGAGTCACGTTGTTGCAACAAAAATAAACCCATGATGACTGGGGTATTCAGGTACTGTAGGAAAAGCAGCTATGTAAATGTCTCAGTTGGTGGGTTTTTTGCCTGTGGTCCAAGGACTATGAATGAGAGCACTATAAAAGATAATCAAGGATAGCAAACCTATTGTCAGTTGGTTTGAATTTCAGTATAAGTGTCCCTATCTCCAGCAGAAGATTTTGGATGTATAAACATTGAAGAGATTGAAAACCACTGACATAAAGAGGCAGTTCGACCATTGCAGACACCGAGAACGGTATATTCGGTCAGTATTATCTCAGTCTGAACATTTGAATCTGTTCTTCTGATACTATTGAATTTAATTTGGCAGTCTAATACATGAGTGAAAACTTAGTGTTTTTAATAAAGCTATATTTGAGCTCAGTCTTTGATTATAAATAAGCCATTCACTTACATACATCTGCCGGAGCATTCATAGGAAGCACTGGGCTTGAATGAGTTGTGACCTTATGAGACAGTCTACTGTTTGGAGACTATATAGGTGACTGCTGGGTTTTGAGTCTTGACCTTTCTGTTTATATTCATCATGAATGTGTGGATACTTTTATTCTTTCCGGAAAAAGGCTGTCAATCTTCATACTAATTTTAATGCCTGTGCAATGCAGAACGGTGGTGGATCTTAGCAATGACAATCACCAACTGACTAAAATTAACTAATTCAGACTACAATGCTAAATTGAGTATGAGCGGGTTTGTTTCAGGCTCTGCATGGAAGCACAGGTGCAGTCGATAAATAGGGACACATACAGAGCCTAAATACACTCTTGCTTGTAGTGACCTCCCAGCGAAAACACCCTGACAAATCACTTGTGACTTTCCAGAGCTTGTGGAGCTGCTGTTCAGTTGATCCGTATTTCTCTAGACTAGAAGTGACAGGAAGAGGCACTGATACTTGTGAGCTTGGAAAGGACTTTAATTCCTCCCCCAAAATCATGGCGCCTGGCCTCTCAGCTGGGGCCAAGGTTTGTCAGGCGCTGCTTTCCATCAGGTCTCCTTCCCTACTTCTGCCACAGAAGTTCACCGTTGTTCAGGGACCATCTTACACCATCTGCCCCATGAGTTGAGCACCCCAGGGAGGCTCAGGTGGTCTCCTTGGAGTGCAGCCTGGGGCAGACTGGCATCCTGACATGGCTTCTGCCCCCAAAGCTGCTGAGATACCCCACCACTGGGAGGTCCCAGCTCAAATCACCCAAATAGCAATGCAGAATATAGCCTAAAATTATGATGACCCTGTTCCAGGCATGGGATGCTGAGGCTACCCTGGGTTCTGGAACAGCCACCCTCTGCCTTGCTGGAACAGGGACACAGAAGGATTTTTCACTAGTAATCTCCAAAAATAATGTTCTTTGATAATTTTAACCCAGTCTAGTGCTGAATAAAAAAGGAAACTTCTATCAGGGGTTTGGTACCCTGAGCAGAAGAGTTTTGTGCAGGCCAGATGTCTGATTCTGCATGGCAGAGCTGTCCTGAGCCTTCATTTCCCTGTGGCCATGGGGTTTGCACTGACTTACCTGCTCCCCAACAAAATCCCTCTCTGCTTTTGCCATCCCTCCTGCATTCTCATGCTCCTCCTCATCCTCACCAATTATATCCTCATGTATAACTTTTTTACCAGAAAAGCCTTTCCATGGTTCTTCAGAGGAACTTCAGCTGGGGAAGTGATTATCTGAATTTTAAAAAGTTTTCCTTGGCTGTCAACTTTCCAGGAGCCCGGTCAGTCCTAGCAAGGATACACAAAGGTATTTTTCAAGCAAGTATTACAGAGCTCTGTCACTAAAGATATATTGGCTTAAAAGGGCTCCAACCCTCCTGATGTCTGAGCTTCTTTCACCCAGAATTGTTCAAATCAATGCAAGTTATACTGCTTCTTTCTCCCGTGCTGGCCCAAGTAAGCTTGTATTACCTTCTATACCCTGCCACCGTCACTGTGCTGCCAGTCCGTTTGCTGGCAGCGCTTTGCTACCTGCTGTGCCCTGGATAGAGAATTATGCACAAGCAGTTGCTTAAGCAGGGTGCAAAAAATGTCACTGTGAGGTGGCTTCCAGAACTATTTCACTTCCTTGTTTCTGCCAATATCCCCATCCTTGTTTGCTTTACCAATGGAAAAGGGTAAATTAAATTATAGTAAAATGGCTTCCTAAATATGCTTTCTCACTCCTCCTTCATGTATACAAGCACTGCAGACATAGCGAGAGATTATGTATCCCAAAGGAATTTGGTGTAATATTTTGTAATTCTGATTGAAATGTGTTCTGTCTGGTCCCCATAGTTTAATTTAGAACAATTAAGGTTCAGAGTACATGAGCTTGCAAAGCACATTACAAACAATGGCTGCAGAATAAACTGCAAATCAATCCACACTAAATCACCCTGAAAATCCCTGCGAACACAACAAAGAGGTCTAGATTCACAGTCCTTTAATACAATCTCCTCTGTCTTTGTAGCCATAAGTAGTTCTGCTTCTTCCTGTATGGAAAAATGTGATCAAATTATTTCAGGTTTGGAGGAGTTTTTTTATTGCTTGTTACCTGAAATAAAACAATAAAGAATTGTCCTGTATGTGTTTATGCAAGCATGTCAAATCAAACCGCAAGAGAGAATCTGCTGCTGTGCTCCGTTCTCTGCTTTACCTTGCAACACTTATTTCTGATGATTGCCTTGCTGCTTTTATACAGGATATAGATGAGCAGTGGGTACTAATATAATTAAACCTGATAAGAGGGTGTCCTGAATATCATGCATATGTGTGCACAGCCTGTGTAATAGGGCTAGTACGTCACACATCAGCTTTCTTTTATTTTTATGTTACCTTTATTACAATGGCTGACACCCATGTTCTCTGCTTTTATGACAGTAGATTTCATTAATACTGTACTGAAAACATTGTTTTAAGTGGGGTAAAGTCAGGGTAAAAAAAAAATGCAAAGTTGTTCTGATTTCTGCAAAACTAAGCATTTAATTTCTGTGCGTACAGCCTCCTAAGTCTTGGAAGTAGTAGACAGTATATGATGTTTTTCAGCAGATAGTCTTGCACAGCATATTCCCATATTCAGATGAACAGGTGCGTGCGCACAGATTGCATTGCAATCATATGTGGCCATCAGGAGGAAACTGTGTTTTGTTTTGGTTTCGACTACGAAAAGAGCTGGCACCTCGGTCCTGCACGGGTTTGTGCACGGTCTCCTTTTCAAACCCCGGACAATAACCTATTCCTCACAATCAAAGTTCAGCGAAGGGAGATGGCTTCCAGGAGAGCGCGGTAGCCTGGGCAGCCCCACAGCAATTGCACTACGTGACAGAAGGCAAAGCAGCAGCTATCAGGATAATTGCCTCTGGAAATGACCACGGGGGAGGGCCTGATCCAAAAACCCCCACTGGTCAATAAGAGGCTACTGCTGACGTGGGCTCACATCATCAGTTGTTATATTGGAAAGATTTTTTTTTTTTTTTTTCCAGGACAGTGGTTCTGATTCTAATGTTCTTTGCAGAGAGGAACAAATGCAGATTCTCAGCCACCGGTTGAGGCAGGTGCTGATTTCGGGCAGTCATGAGGCTGGTGTGCGGCTGACATGTTCATCAGCACTTCTCTGGAGCTCACGCCATCTCTGCCTAACCCCACAGGTCTCTCTGTGCTGACCTTAGGCATAGTAATATTCATCGCTACTGATACATAAAGAAGGCAGTCAGACAAAATGATGTTGATATTTCTTCCCCGTCACCATTTTTCTGCATCCTGCAGCATTTTGTGCAGTGCCCTGTCCCCCCGGCGCGGGCAGGGACCACGCAGCCCCCATGCTGTCCTCGTGGAGCGGCACAAAGCCCCTGGCATCGAGGTTGCCGTCCCTGCGGAACAGAGGCAGGTTTAGGGATGTTTGTGCTCCGAGCGGCGCGGTCACGCCGGGCCTGTCGGGTGTCCCCTGTGACACCTCCCGCCACTGCAGCTCCCTGAGCAGAGTGCAGCCCTGAGCCCCAAAATGCCCTCGGCACATGTCAGTCACATCCCCATTGTGTTCAGCCCATTACAGGTTTTACATTTTCCAGTGAGGGCAATGTACAGCCTAGCTGGGGCCAATCAATACACTCCAGGACCATTATCCTATAAAATGCACGCTTATTTAAAAAGGGGGTGGGGGGTACAGACTTTCAGATCTGTTCTGGCTCTGTTAAAGTCAACAGCCAAACTTCCACTGATTTTCAGAGGCAAAGAGTTGGCCTATGCTTTAAAATATTCACAACCCACAAATAATAGGAACAAGCAGAAAAATATAGAAGAGACATCTTCAATGCATATAGTATGGGCTGTGTGATACTTCTGTCATTAAAAATAACAATCAGCTGTTTGGGAGAAGATAGGGGTGCATTGTGCTTTGCAGAATCCCTCAAAGCACCTGGTAGGTGTTTTATTTGCATGTTCTCACACTGGTTTCTGAACCACTTTTTTCCTTCCCCCTAGCTAGTGCTCTGCTCATCCTCGCTGTTGTGCTCATTAGGCTGGTTAAGCTGCACTGCAGGATTCAGCTTGTTATTTTAAGTAAAATAATTGAATTCATCTGGGATTCCATAATTATTCCATTCCAGGAGATAAACAAATTTAATCTGAGTACAACAGTTTTTGTTCCTAACCTGGGAGCCCTGGATTTTAAGCAGAGCCAATAGATGATTTTCCGAGGGGTATTAGCACAGCACATCTATCCGTGGTGGTGTCTGTGTCCTGCCCCTAATCCTCCACCGCTACTGTGCAGAAACAACAGGGAGTGCTGAACTTGTAAAGCCCTTTAGGAATTAGGTAACTTCCTCCAGGGTATGAAGCCCTTCTGTCAAAGGTTCTCAGCATCCGTGGGGTTAGTCCTGATCTGTGGGGATTGCATTAACTGATTTCCACCGTCACAGTGCCACTGGTGAAAAGGGAGATGATAAAAGACTTTCCCAGTGAAAAAGTGCTGCCATTTTCATTTCAAACAAGGCGGTGGCATGGTTATTTTAGCATTATGTTTGCTGGGATAGTATGGATAAAAAAGGAGCATAAGCATTTTGTTTTATATCTATGGAGGTGCCAGCTGGTAACTCCTGGCAAGCCTGTCTATGGATGCTGGCTCGTGTGGATGGCTGCGGGGGGTCCTTCCCTGGGGCTCCCCCCAGCCATGTGAGTTGCATGGCGGGGTGCTGGGCATTTTCTTGGGAGCTGCTCACACATAGTGGTGATGGAAACAAGCTCCAGACGGGGAGTGGGGGGGAAAATATCACTCTTTTTCACTGGAAAAGTTTCTAAAAATTCTCCTGGATTTTGAGTGACAGCCACACAGCTCCTCAGCTCCCCTGGAGCTGCACACTGAGAGTGGCCTTATTCTGCAGTGGGGTTTGTGCTTGGAAATTTTTGTTCCCACCTGGCTCAGGAGAAGCCCGGGGGTGAGGCAGTCCCCGAGCCCAGGGCTGCGGGGGGCAGTGGGTCCCCCCACCCGTCCCCAGGGGCCACCCTGGGCTGGCCCCGCCGTGCACACGGCCAAGCCCGGGCTCACACGCTGCTCTCACGTACCTCTCGGTCCTTGTTTTGACTCTGTTCAGGGACAGGTCTGCTCCCTTTTGCTGTTTCCCCTGTCAGTGCTGTGGTGCTGCAGCTTCGTGGGGCTCTGCTACGGAGGAAACGTTTTTATCTTAACAGCCGGTGACCCGGGAGGTTTATATATATGGGAGGACACTAACCTTTGGTCTAAATATTTCATCCTTGTTCTCAGCTCAAAGAAGGATTTTTATTTTCCTCTAAACATCTGTGAAATACTTCTTGGCCATTTTAGAGTCCTTCACATATGGGACTTGAAGAGACACTTCCTTCTCTGTCAGTAGTATTTTAGATGCTTTTATACAAGAAGTAACATCAGAGGACTATTTGCTTGTGTCTTTTTTAATTATATCAGTCCTCGGATGAAGTGCAGGGCCAGCGGGGCCCGTCCTGCCTCCGAGGTGAGTGCCTTACTCTCTCAGCGAGATGGTCGGGCTCGGGGCTGCTCTCGCTGCCCCAGGGACCCTTCCAAATTGCATTTCTCAACAGGAGGGGTGAAGAGCAATTTCTTTGCTGGCCTCCCCACGAGCTTTTCCCATAGAAGAGTACAGTTCAGTAGCCACGACACCCCCGTACACAAGCCTCTCAGGCAGAAGAGGAGAAACTAGGGTCTCCCTCTGCCTTAGCCACGAGCTTTCTCTGGAAAAGAGAGGCAGCACTTCTTTCCCCAGCTGTGTGACAACAACAGAGAGACCGGACAGCGCAGGCAAGGCTGGGGGGTGTGAAGGAAAGTGTAGCAGATGGAAGAGCACCCCCTGCTTGGACCCTAAGAGGTGTCAGGATGCTGAGCCTGGTCGTGCCAGAGGAGCTGCTGGCAGCGTGGAGCTGTAGCCACTCAAACTTTAATTTTGAAAGTGAAGTTTAGGCACCTCAGAAATCAATATATAGCCAGGTGGTAATTCTGAGGATGGTATTTCTGAATCAGGAACCTGAATTTCATTTAAACCTCTTTTTGGATCAAAGCTTTGACAGCTTCTACAAAACATTTTTGTTAAAATGCATTTTGTTGGATTTGACAGAGTCTCCACATGATTTGAGAGCCCTGTTGTGTAGGAATGAACATAAGCACGCACTTAAAACTTAAGAAAATGCACAGATGCTCCTTTGAACCTGGGCCCCCAAGAATATGTCTTGAAACTTCTCCTGGCTTGACCTGTGCCAGCAGGAGCAGAAGGAGGGTTATCTCTTACTCTGTGCTCTATCTACTCATTTTGCTTGGTTTTTTCCTTCCCCTTTAAAGCTGCATTGTAACCAATCAACTAGAAAATTTCGAAGCCATTAGTGTATCCCAAACAGGAAAGCCCTGTCTACCCACTGCCGAAGAGCAGGAGGACAGGGCACAACGGCAGCACATCAGGGTCTCAGCCGGTGGCCTTTCCCCTTGGCCACCACCACATTCTCGCCAAGAGTGACAAGGCTGTGGGAACCCTCCCACGCCACGTTCCAGGGTGGCAGGGCTGGCGGCTGCCTGGGCTGCCGCCGGGTAGAATACTAATTTCATGAGGGATTTATTGGAAACAAGACTTCAGATTGAATTATGGTGTAATTATGAACTGGTTTTTGTGTGTGCTACAAGACTGGGCAACTTGCCACTGGGCACAGTCCGCAGCACATCAAGCAACCGCGAGAGAACCTGCCAATGCTGCCAGCCCTCCCCTCTCCCTCAATTAAACACTCCTTCTGACTGCCAGTTACAGAATTAAACTGTTTTAGCCTCATTTACAATATCATAAATGAAGAGCGACAGGCTCTTGAAACCATCAAACGGCCTCAGCAGCCTTATTCCTGCAATGACCATATGCTTGCACACAGTTGCCTTTCTCAGCTGATCTGATACAAAATTAATTGACACTCAGATTTTAGCTTTAACATACCAGCTGTTAGTTGTAAAACAACAATCAGGGCTGCTCTTTAATCAGAAAATGTACTAGCTACCTTAAGGGTCTAATTCTTTTGACAGCTATGAGTGATTGCTTATGCTTACGTGATCCAGGCATAATTTTAGATGAAGCTGAAACACTGCTAAACGTGCTGCTTCAAAAAACACATCCCCTTCTTTTTCCTCTTGGCCATATGATGTTCAGCAGTCGGCAGAGAGACAAACGTGGAGCTGAAAGATAAAGGATGAGTTGCTGTGGTGGTGGTGCAGGGCAAAGAACCGGATTTCCAGCAGGGAAACCCCACCATGGCCCATGCCGCTCCTGGCTCCTGCCAACAAGCACCCGGAGTCTGGTGTTTCCATGAATATCTGGGAAACATCCTTGGACAGCTCCTCAGCTGGTATAATAGAGCATGAGTGATTTACCCCAGCTGGAAGAATGGGTTTGAATTTGGCAAATACATTAAACAGAGAATGACTACTCTTAAAGAGCAATTGTGTCACAGGATAAACCAAGCTGCAAGAGCATAAATTGGACGGAGAATCCGGTTTTCACATTACTTAGACATCTCACATGGGCAGCCAATTTCTAAATTTGGTGCCTAAGTCTCAACACATTTAAAAAAATGATATTTCTTCTGGTTCTTGGGTTTTTTCCTGATCTTTCATCCTGATTAAAATTACATTTTTCTTTGAGTCCTAATAAAATGAGTTAAATAATTAATGCCACAATCCAATAACTGATTATAGAATTTTTTTTCAAAATTGCGTGTAGCACTGTTCACATACTAAATATTTTTGATTAATGATTTTTAAAGAAGGCTTGTTACATCCATAATGTAAAAAAGTAGAGAGATGTAAGCTACTGAAGTAAAATTCTAAATACCTTTTACGAATAGTAATTTATTTTATAAGCTTGATTCTTGATATGCATGTAAGAAATACTAACACGGAAGAAATATTCTAAAGCAACTGCAGATAGAAGCCTCCTCTTCCATACCCCCCTGAAATCTAGTTTATGTCCATAGGTGAATTGCTGCTGTGAAGCCACTGCAATTTGACTTTGTACAAAAAGGGTCATTGAACAGAAGGTCAGGCAGCTGGCCATTTCCATTTCAAAGATGCTATCAAAAGGGCAAGAGGCAGTTCATCCAGCAGCCCTTTAGCAAACAAGATTTTCTCCTTTCTCATTTATGATATTTTTTTATGCTAAAATAGTTTATATGCTGCTGAGAGAAGGGCCTTGATTCATTTTCTTCAGAAGGAAAGTGGACTAAGTAGAGCTTGGAAAGGACTTTGGTTCAAGAAATCAGAGGAGCTTCTGAGTAATGAGGAGCCATTTGGTGTCCACTTATCAAGAGCCTGGCAGTAAGGCAATAAATCATTACAGGGACACTGTTTCAGCCGAAGACAATTGGAAAAGGTAGGCTCTTTTATTACAAATTATGGCTTATCGCCTCCTTAATGGCAGGCCTCAGCTTTATGAATACTTGAGCTTATTAATCAAGATAAACCAAACAAGTTCAGAAAAGTTTGGGGATCCTGCGTGCCAGTGTGCTGTCCGGGAGGAAAGTCCACCATGAGGTTTGCAGCGCTGCCTGACAGCCGGAGGCACAATCCATCGCGCCTGCCAGTTGCTGACAGCTCAGATGATACTGGTTCTTCTGGGATTAGAGAATTGCCTCTCGCCAATGAGCAGCTAAAATTTGCCCATTACAGCAATTTAAAAATCAGCTGTTTCTCCTCCAGTATTTAGTGTGCTTGTGCGGTGGGACAGACAGAGCCAGAGGTTCTGGTTGATGCCTTGCCCAGGCTGGGGACTCCTGTGGAAGTGGCCCTGCTCAGTCAGGGGTTGGTACCTTAGCTGGGCATTTGAAGAAAAAGGAATGTATCTTGCTGTCACCAAAAAAAAAAAAAAAATCTTTAAACAATTTAGATCCCATATTCTACACTACGTACTGAGTGCTTTTACACTACAACTTCATGGATTTTTATTTCACAAATACAAGGAGGGAGAAGACTATCTTAGCAGTGTGCTTTGGAACTGAAGTATCAGACTGCTCATGAGCAGGAGGCATCGGTTCCCGGCTCCACCATGCAGACCTTGGGGGGAACAAAATATGAATATCGAAATTTCTGAAAAGCAAATAAAACAACCTTTCTGTACAAATCGGTGTGCGAATTTTAGGCTTCAGCAACTCATTATTTATCAATGGACAGAACAAAGGATGATTTATGCGGCAAATTTTGAAAGTGGGTCCCCACTGCAAACAGTCCTGACCCATGCTTGGGCTTGTACATGCAAAACAACTGATAACAGCCCAAAATTCTAGTGAATCTTTGGTCATCCTCCCAGCTCTTGCCGTGTCAGAGGCAATGGAGTGAGCTCACAGCTTCCTTGCCAGCACAAATATTTTCAGAAGCATGTCAGCGTAAGTTCAAAATATGTCATTGTAAAATGTTTATACAACATTGAACTGAAAATCTATCAATATATCTGTGCTATACCAATACATCCTGATAATAAGAACGCTTCATCACAGGAGGTCAATATTTATTGGAGTAAATCAGCCCCTTGCTAGTGTGGAAATGAAGGTGTCTGTTACCTGAAATTGGAAGAGTTGTATATTCAATTACAAAAACTAACAAGTGAAGGCTTTAGCTACTATATGACGACATCACTCCATTGACTTGATGGAGCTGCATCAGTTTACATCAGATAAGCCTGGTCTTAAAAGCCTTCCTAGAACACCTGGGAAGGACTCACATGCCCTTTACGCAGCGTGGTTATACAGGGTGGTGCACCCAGACATGCAGCGGGGCAGAGACATCCCCTGGTATGTGACAGAGGAGGTGGCACCAAGCATCAGCCTGTCAAGCAGCACCCCCATGGGTGAGCCCTTTGTCCTCCATCTGGTCCCCCCCACTGCAGCAGGGGCACAGGAAGACCAGTGGTGCTTTTTGGCGAGCCCTCCTGTAAGGTGTAGGGGCACACGGGAGGTGCCGTAGCCAAGGGCAGTGTGCGGGGGAAGAATCTGGTCCTTTGGGAACACCTCTCCCAGCTGCTTGGAGAGCATCGCTGCCAGCGCCAAGTCCAGCAGTGAGATGCATCCCTTGGCGGAGGGTGAGTGGGATCAGGGATGCGGTAATGGAGGCCTGGGGAAGACTGCACAGAGAGAAATGAGTAAATATTTTCTATTATCCCTCCATAGCTTTATCCCAGTTAACAGTATTGATTGTGGAAAGTGAAGGTGAAGTATATGATTTTAAATACAGCTGTTGCGAGTCATAATTCAAATAAGGACATTTCAAACGTGTCTGAAGCGCAGCAGCAGCAATCAGCAGCACGGGGCCACTTGGAAATATGGCCACTAACAGTCTTCTGAAAAGCGAAAGGCAAATTGCCAGCAAAATAAGAGCTTGAGGAGCACCACGGCTCACTGCATTTTTCAGAGTGGCAAGTGATAAGTTTGTTGATGGTGTCCTCTGGAGAAGGAAAAATATTTCGCACAGGCTGGTTTCTCCCATGCTTCTGCCCCACAGACTTGGTGGCCGGAGTGGTGCCAGAGGTGCCACAGCCTCCCCCGGAGGTGCCCTGCCCTACACCGCTAATGGCACCACTCTGCTCCAGGGCAGCAGCTGATGCTGCTATTGTTTCTTTGACAATAATACAGATTTTAGGCTTACTAGTCACGGAGACATTTTTCTTCCTCTCTTCCTAGCGCGGTATAAGCTACTTTGACACCCCAGGGACAAGCTTAGGCACAGCTCTGCGGCGGGTTTGGTGCCGCAGCGGTGAACCCGTGACCCCCAGCACTGCTGTGGATGGGCAAGTAAATTCAGAGGGACCAAAGGTAACTCTGGGGGTCTGCGTTTTCTGCACATTGGTTCTGCTTCAGCATCATAGCTACACCTTATGCCTCCAGACTTAGCTCAGTTTCCACTTGCCAGGAGGGCGATGAAGGAAAATGTTGAGATCTGCAAATGTAGCTGGGCCTCAGGGTGCTGCTTCCCCTGTCAAGGTGAAGGGCAGGGCTCCTCTGGGACTGTTCACAGCAATTATAGAATTAATCATGTGAAAAATCTCTGGATTAACTCAACAGCTCTTGGTTTGCTTTGTAAGTGCTGGAAATTGTCCTCAGGTGTTTCAGAGGCACCTCCAGGCAGCCCTGAGTTGTGACTTGTTACCATGGGAGATGTGTGCTTGGCATTTAGGTAAACCACCGGCTCTACTGGCTTTGAAGGTACTGTGAACATCACACTGTCACCTTTGAGGCATAATAATGTTTTCTCCTTAATGCTCAGCTGTGGTTTTTGTACCCATCAAAGTCTATGGGAGTTTTGTTGATGGAACCATGCTTATGTAAAAAATACTACTGAGGGGGCAATCATTTTGAGGTTTTGTATTTTAAAAGTGTAAAACAAAAAGACCTTCCTTTCTACAAAGCAGTAACATGCCAGAGAAACATAGGCTTATAACCAAGGTTCTATACCAAAAACCTGTAAAGGGAGAAGCTAACAAGAGGTTGTAAGAAAAGGTCGATGAAGCTGTACAAAAGGGTAAATATTCTGGTGATTTCCTCTCAAATGCACTGGTATTAGGTTCAGAAAGAATTCTCCAGGTATGTCTGGTGCTCGGTTTTCCAAGTAAATACCCCTTAACTCTGCTTTTAATGCAATGTAAAACCACTGGCTGAAGGTCTGAGCAGTTAGTGAATTTCACCTAAAATTTTCAATCTCTTTCAGTGTGAATTCATTCAGGCTGTAGAGCTGGAACAATTGCTATTTCATTATATAAAATGAGAACATTAAACTTGACAGCAATTCCAGGGCATAAAATTTCAGCAGAGCCGTGGAAGCGGTAGAGCAGCTATCTTCGACCTTTGGTCCATCATAAATGGGGAAAGAGATGTTTGCCTGAAAGGGAGAAAGTATCGTGCTTCTGGGGGCAGAGGCTGTTGCTGCTTTTGTTAACGCGGCAGCCTCCTGGTCAGCTGTGCTCCTCCAGCTTGTGGGCTTCACACACCCAACAAGGAGTACGCTGAGTATGTAAGAGTGGAGGTGGAAATTTCAGGCAGAAATGCCAAAACATCTCTGCACCAAACCCTCTTGAGGGAGCTGGGTGTCAGGCATAATAGGTGTCTAAGCTGTACTGAGTAATCAACATGATACGCCAAAAAGCAGTCACCAAACAGGGCTTATGAGTGATTTGTGCCGTGAGCCTCAGTACTGAGCCAAAGGTCTCAGTACTGTCTCTAGTCCTACTTCCAAGAGATGTTTTTAGGAGTCTTGAGGAGCTGGGCACAGAAAATGTTAAGGAAGTACAAAGTACCAGAGACTTCCGATTTAGTTTAGGGTTGAGGCAGGTCCAAGTTTCAGGGTATAAATAACAAAGGAAGATCTCAATCTGTAATATCCCCTGCAATCCTCTTTTTTTCCCATAGCTGAAGAAACTACAGATAATATTTGGCTTGTGCTGATCAAAACCTCATCGTACTCCATCCTGCTCCTCTCTTCTTTTGCTCTCCAAGAAGCACTCATTTTCCTGTGTGACTGCCAAGCAGTTCAGCAGTTTTTTCCCACTGACCCTGTACTCAGGAGAGTGATGAAGCTGGACTTGCATTCACAGCTTCACAGCATTTCCCTGCTAGGAATATATTTTTCTCAGGCGTTGCATGAGCGTCCCCTTGGTACGCTCACTGCCATCTCCTGTTGCTGGCAGAGCAGGGGTACTCCTGCCACTGATCTATGAGTATCCTGTGATTTAAGGTTTTTTTAAAGCCACATAGCTTGAGCCAGGCGGCCAAAATGGAAAAAAATAACACAGCGCACCCGTGCAAGGGCATCCCTGGGCCAACCTGCACAGCAAAGATAATCCCCGTTCCACTTGCACAGTGTTTGACCTGCCCAGTGCCCCCCTGGGGAATAAAGCAAAGGACACGGGATGTTGCAGGGCAGGGAGGGTGGCTCTGTCATGTGAAGGGAGAAAGCAAGGGAAACTAGTTCAAATGGATTTAAAGCTGATTTTTGCCACCAGGCCTGCTTCGGAGGAGCCGTGACCTGGTACCTTGTGTTTTTGCAAATTTTGTAAGCGTTGAAAATGGTGAATTTCAAACTTTACTAATAACACATCAAATATTTCATGCGGTGCTAATGATAGATGTAACATCACAGTTAAAATACATAATTGGCATTTTTAAAAGCACCATGCTATTTCAACTGTGTTCTTAGGGTTCTGATATTTCTATGGAATAGTCATATTTTCTTCTGACACCTTTACAAGTTGGGTTCAAAATGTATCATTACGAAATATGGTCAGATGCATTAAAATTATAATTAAAAAATTGCTTTTCACCCTGACATGAAAAATTTAAAGCTGGTACCAAGGAACAAGGTACTTTAACCTATTGGATAAAAGGAAAGCAATGTATTATTTTTAAAGTGAATTATTTTTCAAGAGTTTATTTTATAACGGTATAATGACATTTGTGGACCCTAAAACAGAAATATCAGACCTCACAGTTAATTAGCTCTTAGAGGGAATTCTGCAAACCCACATTATGAGTTATAATTCCCTGTTTCTGGATTCACTGTAAGGACACTGTGGGGGAAGCAGCACCACCCAAAACCTGCGCAAAGGCCCCCGACCGCCTTGGTGGCAGGGCCAAGGGGGACGGGGGGCCCTCCCCATGCTGCTGCTCCCCAAGGCCACTGTGTCCATGGGGCTGTGGCAGCCCCTCGTCCTCGCACAGCATCCGTCCCTCTGATTTCACAGTTTGGCGGTAACCCTCTCTGTAGCAGTACGGTCAGAACCATAGAAATGTGCGAAGTCAGGGTTTTTTCCATGATCACCAACTAAAAAAATAAGAAATGGGGTGTTGCTCAAAAAAGGTTGCACAAAAAGGTTAATTGCGAAGGGACTCAGTGGGGGAAATACGAGTTTGAGTAGTGGTTCTCCTAGAAAGCCATGAGGTTGTAGGGAGTGAGAGAGGATCAGGACTGGTGCAGCTCCAAAACCGTAACCAGCAAACCCGTGTCAGCCAAATGGTCTCAAAGCGGGGAGACAGTCACAGCCCAGGGAGTGCAGAGAGCCAGAAGAGGGTGCTACGATATCTAATTATCCTGAGAACTTATTTAAATAACTTTGTTTAATATTTCTCTGCCGGGGCTGCGAAGCCCTCCCTCTGTCACGCACACAACCCAACTGCTCCTGACTGGGTACCGGTCTGAATTCGGTTACCTTGAGGATCGGTGGAACCCCAGCAGTGTGACGTGTCACTGGGCTAATGCGGTTTGGGTTGGAGACTGCGTCCAAGGAGAAGGAAATGCAGGATGAAGTAACTGGGCTGAGAGCTGTAGGCAATGTGGGAAACACCGCCCTGGGCCCCATCGCTCCCCTGGTCACCACCACCAGCTTTACACAAGTTGTGCCCTTTACCGCACCCATGGTTTCAGCATGGGGAGGCAGGGGACTGTTGCTTAGTTGCTCTATTATGGCTCGTCATGTAGTGTTATCTCCAGGTAATTATTCCTCATACAAGCAGTGCAGTTGCAGAAATGCTGTGGTGTACTGGCCATAGTCCAAATAATATCAGAGATGGCTGCCTTGCACCTCATGATCCATTTTAACTTGTCTAATTTAAACCTTCACCTGACCAAGAGTGCCATAAAATGTACTTATAAGACCTATATTGTTCATTAGTTTGGAAAGTGCCAAATACAGGAGGGTGGAACAAGCTTCTCTGCAGATGGGGAATTATCTTTCCCTGCCGCCAGCTGGGCAGGTGCAAGAAAGGACAAACAGCCCTGGTCCCAGCGATGACATGACATAAAAGCCAAAGTCAGGCACATTTAAAAATAGCTTCTGTAGATTCAGGCTTCATGTTTCTGCTCCTTGGGACACTGCGGAAAGAGCTCTAGTCCATCGAAAACCTTGCGCTGGGCGTCTTGACTTTACAGTCTATTAACAGGAATTCTGGAAATCAAAATAAGCATCAAATTAGCCCAATTGCTACTGCTGTTAGTAAGTAACTGTGAACTGCTGAGAGAGCAACCGGTGTTTTAAGAAGTGCAAGGAGAAGCTATGGTTTCCTGTCCTCAGGAGATTTGCCACACAGACAGATAAAACAAGTCAGGCACAAGATGTACCCTAATATTGTTTGCATGCCAGAAGCCTCTGTGCGGTAATTACAGAGATGTCTAGAAGCGTCATAATTATTAAGAGCTGTCAGCGTTTCCATTACAATCCCCTCTGTGCATGGAGTGAGGCTCAGACGCCTCCAGAGGCACGGGCTGGAGGGTCCGTGCAGCTCGGGGTGCGGGTCTCAGCTGCAGCCATTCGGCCACCCAGCGTCCTCCCTGGCCACCCGGGGGTCCCTCATGCACCCGCTACGGAGCCCTCTGCACCGGCGGGAGAGACAGAGCTGCTCCGGCTTGTGTCTTAACGAAACACTCAGTTCTTGCAGACCTTGAAACGAATTATAACAAGCAAAGACATTTCTAGTGGACCAGACTATAAGGTTTAGGACATCAGATTAAGTCTTGGGTGCTGGGTCCGAGATCCCGCTGCTTCCTTCGCACAAGCAGAGTGACACGTGCAGCAGCTTCCACACAGAGCGGGTCACAAAGCAGCAAGTGAAGTTGCTGGGAAATATTTCTAAAGCTTTTACCTTTTTTTTTTTCCAATTTTTTCCGAAGTTTTCGAGTTTATAATTTTTAAGAGCAAATATTAAAAGAATCAGCAAACTTTTTTTCCCTGCTTTTTGTCTGAAAGTTTTATTCTTGACATACATTAATACTTTATAGGAAAAACATGTTGCCTGTTTCATCCCCAACTGCTCTCCCCCACCCTCTACCTGGAAAAAGATTCAGTCTTCTTCCAGACATAATTCTAGTGATGTAAAGGACTACTGGAATATGTGACACTATGCAATGTTTTTATGCCAGTATTATACAAGCAGAAGATCTGGGTAAAAATGGAGTGGCTTTTCTTGTAAGACATCATGTTTCTATTCTTATTCTGTTGTAGCTCACACTTGAATAAATACAATCTGATGCATACTACCTTATGAGGGTCTTATTTTAAATCATATGTTAGAATAGACTTATAGGACTCAGATCCATGAAAGAAAAAAGGCTGATTTATGGTTCTTGCTCTGCTTGTTCCTCCTGTGTGTCTAAATGCAGCATTCTCTCCACAGCCATTTGCACTGATAGCAAAGCTAGTCAGTGGAAAAAAGATATTGAAGATATTAAATGTTTTAGGGCAGTATCTGGTAAATAAGATGCTATTGAAGGTAGCAAGTATTCTAAATACCATGGAGACATAAACAGAAACTGTAAGCCCTTTTTCTTTCTGGTCCATAGGGGAGACCTCTCTTCAGTTGCTTGGAGAACCACACCAGCTCCAGCACCCACACGTTCCCCAGCAGGGATGTGCTGTCATCTGAGGGCACCTGCTTTCATTACTGCAGTAAGTCCAGAATTAAAAGGAACATTAGGAGCTGATAACCAAAAGACGTCGATCTGAATCTACAATAATGCTAACCAGTTTAGAGAAAAAAATAAATATTAGCAATCCCTGCCGGATTGCTCAGGGAGAAAAGGTTGAGGGACCTATTTGTGTTTTGAAATGCCATGTTATTTCGAGGGGAGAATATACATTTGTCACTAGTGAACAATTTCATTTGTGAGCACTGTTTGTTGTGTCAGGATCCGACCCCCGGCACTTGCTGGAGCTGTTCCTAGAGCAGGGCTGTGAAGCCGGGGTGCAGCCCCCCGGACCCCCATTCCCTGGCTGACACGCCAGCTCCATGCTCCAAGAGCCGCTGGGTGCGAGCGAGGGGATGTGGGGCACTCCGTGGTTGTTTAGCGCCTGCTCTCCGCAGGCACCGCGGGGGGAATTGAGAGGCAAAGGCATCCTGCAAGTGTCCGTTTCAGCTCAGCCTAATTGGCTGTGGCCTTTCAATCAGGCACTTCATGAAGACACTCAGGAGTGTGCCTGCTGCTCTTCTGCATGGGCAAACAGGAGATGATTTGAGCCACAGGTTAAGAAGGGACGGGCCACCCCACTGCCATAATCAGCCCTCATCAATCATGGCATTCAGCACGGACGCAGAAAGGCTGAAGTGCAGCTAACAAGACTTTGTCAGCTAAAAGCTAGAGCTGAGGGTATCACAAGTGTTAAAACACTCTATTTACTATACGTGAAGGTAAAGCAATCTATATCCCAATCGCTGGAGCCATTTGAGGCTTGCAGGTTGCTGACAAATGTGGATGGACAGATATGTAAAGATGATGCGTCATGAGCTCTGCTGATGAGTTTACAGCAGAAGCCTCTGAATTCACATCAAATGTGTCAAAGGGTGACAGAACTACATCACACAAACTCTGGCAGTTTAATTTGGTGTCAGCTATTAGTGTTGACTTTCAGCACTATTGCCGCTCAGTGTTTCTGCCAGCAAGGTGACATAGCCTCATAGATTGCTAAATTTCTTTGTTGTAAGAAATAGGGTTTGCTCACTGCACAGTAGTCCTCTAATAGAGGAAATCCAGAAGGTCAGAAAACTATTTTTCCAGGCTGCAGTACTCCATTTTATGACCTAGACTTTTCATTACATTATTTTTGGTTAAGTGTTTGATTGTGTCACTACACAGAAAAAACATCTGTGTCTTGAGTTTTTTAATTATTCTCAATTGTTTGGAAAGGTCTTATGTTATGGGCTCTGCCCAGCAATGATGGAATTTACCAGATGTACTGGAGGACTGTAGAAGTGCGGAAGGCTTTGAGAGCTGAATTTTCCATTCAAAACATTATTCAAGGCACAGTGGTGTTTTTAATATGTTTTGTTCATCAAACACTTCCTTTGGAGATGGTTTGGGAGACAGGCAATAGGACCAAAATGGAGATGTTACAGCTTCCCCTTATTCTATCCCTTCTCAGCTATGGTTGCTGAGCCTTGCAAAGGATTGGGAAAAAAAAAATAATAATAAAGTGGAGTAAAAGGGGGAGAAGCATGAAAACAAAAGCTACGTGCTATTTGAGAACAGAAGAGGTTTTAGGGCAAATACATCCAAACCCAAAACATTTCAAAATCCGTTATGTAGAACAGTTTCCTTCATCAATAGAATCAGGTGGGCAGAAAGAACAGTCGTGTGTTCTAGAAAGACTTAAACCAGAGTGAACAGCCAGTGTGAGCACAGACGCACCCTGACACGCTGCCCGGGGCTCAGGCCGGGGTTTGCTGTGGTGCTCCCAAAGCTGGAGATGAGAAAATACAGCTCCCAGTGCAATGAGATTGTTTAAAACACACTCTCTATCATTCACCAGCGTAACTTTAAGCAGCACATAAGCCACTTTGACACAGCAATATATCATTCAAAAACAAAACCTGTGCACTCTGCACCGGGCATGGGCGGATGGATAGTTCATCAAGAGGGAGAGAGAGTCTTTCATCAGCTGCCTTTCGCCGGGTGATGACAATAATCATTTCAACACAGAGTACACAACCTAGAGTGATGAAGGCAGCAGAACACATCTGGCCTGATCTCTTTAATACCGAATATTTTAAAAACCTGAGAACATTTGTCGGGGTGGTTCAACACAATGCCTGAGCCATAGGAGAAAAGGTTACATTTATTAAAAGAAGAGCCAAGAAAAAGGAAGACAAACTGCCTGTGACAGAAAAGCATGGCTTGTGCTGCATCCCACTCTGACTATGCCAGTAACTTCACACCAGGGATGTCAGAAGGCCAAAAAAATTCTGCAGCTTTTAGCATTTGATCCAAAACTGATCGAAGTCAATGCAAAGCTCCCATGTATTTCAACAAGCTTTGGCTCAGTACGTCATAGTTGCACCATCCATGTGCTGTTCTACACAGCAGTATTCAGTCCTTAGATTGTGCTTGTCCTCAGGGCATAGCAAAATGCTGTATGAAGGTAGTCAGCATCACTACCACAAGTTAGCGAACGAGAAATGGATGCAGAGCAGTGAACTTGCTCGACCAAGGTCACCCAGAAAATTCAGGGCAAAGCCATGTCTGGAAATGCAAAAACTCTGAGCCCGTAGGTAGCGTTCAAGTACGTTTGGGTTGGTTCCAGCCACAGAGCAAGCTGCCAGGTCTGGACGGGCTTTGCCAAGTGTCATGTTGTTTGCTGGCAGATCGCAGGTCCCATACATGTGCGATTCCATGCGAGAGCTGCACATGGACACCTCCCAGCCACAGCCTCCAGGGATGGTTTTGGTCTACAGCTCAGGGACCATTTCCTGCTTGTCCCCTACATTCAAACAGCACATATGAGAAGGTAAAGACATCACGCACCTCTGTGCTAGCCAAAAAGGACTAGGAGTATGAGAGGAAAGGCTGCATGATGGGACACAGGGGCAGGAGCTGCTTCTGCCATTCAGAGCCAGTAACACGCAGGAGAAAACAGCCTGTCAGGAGCAGGAGATCACTTCCTGGCATCTGAAGGGAACTAAGTGGACATGCACTCGTACAGCCCCCAGACATATTTTTCTTACATGCGAGGTACAAATAATGTCCCAAAGAAACCTGTTTGCGTTTTGGTTAAATGGCAATGGGTATAGTTCGGGTTCTTGACGACCTTCTGGCAAGTAGGGGAACCTCAGCAAGCCTAGAGATAAAGCCCTAAAATAGAGCAAAATTATGTCTTTGAGTTTCTCCAAGGAGTACTTCACAGTGTCATCTATATACAAACCTGTCTACTGCTCAGCAGCAGGAGTTTTTCATTTTCTGTGTTCAACATAGAGCTTTTACTAAAAATCCTCTGTTAAAAAGTGTCCTAAAAGTACAGTTAAAAATGGATTAAAAACTAATTGGTGTATTAACATACTGGTCAGGAAAAAAAAAAAAAGAGATGGAGAAAGGCATGATAAACAATACAATATGAAGAAACAAAGCTAATTGCCAGCCTGGGAAAGCCACGCAGCACATTCCTAGTAAGCTGTCTGTCTTAAACCCTCTGGATCAAAAAGTGATTAATCCTGCAGACAAATGTAGCCTTGATAGTAGAGATACGCAAAATCCTCTAAACAGAGCAGTGCGGTGTTATACTTACCGTTCTGAAGGCCTCAATTAAAGGGTCTTTAACTCTAGCCTTTCCCATTATGTTCCCTGACGTACCAGCAGCCCCCTCCCCACAGCAGCCCGCTCTGAGCCTCAGCAAAATGCTCTTGGCAGTGCCCAAAGATGCTCAGCCAAGCTTCAGCCCTCCCTCAGCAGCCCCATCCCCATCCCTGGGGCTGAATCAGCCACCCCAGCTGCACCAGGAGGAGGGGGCAGCCTGGCATTGCCCGCTTCTCCTGGCATTGCCCGCTTCTCCTGGCATTGCCCACATCTCCTGGCATTGCCCACATCTCCTGGCATCACCCACCGCCCACATCTCCCAGACGCACAGAATTTTAAGCCTGTGTTTCTTGCCCATGAGAGCTGTGTGCCCACGGGATGGGACCAGGCAACGCTTGCTGGTACGTGGGCAGTTTGTCCCCGGGAAGGGACACAGCCTAGCCCCAGTCAGAGGCCGTGGGAAGAATTCCCTGACATGGTCCCAGCCCGGCCACAGGAGCAGCACTTGGGAAGCCTGGATTGACCAGGACTTGATTTGCTGTGTGAGATCTGGCTCCTCATTAGAGCCTCACATTATCTCGAGCTCAGCTCTAAGCATCAAGTTATGCCAAGCAAAAATGTTTCCTACAGCACACTTCTGATCTCTGCCTTTAATTTGGTCATCTCCAAGGCTGCCTCTATGAACATTCTCTTTTCCATTTGAGGGTTTGCATGTTCTTTGCTAACGTGAGCAAGGCAGCTGCCCTGGGCAGCCCTGCAAAGCCCGCACCGACCGTCTGCCCGGAGCTGCTCCCAGCTCTGCACGGGCTCCCCCAGCACCCTCCTGCCTGCTGGACCTGCCTGGAAACACCACCCAGGGGCAAATCACGTCTGGTTAGATGGAGCTGGTTGAAACTGAAACTGGTGTAGGTGCTTTTGAACTTCTTTTGCATTCTCGTAAGATAATACCAAACTCCTGAACTGACTTCTGGAATCAAAAGATCTCAGGTTAAATGTAGTTGAACAAAGAAACTTTTCGAAATATTTTCACATTTACATGAATATTTCCATTTAGAAGAAAAAATAAGATATTTTCTAGAAAATACCTTTTTTAAAAAAATGAAAGTTACTTCCCTCTTTAAAAAGTGCAGAGAGCTTTTTGACTGTCTCTGCTGGGTGTTTTTACTCAGCACATCTCCTTTCTAGTTTATTACGCATTGTGTTAAGCGAGTCCTTTTAGACTCATCAGTACATCACTGGTACAATGCATTAAAAGGCTTTAGAAAACACATCACGCTAAAAGTATGGGTGCTAGAAAATGCTCTAGGCACAATAAGGCAAAACACAGGACTGAAAGTCTTTATGAAAACCAGACATCAGTTAAACAGGTTGCTGCCTTGCCAGATCTCCTGGCTCTGGCCGAGCTGTTCCTTGTGGGGTGAAGGCTGAGAGGGGTTTGTGGCGCCCAGGGCGCGTACTGGAGTGGGTAGAGCCGCCGTGGGCAGTGCACCCCGGCCAAAGCACAGCGGAGCAAACCGCAGCCCTGGGAAGGTCAACCCGCCTGCCCCCATCTGTGGGCAACCCAAAGGCCTCGCTCCCGAACCGGCCACAGCACCGACGCTTCTCCCCACTGTGGTCCTGCAGAGCAGGGGGGGCTTTGCTGGTGGCTCCAGGCTCTGTCGGCCACCACTTGCAGTTATTCTCCGTGTTAAAGAAATGCTCGAAATGGACTTGCTAATACAGTGAGTGAAAACACAGAAATACAAGGAAAGGCTAAGCGAGCAACTTCTTGGATAGAAAATGTAGGATGTGAGTTACACAGCTGTGCTAGCACCACTCAGAAATATGAGGCTTATATGTCTGAGTTCAGGGGTCTTGAGCAAACAGCCACAAAAATGGGGAGAATCAGCCCCATGGATTTGATGCTGACATGGGAGATAATTGATGTGAAACAAATGCATCGTTCAAACGTTTCACTCCATTTGCCAACTGAAACCAGAATTCCTATGCTTATAAATAAGATCCTTGCCCTGTACAGTGCGAGACTCCGAACTTCCCTGCAGTGCTGTGCTGTTTCACATCCCAAACACTGCTCATCTACTGAACCAACTGGAAAAGATGGTGGTTCCCAGGGGAGGAGGGCAGGGAGCGAATACCTTCCTGACCCCTACAGTTGCTCATTTTATGCTGTGAAACATGAAATTTGATTACTCTTATCATTAGCTTAGCTCACATAGCTACAAATGTTATTAGTAGCCATAAAATTATCAAGGCCCTTTTAAAATCCATTTTTAAAGAGTGTGTGACATGTATTAGCAGATCTGAAATCCTGATTTCAAATACCCTCACTCAAACATCAGAAACAAAATGTCGAGCTAAGCAACAGTGACAGGGCTTGAGAAGCGCTAATGAAGAGTGGTGCCATTGCCTAAGAGAAACATTACACATTATTAACACATTAGCCCACTAAGGCACTGTGCCAGCTGTAATAAGCAACCAATTTGGCATACTAACTTAGATACACAGGACCATTCAGAAAATCTTCATCCATTTTTTTCCTCCCCGGTGGACAAACACATGGTGCAACCTGTTCCCATTTCGCTAATGCCCAGAAAATCACGGTTTAGCTTTGCCCTAATTCCTGTGCACAGTTGGTCACTACACTATTAATACTTTGACAGCGATCTTTCTGATGCAAGGTCCAGTTCACAAATTGGCTACATATATTATCAGTGCATGGGAGTGTGGGAGGGATAAATCATATTCATTATTCACATTCATGAAATTCCAAACACATGGGAAGTGCTGATGGTGTCCTTGGGGAACTAGAAACAGCTTGTCAGAGATATCCAAGTAAAAGGGGTGCAAAATCAATTATGAAAGGAGGTGTTTCCTGCTCTAACAAGCTAATTACTGTACATCAAGTCACAAAGGGAAAACTGATGCTTTTTATTTTTTTAATGGAGGTGCTGTCAGATTAAATCAACTCAGAAGGATGACTGAGCTTAATGTATTCCCTCAGCTGATGCTCTCTTTACACATTTACATATGCAAATGTGTTAATCTTCTGTCGGAATCCATGAAATAGGACTGACAGGGCAGAACCTAACAAAACAGTTCTGTGACCCTGCTCCTGCAGCTTATTTACATCATTTACATATCCTGTAACTCCAGCTCAAACTGAGAGTGATTGCTTGGGAGTCACTACTGTGAAAGCAGGAGCATCTCAACGGGGAAATGACACATCCCTGCTGCTGGGAGGATCCATCTTAGGAGGCAAACCAAACCTATAAATTGCTAATGAACTATTCCTTCCTGTCCAGCACAGCTAGCAAAACTGCAGATGGTTGATTCCCCCTGGGATAAGAAATAGGTGAAGCTGGGGTATTTGTTAGATGGCTTCCAGTGTACCCACCAGGAGCAAACAGCTGTGTTGTGCTGCCTTTTCAGCAGCAGGAATCAGAGCAAGGGGTGTTTGCTGCCTGCCTCTCCCAGCCCCTCGGCCAGCCCACACCAAGCAGAGCTCCCTGGCTGCCCTTGAGGCTCCTGCCCCAGTGTTTGCCTGACATGTATGCGATGCTTCTCTGTTTCCTTATATCCATTTCTCCAGCCTTCCCTTACAGACCCACCAGCCTCCGAAAGCTAGCAATCAGCAAAAGCTCCCTGCGCACACAAGCCTTTGCATGGGGCAGTGAGGCTCACCTGTGTTAGGGGTCAAGGCACTAGTGTTTCCATTCGCTGCTCTCCGAAAGATTAATTGTTTTCATGCCACCATCTGCACTGGAGGCCAGGGGTTACACCCTGCCCGCAATGATATCGTGTACGAGCAAATACCCAGAGAACCCTGTACAGATGAAGACTTGCATCTCTCAGGCATCCAGCTGCTTCCCTGGTGTGATGGTTTCTGCAGCATCAGGGCAGGGTGCCAGGGAGGCTCTGCGGTGCCTGACACACTCAAGAGCCCTTGTCCGTGGGGACACGGGCCCCAGTGCAGCGCCAGAGGCTGCAGAGGCTGCTGGATCAACAAAAGGTCACGTCACCCCATGTGCCTACAGGACAGACAAACCAAACCTGGTCTGACGTCTCACTAACTCAGCAGAGCAGGCTCAGCAAAAAGCAACTTCAGTGATTTGTCGGGGCTCTTCGAAGCTGGTGGCCAACCCCTGCAGACAAACAGCTTCCAAGGGGAACGCACAGGCTGCGCTCTGTGCCTGCTGCAGCCCTGCGGGCCGGCATTCGCAGGGCCCAGCATGATGGCTGCACCCAGCTGTGTCAATCTGTTTCCACCTCTGAGCTGACTATAGCTGAAAGACAAATGACCTGTTATATATTTTCTTACCTTTAACTATTCCCACCTGACCTGAGTATTTCTGGGATATAGATAATAGGTCCACTCTTGAAGTCTTTATCAGGGCCAGGCTGTCACTGGTCCCTGCAACACCAGGTGTACAGGGGAAGATTAGAAGGAGCAATCAGATTTCCATTCATTCAGAGCAAAGGCAGGAGAAAATTCCATACTCAGTAACAAGCTGCATTCCATTGTATTCAGTAGGCAAAGCTTTGCTCCAAAAGAGCTGGAGCATCTCCCACTGCACAGCACCCACCTGCAGAGCAAGCCAGGAGAGAAGGCTGTGTTTCCCAGAAGTTTATTTAAGCTTGGTCACTATCGTATTGCTCTTTCAAAGGAGGAATGTGATCAAGCTCCTTAATCAAGCAAAACTCCCAGCATAGCTCTGCCTATGTGCAACAGGACTAAAGATTCAACACCTAGTCCAAGATGAGCCAAACATCTGATTGTTTGCCTTTTACCTTCTCTCCTACTGAGTAAGCATGGACAATGCTGGGGAAACCATGTCATTCATAAAGTGGATTGATGTCCTTGGAGCTGCTCAGCTCCTTCTTGAGGGAAACGCACAGCCTGTGTCTTACACTCAGATGGATTCACTCACTTTTGGAATTTATCCCTTGATACCATTGTCTGACATAGGCTTTCCTTCACACGCAAATCTGCAGACAGCAATTTCCTATTACAGATGCTGCCCATCATCTCCATGTTCCTTTCTTCCACTCACAAGGAACTCAGATGTGGGCACTTCAGAGCAAACTGGGACGGCCAAGGGAGTCTGGCCCCAGCTTGCCTGTGGTTTAGCACAGACCCAGTGGAATGGCCTCTGGGAGAGGGCAGAGTCTGCCCAGCAATCCCAGCGGCACGCTGTGACCCGGACCAGGGCATGCTGCACAGCACAGCCCTTCTGCCAGGCTCCGCTTTCCCAGTGCTCCCTGGCAGTGTTATGCTCTGCATAGACAGAAAGGAGAGCAGTGTTAATGATGAGGGGAAGTTCCTGAGGGAGCTAGCGTGGCTGAAACCTCCAAAAATTCAGCCAGGAGCAGCACACGTACTTCCAGGCAGATGGGAGCTGATGTTGTCAGATGCACTTTGCAAGGGTAAGCAGGAAAATGGAGCCTGAGCTGCTGCGTGCTTCAAACCCCACTTTGCCGGGCAATGTCCACTTGGTCCTCCACAGCTGGACTTGGGCCTGGGAGAGCTCTCTGAAGAGCTCGTGTTGGCCCCAACCACTAAGATGCGCTCTCCAGTGAAGTGTGTCTCCTCAATAAAGGAGAAAATGGAGAAGATGGAGACATCTGCTGGGAAGCTGTCAGCTTTATTAGATACATACGGGCTTGGGGACGGAGCAGCAAGAGGATCTCAAGGAATCCGAGCTCAAAGAAATAAAGGCAACTTCAAAAGGCACAAGCAGACCAGCAGAATCACCTAACAACAGTAATTTTTTGCTGGCAATGCAATTGAAAACACCTGAGAATCAAATTGGGATTCAGCCTATCCCTCTGCCTGGAATTGCAGCTGCTATTGATTCTGGGCGCTAGATCTTAGGAAAGCTCCTCCGTAAACTCCTGACACTGGCCATTACAAGTGGTCCCAGATGTGAAAGGATTTATGGGATCCCCACACTTTAAAATATGTGCCAATTAAAGACCGTGCTAATTCTAAAGCTAGAGGGAGATCCTGCTGGTGCCCCCTTTGCTCCCTTTGGTGCCCAGTGTCACAGCAGTGCCCCTGGCTGGCAGGGGCAAAGTGGGCTCAGCCAGGGGACCGTGGAGCCATGGCAGCTCATGGAGTGCCCCAAAGCATCCTCAAAAGAAGACTGGGAAAAACACATTTGTAAATTCTCTATTGCAAACCAGGTGAAGCTGCTTAGCATCTCCATCAGGAGATCTGGTGCAAAACACAAACCACCTGCAGTTGACAGTCTTTACCCAGGTCAGCTCTTTCTCATTACTTGAACTACCTTGCTGTGGCACAGAGGAAGGACAAGCACCCCTTTGTCACCCGCTGGAGGAGCCTTTGTGCTGGGACAGCACTGTAACCCACTGGAGCTCCTACGTATCCTGCATCAGTATTGCAAATTTTCCTTTCAACTACATCCCACAACTCCTATCCAGGGATCCCATGGCAGAAATGGGGAGACTAGGGAATGGAAACAGTCACTAATTATGGAGGGGGGGGAAATGCGGGATTTGTAGCCTTTGCAAAGCAAAAAAGCAACCTAGTCCACTTTCCACTCAGCCCAGTGCCCCTAATACCAGGGAAACAGTTCATATTAACTCAAGTCAGGATGAGATCAGCCCCTTTGTGCTGCCAAAATAAATGAGGCTGATCACAGTGGTAAATACCAGGTCAGCTGCATCCAGAGAAAGCAGCTTTTCTTCTGTGGCATGAGGCAGGAATGTGTCTCCTCACTGTGTATACCTGTGAGCATCACTGCAAATAACTGCATCACGAAAGACAGGTCAATGCCATATAATTTCCTTGTTATTTGCCTTTAACAAAACAGTAGTCTTCAAAGTAAATAAATTAAAATCTACCTGCTTGGAAAGCTGGGCATGCAGCTACTTGGTGGGGTTTGATTTTGGACAGAGAATACAGCAAAGCTAGCTACCAGCTTGTGTTCACACACATCTCCGAATTGCCTGTGAGGTCTCAAAACCAGTGATCGATATGTTGTCTGTCGTGGTAAACAGACATTTTTAAAAGATTCCTGTTTCATAGTCCATAGAAGAATTTGATTTCCATGCCTATTAAATAATGATAGATTTTATGACAGTAAATGTAAGATCTATCATGTGACTGGGATTAACTTTCGCTGATAATCCAATACCTAACCCTATAGCAAAGTAACTAGTGCTTCACATCTCCCGTGCAGCATCCACCCTCCTTTTGCAGCCTAAGCTTGGGGCAGCTCCCAGGTGAGCTCCTTTCTTCCCCAAGACCTTACCAAGCTGTTGCCAACGTGTCCTGGGCAAGGGAGAACATTTCTAAATAATTTGGGGATGAAAGTGGGGAGGAAGTCACCCAGATTTGCAGGATCATTCCAGGATATTGTTTCCTGTTCTTGTGTGTATTATATTTTAACGTAGGTATTGATGTCAAGTCCCTGTGCATGCTCAGGTAGTAACAACTCACAGTTATTTCCATACTTTCTTGACACACCTAGCACAATATGAGCCTTCACCTTATTGTACCACACTCTGCTCTCGGGTAGGGACTGTCACGTGGGGCTGGGAACCCTGGCTGTGTGGTGGCACATGGTAGCCACCCCAGCCGGGTACCAGAACACCAGAACCTTCTTCCTTAGAGGAGGACTTCACTTTTTTTCCCAGCAGGTGAGAGGCAGAGTCAGAATAAGTAACAGATATCATAAGCTTCTCATTAACAAATTAACAGAGCTCATAAACAGAAAAGCAGCTTCCCAAGCCTGCTGCTTTGGGTGAGTGACACAGCTGCCACACACATGCTTTAAAACAGACCCAGCCCCAGCTGAGCTGTTTGAAGCCCCTCAGACCTCTGCACCACTCTGAGTGATGTTTTATTTTGCTTCTACAGCCTCTAAGGTGAATACCTTGTAAAACTGTTACAGCCAAGGGTACCAAACAGCTGCTCAAACCCTTCAGAAAAAAAATCAAGGCTCTGCAATCATTAACAAATACTTGTGATGTGCTCCCAACATTGAAAGAGAAACTACTCCCCTTCAGCAGCAAATGGTAAGTATATCAAACAAGAAAATCTATCAAATGTATCAAATTCTGATGTTATGAGGAGTATATAATCTGTCCTCGAAATGAAGGCCATGGGGTTCTTTTGCTAGGTATCATTCTGCTCGAATGATAAATGTTGTGGGCTTGCATGAGGCAGAGGAGCCAGTTCCCATTGAAAGAGAGTGGAAACTCTTTCTTCATTACCTTGGTCCCAAGTCAGGAATCTCTCCTTCTCTGAGTATATGTGAAATCTGCTCCAGACAAAGCAGCCATGGTGTTGGTTGATGTGGCCAGGGACCCCCTCTGACTCAGAGACTGGTGTTATCATCCTCCTAGCCAGAGCAGTGCTGTTTCTCTGCCTCAGCTTAGCTTCTTAGCTCAGCCAAATTGAGGACACCATCAGAGAGGCTCTCAGAAATGAGTCTGATGTTACAAGATGCCCCTTTTGGGCCCACCTGGTTCCCCTGAGGGAGGAAGGGGCAGGGAATGGGATGCTCAGATTGCCCCAGCCACTTCTGGGGCAAACATTTACTTTAGATTAAGTGGCATGTAAAGCAGAGAGGAGCCCACTCTGGCTGGCTGCTAGGGTTGATAGTTAAATATTTATAATGTCCAATTAGCATAGTGAAAGCTCAATTCATCAATTTGTTCTGGTCTGTTTGTAAGAAGGGGAGGGGGTGTTGGGAACCCTGCAGGAGATGCAGCCATGGGTGGGCAAGGCAAGTATGCTGTCTCCATCACAGGTCCACAGCAGGGGCTCCCCCAGCACCAATACTTGTTGCCCCCATGCACACCTTTGGCAGGATCAGAGGAGAGATGGGCTGTGGGTCAAGTCTGCAGGGATCCCTCCTCTCCACTGAACCCACCTGCCCAGGGGGCAGCCCCAGGCTGCCAGGGAAGCTGTGGGGAGCAGCCTGGCCAGGCAGCACCAGCATGGGGCTGCCCATGCGGGGGCCAGGGAGGGTGCGGGCTGCTCTGGAAGGGTTAAGGCTTTTCAGACCGAAATCCCCCAACAGAAGGCAGGGTCAGCCTTGGAGCTGAAATCTAAGTGCTGATGACTGATGCCCTTCACCCCTCCGCTGCCTCCAAAGGCGAGTGCCCTGGATGAGCTGGGGCCGGAGAGCATTTAACATTTGAACTTCTTCTCGGCTGTGAGGCAGCAGGCCGTTGTGCGCGGGGTCGCTGACCCCCAGCCCCGCTCCCCCCAGCCCCTCAGCTGCCTCCCAGCCCTAATTGAGTGACAGATGGTCAGCGGCAGGGAGAGGGCAGGAGCAGGGCCCCAAGCCCCCTGCGCTCCTGCCCACGCACCCCCGTGCCTGCTGCCCCCGAGGCTGCCCGGCAGCACAGCCCCACAGCCAGGAGAGATGGGGCAGCAGGCAGCAGGCAGGGAAGGGCAGAGAGTGTCCCCTGCCTTGAGGGCACCCTGGGACCAGGCTGCAACAGGGCTTGGGGCAGCCCTCACCAGCCTGACCCCAGTGCCCCGCCAGCCCTTCCCATCCCTCTGCTGTGCAATAAAGCATCGCTAAATTTGTGGAGTCCTGACCACTGCAAAGCAGCCGAGGCATCTCACTGCTCCTGGCAGTGCCAGAACCGAGGAAGGCAAGGAGCTGGGCTGAGGTGCTGAGCCCCTGTGGGGACATGGGGCAGCCACAGGGACCCTCAACAGGGGAGGCTGCGTTGTTCCCAGCCCCTTCCCCTGCCTGCACCCCAAGGGGCTGCTCTCCCCACCTCCATCCTTCAAGCTGGGGTGCTGGAGATGTCCTGCCCTGGGTGGGGGATGCCACAGGTGACAGGAGGGCCCTTACTGCAGCCACAAAGGGGGCTGTGGAAATGGCTCTTGATGGGGCCAGAGCCTGCCCCTGCCTCCTGCCCACAGCCCTGCCAGCTTCCTGCCAGACAGAGCTGGGGCAGCTGGGGTGGGCCCTGCAGGGGCAGGGGCTGTGCTGCTCGGCCGCTGAGCGCAGTCCCTGTGCCCCCCCCTGCAGCCCGCTGTCCCTTTAACAGAGAGCCGTGATTCCCACAATTACTGGGATTACAAGGAAAGGGTTATCGATTTGCAGCCTGCACTGTGTGATCAGCGCCCGGGCAGCCCCCCCGGCCCACCTCTCCTACTGTAAGCACGAAACCATTTATAAATGTTTTATTTCACTGATCGCCTCGCCCTTGCTGCATAATAATAACCCCAGCAGCATGGCGATATATTCTCTCCACTCCCCCTTTCCCCGCGCCTGCAGCCTGCAAAAGGCACCAACGTGATATGCAGCAGCTCCTGATTTGTGTGTATGTTTTAATTACCGCCAGAGAAACCTGTACACAAGCATAAAAAAGGGTGAGGGAAGGAGAGAGCAGGCCCAGACGGCGGAGGCAATGGCAGCCTAATGCACCGCTGGCTGACAGCGACTTCCGCTCAGGCACCTTCTCCAGATCGAACCCTTCGATTGTAACTGAAACAATTTGCATACTGATTCCTCTCATAGCCTCCCGATCCATAACCAGCCAGGCAGCTATTCAAATGCAAGTAGCATCCCTAAATGCAAGGCTAGACTGGCCAAAATGCGCTGTCCAACAAGCAGAAGGAGAAGAAAAAAACCCCTTGATTATTACTTCTATTTTTGTTCCTTTTAACCTTTAAAAGATTTAGCTGGAAGCTGTTTGTTTATGACTGGGGATGTAAGGGAGAAAATTGATCTTGGACTGGACTTAAAGATGCAGCAAAATGGGGCGCTGGAGAGATTTTTGGTTGTGTTTTTTTTCTTCTTTTTCCGATTTTTATTTTTACCTAAGCCACAAACTGAGGCTCTTTGGGGGGAAAGAGGGTCTGTCCTCTCTCCCACCAGCTTTCTCCACCAAAACCATCTCAGCTCCTGCAGATCCAGGGAATACACAAATTGCTGCCTGCGCCTCTGCCTCTGGTGCATGTTTTGCTGATGAAGAACATGTAATTCTGGCTGTAAATTCTTGCGTTTAAGTTGGTCCAATAAAAGATCTCTCCTACACCTTGTGAGGGTTTGGTGCTTTATTTTTTTAACGGGACTGGCGTGGCAGCCGTGGCGATTGCATTTTTTCCTTCTTCTTTTTCTTCTTCTCGTTCTCATTTGAAATTATGCAGATAGATTTTTTTTTTTTATTTTCATTTTTCTCCTCCTAGGGGGCAAATCTAAGAGGCGAGCCCACATCGGATGCCCGTCCCGGCGGCGTGCGGTGGACAGTGGGGTAAGCGTGCCCAGCGGGGCACGGAGCGGGCGGAGGGCCGGGCGGGGCGGGGCGGGGCGCGCAGCGGCCGCGGGGCGCGGAGCGGCGGGCGGGCGGCGGCCGCCCCGCCGGCGGAGAGGGGCCCATCCGGATGCAGAGCGGGGCCCGCGGAGCGGGATGCGCGCAGGCGGGGAGGGAGCCTCGTCCGGCTCCCGCGGAGCCGCGGCCGCTGCCCATCTCCCTCACCCGGCTCCGCCGCCGCGCAGCCCGGCGCAGGCTGCGGCCGCAGCTCGCCGGCGTGTTCAAGGCGAGAGCGGTCCCGGAGCTCGGCCAGCCTCCACGTTTGGGTCTGCCCCTCGCTAAATTCACCGTGAATGCCCCCGAAATCCACCCCGATAATTTTCTGCTAATAAGGGCCCCGCTTTCATTTGGGTTCGGATAAAGAGCCGTGCTACGGCTACTGCGGATCGCGGGGATCGATTGCGGGCTGGTTTCTCCGCAGGTTCCTGCGCTGTAGAGACCAGTCACACGGATGCCTGAGCGTATGTCTGCCGTGTCGCTGTACGCAAGAATAAATGATGGGGATACGTAGATATTTTATTATTTAGCGACAGCTAAGGGGGAAAGCTTTTAGGATGCTGTGGAGCTGGCTGACTCCTCGTGTCTCTAAAATTCCCATTTGCTTCGGGCTGCGACCTGTTATTTGACCTTTAGACACCTCGAAGATGGCAGAGTTTTCCTTTCAAAATAGTAATAAACCGAAGCGCTGCGATGACTCCGCCGAGCGGAGCCGGCCCCGGGCCCCTGGCCGGCCGAGACGCGCTCAGCCCTCCCGTGGGTGCGGGGGCAGAGGGAGCTTTCCCGGGGTGGGGGGAACCGGGGGTGAGCGCAGGCTGACACGCGTTCATTTTTATTTCATTTGAAGACATTTGATGGTTGTAGATCTTTCTCTGGTTTGTTGCATCACCACAGCTCACCCCTTAAAACAGTAATTCAAGATGTAAGTAAAAGTGTTTTCATTTTTATTGATCCTGCTAACATCTTTCATTACCCAACACGTAACCACAACAAATGATTGCTCATTTGATACGGAGGATTTTATCGACGCTCTCCCCGGTCGGGGCGCGAATCCCAAATCCCGGCGGCGTTCGGAGGGGAGAGGCGCGGTGCAGCGCGGCTGCGTAGCGGGGAGGCCCGGAGGGCGCTGCCCGAGCCCCGCGGGCCCTGCACGGCCGCAGCCCCCTGCCCTCCTGCCCGGGACCGCTGCCAGGGTCCCCGCCGGGCCGGGCCCGCCTCCCCTCCGCGCTGCCCTGCCGAAAAGCGGGACTGACTCCGGGGAGGGGAGGGCACCGCACCCCCGCTTGCACCGGCACTGACGGGGAGCGCAGGGCCGGGCCCGGGGCCGCGGCGTGGGGAGGCTGCCCGCGGGCAGGGGGGCTGCCCGGCGCTCCTGCCCGCCGATTTCGTTCCCCCGCAGCGAAACCCAGGCACCGGGAGGTGAAACGGCCGCGTCGGCCCCGGCACCGCCTGGGCCGCCTCACGCCTGCTGCCCGCCCGCTCCGGGAGCGCTGGAAAGCCAGGCTGTCCCCTCGCTCCCTTACTGCTTCCCCCACACACTTTTTTTTTTTTAAATACGCTAAATATTTTTTTAAGGGCATTTTGCTTAAAAAATGTAAAAACCCTTTGAGGTTAACAAGATATTCCAAACGATTTGAAACGGCAGATCCTATTTCATTTACACGACCCCTTTCAGCTAACGGTGCGAAAGCCTTTTCAGCCATCTAACAAATGCTACTATTTTAACTCTCTTTGAGAATATTGTTTTTGTCTTTAATACTAGACTGCAAGACAAGTATATGAGGGAGAGGTTCAAACAATTGGTTTCGATGCAAGAGACCTAGAGTGAAATTAAACTAGGTGGATTCTTTATTAAATGATTTTCGGTCTTCTCTGTTTTTATGAAAATAAAAGGCAGCACTTTGTCATTTTTAACAATGTAAGTAGCCAATAAATCTAATTTTCACATTGATTTCTGTAGAAATTAAGTGTTATCTACACTATCTGCTGTGAATTGTTTTTGGAAACAAGTGAGACTTTGTCCTGGCGGAAGCTGTTTTTTAAAATAACAATTACAAAAATATCTTTAAAAAATCCTGCATAAATAGAGGGGTTTTTTAAAGCACTAAATAATTTTATCTATGAGCATGGCCGTGCATATCTGAGACGACATCTAGACAGAGAGTTTTATAAAATGCGTTAAGACAGGCACAGGAGAACATTGCACGGAAAAATGTGTAATACGAATTAATTACAGTGCGGAACACCTCGTGGAGTGCCCAGTCTGGCATCCGGGGAAGTGAGGGGGTGGGGGGGGAAGTGGGCGACTATATTCGCTCATACATGTAACTAATAAAGACCTCAGCTCAGAAAGCCAGGGCGCTGTGAGCAGTCCTGCCTGATTAAAATGTGTCCCTGCCCTAATTGATAACTCAGGGCCACGTGCTGCCCGCTCGGGCAGGTGCCGTTCCTGGGGCGCGGGCAGCATCACCTCTGAGCAAACGGCGGGGATTTTTAATTGCACCTTTCCCTAAATAATAAACCGGATTGATCGCGTTCACCAAAGTGCTATTGATCTCTATTGTGTTACCGTCCATATTCGTCTGTGTGTGTGAATATACACACTCACTGTCCCCGCGGCAGCGGCCGTGCAGGGCGCACGGGTCGGTTTCGTTTCAGAGGTACCACGGCGTGTCCGTGGGGGCGAGGGGCAGCGGGGCGAGCAGGCACCCCCATGCGGGCGGGAGAGCGGGGGCAGCAGCGACCCGAGCCCCGACGGCGGGTACCGCCCCACGAACACAGGCTTCGCGGGCGGGAAGGCTCGGCCCGTCCCCGCGTGTGCGGGGCAGGTCGTGGGCGGCGGCTCCAAGCTCTGTGCGCTCGCCGGGGAGGAGGAACGCGGGTCGGGGCTGTGCTCCCTCTCTGCGGTCACCCTCAACTCTGCTCCGACAGTGCAACGGGGCCGCCCGTGCCGCGGGACGGGTTTCCGCAGGCCGGGCTGACAGTGAGGCCCCCAGGACCGGCTTCTTCGCACCCCGTGGAGTGTTTTCCCACGGGTTTTCCAGGGTACCCTCGCAGCATCGGAGGCAGAGGGGCGCAGACCGCCGCGGCCGTCACCGCGTGGGTTGCGCGTAGATTGAGCGTCGATCACGCATCCATCCCCAGGGCCCGGGGCAACCCCGGCGGGAGGCAGCGGCGGCCGGTCCCAGGTTGCCTCTGAGGAGGCGGCCGTGTAGAGTTCAAACGCATCAAACTATCGAAAGTAATTTATCCGGTTTCATAAATAATGTCCTTATTATCTTCAGCCCCCTTAATTCATGCTCCTGTCGGCTTGATTGCAGGGTTTCAGCAGATAAAAAGTTTATAAGTTGGTCGGGTTCTTGTTTTCCTTTTTCCATCATTAACATCATTAATATAAGCTATCAATAACCCTGTCGTTTGGAGCATAGCTTCACGGTATTGATCTGCGCAGCTATTAATCTCTGCCATAGAAGACACGGAATAATTTTCGCATTACAGTAGCTTGGATTTGCTTTTAATTCATATTTAAAGCTGCAACTGGCTCTGTGGAGCTCTCTGCGAAAGACTAGAGGCGCCTAATTAATAATAAGTTAGAAACGAAGGAAGGCACCAGCGGATAAATAATTAATACAGACATTTCTGTCTCTTTGAATATTGCTACTTTAAAAATTTAGACTTACCAGGGCCATACTGTAAGTCTGCAAGTTATATTGAGGAGATGATTTAAGAAAGCTATTTTTTTTCCTGAAATACAATGCTAAATTATTTACGGTGTTTTGCAATCTTCCATAAGTTCCTTCATTAACAAGCGCTGCGGTTTGCTCCGGGGGGTGCAAAGTGGGATCGCGGTGGCTCGGCCGGGACAGCGCCCCACAGCCCGCGGGGCTCTCGGTGCCCCGCTCCCAGCTTCGCGCCCCCCAGCCCGGGCAGATGCCCGCTTCGGGGGGCGTCCTGAGGGGACGAGGGGGCTGCCTGGCAGGTTGGGAGCAAGCCCGGGCACCGCACTGCTGCCATCGGGCTGGCTGCGGCTGCCCTCGGACAGAAGACCGGGGCCGAGGGCTGCGGGGGGAGCCGGGACCCCTCCGGGCGGGCACCCGCAGCGAGCCCCCGCCGCCCCCGCCCCGTCACAGCTTCCCCTGAAAGCCGGGCCCTCCCCCGCCTGCCCCGACCGTGCAGCCCTCTTTTCTCTGCCTGCCCCCGACAGATGTATGTGTTTTTGTCACCAAGCAAGTTTCCAAGAAGCTCGACAGGCGAAAGTCTGGAAAAGTTAATCCCCCCCGGCAGCTGTTGGCTTTGGGAGCCTTCGAGCGTCACCTTTGACACGCTCCCCCGTGCGAGGGGACCCGGGTGCCGCAAGCTGTCACCGTGCAGGAGGCGCGGGAGAGCGGCGCAGGGACGGGAGGGCGCGGGCGGAGGCAGCGCACACATACGCGATTTTTTCTTTTTTTCTTTTTTTTTTTTGAAAGGGAAATAATAATAAAAATCTAAACCCCCTCTGTCCCGTCCAGCCCAGCGCATTGCGATCGCTGCCCCGGGCCGGGCCGCCCCGTCCGGCCGGGCCGCGGTGGCCGCGCGGTGTTTGCTGGCGTCAGGCGGGAGATTACGGCCGTTTCACGGTGTCATTATCTCGGATTTAAAAAACACACACACAGTAACGCAATTCAAACAAGTAAAGTTGCGTTTTAAGTCCGCTCCGAGTATCTGCTGATCAAATAAAGACTTAAGGGCGGTAACGATTATTCTGTTAAATGTATGGTACTTGACTGCACAAGCAGTAATTGATTAGCGCACCGAAATGATCTCTCCCGGCGCTCTCCCCTCTGCCGGCGGGGCGGGAGGCTCCGCGTGGGGAACCGCGCCGGGTCCGCGCCCGGGGGAGCCCACGGCTGGGCACCCGCGACGGTCGGGAGCCGGGGTGGCAGGGCGCTTGCCGTCCTCGTCTTCCCAGCCCCGGGCCCCTGCGAGCCCATCGGGGGATCCCGGGACACCCTGCGGCCGAGCCGGGCCCGGGCGCCGTCGGGGAACCGCGGCACCGCCGGTCCTGCGCAGTCCTCCGTACCCGCGGATTTTGCGCACCAGGGCCGCTTCGTCGTAGGGATCCCTTCAAAAAGTAACGGGAAAAATTATTTTTAAAAGATGCTTGTAGAATTAGAGGAAGGTGGGTGCGAATATACAACCGCTCTTTTCTAAGCTTAGAAATTGAACCCCAACAGCGGCCGGTGTGTCACAGGACTCTCTCAATTGTTAGGCGTTTGGTTTTATGCTCCTTTCTTGAAGAAAAATTTGATGCTGTAATTTCCTACAAGCTCGAGGGAGTAACTTGTATTCACCATGGTGTTTGCTTTGGTAACTAATCGCTGAACGAGTGGAGATTAAATATTTTTAATTAAACTGTAAATTGTATACAGATATTGATAATGAAGAAGCTGACAACGTTTCGATTAGATATGTGACATCACCTCGCGTTGGCCTGGGAAACAATCACAGCCGTTCACTTTGGCCTCGAAATGCTGTTGATAATTTTGGTTTATTTTATCGTAAACATTTCCTGAGATTATTAATTAGGTTTCGAGTCTATTTTTTCTTCTTTCGCAGATACACCTTTCCTTATCTATCCCTCGCTATAGGAAATGGAGACACTGTTAACATTAACATTACAAAAATTCAGAGCAACGTGGAAGAATTTAGGGACGAGTAAGTGACTGGAAAGGTAGGAACTGTGCGGGGTTAGTATGTGTTTTTCAGCGCGAAATAAAACATGAAGTAGCTTCGTGCACCCAGAGAAACTGAACGGAGGTGAGTAGCGGATGTCTTCGGAGACGTGATGCAATGGCGAGAAATTCTTACAAATCTGTATGCGTGTGTGTGTGTTAATTGGAAGAATAAATAAATTCGCTAAGGAAGTTCTGAACTTCTAGGGGGAAAAAAAAATGACTGATGATACTCGCTTCCAGGGCCATATACGCATCACGCTCAGCAGATAGTTGTCGTGATTTTAGAAGTTTCCTGCGAGCCTGCCCGGCGTCGGGGGCTGGTTTTAGCTCACCAACACAGAGTGTGCACACGGCCACGGCCGATCCTGGGCAGCGGCCCCCACGCTGGGCTCCCAGGGCACGGTTCCCCGTGAGCACCCCACGGAGGACCGCGACATACCGCGTTCGAGGACGGGCCCGGTCTCTACGCCTGCACCCCCCGGGGGAGTCACACCTCGTCCCCTGCAGGCGTTGTGTCAGGGGCCTGGCTCGGACGGCGGGGCTCCTCGCTGAGGCCCCTCGCGCCCTCCTTTCCGGCCGCTGCTGCGGGAGTTGGGGATATTTTGGGCTCAAAGCGCGGGGCGAGGCGTCTCGCTGCCTCACGGAGCCGGTGCGGGAGCGAGTCCCTTCGCTCTGAGGGAAACCTCCGCAGGCCTTGGCAATTATGTTTGGGCAATAGCTCCGGGAGAAATAACCCCCGGGTGCTCCAGTCCTGCCCCCCTCACCACGGACAAGACGGGGCTCTCCTGGGGTGAGCCTCACCGCGGTGGGGACCTGCTTGCTGGCTCCGCGCCGCGCCGGAGCGAGGGGGCAGGCGGCTCCGCGGGGTGCCCGAGAGCTGCCGCGGGCTCCGACGGCAGAGCGAGGGGAAGCGGCGGCGGCCGGGGCGTGAGGCGGAGCGGCCTTTGTGCACTGCCGGTCCGGTGCCTCCCAGCCGCGACCCCGCGGCTCTCCCGCGGCGCGCCTCGGCCCGCCCCGTCCCTCCCGCCGCTCGGCGCCTCGCACACGCTCCACTCTGCCCGGCGTGGTTCGTTATTGTTAATGGGCAAACAATAGGCACATCTGCCCTTTCTTCCAGCATAAAGGCACCTTAACTAACGAGCGGGGCTGGCGGGTGGGCTCGCTTTTTCTTTCTCCTCCTCCTCTTTTTCTTTCTTTTTGGGGGAAAAATCAAAGAAAACCAGCGGCATATCCGGCTGCTGGGCGCCTCGGGCATATGTTCTCCTTGCACCGCCGGGCACGGCCTCCGAGCCACTCAGGGTACCCGGCGGGGCGGAGGTTCCTCATGGCATTACCCGCTCGGACCCATCGAGATCGCAGCTACGGGGAAGGGGAACACAAAAGAGCCTGGGGGGGCGGGGCGCGGGGCGAGATCTGAGTCGGAGGGGGAACCCCAGCTGGACCCCGGCCGCAGTGCCGCGGAGTTCCCAGCGACCCTCCCCGGGCCGCGTAATGGGAAGGTTCCCGGTGCGGCAGCGCAGCGGAGCGACCCACAGGTCGCCGGGCGTATGTGGGACACCGCGGGTGGACACGGCGAGGGGTGCGGGAGTATAGAGCGGGTACGGCCCGCGGGCGCCCCGGGACAGGGTGGTCTCACCCCCGGAAGCTGCCGGTGAAGTGAGGGAGAGGAGGCTCCGCGCTCGCGGAAAACGCGGAGTCACCGAAGGGGCGGGGCGGGCGGCCCTAACACCCGGGAGCCGCCCGCCCGGCGGAGGCGGGGTGCGGGAGCGGGGGGGGGCGGCCCTTTGTGCCTGGCGGGGCAGGGGGCGCTGGGACCCGGGGCGGCGCGGGGCCGCGCGACACCGACAGCTCTGAACGCCGGCGCGCGGGGCTCGCTTCCTTAATAGGGGCGGTGACGTCACGGGGGCGGGACGGGCGGGGGCGGGGCGGGGCGCCGCGCGCATGCGCCGGGACAGCGGCCGCGCCGCTGCAGCAGCGGAGCCGCGTCCAAACGGCGGAGCGCAGAGAGAGCCATGGCTAGAGATGGCGAGGGACGCGGCCAGACACCCGCCGCGGCTGCGGAGCCCGGCCTGAGGGAGCGGGGGCCATAGAACCGGCCCGACGGTGTCATTCAACAACTGGAAAAAATCCAAAATAAATAAACTACCAAAAAAAAAAAAAGAAAAAGAAAAGGACAAGGCACCAGATCGGCAGCAACACCGCCGTCACCAGCCCACAGCGCCCGCCCGCCGCCGCCGGCCCGCGGGAGGAACTGGCCCGCGGCCGCCGCGAAGAGCTCCGGGACACCCCACCGCCCACCAGATAGATGTGCGGTCCAGCCGCCCGCACGGCCGACGATGAACGCGCAGCTGGCGATGGAGAACATCGGCGATCTGCACGGGGTGAGCCATGAGCCGGTGCCCGCCGCCGCCGACCTGATGAGCGGCAGCCCTCACCACCGGAGCGCGGTCGCCCACCGCGGCAGCCACCTGCCTGCCCACCCGCGCTCCATGGGCATGGCGTCCATCCTCGACGGCGGCGACTACCACCACCACCACCGGCCTCCCGACCACGCGCTGACGGGCCCCCTGCACCCCACCATGACCATGGCCTGCGAGACACCCCCCGGCATGAGCATGAGCAGTACCTACACCACGTTAACCCCTCTGCAGCCTCTACCTCCCATCTCGACGGTCTCGGACAAGTTCCCTCACCACCACCACCACCATCACCACCACCACCACCCCCACCAGCGGATACCGGGCAACGTGAGCGGCAGCTTCACGCTCATGCGGGACGAGAGGGGTCTGGCATCTATGAACAATCTCTACACCCCCTACCATAAGGATGTTACCGGCATGGGGCAGAGTCTCTCTCCGTTGTCTGGATCAGGCCTGGGGAGCATCCACAACTCCCAGCAAGGGCTGCCCCACTACGCTCACCCCAGTGCCACCATGCCCGCCGAGAAAATGCTCACCCCAAACGGATTTGAAGCCCACCACCCTGCCATGTTAGCCAGGCATGGCGACCAACACCTCACCCCCACCTCCGCTGGCATGGTGCCTATCAACGGGATCCCACACCACCCCCATGCCCACTTGAATGCCCAGAGCCACGGGCAGATCCTGGGCTCTGCCAGGGAGCAAAACCCTTCTGTAACTGGTTCGCAGGTCAACAGTGGAAGTAATTCAGGGCAAATGGAAGAAATCAATACCAAAGAAGTAGCTCAGAGGATCACCACCGAGCTCAAGCGGTACAGCATCCCCCAGGCTATCTTCGCCCAGAGGGTGCTGTGCCGCTCTCAAGGGACCCTCTCAGACCTGCTGAGGAACCCCAAGCCCTGGAGCAAGCTCAAATCCGGCCGGGAGACCTTCCGCAGGATGTGGAAGTGGCTCCAGGAACCGGAGTTTCAGCGGATGTCTGCTCTGCGGCTGGCAGGTGAGCCCGCTGCGGGGCGGTCGGGGCACGGCGGCGGCGGGGCTGGGGCCCCGGGCCTGGGCAGGCCTCCCCGCTCCCTGCCTGTCCCCGAAGAGTAGCCCCGGACCGCCTCCGCCGCTCCGCTTCTCTCCTCTCCCCGCTCCTTCTCCCGGCTCCGCGCACCGGCACCGTCCGGCTCCTCCGCGCCGTGCTCCCGGCTGCCAGACAAAGCCCAGCTGGGGCTCGGGCTGCGCACTGCGGCGCCCTGGCTTTCCCCGTTATCCCAGACGGGGCGAACCCGCTAGGCTTGCCTGTCGCCGGCGGGACGGCGCCCAACATGCCCGGTAACGAGGTGCTGCCGACACCTGGACTGGGCTGGGCCGAGCAGGACCGGTACGGCCCACGGATGCGGTGCGGGGAAGCCCCTAAAGGCACCGCGAGAGAAGTCGGTGCGCCTGCTTTGTGCTGTTGGCGGCGGCCCCGGGGGCGGCGGAGTCCGGTCCCGGCGCCCGGCGGGGCTCGGGCCGGTCTTAGCTCCGCGTCCCGCTTGGGTTGGGTTAAGTGTGCTGGGACAGGCGTTTCCTACACACGATACGAGCCCGGCGTGTGAGTGGTGGCTGAGAAATGGTGTTGGCTTAAATCGTTATATTTTTTTCTTTAAATGGTTGTAATTATCATCAAGCAGTGGAGTTTGGATTTCGCGTGGATGCATGAGAGAGGCAGTCCGTGTCGGGGTTCCCGTTGTATCTGCTCGGAGATTGCCCTCTCGTTCGGTACCTGTTCTACTCTGCCTCCTTCCCAAACCCGCCAGCCTGTCTTCCCAGTGCAGAGCCCGGGTTTAATATGCCGTGAGTGAGGGTTTGTTAATTAAGTGATAGGTCTCCATTAATTTGTCCCTGGAGAACGCGAGATAGTCAATCCGAGTTGGAGCCGGGGTCACTGATCCGTTTCAGAGACAAAAATAAGAGAAGGGTCAAATCTACTCCTTTCAAAGGCACAAATGATCCTGCGTTTTCGGCTGCCGCGACGATGGGAATTGAGAACTGCTTCCCGACCGTGAGGGGACTCGGCTGGGTCACCATCATGCTCCTTGTCTGGTTTCAGCCAAGCTCCTCGTTTCTGAAGCCTAGAGCTGTGCTAGGAAGGGCCCATGGCAGGATCGCCCTCCCTGCTCTAGCTGGCCCTGCGGTGCACGCCGGTGGGAGGACGTTGCTCTCCTGCGGAGTCAGTTTCAAAGGTCTGAGCTCACAGAAAATACCCTTTCCGCCTTCCCTTCCTCTACAACCACCCCACCAGGAGAAAACCCTCGTCTTACTGGCGCTACCCATGAGAGGAGAATGGAGTTTGTGTTTCCAGTATCCCCGTAACGATTACAAAGGCGAACTTTCTTCGATTCGGAGCATATTTTTACGACAATTCGGTCGACCTGAATCTCCGCTCATTTGCATAGATCGATACTGGAAACAACCCCTCGCTTCGGAGTCTGCTGGCATCCCCTCCCTGGCGCTGCCGGCCGGGAAGCTCTGCCAGCCCCGGCTGCAGGCCCGGGCAGGAGGAGCCGGCAGCTCCCCGCGGCGCGGCCGCTTTCTGCTGGGGGCCGGCAGCGCTCTGCCCAGCTGCCGGGTCCGGAGAGACCCATTGTTCACTTCTGTCCCAAAACCGCCCCTTCCTCCAGCCACCTCAGCGCTGCCCTCGCATAAACGGATCCTGGTAATCCCGTTAGAGAGACAAAGCCTCATTATTCTGCCTTCTCTTTCCGATGAAACCCGAAAGCTGGCACCTTACAGAAACGGCCTCCCCGGGGCGAAACTGGGCTCGCAGCCCAAGGAGCCGGGGGAGGTCGGGGAGGGCCGCCTGCGCCCGAGCGTCCCCGCGTCGCCTGCAGCCGGGCCGGGCACCAGCGGGTCCCCAGCGCTCCCCCCGCGCTGCCGGGGGCTTCGCCCGGCGCTGCCCACCCTGGGCACCGGAGCACGTGGTCATTTGCATAGCGCTGTGTCCCAGCCAATGGGGGCGGCCCCCGGGGTCCCCCGCCCCGCGCCCGCTGCGCGCCCCTCCGCGCCGCCCGTCCTGAGCTGCCGGCAATCTGCTGTAAATGCATAAACTATCGATTTTATTTTGTGCAGGTTTTAAATGTGTGATGATCTTACTAAGTGGTAAAAATCTGCCCCGATTGATATTGATGGATGAACATCAATTCAAAATATCGTAAATTACTCCAGCCGACGCAAATTAAATTTCACGTCCAAATTATAACTCACTCCCGGGCGTTTAGAGAATTATCAGGTAGATAAATACCCAGAGCGGAGCCCTTGCCGCCTTCATTTCTTCCCTTTCTGATTTCCTGTAGGCAGAGGGATGGAACATGCTTATTTTAGGCCTCGTGGTCTTTGCCAGCACTTTATCTTCAGGATTTGCCCCTTCCAGCCATCCCTGGGGGATTCCTACCTCCCAGATTACAGAAGCTCCGACAAATAGAGGAAAAATTGGTAGTTACATGGAAGCAGGATTGAGGTCTTGACACTTCCTGGGCTGTCTCTTGAAATGTAAGCAGAACTGCTAATTGCAAAGCTGACCTCTTCCAGCCTCCATCTTATTCATCCCATCTTCCTTCTCCTCTGTTCTCTTTTCCTTTGTCTGTCTCCTTCTCGCTCCCCCTCCATCACTGAATATTTATCTATTTGGCCATTTCTCCGTTAGTTATTCTTCCCCTTCTCCCCCCCCGCCTTCACTGATATTTGGAAGGTCAGTGAAGGGAAACCGAAAAAATAAGATGTAGAAGAAAGAAAATGTACAGCCCTTCTGCAGCCTGCTGCGATTTAAGGCTGAATTTATTTCAGATTATTTTCGTAAGTGCGGGGAAAATAGGAGGGGATAAACAAGGAAAAAAAAATAGTTGCCTTTTCAGGAAAAAACAATCTGCTTCCAGCCATTTGTTATTAGAAACGCATCTGCCTGAAGGCCAGTTGCCGGCCCCGCACAGGCTGCGGCGCCAGGGCGGGAGAAAAGCGCCAGAGGGAGAAACGCGGCGAAGAAACGTTTCGGGAACGGGCGAGGTGGTATAAGGGACCCCAGAGGCTCCTTTGAATCTACTGCTGGAGGGGTCCGGTTTGCCCAGGTGTACCCTGTGAGCGAGCTCGTCCCCGTCTCCTCGGCGGATTCCCGGTCGGGTTTGCTGAGCCCGTCCCGGGCCGGCGGAAGCCGGGCGAATGGAGCGGCGGCCGTGGAGGAACCGCGCTCGCCCTTGGGGCTCAGGCGGGACGGGTGACCCATCTCTCAAGAGCTTCTCGGTATTTTCCTGTGACCTGACTGTTATGTTTCACAGCTGAATCTCTCTTCTGCACTCCGCTCTTTCTTTCTCCCTCCAACGTGAATCCCGGCTAAGCTGAAGCCTTGGGAAGACCGCGAGAAATTCTCGCCAAATTAACTGTAAAGAAATCGATACAGTAATCAGAGCGTTTTCCACATTAAATATGAAATCTAATGAACGCCGTTTGCACCTCTCGCCCCGCCGGCCACCCCAGCGTGCGCTGGGGAAGGTCGATGCCTCCCCGGCCCCGGTTGCCTCATTAGGGCCTGTTTAATATTTACCCGGCGGGGACTTTGCATAAACGCATTTGCATCAGAGAGGCGGAGGGCATCGACCGGGGGCTTCATCGCCGACACCCCGAGAACGGTGCGGGCCCGGGGGAGAGGGCCTGCACCTTCCCACCCTGCGGGCCGCACGGACGCCGCGGGGACGGGCGTGGGCCTGGCTCCGCGCATCGCGGGCACGGACAGCGGCTGCCAAGGCGGTGCTGGGGCCGAGACAACGTGCCCCGGTCCGGTGCGCAGCTGGGCGGGCGCTGGGAGCCGCGCTTGTTTGCCGGCCGTGTCCTTGCGGCGGGATTGATTTACAGCCGCTCACACACAGCCGCGTTTGCCTTTCGTTAATGTTTGCCCAGCGGGAGGCGGAGGAGCGGGGCAGGGCAATGGCGACCCGCGTTCCTCCGCACTGGGATGGGCCCGCCCCGCAGAGCCCCCGCCTCCGGTAGCACGGCTTGGGCCGTGCTTGTTTGTTCATTTGTTTGTTTGTTTTAATTACCCGCCGCGTGGCGGGGAGGCGCCGGGGAGGGGGCGGTGATCGTGTCGCGCTCCCACCCTCGCTGCCGTTCGGATGAAATAGCCTCAAAACGAGACCGCTCTCAACCGCGGGCACCGCCGGGGCCACACGGCCGGGCTTGTGGGCGCGATGCCGACCTGGTCCGCCCCGTCTGCCCGCACCGATCGGCCAGTGCCACCGAACCGCGCGCAGCCCTCGCACGTTACCCCTCTGTTCCCGGAGGCTCTGCGCCATCTACTGACCGCCGGAGGGCGGAAGACGGCCCCGCCGGCCCGGGCAACTCGCCTGCACCGGGCGGAGGCGGCGGCAGCTCCCTCTGGCCGGGAAACGGCGGCTCTGCCGAGCGCTGCGGGCCGGGGAGCATCCTGGCGGGTGCCCTGCGCCGCTGTCCGCGCCGTCTCCGTCCGCTGGTACCGCGCTCCCTCGGCCGAGCGCGGACGGCGCAGCTTCAGCACCGCGGACAGCGATCGCTGGTACGGCCTGGCCCCGCTCTCGGGCGAGCCCCCGGCGGAGCCCGCCCTCCGGGCACGGGGACGAGGCCGCCCGGGGCCGCCCGCAGCCTGGCTGCAGGGGTCTGCCGAGCCGCCCCACGGCTGCCGGCCCCGGTGGGCAGCAGCGCCGCATCGGTCATGAATAACGGCAGCGGCGATGGAGGCTGCACTGTGGCGGGGCGGGCCGGGCTCGGCCGGCTCCCCGCTGCTCGGGCTGCCCGCGGCGGCGGGAGCGGCTCGGCTGCCGGCCGGGCTGCGCGGCCCTGGGGGCACCTGACTTGAGGATGGATGCCTTCCCTCCCTCGGGTGGCCTGAGCGGCAGCGAGTTCCCTGAACCCTGTCACTGTGCGTGGCCCTGTCCCGGGCCCCGCCGGCCGCAGGGTGCCGCAGGAGGAGAGATGTGCGCGGCGCCAGGGCTGACCTGCCGCAGGTGCCACCCGTGGGGAGCCCGGGCGCTGCAGCTGGGTGCTGGTGTGCGCCGCCTGCCCTTTACACAGGCGGAAAGCGATGGTTAGATTGAGCCAAAAGTATCTGGAAATGCACAGGCCAGGAATGCATCAGTGCCTGTGTTGGCATGTACGGGCACTAAACCAAAGCTCATGCTTTGCCTCAGGCAGCCTTTACCTGTCCTCTGGGTAGCAGAAGGATCCCCATAATCTCCACACAAGGGACAAGTTCGTTTCGAGGGAGACCTAAGGCTTTTGTTGAAGTGCTGGTGGCTTTAACCTGAAGAGTACAGGCATCGAGGGGAGTTTTTCCTGAGGACCAAGCAGGGACCTAGCATGGCATCATGTCGAGTACTTCCATGATCAAATCGATAAAAGTTCATTTGCATTTAAAATATAAATCTATCTGGATAAATCATATACTGACAGAGAAGCGACCGATGCTTACTGACTTTCTTCGGAAATGCAGCTTACTTGAGCCATTTTGCTTAAGAGGAAGTCAGTTTTATGATGCTGAAAGAGTAATTTATAGGGACAATTTATTAGCTCAACAGTAGTTTTGATTTTTTCCCATTTTAGGGAGATAGGAAGTCTCAGCGGTAACATTTTATGTGCAACCCAAATGGCAATTAAAACGCGATGGATTGCTGTTTCGCAGGTGTGCAAGCAGCATCGCAAGCTGCTGCGGGCTGTATAATGTCGGCGTTGGTGTGTGCAAGCACTTTGTGGTGGACCATTAGAAATGCCGCTACTTCAAATAGCTAAAAGTATTAAATCAGGTGGCGGCGGGGGGGGAGCTCTTCCTCAGCGACTTTGGTGCAGAAGCTGCTGCAGTGATCCCGCTCTAAGGTTATGGATATTTTTAAGGTACAGCAATATTGCATACATTGCTACGTGCATACTAAATCTGTCGGTAAGAAGTTACCCACAGGCGGTGCAATTAGTGAAGGTGGATTTCCCCCAGGTCCGCAGCCCTCCCCTCGCAGAGGCAGGTTGCCACACTGCTGCCGTAATGCCCTCCAAAACGGAGAAACTTCTTCATGTCATCACTGCCGTACTTCTCGTTCATTTGAGACATATCTCGCTATTTTGAATATATTGTCGGAACTGACTGAGGGCTTAAAAATTGGAACAGAGGAAGCGGGAACGAGCAGGTAGGTCCTTAGGAAAGGAACCTGAGAAGCTCGCCGGGTTTATAAGTAAGTCTGACGACCCTTAATGTCCCAGTGAAGGCTTTGCAATGGATTGCGTCACTTCCACCGCTCAGAAACTCCATTTTCGGCGTTTGCAGGGGAGCCTCGGGCTGGGACAGCAGAAAGGGGCGGAATAACCTGGCCTAACGCCGAACCCTTTACTCGGGCGCCTCGGACCCCCGCGGGAAAGTCATTCCCACCGCACTGTTCAAAGCAGGCGGCAGCGTGCGGGTGCGAACCCACAGCGCAAAGCCGGCAGGTCCGATGTGCTTCCGCAGCAAGATGTGCCCGGTGAATCCGCGCAGGAGCGGGCGGGGCGGGGCGGGGCTGCCGGTGCTCCCGGGGGCGGGGCGGAGCGGAGCGGAGCGGCCGCTCCCTGGCGGCGCGGCGCGGTGCGGAGCGGGCCGGTGCGGAGCGGCTGGGCGGTGTTTCCTGGAGGAGCGGCGCGGAGCAGCGCGGTACGGAGCAGCCCGGTACGGAGCAGCGCGGGTGCGGCTCGGCGCGCACCTCCCGCTGGGCAGCGGCAGCGGCGAGGAGCGGGCGCCACCCAGGGGCCGGGGGCTGCCTGCGCCGCTGCGGGGCGGGTGGGGGGTGCCGGGAAGGGCTAACGCGATTAAAATATTGATGTAGTCGCAAAAATCATTCATTAAGGCAATTTAATCTTTGCTATTAAATGTCCTTTCAATTCATTTGGGGTAATTAAGATGCAGTTAAAGTGATTAAATTCTAATTACTTATGCTAGACAAAGAAATATTCGTCAGAGTAATATGGTTAACTAGAGACCCAGCTAAAGAAATGTAACATTTACTTTACATGATATCACAGGAAAATCGGGTGGTTTCCTCTGATTGATCCACTTAGCAATATATTCTGTAACGGTGATGTCAGCTCACTCGAGTGGTTACAGATCCATCAACACTGTAAGTTTGTGTAAACCCGTGAATCCCAAATTGTTGAGTCAGTGCTCCTCAGTCAGATTCACTTCATTATACCAGAGGCAGCAAATTAAGGTCACTAATTTTAATACAATGCACATGAGCGAGATGTTTACCATTCAGTCTCAGCTGGGATCTATAAGTTGGCAGGCTGATGTCAATCTGTGAACTTCCCATATAGAAACATACTTTGATCTCTTTTCAACAAACAGAAGAGGAGTATTACCTGGGCTTGAGACGGGGAAATAACATACACATCAAATGACTTCTGAGTAGATGGATACCCTCACATTCTAAATAAGCGTAAATACAAATCACTAGAGAGACAAGTGCAAAATGCTGAATGCCAGGAATAACAAGAAATAATTTAGTGTGGGTTCAGACATTTCAGAATAGCCCATACTCTCTACAGTTAAAAGGGGAAAGTTTGGGTCAGCAACCAATGAGCTGTGTCACCCATGTAGGCTTTCATCACTCATGTGAATGGCCTTATCCTTTGGTGGCTTGAAGCTTTTGGGAATACTCTTCACAGCATCGCTGCTGTCCGCTAACTGCTGCAGCGGGACTGTATGGCCACCAGCCGCCCTGATGTGCAAAGGCTCCATCTCACGCAGCACCTTTCCAGAGGGATCACGTCTCCCTAGCCTCTTTGAAGGCCCAAAGGCAGTGATGAGCAGGATGGGACAGTGTGGGGGACCACCAAATGGTGATGTGCTAGGGTGAATGGCACACAGCACCTGTGGTTATTCATCCAGACCAGACAGATTTGCTTGCTTTTTGCTCATGTGGTGAAGCCTGCTTGCAGGTAGCATGTGTCTTACAGACCCCTTATCTTGTTCTCATATTGCCCCAAGTAAGAAATTTTTGACAGTCAGGAAAGATCTGTCATCTGTGTGTCTCTCTGCATGCTCCAGAGGTGTTATTCACACTGTAAGGATGGAGCTTATCATACTTTATTATGTATTGTCATCACCATGAATTTACCATTTTTTGGCTACTTGCTTCCACTGAGCTGTCATAGCCAGTGTGATTAGGACTATCTCTGATGGCCGAAGCAGTTTCAACCTCCTGTAGTAATCCTGCTGCCTTTTCTACCCAAAGGTAGAGACTCCCTCAGAAGAATATCCTCCAGGATATTCTCTAGCTTGTACCAGTGAAGAGTTATCACTCTCTAAAAATGTCATTGGCTATTTTGTGGTGTTTCAAAACTAGCAGCAGGTGCTCGGTCTTAGTGGGAACAATTCAGACTATAGCTCTGACAGGTCCCAGCATTTATAGACCTAACACAATAGAGATTAGAAAATACATGTAAGTAGAGAACTCTGAAAGTGTTTTTATGTCTCTAAGACATGTCCTGTACACATGAGGTTTGGATAGCTAAAAGACTAGGCTTTGCAAGAGGAGGAGGAAAAGATGATCATCACGAAACTTTTGAGAACTCACTCAAGTCTGTCTAAAATGTCTCTTATTGCACATGCAGAAATGCAGAGCTTTTGTTGGCACTTCTTTGAGCTGGGCTGACTCATTTCTTGGGTTTTTCCCCCTCAAGGGAAGGGTGACTGCTCTGAATCCACAGCAAGGAAGATGTTAGCTTGTAAACTCCTTTCTGGGAATCTTGAACTGGAATCTTTGAGAGAAGCATCAAGCAGTTGGTTATTTTTCTCCTACCTGTCTGAAGCAAATATAATGCTCATGGATAGTAAGGGTGAAACAGTTCTGAAAACTAGGTCAGTCCAGTGAAGGTGGTAGTGAAAGCCCCAGAGCTCAGTGCTGAGTTCACCTTCCCATGTGAAGCATCAGAAAGTACCTCCTCAGGCAAGACAGCTGAGGTCCATTTAGCCCACAGTCCTGAGAGCTCCCCAATCCTCTTCGTTCCCCAAAATGAACACTTCAACTACAAAATGGATTCCTACAGACTCTTTCTGTCTATAGCATCCGGCTCAGCCTTCCACCCACAGTGCTAATTCGTGTCAAATAATGTGTCAAATGTGATGGAAATTACTGTGGTGTCAACCTGCTCACGGGGAGCCGAACCAAGACCACTGCCACATGTCATACAGGGCACTCAATGGCCATCAAGTAATAATGTCTTGTGGTCAGCAGTGACCCGGGCAAGAGCTGGAAACGTGACCTGTCACCTCAGGGTGAAAGGCCTGGTGGCTGCTGTGGCCCTTTGGAGCACATGGCCACTGCCTCAGCCTGTCGGGTGTGTGTGTAAGGGCATGGCTCGCTTGGTGCCAGGTCTGAAACCCCCTAAATCCACCTCCTTCTTTCTCAGGATCTGCTGCTTTTCCATCCTGTGTCTGAGAGCATGCGCTCAGTGACGGCGGCATGGTGGGCCACCAGCTGAGCCATGCCTCTTGCAGGGAGAGTGGTCAGTGGTCCTCTGCCCTCACAACTAGCCACAGAGCTTGCAGCGAGGTTTGCCCAAGTTGGACTTTCCATTCCCTGCTCCAGTGCAAATCTTCCAGAAAATAAGCCAGCAAAACTTGTGGTGGAATTTTATTACATGCCCAAAACAAACCAGCAGAAAGTAGGTTTCTTGAGAGTGTTACTGGTTTCATTCTATGCTTTAGAATTTTAGAAAGGCAAATTAGTGTTTGCCACATACAGCTAGGCACACGTGTATGTACCATGTGCTCCTGAAAATTGATTTATGGTAATCAAGGTTTTTCCTTAGATTTTTAAAAAGAAATCCAGCCTCTAGGGATGAAAGACTAGATCAAGTGTCAGGGTTAACACCTGAGCTTACTGTAATCTTGACTTTTAGACTGACAGAACAGCGTAGTTCACATCATAGGTGGGCAAAATCTCATCCTTCACTATCTCATCCTAAAGATGCAATTAGTGCGTTTTCACAGGGGACACGATCCTGCTCACACCTCTGGCAGAGCAGGACCGATCCCGCCGTGCTGCTCACAGCTGGGCACTGCAGAAGAGCAGCGACAGAGGGGGCAGCTGCGGCAGCGAGAGCCCAGTTCTGCACCACGCACAGGCAGCTGGGCCTCAGTGAGATGTACAGACCTTATGAGGTTTGGCAAGTTAGCTCGGCCAAATCCCTCGGGTGACTTAGAAGGAACAAAGGGAGACAAAAATAGATTGATGGACTGTATCAGGAGAATTGCAAGTGTCAAAAATATCTGTTGCTCAGGGCAGAGGAAGATGGAAGTGACTGGAAGAAGCCAGAGTTCAGCAGTGGATTTATAAGGCTCCTTCTGGCACTGGTAATATTACATTGTCATATCTGCTCGTGTGTTGCCAAAGTCAGAGTGACTCTTTCTTTATCCTCCGCTTCACTTTTTTCTTAACCAGACTTTCTTAAGGCTTGTTCACAAGGCATTGCAAAGAGCATCGCTCAGCTGGGGCAGCCCAGAGGCAAGGAGCACGTGTGGCTGCACGGGGAGCAAGTGCAGCATGTGAGCAGGGGTGCCGTGAGAGAGGTGCACAGCACCCTGCAAAGCGCCTGTGTTCAGCTTCTGTGCTGTGGGAGGGGGTCCGCTCACAGTGCTCACGGGCAGGGCCATGGGAAGGGTGTCAGTGCAAACTACTTCTATTATCTTCTGCCGCGTAAAATAAAGATCCTTAAAAAGGCATGTGGTAAACAGTTTCGAAGACAGGCTTGGGTGTTTTTCTAAAAGAAGGTTTCGGGCAGTGCCTCTGGAGCCCCTGACTTCAGCAGATACCCTAGGTGGTGTTAGAGAAGGACCTGTCCCAGGCAGGTGGGGCTTCTTTGAGCCTGGCCTGACTGAGCGCAGGCTGCTGTCAGCGGGCTGGATGGCGCAATTTGTCAGCCCTCGCAGTGTGAGCTGGTTGGGCTCTGTGCCTGCTCTGGGTAGACTCTCACGTTGGAGCAGATTTTATCCCATGGTGTACATTTGTTCTCTGGCAAGCTGGAAGCTACAATTTATTATTAAAATTGATTGGTTCCAGTGCAGGGAAAACGATCGTAAGGAAACCCTATTACGGTTTTTCATTATCACCATTATTTATTTTTAAGTGCTATTAATATTCCTGAGTCTGGACAAGGCAGAAGATGAAAGGAGGTATCCACCCTTGCTGCTCACAGCCGGAGGCCTGGCAGCACTGTCTGCAAGGGCTCTTTGAACAATTAAGCATATTGGAAAGTTTTTGCCCTCAATCTGCCTCTGAACGTTGACGGGAATAGAGCTGAAAAGGAAACAGCTTTTGCATTGCCTGAAAATGATCCAGATTGTGAAGGTGTTCCCCGTGTCCCCCAGGTGGAAGAAGGCTCTGGAAGCAATGCTGGGCAGGGACATGGCCCGTGTGCTGCTCAGCAGGGATGGGGCTGCAGGAGGGTCTGGGATCAGGGCTGGGCTGGGCTGGACCAGGCTGGGCTGGGCTGGGCTGGGCTGCTCTGCTCTGCTCTGCCAGGGGCAGCGAAGGCCTCAGTTTCACGTGTTGGGGCTGTGCCATGTTCCATGAGGACTGAACTTGTGTGTGAGTCTTCCATGTCTCAGATAAGGTCCCAAATTGCAACTGAGTCAGTATCTGGCTCTCTCTGAACAACTATATTATTAGTCCTTAATTCAAAGCAGAAGAACGCCGACTTGGATGTGAGGACAAGATCTGTCTTAATTCACAGGCTAAACCAAAGCATATCTTCACCTGTTCTCACGGGGTGTGCAACAAGCTTTAGGAAACCAACAGTCTGGTGTCGTAGTTTGTTAAAACTAAAATCCACACAGGTGCAGGAGGAAGGGATGGCTCCCAGCCTCTCCAGGGAGCAGCACGGGAACCTCTATGCTGGCTTTCTGATGGCCTTGACTGAAATGAAGTTTCATTTGCAAAATACTAAAATTGGCTTAGTTGTATCATAGACTGGATAGAACTTTTTTTTTTGTCACCGGCAATGAGCACTTTTTTCTTCCCCCTGTGATGTTAGTAGCAGTAATTATGAGGTCTCTGATACAACAGAAGGTCAGGAGCAAGGCATGTTGTAACTCTTGGGACATTTTCTAAGGAAATAATTATTCAAGAATATTAAATTTCAGGAGATGAGTACAAGCTCAGTAAGACAATGTGTTAAACAAGCTAGTTTCACTATACATGGGGTTTTTTGTTATTCTCTGTGATTTCGGAGAACTCATGTACCGGGTTGCGATCAAAACCCTGGAGGTTTACATCACTAGTTGAACTAGCTTTGTGCCATCTACTGCTGTGACTGTCATTTGTGATGTGACAATTCCTGCTGAAGCAGTGCTGGCTTGGATCACTCTATTTATGTAGTCAGGATTTTGTGACAAACGATGGTCTGGACGATGTACCTATGTGAGAGCTGAAATTTGTGTAGTCTTTGAAGAAGAAGGGTGTAAAGCAGTGTGAGCAGAAATGAAGTGCTGGGCACAGCAAACATTGTCTGAATTTGGTTTGTGCTCTTTTGTGCATGAGCTGGTTAGCAGGGGCAGAGTCAGAGATGGAGGTTGAGGTTGTTACAGAGCTGAGCTTCTGCAGCTGCTTTCATGGGAACTTCTGATTGTCAAATGGTTAGACTTGTACAAAAAATTGAGATTCTGTGTTGATACCTTCTTTGCTTCTCATTCCTAATATTTGTCAGTAAATAACAGGCTATTGTTGCGGAAGTATTTGTAACCCTTGAGTTATCGATGTTTCTTTGAGTGGGGATGCAGAATTATTTCCGTGGGCGCTGATCCCCACAGTGAATGCAGCAGCTCGACCTCAGTGGGGGCTCGCTTGCATGAGGAAACCTGGTTTTCAGCCTAGAAGCTCCACAGTGTTTTAGAAGTCAGGATGTAACTTCAAAGCACTCTTCAAAGGTTTTCAGATAAAAATAACTGTAGAAGATATGAGTTTGGCATTCCAGTCCATTTGATCAATGTGTCATTGCTCATGAAAGAATGTATAGCAGGAATACATATTGTTGCAGAGATCTTCAAAAGCTTCTCCTTGGAGGGGGCTGAGAAGCTGGTGTCTTGGTCTCTGCCTGCCTGGGCCAGCAGAAGATGCCTTTGCATCTCCTGCATCTTGCTGTTTGATCTATGCAGTGGCTATTAAGTACAAAAGGTGGATGACTATTTTTATACCTCCCTTGAGCAATTAAACCCTCATGCCAAGACTGGCTCTTGGTAGCAATAAAATACGTAGGAAGGACCTTTGTAAAGTAATTTGCTGTCTTCATTCTAATAACCATGGAATAGGTGGAGACACTGCACAAAATTCTTCATCTAATCAGCACTGATCTCCACAGAAATCAGGACTAGTAAGGCACAGTGACAGAACATCCATATTTCCTTCAGAAATACACCTCTAAATCAGCATTAAAGGACATTGTTAGAGAAAAAAGGGAAAACAGACAATTTCAGACACTTTTGAAAATGAGACAGAGCAATCTGTCCTCCCAAGGAAACCTTTCATCCTAACAAAATGCTAAGAAATATGAGCTGATGGACAGTCAAAGGCTGGCGGGGGGATCCGGGAGCTGCCCTCCCCGCCCCGCCAGATCCCGCCTGGCAGGTGATCTGCAAGGCAGATTTCAAATTGCAAGCGCCCTTTAATAATGTAGAGCAAAATATAATAACATTTTGAAAGGGAAAGAAGAGATAATAGATGAAATAATGTGAAATTCTACAAGGAAGATTTACTATACCATTGCTCTGCATGTCAAAATGTGCTTTATCTTGTTCAAAATACATAATCATCTGGCCTTTAAGACCACAGTAACATTCTGGTTTCTCCCAATTCCTTATTTCTGAGCCAATAAAAAGCTATAGAAATTAATTGACAACAAATAATAAAGGTAAAAAAGGTGGGCAAGGTTAACTTTCGAGCTCAGTGAATTTCCACTCTGCCTTGCAGGGGTATTACATAGTTAAATTCTCAGCACTTATGGACTTCATCAAAGTGCAGACTCTCAATAATAGCATTTGCTGAGTTTTAACTGACAATGATAAAGATAGTTTCTAATTTCTATTCCTTATATTTTTATAGTCTATAATAAGTCAAAAAATTAAACCGGTGTCACACATCCTCTCCAAGTTGGAAGCTGAAATGAATGGTCCTATTTCCCTACCTTGTCCTGTCCTGCATGCCCTGCCCACAGACACCTCTGCCAGCCCTCTCTAACTGTCCTCCCCTTTCTTGCAGCATGCAAGAGGAAAGAACAAGAGCATGGGAAGGATAGAGGGAATACACCAAAAAAGCCTCGGTTGGTCTTCACAGATGTCCAGCGTCGAACTCTACATGCAATATTCAAGGAAAATAAGCGTCCGTCCAAAGAATTACAAATCACCATTTCCCAGCAGCTTGGGTTGGAGCTGAGCACCGTCAGCAACTTTTTCATGAATGCACGGAGGAGGAGTCTGGATAAGTGGCAAGACGAGGGCAGCTCCAATTCAGGCAACTCATCTTCTTCATCAAGCACTTGTACCAAAGCATGAAGGAATAACCACGAACTAAACCTCGGTGGAAAAGCTTTATAAATAAATAAATAAATAAAGACAGACCAGGACCTCAAGATAGCAGGTTTATACTTAGAACTATTTGAAAAAAATGTTATTTATAAGTCCAAAGAAACCAAAGACTTATTTCACCTGCATTATGACTTTGTTCTAAGACACACACTTTAGTAGGACGACGACTTGCGAAAAATTGAGAGGAAGAAGAAAGCGAAACAGAGGAAGTGAAAAGAGTGGAAAGAGAAGAGAAACAGACCACTGGTGTTACACCTTCACCCATGATCATCTTCACCGTACTTGGCCGTTTAGTGGTTTGGAGCATCGTGAGTTCTTGTTGTTGAATGAACATCTCTTCAGATATGGCTCTTCATTTCCACAGCAATTGCCATGAAGGTGTATAGTGTACCCGTACTGCGTGCACGCCGGTGGGTAGGGACTTAGTCAGGGCTGGTCTTCAGAGAGGGTTGTGCCGTGGCATGACCGACAATGCGTGGAGTCGTCTGAATTCATTTGAATGGTAGTGTGATTTTTGCTGTTTCATGGTTTGAACTTAACCGGTGCAATGCCTGGAAATAAGTTCAAACTAGGCAAAGAAATTTTGAATGGTACCTAAACCAGTGCATTCTCTTTGTTTGTTAAGGAATGTTCAGATTTTAAAAAGGAAAACTATTCCATCCATAAAAAAAAAAAAATCAACTAGCTACCAAAGAACACATTTAATAATTATATTGCAGGTATTTTATTGCAATGATTTTAATATTCCAAAGCTATTTTTACACAAAATACTATGTAGAGTTATAGGTATAAACTAATCTAACTGTATAACATGTAAAACTTGTAATCAAGACTGTTATTTGCAATTAGTAACACCAAATCATTGTTTCTTTCCATGATTGGCAAGAAAGAATGTCATCCGAGGAGATCGCAGCCCCTGTGGGAGCGCAGGTACCGATACTGGGGTGCTGCTGCTGTTGAAGCCAGTCAGCCTTCGTGCTGCTGACTTCAAGAGGAGCAAAGCAAGGGGCTGTTCCAGCCGTGGGTAGGATGGCGTGGCAGCTCTCGTGCGTGCATCCCCGTGTGACGCTCTCCCGGGCTGACGCTGGCACTGCGCAGCACTCTTTGCAAACCGAGCACTGCACAGAAACACAGCTCAGCTCTGCCATCTAGCCTGCAAACAGGAGACCTGAGGCATCTGGTATGCAAAAATGAAAAGAATCGCGAAATGTAAAACCACAGGGCTCAGCATCTGATCAATACTCATTGACATCAGTGAGCTTTTTTTTACCTATTGACTTCACTAGGCAAAGGAATAGCAATAGCTTTGAAGGCTCATGGTCTTTTCCTTTTGAAACCAGTGGAACAAGATCAGATAATGTTGGTGGGAAGAGCCCCGACAGGAGCTTTCAGAAGGCTGAGTCGCGGTGCCTCTGAAGTCAATAGCAAAATTCCCATCACACCCAGATGCAGCCTGATGCTTTGTGGCTTCGTACCTGTGTGCAGCAGGCTGAGCTTTTGTCCCGTGCATTCTTTCTTGCTCATCTATTAATCAGGATAATGCATGAAGTAGTTTAAAGCTTGTAGCTGAAAAGCTTTAAATGCTGTGTTGCTAACAGACCCGTAGAAGAGAAATCATCCCATTAATACTCTAATAAATTAAAAAGAGAAGTGTGCAACATCCACATATTAAATCTTAGCGTTAGGGGAAAATAGACTTTAAAAAACTCACATGTGCCTGTTAGATTTCTAACCGGTGTTTCAAACTACTGTAGTAATTCTACTAGGTACATTAAATTCCAAAATAACCAAATACGCAGGTATAGGCCCAATGCGAGGATTAGAAATAGGTAATCTTACTTACACCCTTAAAATAAAAAAAAAAAAAAGAGAGAGAAAGGAAAATTCAAGGCAAACCAGAATCCAACCACCATCAACAATAGCAAATACTGGGTTTTGGGATGAAGCCCACTCAAAATTCTAGCGACACCAAAGTTAACCAATTTTGTAGCACCAGTTATTTTCCAAGAGGACAGGGTCTAGTCAAGATTCAGGGTATACAGTTAATTTCCAGTAAGTGTTTAGAATACAGCTGAAATATCTCTTTATTAAAATAATTCAAATAAAACCAAGATTTTTGGCATCAAATATTTATCCACATTTTCCTACATTAAACCCACTTTAAGACTGACAAAGCAATTGTCTATAAAAATGTAATCTAATCCATGAGTTTTTCAAGTCTCTAGCTTACCTTAAATTTTAGCGAGCTTTCTTTTAAAGTGTTCCATCCCCACAGAGACATTACGGACACATTAATAAGCTCGCGTATAACGTATCTTATGAATGCAGTCTCATTAGTGTAAGCTTAGTAAAGGACAGTGATAACTAACGTTTTAGTTTTTTCCAGCGAAACACTGTTTTGTAATGTACTTATAGTTTAGAAAAGAAAGCCTTATTTATTTAAAACTTGAGAATTTAAAAATGCAGGGAAATTCAAAGTACATTGCCGCATTTTTTAGTATTTCCTTTGTATTGTCTTTAGAGACTACTTGCTGAAACCAAAGAGAACTTTCATACCAGCATTAAATTTGCACCCAATATGCAATTTCAGGATCTCTGATACACACACAGGCAAGTCCCTGAATAGGTCTGTGTATATATACATGCACACACATTTTTATGGGGGTGTATGTATGTATACATGTGCACACATACATCCACACACACACTAAAACTGATGCACAAGTTATAGATTTTAAGTGTTTTGATTTTTTTTATGTCCGTTTAAGTATATGTAAACCTTTTGGTTTTTTTATAAGCCATTAGGAACAAAACCACTCTTCCCATAAGCAATATGCGCCTCATACTCTGAATAGGCAAAGAACACACTTTTCTTTAATTCTTTTCAAAACATGAAGCAAATAACTAGGGAACTGCTCATTCTACCTGTAAAGCTGTTTTACCTCTGAGCAGACTGCCCGGCTGCACCGACTGAAGCACGGACAGGTTCCTGGTGCCCCCTGGCTCGGATCCTTGCCCTTCCTAGCAGGGCATCCTGAAGGGAGAGTTTCTCACTAACGCTGTGCTTAACTTGACCCAGGAAAGCCCGTCTCTGTTGTATTAGCGTTAGTCTTTTGGTTCACTTCATTCCTGACAAAATGGCAATTAGTTTCAAATTCAACAAAAGGATCTAAAATCTGCCAAGCGGGTTAGGAGAGGGAGCAGAATCTGAACCAATTTGGGAGCATTGGGAGATGAGGCTTCAGTTCCAGGTGACTCCACGGGCGAGAGGGCATTAGGAACGTGCATTTGGCTGGCAGCCTGCATCCCAACCTGACCGCAGTGACCCAACCAGGGGAGGCTGGCCAGGAGGTGAACTGTCCACATCCATCCCCATTGTAAATGGCATTATTAGCTTTCCACGAAAAAAATAATTCAGACAGACCCGTACCCCCCATGTTAACCCCCTCATCGCTTCCTAGAGGCCTCAGCCTCCTCTCCTCACTCAGGTAAAGCAAATCCGACAAGAGCGAGCGAGCCAGCAACAGGGCTTTTTGCCTGAGAATTTGCTCCTGCTCCAGCCGACACCAGAAGCGAATTCCCAGGGGGTGCCCAGGGTCCCAGCCTCAGCCCCAGGGCTGCCCGCGGGCACCACGCTCCCCTGGGACGGATTTCGGGGCTCAGCTGTGGTGGCGGCAGGCGCTGCCGGGAGGGCTCGGAAACACCACTGAGCTTATACCAAAGAGTCTTAGGACACCTCTCCTCACCTGAGTTGTAAACAAGACATTTTTACCCAGAAAATCAGTCCTTCTTTCTACTACTCTTCCTCCTATCCTCCTCCTCTTCCTCCTCCTTTGTACATAAGGATGAAAACTATGCATTTAGCAAACAAAGAGAAAGCACTTACCCTTTTCTATCTCGCTGCGTTTGGGTGCATTCAAAGGCCCAGGGGCTAATTTTGAGACTTTGCTTAGCCTCCTGGTTTATTATTGTGGTGTGGTTAGCTTTACAATACATTTGGTAACTATTTGCTAAAGACAAAGAAGCAAAAGGTAAGGAATAGCTACTTCCACGTGTTAAAAAAAAAAAAAAAGAAAAAAAGAAAAAAAAAGTGTGTAAAGATCTACTATTTATAGTGTGAACCAAAGACGCTACCTCACTCGATTTCCATTGGTGATTTTAATCACATTGATGATACCAAAGAATACCAAAGATTTTTCATGCACGGCCTTGGTCTGTAAAGGGTACTCATCCTCCCTCTTACCCCCGTCCCCCGATCCCCCTTCCTCACCTTCACTCAGTGTGTAACCTTGTCTTCATTCCTAATGGTAATGCTAATAACCTTACGAATACTTCTCTTGCTACAACTGCTACTACTGACGCTGATAAGGATAATAATAATAATAAAGCTCTAGGCAAACATGTTGCAAACTTTGTAAACTCATAGGACGAGTGCCTTGCTTGAACCAAAGTGTTAAACCGCTGTTGACCTCTTTATCTCTCACCTTATACTCTTTGAATACCTCAGCCTGTTAGAAAGGCCACTAATGAAAAAAGGAATAATTCTTCACCGTGGTGCTTTTTGCCGTGCAACCATGCAATGAAACTTTCTTTGATACCAAAGGAAAATATTTTTTTCCACTTTCTTGCTGACAAACCAAAGGTTCCCTCTTCTTTCCCCCAAAGCAGCTTGAGTCCCTCAGCCCAGACAGGCCGTGCATCGCTTTTACCAATTCCTCCAAATACCTCATAGTAATAAATCTTTAGGGTTATGTTGTATAGAGAGTCTATGTGATAAGGCAGAACTTACTAGTTTGATAATTGTTAAGGTTACTTAAAAAAGCTTTATAATTCTTATTTATTTTATAGGGGTTGTTTTGTTTGTATATTCCTTTTATATTGTTTGGTTAGGGTTTCTTCTTTTTCTCCTTTTTTTTTTTTTTGGCAGAACTTCTCTGTTATACTCAAGGAAGATCTTATTCCTGGGAATGTTTCGAAGTGGGTAAAGATTGCTGTCTGCAGTGAATGCAAGAAAGGGAAACGTGGCTTTGATTTCTTTTGTTTCAACTAGGATGCTTTGTGTTTGCTAGTCAATGTTCTTTTCACAGGGTAAAAAAAATATTCTCTGCTGTGATAAATGGTTCCTATTTTTTCTCTATAATGTGCTGTGATTTTTAATTTAATTACATTTTGTATACACTTATTTAATCACTGCTTTAATTTATGACTACGTAGTTTAAAAAAATGTATATAGTAGATTCAAAAATGGCCAAAGCTTTATGTTACAATCTTTTCATTCTTGATGCCGAGATGAACTGAAGGAGAGTGCTTCTCTTGACTGCAGGGTGTATCTTCAGCCTTGTCTTGGCATGCACTTCCACCTGTGTTACAAACACTGCCAGGTTATCCCCCCCTCGGGCCTCCCTTGCCCCCAACTTGTACATGCCAAAATGAGTGTTTCAAGGTAGTACTTTTGTCACTTAGAAAGCAGAAAGGCATTATTAGTGTGTTTTTCCTTTAATTTATTTGTCTTTTTCTAGAAAGGTTGCTTTGTGGGTGAGACCCGCACATCCAAAGAATTTAAAAGTCGTTTAATGTTTAAAAGCACTGGCATTTGTGAGAGACTTTGCTGACTTTTTGTTTTCCTTCGCCATTCGCACGGGTAGCGCAAGTAGCGGGCGTAAGCCTTGGGAGAAAAGCCGACTTGAATTTGGAAACCTTGCTCACGGAAAGGCCTTCGCCAGCCCCCCGGATCCCCGCGGGGCTTCTGCTCCCCAAGACACACCGGGGACGGCCGGGGTGCGGCGGGCGATGGGACGGTGCGGGCCAGCCCAGAGAGCCCTCGGGGGCTTGGGCCACCCGTGGGCCACCACCGTGGTACCCCCTCTCCAGCCAAGGCCCACGGGGGAGGAAGGGTTGGGGTCTGCAAGGGGCAGCCAGATCCAAACACGGAGCTGCGGTTGCATCCAGGCTAAGGGGTGGTGGCAGAACCGCGGTGTCCTGGCTGCGGGTGAGCGGGAGGGACGGCCTGTGCAGCATCTGAGTGGTCTGGGGGCTGCCCCAGCCCCCGGCAGCTTGAGGGAGGAAAAAACAGTTTTGAATTGGAAAGCAAAAAAAAAAAGTAATCACAATGATAATTCTGCAAAGCTGATGATGGCATCATGGCACAGAAAATAGGATGCCACTCACCTGTATTTTATTTTGCGTAAACAATAGATTATGTTTCAACTGAATGTTGTGGGCTGACATGGTTTATGATGCTGTAAATACTTCCTTTCCTCGCACAGTAGCTGAGCTCCAGGTGTACCTTGTTTTCCTTCGGGGGATAGCGGAGGGGTTGAGGGCAGGAAGGACAAGGGCAGTGTGCGAGCTTTTGGTCAGAAGTTACACTTTCTAGGTACATTTTTATACTTCAAGTATTGAAACGGGGCAATAAATACGCTCTGAAATGCAGGATCATTAAGCGGTCTGTTGGCAAGCACTGGCTGAATGTCTGCTCTTCATACATGAGCTGGTGCTGTGCAATGAGTTACATTTCACAGGGAGGGGGGAGACAAAGCATTAGTCTACGACTCCAGCATGAGCCATCGAGCACTGGACAGAACTGTGCTTAGCAAGACACGGTTTCTTTTCCTCTTCCCATAGTTTGGTTTTTTCACAGTCTGTTCTGCATTTATTGCATCCGCACTGTGGAACCGCGTTAGTTTTGCAGCCTGAACCGAACAACAGTGTTAAATGACAATAAAAGTTAAAGCATTGTCTTTTACTTGCTTTGGTAGTTGTTTTCATAGCCCCCTGCCCGCAGTCGGCCCCAGCTGAGCGGAGCCCGGCCCCCCCGGTCCCCCCGGCCCCCGGCCCCGCTCGGCCCCGCTCCAGCCGCCGCCGCGCAAAGAGGGCGCCCGAGACAATCACAGGTCCCAGATCCGTAGAGGTAGGAAAATATCCCAAGAGCAAGAGGGAGTTCTTCCAGAGCAACGAAACAAAACGGGGAAAAAAAAAAAAAAAAAAAAAGTAAAAAAAGAAAAAAAAAAGAAAAAAAAAAGAAAAAAGAAAAAAAAAACAAAGCGAAGATTTTGGTAAAAGACAACTTTGCTGTCATTTTTAGTTTGCCCATTAGGAAGCAGTAGTAGTTTATGCATTGCATCTGCATTTCAGACTAGGTGATTATTGTACCTAATTACAGTTAATTGCTAATATTTCCTCAATCTCTTTCTTAGTCAAGCGCTTCTTCTTCTGTATTTTTGTGTGTAGCGACGACAAGTGTAATGCGCTAGGCATTATTCTGGTTTGTTTATGAGTATCTCCTGTACTGCGTTAAGATTTCCTTAAGTTACCTTTTTTAAGCTTTGCTACTGTTCTCACTTTATGCCGTGCAATATCATCTGCTGTGTTTGCTAAGCAAAAAAAAAAAAAAAAAAAAAAAAAAAAAAAAAAAAAAGAAAAGAAAAGAAAAAAAAGAAAAAAGGAAGTGATGATGTCATCATGCTTTTCAGTGTTACAATGTTTCAGCGTTTATGTAGTCACAAAAATGTAGTAAATAAAAGGTTGGATTTTCCAGCACTTTAAATTTAGACATTTCTTGCCTTCTGTTGTTTCTTCATGTGCAGCCACACGGCACCAGGCTGAGCCGGGGGACACGGGTGAGCCCCATGGGGCAGCCCCAGCTCTCCCACGGGAGAGACATCCCTGGGGGGGACACACGAAATGGCACCGTGGGCCTCATGGCGCTGGGCCTTCTTCCCTCACCCCGTGCCGAGGTCTGCAGCCCCCCGGGCTCCCCGTCCCAGCTCCCGCCACGGTGCCCAGCAGGGTGGGCTCCTCCAGGGAAGTAAGTGCTGAGCATATGAAAGGCGAGTGCGGTTTGTACCAGATGCTTTTCTCTAACTGAGGGAAAAAACATTAAGAAAATAAGTGAAGCAAATAATCTTGGTTTCCTTTATATCATCAAAGGGTATGGATGTCACCAAACTAATTCACAGAGGTGTTTCCTTTTGTGTGATGGAGTCCACCTCAGGCCCGCAGGATCAATATTTAATTGTTTAAAGGGATATTGTATTCCTTTCCTGTCACTGTTGTTAATGCCTCCGCGCTCTGTAATCCCACGGGGTCTTTTCCTGGGGATCTGATCAGAGAGATTACCCATCACTCAGGAGTGGTGGGAGGAGGGTCCCTGGCTGTAAAAGATTCAGCAATGCATTGAACCATTTTCTCTCTATCTCCTAATGAAGTGATGAAGCGTGTGCCACAAAATTTAACAGGTTTTTGTGGCAAATCAGGTTGCACTGCTGAGAGGAGGATTAAACCTTCATCTTTGTCCCATAAATCACAGCATCAGCTACATTTATTCTGATGGATGGTCTGGACTCTACTGACAATATTTTATCTCTGGAAGCGCCTGCAGCCTGTGCCCTGATGTGCAATTTCTTTATCCTGTTAAGCCCAGAGAGGCACTGGGTACATCTCCCCTCGAGCATGATATCTCCAGCCCATGCCATAAACCAAACCATCACCAGCAACCCACGTCCAGGGCAAGCGCAAAGACAAAGGGGAGGTGGGAAGACAGAAATGTCCTCTGTCCTCAGAAGGAGAACCCACAGGGTTTGCTCTCCACAGCACCACAAGCCCAGGTCTGGGATAACTCGGTGCTGACCTGGGTGCATCAGCTCCATGGGATGGAGCTGGCTGGGGCCACGGTGCGAAGCGAGGACTCCAGTGCACCCTGCTGCATGTGGCACCCTCACCCAGGAGAGATGCACACCTCAAGGGACAAAATGCTTTTTCTGGAAAAAATAATCTGGAGATGGTTGAAACCCACCAGGCAGCTCTGAGGGTCACATCCCACAGGCCAGGAGAGGACAACAGGCAGGACACAGGCAAAGCCTGGCACAGCTGCAGCAGGTCCCGTTGCTGTGACCTCTCTTTGCTCCTCCTGTCCCGTATTTCCTTCTCGCGTGAGTCATTTTGGCCATCAATCTCCCTGACCTCAGGCACCAGAGGGTGCAGTGTCCCCATCCCACGCAGCAGCTGGCTGTCCCACACCCTTGGACACCCCCCGCACTGCCCAGGCCTTGCTGCAGGGACAGGCCAGCTGCCAGAAGCAGGCAGGGACACCAGGGTGCCCAGGAGCCTGCACAGCTTCCCAGGTATTTCACACAGAATCACAGAATGTCAGGGATTGGAAGGGACCTCAAAAGCTCACCCAGTCCAATCCCCCTGCCGGAGCAGGAACACCCAGATGAGGTTACACAGGAAGGTGTCCAGGCGGGTTTTGAATGTCTCCAGAGAAGGAGACTCCACAACCTCCCTGGGCAGCCTGTTCCAGTGTTCTGTTATCCTCACTGAGAAGAAGTTTCTTCTCACATTTAAGTGGAACCTCTTGTGTTCCAGCTTGAACCCATTACCCCTTGTCTTACCATTGGTTGTCACTGAGAAGAGCCTGGCTCCATCCTCATGACACTCACCCTTTATATATTTATAAACATTAATGAGGTCACCCCTCAGTCTCCTCTTCTCCAAGCTAAAGAGCCCCAGCTCCCTCAGCCTTTCCTCATAAGGGAGATGCTCCACTCCCTTCATCATCTTTGTGGCCCTGCGCTGGACTCTCTCCAGCAGTTCCCTGTCCTTCTGGAACTGAGGGGCCCAGAACTGGACACAATATTCCAGATGAGGTCTCACCAGGGCAGAGTAGAGGGGAAGGAGAACCTCTCTTGACCTACAAACCACCCCACTTCTAATCCACCCCAGGATGCCATTGGCCTTCGTGGCCGCAAGGGCCCAGTGCTGGCTCATGGCCATCCTGCTGTCCCCCAGGACCCCCAGGTCCCTTTCCCCTACACTGCTCTCTAATAGGTCATTCCCCAACCTATACTGGAACCCGGGGTTGTTCCTGCCCAGATGTAAGACTCTACACTTTCCCTTGTTATATTTCATTAAATTTTTCCCCGCCCAACTCTCCAGCCTGTCCAGGTCTCGCTGGATGGCAGCACAGCCTCTGGCGTGTCAGCCGCTCTCAGCTGTCCGTAGAAGGCCTCATCAACTTCCTCACCCTGATCTGGTGGCCTGTAATAGACACCCACAACAGTATCACCCCTGCCAGCCTGCCCCTAAATTCTCACCCACACACTCTCAACTTGCTCCTCATCCGTGCCTGGACAGTGCTCAATACACTGTAGTTGCTCTCTCACGTAAAGAGCAACTCCACCACCTCGCCTTGCTGGCCTGTCTTTCCTGAAAAGGACATAGCCATCCATGACCACATTCCAGTCATGTGAGCTGTCCCACCAGGTCTCTGTAATTGCCACCAGATCATAATCTCCTGACGGAACGCAGGTTTCTAACTCCTCCTGCTTATTCCCCATGCTGCGCACATTGGTGTACAGGCGCTTCAGGGAGCGAGCGAGCACACCAATTTCACCCTAGGGGGATGAGAGGCCTCCTGGTCTTCATCAATTCTAGAGCGCTGCCCCACTGGTGCAAGCCCAGCCACAACCCCATCCCACTTTGAGTCTAGTTTAAAGCTCTCCAAATGAGCCCTGCTAATTCCTGTCCCAGCATCCTTTTGCCCCTGTGAGATTTTTCCCACATATCACTGTCCAGACTGGTGTCCTATAAAACCAGCCATTATCAAAGAACCCAAACCCCTGCCTGTAGCACCAGTCTCGAAGCCAATCATTTATAGACTGAATTTTTCTATTCCATCCCACGTCGTCACTCGAAAATGGAAGGAGTGAAGAGAAAATCGCTTGAGCCCCAGACTCTTTCACCATCCATCCCAAGGCCTTGAAATCTTTCTTTATTCCCCTCAGATTGCGGGATGCAGCTTCCTCCCCATCTGTCTGGAAGATCAGCAGCGGGTAGCAGTCTGTTGGGTGCGCCAGGTTGGGGAGCGCCCTGGTGATGTCCCTGATCCAGGCTCTGAGTAGACTACAAACTTCCCTATGAGGGTCAACTCTGCATATCGGGCCCTCTGTCCCTCTCAGAAGGGAATTGCCTACTACAATTACCCTTCTTTCTGCCTTTTCAGAGGTGGTCTTGAGGTGTGGAGTCAACTACCTCTTCCTATGCGACCTCGTAGGCAGGCCTTGCACCACATCCTCACCTACCTCTTCTTCAAGATCCAGGGCCTCAAACTTATTACAGAGGGGCACCTGGGGAAGCAAAGCAGGTAGGGAGGGGGGTTGCCCATGACGCCAAACTGGAACTCGTATTTCGTTATATTGGAGTTTTATATCTGTATTGGAGTTATATTTAACCCTGCTGAGAGCATCCGTTATCTCAGCATGCCTGGGGGAGCCAGCTGGGCTTAACACAGGTGCCCAAAACCCAAACACCAAAATGAGCTTCACAGACTTTGTTTGCTGAGCACTGACAAACTGAGGAAGAGCAAGCAGAGTGGTGCAAAACAGCTCCCCCAGCACAGGGAGAGAAGTTTCTCCTGGCTCCATTCCACATGAACCTTTGCAGGGACAAAGACAGCAGCTGGGTGCTGCTGCCAAGAGTGGCCTCATAACACACAGGTGAAGGCAGCACCCACAGTGAAGGCAGCACCCACAGTGAAGGCAACACAGGTGATGCAGCCGTTGCAGCCTATTTACATGTGATTAACCCAGCCCAATTAAAGGCTGCTCAAGCTGGGCCATGCTCCCTTAGTCAGAAGAGCTGTGCCTGGTAAGTGGGTTTGGTGTGTTTTGGCAGAAAACATGGGCTTCTTTGTGCTCGGATTCAATCTGTCTGAGGCTTTGTGTTTGTATGTGAGAGGTGGTGGCTCAGGTGACCGTATGGGATGGGGCAGAGCTGCTGTCAATGTTATAAATTAGCGATAAAGGCTAAAAGCCTAAAACGAGGGCATGGCTAATGAGGCAGGGGACAGGGATGGAGGGACACACTGCCTGCAGGGCTGGGGCCCCAGCAGGGCCCGCCTCTAGGGCAAGGAGGTCCCCAGCACGTACAGAGGGGTGGCTGTGTGGGGGCTGCCTGGGGACTGGGGCAGGCCCAGGACAAGCCCTGAGCAATTTGTTCCTTGTTAGGACATGGCCAGCACTGCAGGGGAGAGAGGAGGCTGTGAAGTGCCCAGCCCCTGTGCTGGGGCAGCTGGGTGGTTACTCTTCCCAGGAGACAATCGCTGCTTGGGTGGGGATGTCACACCTATGCATCTGGGAGCCAGTGTGCTGTTAGTTATGTACAGGAAAAAGCCCTTTGTAAAAAGCAGTCTATTCATCAAGCAAAATAATTTCCTGCCCAAGGGAGGTGTCCAGAGTTTGATTCTCAGTGATGGTTCTGGTACTAATTATCGCTTAAGGTTAAAGATGATCAGGAGGCAAAATTAATCTTCATTATCAACTGAAGAACTGCTGTAATGCAAAATATAAACATTTAAGTGAGTAAAATCCATGGAGGCTGCTAATACATAAACCACAAGCAGCTCAGGACATTGACTGAGAAGCACTGGTAGCTGCTATGGCTGCATACTCTGCCCTGGGCACTCACTATTGTCTCCTCTGGTCACACAGACAGACCTTTGATCTGACTGAGGGTGTCCACTCTTTGTTCTGGTGTCCTCATAAACAAAATACAAGCTGAAACTCAGCACCTGCACCCCCAGAGCAGCACTGCTTAGCCAAGGTCTGGCTGCCACTTCATCACTTGTGGGGTGACCTTGCACAGGTAGGCAGGGCTGCCTGAAAGAGCTGCTGTGATGTACACGAAGGGTTAACCACTTCTTCCCCTGGTAAGGGTGAAAAGGCTTTCAGATGTTGGAAAGTGGAAGCCGAATATAAGCTGGAAGCCACTGGCCACGCAACATCACATTTGTGACCATGGTCAAAGCTTTTACATCTCTGGTGTCACCTGCAGGCTTGGGCTCCTGGACTTGTTGTTGCTGTCCTGGAGACCTGGCACTTAAGTGTTTCTCCTGCTGGACAAGCACAGTGGTTTTAACAAGTTGCTCAGCGCATGCTGGGCACAAAGCCCCATGGTTTGGTGCAGTGCGACTCTTGCCTACTGTGCTCAGAACAAAGGTGCTGGGTGAAAGGCAGCAAAGCATCTTCCTGGGAGCTTCTCTTGGCAGAGGATGCTTCCAAAATTTGCCAGTGATGTTGCTCTGTGAGGAGTGGGCACTGTGAGGCAAAGGGAAGGCTCATGGCCATGGCAGGAGACCCAGTGAGACCCCTGCGAGGGGCTGGCAGGCAGCGACCAGCAGCCTCTCCCCCAGCAGCGTGTGCCACCTGGGGTGACTTGGCTGCAGAAGCAACTGTGTTCATCACAAACATCCCCGGTGATGCAGGGACAAGGCTAGTGAATTACTCAAATTACTTGAATCTCCCCAGTGGTGTAGAGAGATTCAATCTCTGCATGGCATTAAATCAAGTCAGTGACATAGATCAAAGGATACTGCTTTAATCACCTCGTTAGGCCACAGACATCATTAGTTACTCATTATGATATGTTGATACCGGCATTCTCTGTAACACAGTTATGTACATTCGCTATCAGACATTTTTCTCATCAAGTGGGATGTCAATACCTTAACATCTTAATGAGTTACAGTCAATATCCATTGCAATAAAGCTCATGTTTTCTCATGATTTCATCTACCCTAAGGGTTTTGATTAAAATGGCTGCTTTTTCCAGGTAATTGATTGAGGAATTATGGAAATTCCACATAGGAATGAGCACATGCTGCTACACAGGCTCCAAAAACATTAGGTTGTCTCCAAATGCTTTAGAGACTACAAGGGAGTTTGCTATTTTAATATAGATTTTTGGATACTCTTGCTTAATTCTTCTTTCCTAATCACTTGTCAAACAGGTTTAGTATCAAATAAGGTAATTAAAATATCCAAGAACATATTGGAAAAAATGTTACAAGCAAATCGTTGGTTGGCAAAGGTCTAAGAATGAGAATCAGTGCTGCTGTCAGGTGAGCACTAGTTCAGATGAACATGCACAATATTAATAGTAAGGTTTTCTGATTTACTGTGTTGGCAAAATATTAAATCATTTGCAGGAACATGAAAGCGGCCAGAACAAGATGCAGTATTATTTCAGGCTCAGGTTTAGCAAGTGTAAGTCTGCAGAAGTCCCCAGTTTTCCAAGCTAGGGGTGAGGTGGTATCTATCTAGGCAAAGCATTTTTGTTTGTTTGCTTGGGATTTGTTTGTTTGGTTTTTGTGTGGTTTTTGTTTGTGGTTTTTTTTTCTTGTGTTGTTTTGTTTTGGTCAAGTGAACTGTGAAGTACCTTGCCAGTGCAGTGGGAAGGAGAAGTCTTGAAGATTCCCCAGCATGCTGACTGCCTTTTTTTTTTTTTTTCCCTCTGAGAAAAATGTTCACACATCACCAACAGAACAAAATTAAATATTGAAAGGAAGATGAAGTAGTAGTAGCCAGCCAGCAGAACTGACTTGTTCCCCCACAACCGTCTCCTACCCAAATGGACAAGACCAGATTGTGCCTAAAAGGTCACGCAGCCACTGAGGCTGGTTCTCCCTGCCTGGGATGTCTGGGTCCTGTCTTAGTCCCCGTTACACTTCTGAATACAGAATACTTGGTGAAGTAGTGAGGTTGGGCTCTCATTGCCTGTGCTCCCTTCCCCAGGCTGGCTGCAGCCACACTCCCTGGGTTATTTTCACAGACTTTCTGTTGCTAAGGTTGGGAGAAAACCAAATCTGACTTTTTCCCAAGTGTTGGTGTGACAGTGTTGCACAGGGAGCATTCACTATATGCTCGATGCACATCCACTCCTGCTTACCAGTGCTATGGACCAATGCCAGCCCTTTTTCCAAATACTGTCAAGCAAGCTCTGGCTTCTTATACGTCACTAGTTGCAGTTTCTTAACCTTTTCCCCCTGGATGGACTTAATCTCTGATTATAGATGGGAAGTACAGATACGAAGACCCTGATTACAGGATACTGACATGTAAGCATCCTACTGTGTGCCAGACCTTCCACTACCACAGCTGTGCTGCTCCCAGTTCTGGAGTTTTAACACTGATGGGTTGCAGCTGCTGCATTCTCTAGGTAACCCCCTGAGGCTTACCCCAAGCAACTTTTATTCCCTCGAGCTCTGACATGTCCAGGGCTGTTCTGCTGTGTGGTTTCTTCATGCTCTTCCATTTCCTCTGCAGCCAGGATGCCCTTGATGCAGCCTTGTCCATCCCTTTCAACCTTGTCCAGCCACCCTGCAGCCACGGAGGATGTGGGCTCAGCCACTGGAAGCGGTCCTGCCTCTAACAGGTAGGAGGGAGGAGTCTCTTATCATTATCAAGGACCTTTGGCTTGTCACAGGTTGCATGCTCAGCCCTCCTCTCATTCACTCTCTGGAGACATTGTTCATGTGGATCTGGGGGTCTTTTCTGTGCTGAATTCCCAGAATCTGGCCATCTCAGCAGCTCAGTGCAATCTGAAGTGTGCCATGCAGGATGAACAGCAATGCCACCCCAGTGTGCCACACACGAGGAAGCATCCCAGGGTGTCAGGGGAAACGGTGGAAAAGACCAGAACCTCAAGCCTTGAGACGGGGTGAAGGTATTGCTGGACTGTCCCAATATGCACCGCACAGCCCAGCCTTACTGCAAAGCGTACAGACCAAAATCTGCTGAGGGCAGGCTCTCCAAATTATGTCAAGTGAAGGGCTCAAACCAGATGAGCAAGGATGAGCCTCAACTAGCGGCAAAACCTTCTACCTGTATTACCAAAGCCCCAAACCCTCATCTTCTCAATGCTGTGCTGTTCCCTTGGGCAGCAGCCGGGGTGGGCAGAGGCAGAGCTCTGCCTGCAGCCTGGAGGGATCCTCTCCTGCCTCGCTGCAACCCTGTTGTTTCAACCCACTGGGACAAAGCCCAGCTCCACATAGGTCTTCATTTGCCTGCACTTCAACCTCTGACTCCTTTCAGTAATTCCCTTTTAAACAAACCTCCATGATATTTGACACTTCTCCTAATTATAGACCTAGGCTGCAGTTCAGGACTGTAAAGCCACATTCAAACTGCCTTCTATTTTAAAACCCACTTTTTTACAGGAAAAGACAGCAGAGGTTTCCTGGATCTAATTTAAAACCCAGATTAGACATTTCTTTACTGTTTATGGTAGCGAAAGACTGTGGTTGCTGGATTGGTGGGAATAAGAGAATCTGTCATATTCTTAGCAGTCACTGAAAACAGAAAAGGAGCCATTGTGATTCACATTGGAAAACACCGGCCGTTTCCGCTGCTGAGCTCAGCAACCCGGAAAGGACAAACGCCCGGCCGTGCCGGGAATGGGCAGGAACCCTGGGGTGCAGGTGGCTGCCACATGGGCAAGAGCTCGAGGTACTTGGGCACAACCCCTCACCAAGCTGTCTGTGCTCTGCCCAGCACACACCTGAGCTGCAGCCTCAGGTACTCCTTTCCAGGAGTGGATACGAAAGTGAAAGTATCTGGACTTTTGCAGAAGAGCGTGGCTGCCAAATAATGCACGTTGATGTTAGTGTTGTGCTGAAAAGTATATAGAGTCGCCATCCCAAGCCCCTGGTTCATCCTCAGGGCATCACAACCTGGAGGGCTCCCCAGGACCTCCCCTGAGAGCTGGGCTTGGGTTGTCTGAGTGGTATCTGGTGATCTGCCCCCTTGTCCTTGGAAGATTACTTGCTGCAGTAAGGCAGTGTGGAGCTACCAGCAGGACTGATTTCTCCAGTTACCCAATTTGTCTGGATCACTGGAGTCCCAAAGTGAGTAAACAAGATAAGAAATCTGCTTAGGAAATATCCTGGATGAAAGCCCAAAGGAAAAATGTATCTGAAAGTGTTCTATACAAGAAGGAAAAGCCATCATCTTTCCTTTTCATACAGACCTCACCCCTGTGCTTGGCAAAGGCACAGGGAGACTGGTGTTTATTTTGAGTAGGAACGTGTAGGTAATGATGGAGGTAGAACCAGCAAAGGCAGTAGGGGGAAAGCATAATTATTCAGGGTACTGAGGAGAAGTGGGACACTTTGGGGCCTGACTCATGCTGGAGTTAGGCAGAAGGAGCTTGCACAGAAGGTCTCTGCACCCAAGAAGGAGCTCTTGCTGACACAGGGGAAGGGATGTGCTCCTGTCTGACCCCTGCCAGCCTCTTGCAGCCAGGCTGGAGGTGACTAAGCCTAAAGCCATTTCTCAGTAAAGGAAATAAGCACACTGGGGGTGCTGGGAGAGGGTGGCAGCCAGGACCCCTGCTTGGAAGATGCCTACAAACAGCAGCCTCCAAACAAGGAAGGCTTCTGTGCTGGGGACGCACAGGGTGAGGACAGCACAGCAGCTGCCCCCTGACTCAGAGTCGGTCCCTCTACCTGCCCCTTCCCGTCACCAGCTCCTCCCGGGGGGCAGGGGCTGTGGGGAGGAGGTGGCTCTGCGGGGCCAGGAGCGCAGCAAGGGTACCATCCCTCCAGGAGCAGCTCGGACAGGCGGCGATTCGGTGATTCACAAGCAGAAGATGCAAGGGCTGGGTTGTAACCACAGCCCCAGCTCTGTCAGTGAGCTCGGAAAAGGGACTGAAGGTGGATTAGACATTTTAGCTTCTCGTTGTACAGCCGGTATGGTCTAAACTCCTCTGATTCAGATACAGAACCTTTTGCAATGAGTTTACATCTCTAATGATGTGCGTATATTTTATTTACAGGGTTTGTAAAGACTACAAAGTACAAGCCTGGCTGAAGAGCAATCCTAGGAGGTGCTGGGCTGACCCCAGCCCTTGGTCCATTCCCTGAGCTGTCCTGCTTGTGCTGCTGATCCTGTCCTGCTCCAAGGAAGTCCTTTTCAGATGCTCACAGGAGCAGCCTGCCTTCAGATTTACGTGAGTGCCTGTTCCCAGTTTTGTCAGAAGTCTCACAAAATTCTAGAACCAGAAAGCACACAAAACACACCAAATTTATCAGCTGTAATTCTTTTTCATTGCAAATCAATGCCATGAGTTTTGAGAGTTTACTTCATCGTATTAACATCTAGGATTAGTGATAATTGTCTCAAGTCAGTGGAGGTTTGCATGCACCTCTGAAGGCAGAATTAGTGGCCAGTGCAAGCCTGGCTGTGACTGTTCTGGCTTTCAACTAACCTTAGTGGGCTTTGCATCACTAAAGGAAACCTACCTAGAGCAATTAGCTCATAAGAAGTGTCATTCACAACTAACAAAAATTATATGTTCCTTAGTTAAGAGCATAGATGATGTTAGTAATGACGTATTATGTTTATATTAATTTAAGGGGTTGTTTCAATGTCAGGCTTGCTTATGGAGGGTCATTGGTATGAGGACATGCAGTAAAAACAGATTAAAAATCCATGAAGAGTTATACAGCCCTGCTTTTTCAAAGCACTTGACCTTAGAAGTGCTTTAGATTGTTCCTTTCTTAGATTTTGCTTATTTTTTTACATTGCGCCTTGCTTGGCAAACACTAAATTGCAGGAAGTAATGTGCAATAAGGGACAGAAACAAGTTCACTTTATTTGGCTGTTAGTATGGTCATTGGGGTGACGAAGAGAGAATGACAGCTCTGAAATGCTGGTGGAGACCCATGGCTTTCATGTGTTCCGCTGCTGGGATCACTTTGGCATTTGGTCCCTTTTTCTCGAGCTCAGTGCTCACCTGGGAGGCTGTGGGTTGCTCACATATTGTTTGCTGCAGCCTCACCACATCTTGCAAGAAAAATGCTGTCTCTGGTGCAGGCGGGCACCACAGAAGGGGCACAGGCCCTTCGGGAGGTGGCTCAGAGATGGGCACTCCTCTGGACTGGGACAGCCCCGTGTCTGCCAGCAGAACAAAACTGCAGCTTGGGCAGAGGTTTCCAGGTGTTTCTAGGATAAGAGCAATGTTATGCTGGAGGCTGAATACGGCTGCCTCTGGAAGGCCTGTTAGAAAAGCTGTTCCTCTGGGCTCTCCGGAAAGTCCCCCAGCCCTTGCCACAGGCTGGCTGGATGCCTGGGGCAGGGGGTGGCCCTGTCCCCACTGCCACAGCTGGGCACCCCAGGGAACTCTGCAGCCTGTCATGCTCTGAGAGGAGGCCAGGGCACACGTGTTCAGAATTGCAGAAATATCCATAGCTCAAGTACGCATCTAGAGGAGAGTCTGACATCTGGAAGAGAGTCTGACATCCAGTGTCTGATGAGAGCCTCCTGGACACCGGTGACCTCAGCTGCTGGAGTGGTGACACTGGCGGTTGCTGTGTTCCCCAGTCTGAGGACCTTAGGACTCGCACTCATGTCCAAACTGACCTAAACAGATCACCAGTTATCTCCTTCCCATGCAAGTGTTGCTGCTCCTGAGTCTCTGCTGTTCGTAGCCTGGTGTAGTTACAGAAAATCAGAGTCTCCATTGATACCCAGCTGTAAACAGCAGCATCTCCAGTCTCACCAGGCTGCCTGCAAAGAGCCATTAAACCCTTAGGAAAGAGAGAACAAATGGAACACACATGGTACTTGGGTGTAAGTTTACTGGCAGCTTTGTAAGGATTTCAGCCCAGGAGCACTGTCTTGGTTTGGAGCGGAGCAGGTGCATTGCTCCTCAGAGAGCTGCCACAAGCCCGCCAGCTGAGTACCAGCCTTGGCACCAGGGACTAACTAAAACATAGGGTCATGTTTGAACCTTCTACAGCCAAACTGGAGATGGAATGGCACATCTGTGTGATCAGAGGTAAGCCAGACAGACTTGGGAAAACAGGATGGAAGAGAGATGTCAGAGCAGGCTCAGACACCAAGGAGCAGGTCTGGGACACGCTGGCTGCCTCCAAGCTGCAGCAGGAAATTGGGGCAGGTCTGTGATTAGATCTAAGGAGAACTGGGCTGTGCTCAGAGTCCTGCTGCATGGGCTTTTCACCAGAGACAGCAACCTGAATCATCGACAATGTTCACAGACTAGAAATGCTGCTGTGTACCAAAGCGTAGAAGAATTTAATATCAATGTGCTTAATCAAACCAGCTCAGCCTGGCATGTTGAGCACCAAACTGTGCAGCAGTGAGCGTTGTTTCTGCGTCGCAGCACGCTGATGGGCAGCAGCATTGCAGGGGTCAGTGCCACACAGAGCCCTGCAGACCAGGGCTCCTGCCGGGACGTCACCTCCCAGGGCTCATCCACACTCGGGCGATGACACATCACACAGGTGAGACCTGAAACTGTGATCTTAGAGGAAACAGTGGATTGAAAAGAAAAGTTCTTGTTGTTAAAGAGTGAGTGATGGGGAACTTGTGATGTTTTCCCAGCTGCAGACTAACTGGCAGCGTGGCTGTAGCATCTTTCTTAGGCACTATTCCAGAAAAACACTTGAGTATTGCTTAATTAAATCATGTGAGAAGTTTAAAGGGCTTGAAAGTATGCAGCTGAATGCTTTGCTGGAGACTTAATATTAATGCCTCAGTTTCCCTTCTCCATCGCAGAGAAAGAAATATTTACTTCCCATCCAGAGTACTGACAAGCTTAATTCAATCTTACTTGTAAAGTGCCTTGTGGGCCTTAGGGAAAAGGTGCTATAAAAATCAGAATATTATTCTGCACTGCCTGGCAAGACAGCACTTAGCTTTATATATTATCCTAGTGGCAATACATCTCCCTCTGGCTGACAGCAGGAGCAATTAATGTATATAAACCAAAAGAGGCTGTTTGGAAGGCTTGTGTTCCATGTAATCTGCAAACACCTGATGACAAATCTGAATCTGAAAAGATGGAAACGTCAGTAGTTTTAAGGGGTTTTAGTAAAAAGCATGCATGTGTGTGACTTCAGAGCAGCAATGGGAAAAGGGCTCTTCCTCCAGTAATGTATTTTTTATTCCTTATTCTTTTTTATAGCCTTTGCTATTAATTTTTCAGTTTTTCTGGTCTTTTATGAGTTAGCAGACTGTACTCTAACACTGTTCTCTTATTTCAAATTTTCTTGGTTGGATTGAAAAGAATCTGGAACCTCAGAGGCAGCCAGAGTGAAGGGAACCACTGCCAAGGAGGGGCCTGTGAGTGAAGCCAGCATGGGAGAGGTTAGGGTAGGGTTTATTTTTGGAAAATCCAGATTATAATTTAGAACAACCCTCTAATTGTGATTCTGCATTTATACATGTTGAAAATACTGTTCAGGACAGAGTATCCTGAGGAACACACATTTTCCTTAAGGTTCACTGGCGTCAGTACAAATAACATGAGTATTTTGGACATTTTGAACACTGTCTTTTCATGCATTGAAATACAAGTATGCTGTAATGCCTGTTCCTTTGCCAAATGTGACTGAAAAAAGTGTTGCTTCAAACCATTTCCCCAGATAAAAACCAAATAACTGGAAAGTCTTCACTGGTAGTTATTGTGAATCCTCATTTCCAGCCTATATTTCTGCACACTATATTCTGACTGAACTTAATGTTTTTTCCTATTTTTGTCCTCTTTCAATGACATAGTAAACATCAAAAATCATAGCTACTTCTTTGGCATTTTTAATGTTTACTATGTATTTCGTTTGCAATACTATTATGAATTTTAACAATGAATTTTAACAAATTTATTGAATACCTGACAAAGTATTTATAGCAAGTCACGAATAAGTGATTTTTTTAAGTATGAACTCTCTGTCTGTGTATGTGTTTCTGCCCTGCCTTTCCAGGATATGACCTCTTTATGGAAATAACATTTCCTCTTCTGTGCCTGCTGCAAGTGGCACACAATGGAGCCTCATTACTCAACAGAGAGTCTACATGCCACGAAAAATAAATAATTAAACTGCAACTATTTCAGTAGGTAAATACTGCCTTCCTCCTTGTGCACAGAGCAGGCACTGTTCCACCTCTGGCAGCAGAACCCTCTGGGGTTCAGCCTCCTTGCAGACCTCTGGCACAAAACCTGGGCAGGCTGACAATGCTGTTTGTCACCCTGGGACTGTCCTAAGGGGAAGGGGTCAGCTGGGACATGAGTCCCCACCACCTGCTCTGGCTGCTGCGTTGGAGTCAAGGGTGGAGGAAGTTTATAACCAAATTATGCGTCCATCATCCTCATGGGCCCTTCTAGAATTATAGTTTCTATCTCTGCTAGGCAGGCATTCATTTTCTGCTCCCCCCATGTTTTTTCTCTAGCTCAATTAAGCTTGGTTTTATGATATATACTACATGGCCTGGGAGTTTCACGCAAATACTCTAGAGGATGAAATTCTATTTGGCTTCCATTGAGAGAGGGAAGAAATGCAGAGCTGCCCAGCCGGGATCCTCCGGCTCCACGGTTCTGAGGTCGGTGCTGCCCTAGCACTCCTGGCACCTGTGGGTCAGAAAAGAATTTGGGAGGCTGGTGAGGACCATCACTGTCTGATCAGAGCTGATCAGCCTTGCTTTCCCATTCGTTTTCATCTATAACTTAGTGTGTTCTCCGCTTGTTTTCTTCACCTCTGGGTTACACATTTTTCCCCTTGCTACTCCACTACTGAAAAGGTATATTCCCTCACCCCAGAGGAGTGCGAGGGAATATCTGGGTTTTCTCCTCAACATAAACTGTAGCTTCTCCACACACTGTGGCACCTCAAGTGCTTTATTTTGTAAACAAATTTCAGGTTACTGCTTTGCTGGATAATATATATGTACGGAACTGATCAGCATCCATGGTGTTCTTGGTGTTTAAGTAATGGTGTAAAAAAAAGACCAACACCAATTTGGTTGACGTTTCTAAATCACTCCATTTGAAACTTCTGGTGAAAGTTGTTTGGAGGCAGAGTATGTCAATTAGATCATGTGGCTCTGGCTTGTGTAATGAGCGCGGGCTCAGTCCCTGCTAGTGCCGTGCAGGCAGCGTCCAGCCGGTGTTATACAACACCTGGAGCTGCTGCCAGGTGACGCTTTTGGGCACCTACTGTGCAGCTGGAGGGGGCTGTTAGCAGAAGGGGAGTCCTGCAGTGCAAACAAAACCCAGTGTTTCCTGGTCAGCACCCAAAATCTGCCAAGGGAAACAAAATGGGAGCAGCCAGGTGGCAGTCAGGAGTGCGTGGCGTAAGGTGGCAGTGGGTGTGCTGGCGGGGGGCTCAGAGGTGCCCTGTCAGCCCCCTCAGTGTCTGAGCTGCCGCAGCGTCTGTGCCAGCCTGGCTCACCTCTGCCCTGCGCGACCCAACAGGCTCCGGCTGTTGCCACAGCAAGTTTCCATTGCAAGGAGGGCCCGGCTTTCAGATTTTTAACCCTAAGGCAGGTGGATCCAGAAGGCTGATAACAAAGCAGGGATGAATATCTGGTGCTACAGTGACCAGAGCCATGTGGAAGTGTGAGCAGAATGACTTCACACGGCTTGCATCTTGTGCTGGGGTGTCCAGAAGGCACCTGCCACAGGTCAGAGCAGCCCTAAAGGTGCCGCTGTCTGCCGCAGCATCCTGAGACAGCCCGGAGCCCTGCGAAGGCCTCCTCTTCCCAGATCCCCCACTCAGTCCTTTTCACAAGAAATAGATTTATTTAAAGAAACGGGGTGGGGGCGGGGAGATTGTAAGGCTTGGTATGATGCTGCTTTCATTTGCCAAGCAAAAATCTGAAAGAATTAAGTATGCAGAACAATTGACTTGGTGAAGTGAAGCTGAGGAATGCTTTAAACGTCCCACGTATTTGCTGCTGGAGCTGTATTGCTGATAGCTGATGACAGTTTGCTACTGGCTCCGGACAGTGGAAAAAGTAATCTCAATAACAGCAAACAGGGACAAAACCCTTCCTTAAAATCAGAGCAAGGCAACGGACTCTCAGCATGATGGGCTGTGACTAGGGCCCTGTTTTTGAAACGTGATCCATGTGTGCAAATCCCACACAGATCAGATGCCAAAACTGCAGCACTTCTTTGACATTTCAGTTGAGAAGGAGAACAAATGTGTTCTGTACTCATCTTTTCTTTTTTTAAGCGAAAACAATTAACTTTGCAACAAGGGCTTTGATTGCTATCTCTCTGACATCAGCTTTACATTGATGTAATTCTATAGACTGGTGGGATCATTGCTGATTTGCACGGGTGTAAGCAGGAGAACAATCAGGCTCTGTGTTTTCCAGGCAGTGAAGCTGCTTATGTTTTGTGCAAAGAAAGAAACTCAGTTAAACAACTTAAAGGGAAAATAAATTAACCAAGAAATTCAGAGCCAAAAGCAATATAAGCACAGATACAGCTACAATGTTCTAACTTTATCGCTAGTTTTTAAAAAGTACCTAGCCTAATTAAGTAAAGATTGACTTTGCTATAAATATGTACAGTGATCTTTTTCATTTTCAAGTTTTAATTGATGTCCAAAAGTGAGCAATTTAATAACTTACTGCAGTGTTGTTTATTTTTTTTTTAGTCTACATCCTGTACCTCACCGCTTTTGTTTGAGATCCCGGAACAAATGTCAACTTCCCTTCCCCTTCAAATAATGTTATACAACATCAGAATAAATCAACCATAGGGATTAAAACTATAATTGACCTAGTGTGAAAGTAGCAAAGAAAGGACTACCCAATATAGCTCGAGTTGAAATCCTAGCTCCCTCTGTTTGAAGGGAAGTTGACCTTTGTATATGTGCCAAGGATTTCACCATTGATGATATTTGCCAGACATGGTTATGTGGGTTTTTTTTACACAGCAAAGTATAATCAGGCCTTTCAGCTTTTAACTTTTAATGCTTTTTTTTTTGCTACAGTTGCTATTATGCTCTCGCTTTCAGAGGACATCAGACTCCCGAAAAGAAAAATTGTTTTCGTTTAGGTACAGTAAAGCTTACAAACACTATGCTTGGGGTGAGAGACATAGGCTTGGTCTTTATCAGGAAAGTTTTGGTATATGAGGAGAGTGGAGCCGGGTCCATGACTGATACAACCAGCCCTGACAACGAGCGAGGTGAGCTGTAGCATTCTTCCCTATGGACTATACAATTAGAGGACAGCAGCTAATGAAGAGAATTTCTGGGAGCACATGTTAGCTAAAGAAGAAAGAAAAATGAGAACCAGTGAAACCCACATCTGGGTAATTTTCACATTTCTGTAGTGAAAATGTCAGTCTTGATTGACTATGTGCAATCCTTTCTGCTCAGTGCTGTTTCCATTTGGTCTTTACTGTTAACATGTAGCTTATGCCACTAAATAGCTGTGAATATATTAGAAGGATTCTGGCTAATAACTATGCAACTAAAATATTTAGAATGAGACCATGGCAGTTTTGCAATAGCTCTGGTGTTTACCTAATAAGCCTCAACTCACTGACTACTTTAGTAAATGATATGTGACTCCTCTTGTAAACCATGCATGTGGTTACATTAAATATTGCCCTGTATTTAACAATGTGGTACTTTCCTGCCCTACTCTCTTGCAAGTCTAGTAAGAGTTGTGGTATTAATTTAGCCTTGGTGGAATTATAGGCTGGGCTTGCTGCTCCAGCAAGGTAATCACTCCTCTACATAAACGAATTATCCGTTTCATTTATGGTGCCTATGGAAAATTGTCTATCATGTCAATACATGCAGAAGTGTAGCTGTAGTAATTCTTTAATGTATTGCAAACGCGTTCACTGTGTCAGTTTTCTCCTAGGTGCCAACAGCTGCGCCTGCGGGGTGTGATGTATGACAAGGTGGCCCTTTGGAGGGATGCTGGCGCTGCTCTGTCTATGACCAGTGGGCATCTCTGTGAAAGGGGGACCCCTGTGACAGCGGGTGAGCACTGCCTGGAACTGGCAAGTCCAAAGCCCTGCCTGACAGAGGCTGAACAGTATGGTGTCCTGGTTTTGGCTGGGATAGAGTTAATTTTCTTCCTAGTAGCTGGTACAGTGCTGTGCTTTGGATTCAGAATGAGAATAATGTTGATAACACACTGATGTCTTAGTTGTTATTAAGTACTCCAGGACTCTTCAGCTCCTTGGGCTGTGCCAGGTGCACAAGAAGCTGGGAGAAGGCACAGCCAGGACAGCTGATCCAAAAGGATATTCCATACCATAGGACATCATGCTCAGTATATATTTTGGGGGAAGCTGGCCAGGGTAACTGCTGCTTGGGGACAGGCTGAGCATCAATCCATGGCTAGCGAGCAACTGCATTGTGCATCACTTGCTTTATATATTATATTATAGTTATTATAATTGTTGTTATTATTGTTTCCCTTTCTGTCCTATTAAACTGTTTTTATCTTAACCCAGCAGGTTTATCTTTTTTTTTTTTCTGATTCTCTCTCCTGTCCCACTGGGGTGGGGGGAGTAAGTGAATGTGTGTGGTGTTTAGCTGCCTGCTGGGCTAAACCACAGCAGATGGCAGGTCTGCAGACAGCCATGTAGAAAAACTTGGCAAAAGGTGGTTGTGGCATAAGCTGCAGCTGAGGAGCCGGTAGCAGTGGAGGCAGGTGAGGGCAAAGGCTGCGAGTGTGGGTCCTACTGTGGATGGGACCGATGTCCGAGCCGGGATGAGAGGGCTGGGATGTGCTGCCGACCCGCTGCTGCAGTGCTGAACTGTGGCCCTGCTGCTGCCGCAGGAGAGGGAAAGTAAACAGGGCTGGCAGAGGCATCAGAAGTTGAACTGAGTGAACTCCTACCAGGTGGAGTTACACCAGTCATTAATTTGGTGCAATTACTTGTGCAGAACTGTGCTGGAAATTATTGCAAGATAGATCAAGGTATTACCAATAGGAAAACAGCATTGCAAAACTCCAAACACCTCCTTCCAAGTTATGCACTCACTTTCCACGGAAATAATATAAATGGGGTGTTTGGATTCTTGCCTGATCACTGCAATGAGTAACTGGGCTATAGCTTCTGGATATACCTGTTCAGGAGTAAACTGAGAGTGCTGAGTGGTGAGAGATGACCTAGATTGGAAACAGTTCTTGTGCTGCTTTTTTCCCAAAACCTTCCACTGTTGGTGACATCCTGCTGTTTCTCTTGGCAAACGTGTATACCTAGCTTCTGTTCAGGGAATGTCAGGGCTTGCTTTTGCTACAAAAACTTCAATTTTAGTACAGAAACCTATATATTTCCGATTAATGGTTCCATCAAGCTTACTCCTGGGTAAACATTGTGTGGTGTTAGCATTCATCAGTGAACTTGCAACATCCCCTTGAAAAAATGTTGAAAAAACCCCCGAACAACCTTTTTACAGTTTAGAATGAATTATTACAGCCACAGAAAAGTTCTTTGTAAAACAGAATAATTTCCCTCTCTTTCAGAAATTAACGATTTATTCACAAGTAGATCGTTTACTTTTCAGTGCATTACTGCCTGATTAGTCAAGTGCTGTTGCAATAAAACTTAACTGTTATGATCTTACTCAGTAGGTATCCGCTTAGATTGACACATACAGAAAGGGTGGTTAGGCAGTGTAAAACAGTAGCCTTACCTGTCTTCATACTTCTATATTTCCATTACCACCAGTCGCAACTTCAGCTGAGACAGTATTATTCTCTTTCAGAGCTGGTATCTAATTACACATCATGGTTTAGTTACTGAAGAAGCACACAGTGTTTATGAAATATCGTTTTAGGAGTTGCTCCAAACAGAGAAGAGATTATACAAGTTACTGTTTCCAAAGTCAGTTATGGAAAGGCTTAATTTCTGTTGGCAAGAAAGCCTGACTGTGAGACCTCTGTCTCTGGAAGAGCGGCAGAAGAAGTGATTCCATCTGCAGAGGTGCTAAAGCGCTGCTGCCAGCAGAGTGCAGAAGGCACAGGGCATCCCATGTGAGCAGGGAACCTGAGGAGCAACACAGGACAGGGACTGGGTTGCTTCCATCTCCTGTATGTAAACAAGGTTTAGTAGCAAAGTGTCAAGTCCAAGAAATTATTTCTAGTGAGGAGGAAAAACTTTCATTTTGAGAGGAGTGCACTTACTGCTCTGTTGTGCTCATAGTGCCCTCTCTACTTAGTCTTGGCTGTGTCTCCAGGGAGAAAGTACTACTTGGAAAACAAAGGACTTCGAGAGCACACAGGGGATTAAAAAAAAAAAAAAAACAAACCAAAAACAAAAAGTCATTTTACTAATTTCAGTTTAGGAGGTAAGAACATGGTAATAGCTACATATTTTTACTTTGAAAGGACCAATTAGTAGTGAAATTAAGCAATGGAGGTTTTTGGTAGGAACTGTGCGAAAAGATAAATCCCTGTGAGCAAACACCAGTGTCTAATATTAGAGCACCTGGTGATTTACACTTGTTATGTTTGTTTTCTCTCTTCAAAATATTTAGCACCAGGATCATGATTTGTATATTTCTAAGAAAGAAAACTAAAATATTGCTGTTCCTACTCTGTCATAGATCCTGATTTTCCAGTCGGGGGCAGGTTTCCTGTCAGAGTAACTCCATTGACTTAATTGATGCATTTATACCAGGGAGAACTGATGTAACAATACGAGAATCGAGCCCATAGGCCAAAATTTTCAAAAATAAGTATTACTATCTAAAATTAAGTGCCTAATTCCATAATTAGGAACCTGAATAAAGGTGGGCTGTTTTTTAAAAACACTGCAGACGGACAAATTCTGCTGAAGTCAATGGGAGCTGGAGAAGATTTTTTGTTTGAAAATCAGGCTGGTTTATTTAAATGCCCAAATACAGTTATGGGCTAATGTTGGACACTCTGGGTTGATGGTTTCCACTGCCTATCGCTATGTATAACTGTATCAGCACACACAGAGTTCTCATCATGTAGTACTCTGTAGAATATGAGTATAGCCTATCATGTCAGACTTTGTGATATGACAGGCTGTGTTTGGGGACTGAAAATGAAAAGATGAGATTAATTTACTTTTTGATCCTGAGGCAACCCCCAAATGTAACTGAGAGAGGCCTAAGGGCTGCTCAAAACTATGCTGGTGAGAAGCTTTGTGGAGGAACGTCTGCCCAGGCTGGAGATGAGTATAGAACAAAACCTCCTCTGTGGCTCTTGCCATCAAGGTCTTCCTGCCTCTCAGGACAGCATGAAATGAAGCTAGTGGAAGAACTCTGGAAGCATTGCCTTAATGCCGCCCAGAGACCTCTGCATGGCGTAATGACCTGCCTTACCCGGAAATCGTAAGGATGAGAAATGTGGTGTGGGCATTTTTAATGTATTTTTTTATCTGTTTGCCTTGATGCTACTAATATACTTAAATCTAGCTGTTAAATCAAGATGCATGAGGCTAAAACATACTCAAAAGTATTGGAGGCTGAAGACAACAGCAGTGACACAAAGGCAGGCAGACACAGAGAAGACAATTTTCTGAAGCTATCTTTGCTATTGGGGTTATAGGTATCTTGAGAAAGAATTACAATGAATTCTCTTCCATTCAGCTAGACCCACTGATCCATATGTGATGATTAACCAAAAATCAAACGCCAAATGGCCATAACTCCCAAACCTAAACTTTTAGCACATATTGACATTTTAATTATATTGGTTTATAATTCTCTCAATTTCAGTAACAGCTGGGTCTTCTGTTCTTGTGGACTAATAAATTCCTACAAGCGCATAACTTGTTTCTATTTTAATGCTCCTTCCAAAGTGGTTACTACTGGTGACAATTAAACTACGGTTGATTTTTCATAGTTTTTTTAGCACATTTAAAATCTGCTTCATTGCATACTGTAATTTTTAGTCTATTTTTGATGTCTTCATCCTTTGGCTATAATATTCTCCCAAGTGTGGTGGCTTTATACCACAGAGGTGGCAGCCATGTCAAAAGCAGTTGTGCCACATCACTTAACAGACAGTAATTGCCTCCAGAAATCTTGATCTGCTGCATCAGACATCATTTCTTTGATAATTAAAGCTGAAAAGACACTTGGGAATATAACCTAAAATACACTCTGTTGCAGGGACCATGCCAAAAGCATGAAGTGCTGAAGTCCTGGAAGAAAACACAGCCATACGTTGTCTTGATTTACTTTAAAACAAACAAACAAACCAACTTATATTCTATATGAACGAGGCTTATGTGACAGTGCTGTGTCATGCTGCCCCAAGTAGGGATTTTTTTAAAATCCGAAGGCCAGTTTCAGCCAAACTGCACATGGGTAGTGCTCATAAGAGAGGTCTGATGCATTCAGAAGAGAAAGAGGTGGAGTGTCCCTGTTAAGATTTCCATTCAGAAAGAGGCTGCCACTGAAACTCAGCTCTTCAACACCAGAGACTGCATGTGCAGGAGCCGCTGTGACTGCACGGATGCTGCAGCCTAAGCTCTCATGGGTCTAGACACCAAAGTTAACCAGCCATAAGACACAAACTGATAAGAAACCTGTTTTTGTCCCTGTTCGTGCTCCCAGAAGTGCATGTTGGTCTGGACTTGGCAATGCGAGGGCAGCTAAAGTTTTGTTCGCATTTCTAAGCTAATCCTGCTTTTGTGTGATGCTGAATGCAGCCATACACCTTTCAGACGTTTTAACCTGATGTTCAGCTTCTGAGATCAGAAATGCATTGTCATTGCAACTGTCATTGTTCTCAAAAGGTTTCTGAGTGTGTGTCAGCGAATTCCCATGGTTGAAGCCCCTTATGCCATATTTTCTTTGTGTATTCATGCAGCGCTCATTGTTTGGTTGGTGACTGGGAGGAAAGTTATGAGTTCAAGGGCATTTTTAGCCGAATAAGTGCACAAATTTGTTTGGGATGTTTATCCTTATTTTGCTTTTAATATTATACATGAAATATCATTGAATTAGATCTACCCATTCTCAATTTTGTGTTCTGCTTTTTTTCAGGTGCTATATATATATCTGGTCAAAAGGGAAACCATCCTTCTTTGTCTGAAGAACAGCCAGAAATGAAACATGTATCTTAGACATACCTGTTGCTCCCTGGGTCCAGATATGGTCTCGAGAGGGGAAGCTGACCCTGAAATCTCCTATGCAGTCACAAAGAACAGGACTCTGCACACCAGACCTGGCTTACTCTTGTCATATCCCTTAGAATTTTTTTTTTTTTAATGATTAGTGGTTTTCAGGCTGGCACCTGCATTTTCCATTAGCTTGAAATCCTAAGAAGAACCATGAAGTAATGGGAAACTGTGCACTTACTATCTGGCTCATTAATTAAGAAAACACTATGGAGAAAGTGCTTTGTGAGAGCATTTTCTTGGAAGCTGGGCCTATTTGTGTCTGGTGAACTGTTTAAAAAGTGCCAAAGTGAGACTGAAGCTTTAAAAACTATTAAAGAATACTATGTGAAGCATAACAGTTAAATAGATACAGTTGTAGTTAAAAGTAGAAAGGCAGGTTTTATTTTTGACTGTAAAACCAATATTAGAACAAGCTACAAACTAATTTACAATGTCTTACAGCAACAATTAGTGGCCTAAAAGATGTGACTTCTCATTAGGATGACTATCAGTGGTAGGAGTATCTGACAGGTGGCTGAATCATGCTCAGTGTAGTCATGCTGATCTTCACATGTACATGCATCTACCCCATTTATTGCTCACTCAAATTCCTCCTTTTATAATTCTGGATTGCCACATTTGCAATTATATTGCATCCGGTGGAGAGCTCTGAGATCTGTAATTACCAAATACATCTACAGCAGTCACACAGCAACAGAAGTGACACTCCTGTACTCATGAATGTAATATCAAAGCACCGCATGTGATATCCTCCTACTTGCCTGTGTCGTTCAGGGTACGGCTGAAATGAGACGTGTTTACTGAATAGTTTATTCTGTGAAGAATCCTTCCAGTGTAATGATGCACAACTGATAAATGAGAGGGGGAAACAGACTCAGTTCATATGAGCCAAACACCATAGAATTGAGTTGTTCTGGAATTTTATGTTCTTTGCAATATCTTCCGTGGCTGCTTGGCCACCTGTATATGCATCTGCTGGGATCCTGGCACACCAGAAAATGGAGGGAGTTGACTGACCCATGAGCATCGTTTCTCTATAGAAAGGGCAGAAGATGTTCATATTTATAAATTGCCTTGTTGTCCGGAGTGAGTGCCCCCCATAGAGCTCAGTCTGTAAGATGGAAGTGTTTGTAAACAATAATCACAGTGGAAGGGAATTGCCAGTGTAATGACTGGAGGTGTCTGTGTATATCCCAACTACAGGACCACGTCAAAGCAAGAGGGGCCTGTATCATCCCCTCTGTCTTTCCTGAGTCCAGCTCAGAGCAACAGAGCCGTCTGTGGGGCTTCCCCTGGCCATAGCGCAGTCTCCAGGTGGGCTTGGGTGCTCCACTGGAAGTGGAGAGACCCATTCCCTCTGCTGTCACCGGGCCACTTGGCATGGCTGTGGGCCCCGGGTGACAGAGGGAGCCCTGCCACTGCAGCAGCTGGTTCCTCGTTCTCTGCGGTGGCATCAGCAGCGTGTCCTCGCTGGCCGGAGCAGTCTCGGGACAGGGCAGCAGCTGCGGGAGGTTGGCACTGAGCGGCCTGCTCTGCCAGAAGCCACACGGGCCTCGAAACGCGGGATGGTGCAGGCCTGGCCCTTTCGGGGAAACTTGAATTTCTGCTGGATTAAGTTGGTTGTGTAACCACAGCCCAGCTGACTCCGTTGTTTCTCCGCACTAGTTACCAGTGAGCTGCGAGCGCCAGGCCCAGCGCTGCCAGGCAGGGCGGTCAATGGGCTGTGAGGGGAGGGCGCCAGGGACACAAACGAGGCCTTGTCGCCTCTTTCGCGGCTCCTCTGGCCTGAGCGGGCGGGGACGCAACCTCCCGCGGGTCCGGCAGTTCGCACTTCGAATCGCCACTCGGCGGGCGCCTATATGTATACGTACATAGATCCCGACGGCGATGAGCGCTCGCTCGTGTGGAAATACGGGGGTCCGGCGTGAGAGCACCCGTGCAGCCGCACCGGGCAGGGCGGGACAGCCGGCAAGCGGCTGACAGCGGTGTGGGAAGGCCCTTCGCGGGAGCGGGCTGAGGGGCTGCGCCAGCCCCCGCAGGAGCGGGGTGAGTGAGGGGCCGCTCTCCTCCACGGAGCGGGACCCCCCCGTACTTGCGGGGGGAAGGCAGGAGGAGACGATGCCGTTTGGGTGACCCGACAAACGGCAGCGGCGCGGTCTGCAGCGGGGCGCTGCGCCGCCCGGGCCGCGCACCCGCCGCCGGGCCGGGCCGGGCCCGCCGCCGCCGGCAGGCCCCAGCCGGGTCTGTTGCCACGACAACCGAGTTGCTCGGCGGGCGGGCAGCCAGGCAGGAAGTGCGGGCAGGGGATTGGCCGCCGTGGGGCACGTGAGGCGGGCGCGGGGCGGGGCGGTTGGACCGGCCCGGGGGCCGGATGAGCGCGGAGCGGGGCGGGCGGGGCGCGGGGCGCTGCGGTGCCGGCTCCCGTACTCTCCCCTGTCGGCGGCCGGCGAGGCGAGTCCGCCGCGGCCAGTCCTCCGCGGCCGAGCTGCCCTGCTGTGCCCGCCGGGCTGTGATGTGTGTGCCCCGCTCGGCGGGAGGCGGGGAGTGCCCGGCGGAGAGGAGGGGAGTTAGTCAGCGGCGAGGAGGAGGAGGCAGGGCGGGAGGCAGGGCCATGGAGGGCAGCGCTCCGCGGCGGCGGGCGGCGCGGGCTGTCTGACCGGGGCGAAGCGCGAGGGGCACGGCCCGGCAGCCCGGGCGGCAGCGGCGGGGCCGGGGATGAAGGTGCCGGGCAGCCCCCCGCCGCCAGCCGCCGGCCGGTGACGGGGCGGGGGCCCGGCGGGCCGCTCGCTGCCCTCCTCGGGGCAGGCGGGAGGGAGGGGACTCCGGCCGGGGTGCCGTCGCCCGGGGCCGCGGTGACTCAGAGCCGGCGCGGCCGGGGGTGAGCCGAGGTCTGTTGTTGTGGGATTTTTTTTCCCCGGCAGGTTATAAATAGCCCCGCGCGGCGCCGTGTCACGGAAGGACACGCTGGCCGGGCGCGGGGAGAGGCCGCCGCGCTCCGCCTGCTGCCGGCGGGCACAGCTGCGAGCGGCGGGCCGGGAGAGCCCCCGGCGGCGCGGCCGGGCCCCCGCCGCTCGGTGTTGCACACGGCGAATAATTGATATCGCTTGCGGGAGGCAGCGGCGGCCAGTCTGCGCGGGGAGAGCGGCAGAACGCTTCGGCTCCTTCAGACCTCTCTGAGGAATCGGAGAAAATGAAGCCGGAACGAGGTAAACGGTTTATCAAGATATTTCTGTTTTTGTTTTGCTTTGTTTCTAGGAGTGGAAATAGCCCTGTATTTCGTTTCGATGTTATCGCTCTATTTCCTTATCCCCTCCCCTCTCATCTTTTGGGGTGGGAGAGAATCCAGGTACCTGAGTTCCCCTCGGGAAATGCTAATGATCGTGTGAAGGTACCTTCGGAGCTGATTAACAGCCCCACGTCCTGCCTGCCCTTCGGCGTTCCATTGTCTGGGCTGGGTGGAAGGGAGACAAACACCGGAGCAAACTGCTTTTGCTCTGGGAATGCTGCAGTTTGCGTGTCAAGTACAGTCGCCTTGTTAGCACAGAACTGCAGTGCTGGGGCGAGAGTCGGTCAAAGGCAAATCGGCACCCACAGACAATGCCAGCACATGCACAAAAATGTCAAAATGTAGCTGAAAAATACCCTGGAAATAACCACAGCTTCCCTCTGTGTTGTATAACCTAGCAGTGTTTTTTGTTCCAGTTACAAAGGAGATGTATCGTAACGAGCGTGCCGAAATAGTAGTTTTTCACGGTCGTTTGGTTACTGTCTTGTCTGGATTACTGAAATCTGGTTTTACAGAAAAATAGACTGTCTATGTTTATGTTGATAACCCTTCAGCTCTTTGGCAGTATAGCAACAGCTGCTGATGCCCCTAGAGTTCAAAATATGTCATGACTTCTATTTTGATCCACACGAGCAGTGGTTATTGATTCCTTTTAGTTAAGGTAAGATTAGCTTTTTAAACAAATCTTATGAGTGCTCATCGTACAATTCTGAGTGTTAACTAAAAAAAACCCCTTGCTTAGATATTTGAGTTTCTTAAAGTTTTGATGACTGTGTTGTTTACTTGGTTGCTTTCAGTTTTAAAAACCTTCTGTTTGTGTTATAATCACTTCGGTGTTTTGAGAAACGCTTTAATGTATCTTAGATATTCGCGTGTTAAATACTAACACTTACGTGACATAGACATCTTAATTAGGTTTGTTAATGACATGTTTGCTAATAGTGATACTGCATAAATGACCACTCAGGTGGATTTCTTGTGTATATGCTGTAAGGATTATATGGTGTGACGATTGCACAGATAGTACGGAAATTATTGTAAACATGCATAAATTAATGGGGTTTAAGTACTAGGGATTTGAAATGGGCTTTTCTCTTTGCTTTCTTCCTTGTTTCTTAACTGCTTAAACCTTCACCTGATCGATTGCAGCAAGGCAGGTTGTTTTTGAGAATCTCCTACCATGTTAATACCAGACGTCGAAGTTTGAAAACTGTGTCCTGTCAAGGTGGAAAAAATTTCAAAATAGCCAGGTAAAACCCAAGTCAATGTTTGCAGCTTTAAAATGTTCCGCTGTAGCAGTTCAAAACCTCTATAAGGCCTTTGTCTATTATTTTCTTTAATTTTTAGGCAGGAAAAGTTAGAACGTAGGAAACACCTTCATTTGCCTGATAAGTGATCAGATGCTTTTTTTAAACCAATGTGGTGTAGAGGGAACCAAATTTATAAAGAAAGCAAGTAATTAGGTGGTTGATGTTGTGGTGTATTTTTTTTTTTCCTAAGCTGACAGTTAATAAACTTGAGATTATTATCTGTCGTAAAATGTGTATCACAAAGTGACTGAAACCCTTGAGAAGTAATGTCATGAAGTTCTTTTAAGATAACTAACAAAATCTTGAAAAAAATCATGGATCTTGCCAAACACTGGAGAGTATCTCTAGCCATTTTAGTAAATACCTCTGGCTTAGCTGTGTGCTAATGTAATAGAGCGATACCATGCACAAAAGGGGCTGTGAAAGTGCTGCCTAAATGCCACATGCGGCCCAGAGACTCTTAGGAGGCACGAATCATGCAAATGTTTACTTGTGCTGCTTTCTGCATAGCAGCTGCACCACAGGATCCAAGCAGCCAAGTGTGCAGTCACCTGCTTCCAAGCGTCGCAAATTAATGGCAAAGGCCAGGGGAGAAGCAGATCACTCAGCTTGTCAGAGTCTTCACCCTCAAAATCCTGAGAAGACTGCAAATCCACACACCAAGTGAAACATAAGGAAACAGACTTCAAAAGACTTGAAATGTTTTGGGCTTTTTTTTTTTTTCATTCTTACAAGTAATTATATCACAATCCATTTGGAGCAGAGAGATACAGTTCTTGTAGTTAGAATTAAGCTTAAAACTATATTTAATAGGATTGTAATGCCTAGGCATGTTGGGAGAAGATATGATTTAGCCTTTGTCATATGACCAATAAGATTCTTGTTATCACCAGCAAAAATGGGTGGTCCAGGAGAAGAAAGGGGAGATCTAAATGTGCAACTGCTTTTTTAACAGTGAGAAATGTTATAGAATATTTTGATTTAAGGAGGTGAGAGGGATGAGCAGAAATGAAGCAAAAAAGGGAAATTTGGCCCTAAGGTACTTACCTCTCTTCATAATAAGGCAAGTTTGAAAATTACGGATATAAACGTACAATATACGAGAGTATGGAGGAGGTGGAATGTGGAGTGTTGCTTAGCAAATCCATGGAGCAGGAGAAGAGGGGTTTGAAAGTGCAGGTAAAAATGTGGACTTATTCCTTTGCCATGCAAAGGCACAGAGCATCCACAGGACATGTCTTGTGGGCATCGCTTGGGACTTACCCATCAGGTGGGGTGTCAGTGTGGACAGGCAGTGGTTGGTCGAAGCGCATGGACTAAACTACCTCGATACCGGGTCTAGAGAATACAGGAACTAAAATACTGATGTCTGCCACTTGGCTTCACCTTTCCTACAGCGCCATTCTTGAAAGTGGTGAAGCTGAGGCTCCACCAGTGCCAAGAATGATCTGTCTATCTTTATTACAGTGTTTTTGGAGTGATGTTTGAGGTGTGGCGTGGTGGTTTTTTTGTTGTTTGTTTGTTTGTTTGTTTCCCCTTTCTGCAGTAAGAACATATCAGCTTACCCAGCTTTGATGCCTGATACCATCACAGTTCAGTTTCTGCAGTACAGCTGCCTAGTCAGCTGCTTTGTGTTGCATGTTTGGGCCGCCGTTTCCTTTCTCAAGTACAGAGCTTTGCTCTTGCTCCTATTGAACTTCATTCTAATGACTTCTGATCACTTTGCTGGTTTATTGAGTCTGGAAGACAGAGCTAGACTTCGTAGCAGAACGCTTGCAAACTCTTCCAGTACAGCTTTGTTCATAAACTGTATAAACACACTGTTTCACCATTGCAGTTAATGAAAACATTGCATAATGTCAGGGTGATAGCTTACTGCCAAACTTGGAAGGCTTGTTATGTACTCTTAGAGTACACTTGGTGCACAACTGGAACAAATCTTGTGGTTTAGATGAATCTACAGTATAGTCATATTTTACTGTGGGAATGTTACAAGACATCAAAAGTCTTACTATAGTCTAAATAGCTCAGAGTTACTGCTCCTTCCTCCTCCTTCTCCCTTGCTGCATGAATGATCATTTAAAGGAGGAAGCCAGGCTTGTTTGTCTCTAAATGCATGCTGGCTGTTTTTTATCGCCTTATTCTACTATTTTCTTACTTTTTTATTACCTTGCTTTGTTTATTACTCCGCTGTGTGTTCTCTGTGTGGAGACTATTCTGTTTTCACTTACAAATTAAGCAAAAAGCCTCTTTTTGAAGCATCAGTTCTGTCTTTGAGATTATCCTAATTTAAAGAAATGGCTTTCTGTCTACAGGAAAGGAGCAGTCAGTCTGAAGATTGCTTTTTCTCTTCTCCCTCCTTCTTTGCAAGTCAAACTCAGATACGTGCCTCTGGGTCTGTTTGTAGTAACTGGGTTAAGAGACTTTCTTCCACCTCATTTGGTGGTTTGGTATGGAAAGAGCTAACTCTGAGTTCAACAAAAGTCTGTTTACTGTCTCCTGTCGGAAACACAGCTGAAGGATTTCTGGATGTATCTGTGAGGAAAGCTGGAGGAGAGATTAATGAAGATGAACAGTTGATTGAATTCTTCTTCAAATTCTTATGAGGAAGGATAAGGAGGCATGGGATTGGGGTGAAGTGAGCTGAACCAGTGTGTTTAGGAGTTGTGGAGTTAGTTGTTAAATTAGGAGACCTGGATAAGGTCCTTGTTTTTAAAAACAATGCTTAGTGTTATGCCCAATATTAACTCAGTGAAAGATTTTCTGGAAAACTTTTTAGCAAAGATGATGTGCTACAGAGTATGCAGATCAGGAGGTGAAAGCATCTTTCTGAAAAAGGATCAATGGTATTTTAGTGTCCTGTATTGCACTGTGATATAGACACTTCAGTTTTATAGCATCTTCTCAGTGAAATGTCATGAGGCACTTAAACTTTTCTATGGTAGAATGATGTACCCAGTAAACAAAGTAATAAACTGGAAATGAAGTGCTTCCTGCTGAGCGGAGCTGTCACTCCAAAAGCGTTTGGGCAATGCTGCGGGCTTGGTTGCCACAGGTAAGTGCAGGTTGGGTGATGATGAGCTGGAGGTGACGCAGCTCCGTGCTGGCAAACACGCTCCGCAGCGCAGAGGCACGTGCGAGGAGGTACGTGTGGCCAGGGAGGCAGGAAAGGGCGGGGGGTGTCTGCTCTTCCCGTTTGGATTACTTTCAAATAGAACCAGCTTAGTCTTTAAAAGAAAGAAAAACTAGAGCTGTTCAGGATAATAAACCAACCAAGCCAGCCGAACTGACAGGTGGTCAGGATATTACGCTCCGGTTCCATTTATAAGGCACAAAGCCATCTAGCCCTCATCTCTGGTGAGAGCAAATTTGTCCTGAAAACACATAATATAGGGATGCAATGTGTGAGGATAAGTGGACGGGAATATAAGCCTCCCCCGCTTTTTTTAATTGAGGGTAGGGTCTAGGTACTTTCAATACAACTCTGTCCTTGCACCCAAGAAATGGGAATATATGCTCTTTTATTAAATTTCTACTATAAAAGTTCAGCTTGGAACAGTTCTTAGCTTTAAGGTGCTTATCTTTCCCCCAACCCAAAAAAAAAAAAATCTAAGGATATTCATTTGTAGAATTGGAAAATTTTAAGTTTTGGTTTGAAATACCTGCTTATGTTAAAGTTTTCCTACCTGTTCTACAACTTGTAGCTAGTGTTGACAGCAAGGCAGGTCCTCCCATTGTAGAAGTAGCTCCTGAGCTGGAAGGGTGTTTGTATTAGCGTTCAACAGTGAGAGCTCTTCACTGCGTGCCTGTTGCTTAGAACAAACCACACTAGTAACAACTTTGCCATTTTCTTTTGTTTGGTTGGGGTTGTCCATACCAGCTACCTTCAGAGGGGCTCTTGTTGCTGGAACAGATGCTGCTGGAGTGGCATTTAGGTGGATATTTTGGGGCTTGTGGCTACACCAATCCATAGGCATGGGCTATATGACCCTTCTGATCGTGTTGTTTACTTGCTAAAGTGAGAAACTTGGGCATGCCAGCTCAGATCTCTGGGCTGAGGCCTGTTAGATTGGGCTTAATTGTTAAGGGCAGTGTTGAAACTATTATTGGATCTGAGGTCTGCCAGTTTCTAAATGTTTTTAAAAATAAGCTAACATTTATAAATACAGATTCTCATGAGAGATACGAGTTTGTTGCCAAATGAAATTCTGCTTATTAAAATTAGAAATCTTCTGTGAAAACAGAGTAACTGATGGGAACAAGCTAGCTATATGATATTTGTTAAAAGAATTTGCTCTAATTCACTCTTTATAAAATGTTTTTGTTATTTTGACAAAGGTCTACTAATAGCAACTGTTAAATGGTGCTGAAATAGCCATAGCCTATTGGCAACAAGTTTAGGATAACAGTCTGGCAGTTATTAGCTGTTCTTTTAGTCAATAAGGTCTTGCTGTTTAATTGCAATTATAGCTCTAATATAACTGTTTTCTCCATTCTGATGTGATACTTGGTGAACTATGGTTTTTAGATTTTTGAAGGTGTCTCACATCATTGTTTTTCAAAGTAAATTGTTCAGTCTTCACAGGTCATTTGTATTTAATGTTTAGACAGAAGCCAGTTTTAAAGTTTAAGTTATTTTAAAACTGCCTGTAAAATTGCATCATTACCTTTGTACTACTGGGTACAAAACCTTCATGTATCAGTAGGCAGTTAAGGGTGTCTGTAAACCTGGGTGAATGCAAATACAGAAGAGCACCTCTTGGACTTGGGTAGGTGGTTGGACTTTGGAACACTTAATTTCTTGTTATGCTTGTCCAATGCAGAGTGGGATGAATATAGCTATAAGCACATAGCCAGAGCCATGTGGAGTTATTCTTGATCTGCACACATAACTGTACAAAGATTGGAAGAGACATTTTTATAAAGGCTGCTTGTAAAGAGTATAATTGAGTTGTAAGAGGCATGAAAATTCTCTAGCTGTTCTTAACAATTCAGTGTTATTCTGACGAAATAAAATGTTTACTTAACTTGCTTGTATTAGTGTATTTCCTCCTTGTTAAATGGGTGTGACTGGTTCTTTTTGCTAGTGATTGTCGCCTTACCTTTTAATGTTAGGTTTGGCACCAAAACTATTTGAAGTCGCTATCTGGTATTCTATTACTACATTATGTTGTCTCAAAATGCAAAGATGTAATGGGATAGTTTGAGGATGTTCTCAGGGATAATGTGGAGAAGAGCTGTGTGTGAATCAGTGGAAGCAGATGAACTCCACATATGTGAAATGCTGATGATGCTTCCATGGGTGTTCTGAATGGAAGAACCCTTATTAAGAATAAAGGTGAACAAAATAGTCTTACTGAGAAGTGTTCTGAACATTTTTTTTTTCTTTAAGAGCAGTAAGATGAGTTCTTCAGCTTCTCCCATACACATTTATTTTGATTTGACTTTTTTTCATTTTGTGGGAAGGCATCCAATCTCTCTGTGCAGGCATGTAGTACCCAGTAACCAGAGGGCACTTACACTTTGCTCTTAGCAGTGATCAATGCATTTCCCAAAGCTATTGCTAAATATGACTTCTCTGATCCTAGGGGAAAACAGGTTGGATTTTCTTCTGAGGTATAATAAAAAGAGACTATATCTGAAATAAGGAATCTCTGGTTGCACATATGCCAAGTCATCTGCTTCACATTGTGTATCCTGTGAAGTTAGTGATTTTTTTTTTTTCCCCATTAAGATCCCTGGGAACCAGGTTGGTAAGTAAGTCCATTTTAAATGGTGAACTTCTTTAGTGAGACTACAGGCAGGTGACTGCTTATGCTAGTTTAACCTTTTAATGGTGCTGTGCATGTGGGGATTACTTTGGGCCCCTCATGGGCCTTCAGGATTTCTAGGGCAGGTTTCACACTTCTCTGCACTGCAATAAATAAAGCTTCTTTCTCAGGGTGCTGTGCAAGTATCATCTTGTCGTTGGGTATAATGGAGGAGGGAAAGGCAGAGAGAGAACTTCAGGGAAGAGTTGGGGATGGTATTAGCCCGTAGCCTCAGTACAGTCAGTACTGCGGTGGGAGGTGGTGATGGTTTGTTCTGAGGATCAGGGGAAGGAGAGGTGCAGGCAGAGCTGCTGTGGTCAGCACACACTTTTTCAGAGTGGTGGGACGCCCTCTCCCCAGGCAGGTATTCTTCTCCTTGGTTCCCTGCCAGGGCACTGGCCCAACAACATAAGTGGAACAAACCGTGGCTCGCTCACGCTTTTGGGCAGGTCAGAAAGTTTGGTAGAAAGTTTTGTCTGCAGACTTGGAGGGGCAGAGGGGGTGGTTAACAGTAATACCTGAGGAAATGTCTGTGATGAGTAGTTGCTGAAGGCATAACTTCCATGTTAGTGAATTTTTGATGTGTTGATGACTTGTGCATTTTTTTTGTAAAGTCACAAATATCAGTGCATTTTCTTTGCATGTTAGCGCTCAGTATTTACAACACAGCCCCAGTAAGACATCCTATTTACTTACTCTTTTTTGTTATAGCTTTTTCCATTGGGCTTTTAATTGTAATGAAGTAGCTGGACTTGGGGGCAGGGAGGAAGAGAACAGATGCATCAGGAAGAGAAGAGCTTTTGTACATATTCCAGTGACGTGGAGTAAAGGAGTAGGAGTTTCCTACTGGTAGGAACTGAACAGGGACAAAATCGTCAAGATGAGTATGGACTGGGAATGCATGGTTGGGGGAAATGGATTAATATAAACACTCATGCTGCTGAAAGGTAAATCCTTTTTTTTTTTATTCTGCTGTATATTTCCTTAAATGTGACTCTTTAAGCATATTTCCTATGCAAGGTTTCCCACTTCAGATGCCTTTTAATGAAAAGTATGGCTTTGTTTTGCTTTATTTTGAAGGGGAAATAGCTTCTTCCTTTTGAAGCACATGCTATTTGGCCAAAGAAATTTTGTTTACCATGGAGAAACAACGTGTCTGGAGGACTAGAATTGGAGGATAGGGCTGGATAATGATTGCTACCATAGTGGCAGTACTCCCTGTGTAGGATGTTCAGACAGCATGTAACGGCTTACACCATGTTAGCGCAAGGCAGGTCTGGAAGAGCCCTTCCAGAAGTGTGCATGCTGTTAAAAAGTGAATGAGTAGAACCAGGTAGCTGGCTTATGGAGCTGAAGCAGGAGGAATAGTTGATAATACCAGGAAAAACTGAAGATAAAGATCAGGAGATCAGTGTAAATCTGCTAGAGTACACATCTGCCTCATCTTACATTGAGCGATTTAAGTTCACTAAAATTGGTGTAACTGACTATAATTGTACTGTGTTCGGATGCTTTTCGCTGATAGTCTCACTGATCTAACAGGGTTCTGTGAGAAAGTATTTTGGATCTGCTAGAGAGAAAAGGTTAAGTGATGTTGCTTAATATGTATTTGCATGTTCTTTCATCCCATCTTCATTTTGAGAATATATAATGGCCTTCAGTTTCGTAAATGTTTTAAGACACTTTTTACAAGCTGGTTGTTTTCATTTTTACAGGCTGGTTGTTTTCATTGTGAGTTAAGCTTATGGTATGAAATGTAAAGCAGCATTATGATCTGCATTGATTTTGCTTTAAAATTGTAGTGGAACTATTAGCATCTGATAACTTCAACATTTTTAGGTATGGTATTGACTATATGTAGTCTTTCTCACTCATTAAATTTGACTTTAAACATCAAAAAAAGGAAAGCTATATATAAATTATGAAGACTGTGGGTGGTATATCTTATCAGTTCTTTAACGTGCACTGTAAGCATCAAGAACTGACCTCAGCTTTGTTCTGAGGAACTGAGCACCTGATGGGGGAAGAAGGGGAATAGGGTTGTCTTTATGAGTGCTTGCTGTTTTTATAGTCTGCAAATGAATATCTTAACCTAAAATGAATGTTTCAATCAAGGGATGCATTGGTAGAAATGTGCTTTTGTTTTTAAGCTCGTCTCCACAACTAGACTGTGTAAACATAAGGTGCCATGAAGTCACTTATGCTTTGCTCTGTAGGGGTCATGTGTGGATCTCACTTCTCCTGCACAAGACAGGACTGGAATCAGAACTAGTGTTTTTCTGAATTAGCTCATTACTAGACATCCCGTGCTTTGGCACAGCCCTCCAAAGGCTGAAGTTGGGTGTTTTTTGTAATGTGGGGATGATGCCAATTACTGGCAAGTGTCGCTGAATTGATGTGTAGTTGACTTGATACTGAGATGAACCACGTTTGGCTGGGATTTCCTGCTTTGTGAAATATGTAGGACTGCTTGTTCCTCAGGTTTGTGTTGGATAAAATTCATTCTTATCAAGACTTCACTTTTTTTGAAATTTTAATGTGTTATCCTGTTTGTGGCAGAAGTTGCATTAAAATAGTCTGTTTGTCTTGCTTATTATTAGTCATTTTGCTCAGTATTAAAACTGCAAGGGTTTTAGTGGTATTTTAAGTGCAGCCACTTTGTGATGGTGGAATATGCGTTTTAGGATTAAGTTCTATGTATATCTCTACCTGCTACTGTATTATGGTCAGTCACACTAGCAATGTCCTGTATGTATCTTGTGTCTCTACTGGAATTTGTGGAAGCATACAAGATCAAACTGAGAAATGAATAGCATGCTTCAAGGTGGGTTCTGTTTGGAATTTATAATATTTCTAAATTTAGTGTTTTATTAGGCCAGATGCATCAATTTCTGGGATGTTCTTCCACAAATATGCACAGAGCTCAGCTGTGTATACCTATGGCTGGCTTAGGACAGTAAGCTTAAAAGCTGGAGTGTCAACATGCTGTCCTACTTTTACTGTGTTGGAAGGATATCAGGTGTGAAAAGGATCCTTGTGGTTGCACTCCAGTAGCCCAGTGTGGGGAGACTGTTGAGGAGCATTATGGTGGGTAGGTGTGCCTGTCACCTAGAGGCAGCTGCTCCTCACTAAAACATGGTTAGTTGGCCTGTAAAAACAACTGGTGCCTCCTGAATACTGTCTCTGCCAGCCCCAAGGGAATTGACTTGGGGTTGTTACTTCTCTCTCATGTTACCAAAACTTTTAAACATACTGTGTTTACCAATGTGATAAATATTCCTGTTAGCCCTCCCATTCTGCCCATAGATATTGAATAGCTGTTTCACAGAAAATCTGAGTACTTTTTTCAAAGGCTAGGTGGTTGCTCAATTAAGAAAACTTGAAACTGCTTTTTCAGACATCTATGTAAACTGTGGTGTTTTTGCAGGAGTAAATGTTCCATGAAAGAAAAATACTTGGAAAGCAAACTGAGATAAAATATACAGGAAGCTTGCATGTCAGTGACTGATGAAATGGTACGTTTCGCGTATGACTTTCTGTGAGGCAGTGTATCTGTATCTGCAATCTTTAAATGGGCCAGCTACTAAAGGTATCCAACCTTCCTCGGATAAAATGTCTACTTAAAAATCTGGTATAGGCTGTTTTCTCACAACCACAGCTAAATGGCACTGCTGTGTGAAATGCGAGTGGGGGAAGGCCATTGTTCTGTGCAGTAGCATGTTTTTCATGGTCTTGAATGAGTTACTGAGTGCTACTGGGTTTTGAATGTGGTTGTGAAGTCTAGTTTGATCTGGACTTCTCATAAGTTTTGTGGCATCTAATTACAGAACAAGACTTTTATTCTTGTTTTGTGACGTGGTTAGGCAGAGAGCAGGATTATTTTGTGTGTGTGCCGATTATGTTAATATGGCAAATGTCATTTTAGTTCTTTTGGATAGGTAAGGACTGGATGAAGTTGTTTAATGCGGACAACCTGTTGTTTAGACTGCACCTAGAATAATATGTGCAGTTTTGAGACTACTCTCTGGAAAGAATATCATAAATTAGCCCGCTAAAAAACTGAGGAGTGGATCAGAAAAAATACCTCGTGCAGCTGAGCGGGTTCCGAGCAGCAGCGGCCGCGGTGCTGCCGGCTTTTTCCACTCCGGGGTCACTATTCATCACCTCGCATACTCTGCTGCTCGGGGCTGATTCTTCCAAACCGGTGCGGTGTGTGGACACTAAATGTGTAGTGCCAGCGCGCAGACACTCGGCAGCTGTTCCGGGCTTATTTGCTGGTACAGGGAGCGAGATGCCCGCGTGCGCCCCGGGCAGCCGGGTTCTCCTCCGGCCCCCGCAGGCTCCGGGGGCAACTGGCACCAAGTGTCAGTGCCCGGGGGTCAGCGGCTGCTGCCGGCTCGGCGTTCGGCCCCGCGTCCCCGCCCTCCCACGCGTGTCAGCAGTTCCGCGACATCACGTTCCCGAGGCAGGGGCGCGCGTGGCGTAACGCTGTTTTCCTGCCAGCAGCAGCAGCGCTTTAGTGCCGATGGCAGCGCTTCCTGCTGCGGGATTTTCCACCCGCCCCCCCGCCGTTCACCTGCCCCGGCGGGGCGGGGGGAGGCCGGGCCGGGCCGCGGCGGGGGCCGGCGCTCGCCCGGCGGGGCCAATCGGCGGCCGGCCCTGTTGCTATGCGCGCCCCTACTCTGCCTCCTTTGTGGCCGGTGCCGCGGGCACCCACCCGCGGCGGCGCGGCGGCGGGTTCGCTGCGGGAGCACGGAGAAGGTGTGTACCGGGGGGAACCGGGCCCCGGCCGCTGCCGCTCCCGGGCTGGGCTGGCTGCACCGGGCGGCCCCCGCTCTCCCGCCCCGGGGGTGTCCGTCCGTGAGGTGGCGGAGGCTGCGATTGACACGGGGGTTCGGGGGAGGAGGGCGCAGCGGCGGTGGGGAGGCTCGGAGGCCAGTAGCACCGGCATTGAAACGAGTTCGAGCTGTGTAACTGTAAGAGTAATCTGCAGGTTTTGTTGGTGTTTTGCTACGACAGCTAATTTAAAATCCGTCTATGCTAAAGTTGGGCTCTCCGCTTGAGCCGAAGAAGTGTGTTGTACTTAGTCTGTAAATAGTTCCTTTAAAAAAAAAAAAACAACCACCAAACCCCAAACAGTTTTGCCATATGTTCTTATGTTCTTCCTTTCGTTCTGTATACTGAGCCTATGAACGGCTGGATTTTGGTGAGTTTGTTTGGTGGTGTGTTTTTTTTTTTTTTTTTCCTTTCTGACCTCCCTCTAAAGGAATGTACAGCCTAAAAAATAACTCTGTTAATTGATTACATTGTTAGGGCAAGAGTATTAAATGGCCTGGAGCAGGACGGGGATATTTTTAAACCTTAAAACTGAGACATCTAGTTAAATGTCAAATCTGCTAACAGTTGTAGTTAGTGTAGCCATACGTAACTGCTTCACTCTTGATTGTTATGGAGGAAAAAAACCTCCTCCCCTCCCAAAAACACCCTGAAGCTTAACTGAATTTCTTCTGTGCCTTGTTATGTAGGTCAAGTTTCTCTTTTTCTTTTTTTTTTTTTTTGTTTGTTGTTCCTCCTCACCACCAGGAGGAAACTATTACAGTATTTTGATTTCTGCTAGAAACAATGCATGAAAGCACTATCAGCCCTTTGCCACTAGTTGTTTGTCTTGGGGCAAATGAAGCTGATGCAAATATGTCAACTTTGGGGGCAACTAAAAATATTTATTTTCAATTACCAGTTTACTAGTTGCTTAACTATGTGCTATGTTTAAAGCTAATTAAACAGTATACTGAAGTCAATGCTGAACTGAGAATTATCCATTCGTTTTTTTTGCAAACCTCTAAAAATGCAAATGTTCTTCTGACCAAAATACTTTAATATATTTTCATTCTGAGTCTACAGCTTGTGTATGCTCCTCTGAAAGGTACTGGAACTCTAGCTTAAGTGAGCCTGCTGACATTAGATGTTCACCTCCTGATACAGGAGGAGGAACAATTCCACTAGTGTACTCCTGTGGTTTGTGTGGGAATATTGGTTTTGAGTCACCGAAGCATTGCTTTATAAAGTAGTAAGGAATTTCTGGGAGGACAAAGTGAAATTTCATAATTGCATATATTAAATTTTAGAAGTCTTAATGTCTGCTGTTTTGCTATGTGGAAAATTACCATATGTAAGGAGAGAGGGAGGCAAACTAGATTCTTGGCTGAAATTCTGTTAAGCCTTTAAATTTTGACCCAATGTAACATTTTATTCTTTTGAGTACCAGAATACTATTAAAGCTTTACGTGACTTAAAATGTGGAAACTTGTAAATAGCTGAATTGTGCTGTATGACACAGTTCAATTCTAAAACTATCAAAAATGTTCTTTTGTTTTATGCATTCAAAATTCTGTAGTAGGCTCTGGTGTCCGTTTCAAAATGAACAATCTTTTACACAGCTTGAGAGTTGTAATGTCCTCATTTATCCTCCCAAATAAAGTTTAAAAACAATTTTATGGGCTTGGCCATTCTCCCAGAAATGTTTTAAATGAGAAGCATATATTGTCTCTTTTGTAACTTTTTTACTTTTGCAGGTTACTGTTTAACCGCTTAAGGGCAGGCCTTGTAGGTGAAGGTTAATAGCATTGGAAAAATTACCTGAGGAGCTTCATGCTGCTTCACCATCGTCAGTTTGATCTCAGTTCTTTCAGAGGTCCTTGCATTTCTGATGAAGAAGCACAATATCTGCCTTTGCTCTGCTAGCCTTATTCCTTTCCCTCCACCCCACCCTCTAAATAATCTGGACTGCAAATACTGAAACAAACCTACTGAAGCTGGAGGTAGCCTCGCTAGCTAAGAGAAGGATTTTGGGTGGTCAAACATGTTCTGACAAAGTTCCACAAGATAAATTACCCTCCACTTAAATGACAATGGACAGGTTGTAACATCAAAGTTTTGAGACATGAAGTAGGAAAACTCAGAAGATGAATACGGAAAGAAACTGCAGTAGAAGAGGTCAGATGTCATGAAAATAGTTTGCTCTGGGCTTTTTGTTTTGTCTTTTTCTTCATTTCAGATAAAATAATGGGATTCTTAATCTACATTCCTCACCTGAGGGCACTTCCTAACAAGTCCTATGTTTTTTTTCCTGTGTGCTTTAAGTACCCTGATAGCTAGTTCTGTTCCAGCAGCAGTGCTGCAGAAGTTTCCAGCTCGTAGGTGTGATTTCTAATTGACGTGACGTTGTAATAAAGTTATAAGCGTATCAGCTCCTACTTAACCTGCATACCTAATGTTTAATGTGTTATCCATTAAAATAAAATTCTTGAATTCTTGAGTGTTTCTCTCTCTTCTCCTTGTAAATGATCTTTAAAAGCTTTATTATTAACAGTGCATTTGCACTGTTTGTTTTGTTTCTCATTTTCTTGGTTTGTGTGGTTTTTGTTTTTTGGTTTTTTTTTTTTCAGTTATTCTGGGGAATTCTGCTCAGCGGCATTAGTAGGTGCCTCATGTGTAGGTAGAAAATGTGCTTCACAGTTCTTCCCCAGTATGACTGTATTTATCTTGGGCTTAAGTATGCCATCAGTGTTCATGTAGCTTCTTGGAGGAGACCCAAGTCTCTGGAGTGGACGTGGTTTGATAGCCCTGGATGTAATTCACCAAGCATTCATATGTGAAGTTGAGTATCTGTAATGGAGGCTTTTCCTGAACGTGCTGAAAGAAAAAAGCCTTTCAGACACTTCTAGATTGTTTAATTGCATCGTTCTCATTGGAACCAGAAGTACTGAAACTGTCTGGGTTCTTATTTTGATACAGTATCATGTGGATCTCTAAACCATTGTATTATATGAGACATATCCTATGCACGTGTGGTTGTATCTTCCAAATCTCCCATCGTTGTAGAATCTGAGAAAGCATTTTAGCCAGCGCTGTCTCTGCACCAGGTCTCGCTGCGGAGATTGCTAGTGCCTGTAACTGGCTGCTGCCCTGCTGGTCATCGGAGTGAAATACTGTCCTGGAAAGTCCTGTCTTCTTATTTGGATGTGTGAATTAGTCTTCTGATGCTCTGCAACTCTTTTTCCATATTCTCACATAAATACTTTTCAAATTTTTTCTGCCATTTTGCAAATTTGGGGGAATCTGCACTTTACTGGCTATGTCTGTGAACAGAATGCTCTTAGCATGCGTGATGCAGTGTTACTTTGTTACATGACTGAAACAAGGACTTCCTGCTGAAGGCCTCTTAGATGCTCCTAATAGTACTGATTTTTTTTTTCCTCTTTTCTTTGTGAAGTAGTTTTAGAAACAGTAAACGAGTCATGTTGTTCCCTTTTTGTCATTGTATAGCCTCCCACTTTCTTTTGAGAGCCTGATGAGTGAGGAGCAACAAGACTGGCGTGCCCTCCTAGGGCTAGGTTTGGAAAGATCCAGTATTCTGCTTTAGGTCATAGAGATTTGAGTTAAGATAGTGGAGTCAAGATAAGGTAAACTAACTCCAAAATTCTAAGCTTGGAAATGTGAGAACTTTTTGTTTTCTTAATGTATACAGGTAGTGGACAAATGTATTTCAGATCCTCTTAGAGGATAAAAGGCAGTGTTTCCTTGCTAGTAACGCATAGTTGAGTGTATGCTGTTCATACTCTGAAATAAATTTACAAAACTGTTTTATTTTGCAATATTGAGAAGATGGGGTATAGGATATCGAGTGATGCTGTGGGACTCGGGAATGTAGCATGTAGTGGAGTATGCTTAAATGTGAGGGATGTAGCCTGTCTTGCAGTTCAGCCACATAACCTACTGTCTGAAATTCTTTTCAAGTTTATGTCTCTAACAATAAAGCTGCTGCTTCCAGATGATGTCTGTTCTCTTTGTGATAAAGGAGAATATTGACCAAGTTTAAATAATGGTGGTCATCCTACCTGAAAGATAACTGAGCCCTCAGATGAATTTCCACATTAATTAGGAGCTTTACAAAAGGGGTGAAGGTGCAGAGTTAGATGCTGCAAACTTAAATAGCGAGCACCAGCGCTAACAAGCAAGACTGTTGTTAAATAGTTAATAACAGATGGCTGAACTTCTGAGGCAAATGATCAGACAGAACAAGAGAAGTTCTCTGCATCCTGACCCAGAGACTCCTCACTGCTGCCATGGCAACTAATACTTTTTTTTTTTCTCTCCAGTTTTAGCAAAGTTTATGGAACTGAAGATGACTTGTTGGTTTTACAACTTTAAAATAAATTTTGTAAGGCAAAGCAGACCAACTGGAGAAGGAAAAAAAAAAAGTAAACTAAGAGAATGTGGATATGAATTCCAAGAGGCCTTGAGTGTTTTAGTTCCTATGAGATCTTTCTAAAAGATGTCTGAAGGATTGCATACTTTAAAATGTCTGGCAGTTAAAGCATTAGTTTAAGAGTTTATAATCAGAGCAGATCTCCCCGAATCCTTTTAATTTAATTTAACATGAAAATTACCTACTGCAACTAGAATAGCGTTGCAAGGGGGAAAGGGAAGAGGAGGTAGGAAGCTCTCTGTAGGTGTTTGGCCTGGGCATGGCGCAGAGGAGCCAGGAGGACCCTGTAGCTCGTGGGGCGGATGTGCTTGAATTTGCAGCCAGGGCTTTGTCCTCCTCAGTGGCAGTAGGGGAATGTCACCGCAGGACAGTGGAGGGCTGCAGTGGGGGCCATGGAGGGAGTTGAAGCTGTTTGTCACTGGGCAGGGTAGGACCTTCTCTGCCCCTTTGGCTCAGTTGGTGAAGACTGGGAGGTTGTTCTGGAGAAATACAGCTACAGCCCCACTTTGTCCGTGCTCTTTTGCTGCAGTGCTTGCCTTTGGCTGCTGTAAGCAGAGTGCTAGAAGTGCTACCTTTTGTATTTTTATAGCAAAGTTACTCTACAGTTCCTGTACCTACTATAGTTAAATTCAAAATAGAAGGTTCAATATCTCTTTTAGAGTAGGACACCTGAAGGACTGTTGGTATAGACTAAACTTCATGGCACCGAAACTACTGGAGGGAAGTGCTTCTGAGGCAGGTTTTGGTCTGTTCCCCTGGGAAAGCCGTGAACAAGACTCCTGTTTATTGCTGAAGGCAGGTCACTTCTCGAAGCATGAACAACCCGTTGTAAATGTTTTATCAACGCTGTTAAGAACATGTAGTTTCTTCATCTCTTGCTGCTTTTATGACGTGCATCTACGCCTGTGGGTCTTGCAATGCACCAGTGGCTTCTTTACAGAATGAAGGAAGTCCTTTCTGTAGATGCGTACAAATCTACTGTTTTCTCAAACTGTATTTCCAGAGTGTATCATATTGCTGTGTTTGATTGTCTAGGTGGTTCAAGGAGTTCTTCAGCCTCCAGGTATATAACTCAGTCATTATATTACTTTTAAAGAGAAAGGAGGCAAATTCCTAGAGTTCTTAGCTGAAGATTATTATTTTTTATCTGTGATACTAATTAAGAGGCGCCTTCAGGTATCACGTTTTGCTGAGTATTATGCAAGCATGGAACAAAAGACCATCCTCACCTCAGCCCTTGCGCAAGTATCAAACACAAAACCAATGACTCCCAACAGAGGGCTGTAAGGAAACAAAGGGATATACTGAGGAGACAGATAAACTGCTCCAGGTACAGGCTGACAAGCCTTTGTCACCAGCACAGAGAAGCTGGAAAGCAGAGTCATTTTGCATCAAGTGTGTTCTTCCCAACTATAGGACAACATGGGGGGAGGAAGTACAAGTGATTAGTAACCAGAGGCTAATTGGAAGTTTACTGCAATAGTGAGTGGAAGACAACAGGAATGGTGGTAAGCCATGGAAGTTGGTGTTTTTTGGGGTTTTTTTGTTTGGTTTTGGGTTTTTTTTTGGTTGTTGTGTTGTGGGTTTTTTTTTTTTAAGTCATTTGCTTGTTGTGAAAGATGATGTTTTGAGAGGCAAAAAAGACAACAGGAAAATATGGTTTCCTGTCAGACACTGACCAGACATACCTTCCTCACAAGACTGGATGCTCATAAGACAACATCTATGTCTTTTTCATGCTAATTTTCAGTGATGAATTCGATGAGGAATCCTGTGGGCGCTGCTGACGTGTCCCTGAGCAGGCAGATGCGGCTGTGCCAGCTGGGGCATCCATGGGGCTGTACCCGGCCCGGGGGTCCCCACTGGCACTGCCTGTTCCCAGCGTCATCACAGCTCTGACTGTGAAGGATTTATCTCTGAGGAGAATCTCAGGTTTTCAGACAGTGTTTTACCATAGTCAAGAGTAAAACCAGCTCATGCTGAAAGCAATTCTCTAAATGCTATTTCCTGGGGATCCAACCCAGCAATAGGGGTGTTGTGAACCCAGTTTGCATGTTTTCCTGGGAATAAAGAGGACAGATTGCTTTTTGTCTGGATCACCATGCCAGATTCTGGTCCTTTCAAGATCAGCCACTACTTCAGATGGTAAGAATAAAATGTTCTGTGCTAAAAATCTCTCGGATATGTTTGTTATTGGTTCTTGAAGATAAGTGTTGCACAACCCAGCTGTTTATAGTCATAGCCAATGTAGTCATGTATTCCTAAATGTAAACCTAAAATATCTTTGACTATAGTCTCCTACACTTAAGTTTTTGTTATCTCTTAAAAAAAAAATCCCCTTCCTCCAACAAAATTATGCATTGTTGTCACTTTATAGTAATTAAACATGTTTTCTTAATGATTTCTAACAGAAAATCTCTGTATAATCTTTTTGGTAACTGAGAGGGCTGACAAAACAAGTGGCTATCAGGCAGTTGGATTCTGTAATGTTTGTGGGGGCTTTTTTTTTTTTTCTTTTTTTCTTTCTCTTCTCCTGATGTTCAACTTGAGCATTCACAATAATTTATTGAATCTATTAAAATTGACAAGTGGGCGAATCCTTAATGTTGCCTGACCTATGCTAGCAGCTGTTGTGTAGCAGATAGTGACTTTTTGGCATTTCTGAGCTGAAGGCAGCTTGGAGCAATTTTCCCTGAAAGAAAGTGATTTAGAAATCTTTTGACTTAAGTTTCATTGAATATTTACTTTGGACATTAATATCTTTTCTGCTGGTCTCAAATCTAACATGATGTGGGTTTGCCTTTTTTTTTTTTTTTCCCCTGCAGTGTACTTTTGATTAAATATATATTTGCAAGTTATCAAGGAGGGGCTAAGGTTGGGTTTTATTTATCTGTCTTTGCTTATGTCAGTTGTTTTTGCACAGACTACAGAAGAGGCTGTGGAGGCCCTTGAGCTTTGACTGGATATAAACTGTTGTTCTTCGTACGCTGCTCATGTACACTATTTTTAGTGGTTTGTTTTTCCTAAGAATTTATTGCTCTGTCTCTTGACTCACAGGTCACCTGATTTTAGAGCACACAGACATAGAGGTTGGGTCCTTTACTGTTCTATAAACTGCTGGTTTATCTTGAGGAGCAGTTTGCTGCTGCTGCTGGGGAGATTGGTTTGGAAGTGGTCATGGAGGGGCGAGCCCTGTCCCTTCAGTTCTCTGGAAAGTATGTTCTAAGAATAGGCAGTACAGGGTGTTACAAAACACACGTGCAGCCTGTCGGCTTGGAGCGGGTCTGTGCTGGTGGGTGACGCGAGGTCAGCGCTGCGCAGGGAGACGTTTGCCTGCTGGCCCTGGCCCTGCCCGTCTTCGCTCCTGCCAGCAACCGCGCAACCATCCGTGAACTCACTTTTTCCCTCGAGAAGGGAGAATTGTTTTGAACAGATCCGTTATGAATCCACCGCTGTTATTCTTGCTCTAGTGGTGTTAATTTTGGCACTTGGGACGAGTGTCTTCCATCTAGGATTGTCATAAGCTTGTATTGTTCCACGAGGTGCCCAGTGGCTGGATGTTTCTGGTGGCCTTCAAAGCTGCAATGCAAGTCTGGCAGGATGGTTCAATGAAGGGGAGAGGGAAAGCAGACACTTAAATTTTGTAAGCAAACAAGTATGTTATTTGAAATTTCAGTGTTCAAGTGGGCCCCGTTTTTAAAAAGGTACTTTCCAAGATGTGTGTATGTGTGGAGAGAAAACCTAACAAGGTCTGAATGCTCTGGAGTTTCATTAGTTTGATTGGTTTTTTTAGAATCTTGAAGTAAATCTGAACTGTAACAAGATAAATGTCACTCAGCTAGATCCTGGCAATTCTTCAAATTGCCTAGAAACAAAGATGAACAAAACCAGCATTCATCAAGCTATTCATTACTTGCACAGATGAAATGGGTCTAGACATGTAAAATGACTGTTCTGATGGTTTGGATTGAACTAAAAGTTCATTACTTCCCAGGCAGTTGCAGACCTTTAATTCCTGGCCCATGAGGTCTTTTCAGCCTTGTGGAAAACTGCACTGACTGTCATCTTCTCTAGAATTTAAAAATGAAGCAAATTAACTTTCACCTATCTAATTAACTGAAATGGGTATCAGCTGACCTGCATGGCAGTGCTGGCATTCCCAGGGGTTTTAGTTCATAACATTATAGTTTTTATAGTTTGCTCTAAGACAGCGGAATATTTGAAATGGAGTGTTGTGCACCCTGAAGGGAGAGGGGTTGTTATTTGAGTGAGCGCAGGGCTTATTGCTGTGCTGGTGAGTTGCTGATAGCTCCTCTTTCGCAGTCTTACCAAATTTGAAATGCTAGTTTTCAGACTGCGTGGAAGGCCAAGAGCTTTAGTACTTACAAAACTTCACTCGCTTTGACAACAATATTGTGTTGCAGGCTGAGTTCTCAGTGAAGGGTTCCCATCACGTGCCATCCCATAAGTCAGCATGGTACTTTTGCTCAGGGGGTTTCCCTGCGTCCAGCAGCTGTGGGATCCCTGCTGATTCCACCCAAAAATGAGTCAGTGCTTTCACATGGCATTTTTCAAATTCACTCTGGCTTATTTTCGAGAGGTCTGAAGCAAATGGCACATGATGTAAGTGTTCTTTTTCTTGCAGTCGTCTTGGGGAAGAACACCACCAGTTTGGGCCTGGTGACTATAAACCCAAGTGGAACCTGCGCTCCCACGGGGCGTAGCTGGAATTCCCAGCAGGAATTCACTGTGCTCCCATTGCAGTTCTGCTCAGGCGCTTAATGGCTCTTCCAAACTGTTCACTCAAAATCTTTTTGAGCACTGAAGGCTACTTTACATTCCTCCTCATAAAATAAGTGTTACTTTATCGCTATTAACTGGAAAATAAGTACAAGAACACTTGAAAATATGTTGTCAAAGTTTCTAAGCACAATAAATATTTCAGGTGATGAGAAAAATCATGAAATACCCGAAGGATTAATTTTTTCGTGTTAGTGGGGAAATTAAAAAACCAGTGTTTTTCAGTAAGTGTAACCCTATATGACTATGAATGCTGTTCCCAAACATACTTGCATATATTGTGAAGATGAAAAGCTATGGAGGCATAAACTGAGTGACACTTTAGCAAAAATCTAGTCAGCACAAGACACAAACATGTTGTGTTTGAAGTAGAGGGTTGCTCTCTCTGGCAGCTCTCATAAGCATTGAAATACCTACTGGCGGATTTTTAAACAGTCCAGTGTTGTTTTCCAGTAACATCTGAGAGTGATTTTATTATCGTATATTACTGCTTTCTGCCTTTAAACCCATCTCTGTATAAGATATTGCAGAAGTCTGCAAATAGTCGAATCTTTGTCAAGCTGGACCGTTAAACAAATTAAAGAGAGAACCTTTGTCTGTTGTCCTGAATCATACTGTGTTTAAGGCCCCAAATAAAATTTCTGGCGTGCATTTTTATTTATGTATGCTATCCCAGCTGGAATTTAATGCAGAGCTGCTGTCAACCTGTTTAATGGGAGGGATGTGTCTGCTTCCAAGTGGAGTTAAACCTCCCAGTACTCCATGGCTGCAATGTCATATGGACAATCATATGGACAATATGCCTTCAGAAAGAGATGAGGCTTAGCCAAATACTTGTGCTTTTTCAGTGTTAATTTATGTTGGGCTCCCTTTGAAAAGGGATCAACAGCTATGGAGCCACTGCAGTATGATATTTACAGCTAGCATGCAGTTTAGTAAGCAGATGAAAGCCTTCAGTCTCTGTTTTCAGCTGTGTAGTTGCTGCTGAGCTGGGTCTTGAATTAGTGAGTAAAAAAATAGTGAAGATGGTCATCAGCCATCATCAGCTTCATCTCGAAACACAGTTCGCTCGGCTGAGGAAGCCTTGGTGAAAGATGAGAAACAGTCCTCAGCATCAGTGAAGGAAGCGGGGGGAAAAAAAAAAGATTGAATATACATCTAGAAATCTTGCATTGGAAAATCTGTGTTTTTATATCAAAGTGCCTAATTTTTTTTTTTTTTCCAGAAAACACCTCAGGAAGAAATTTTCACATTCTGTAAGCTGAAGTGCCCTCTGTTTTCTGTTCTAGGGTGACGCGCGGCTCCTTCAGCTCCCCAAAACAAGCATGTTGGACGCGGTTTCACATTATGGTGGCGGTGACCGTGAAGCTAGCCTAGGTCTGGTCTCCTCGTTGCCCTTGCTTCCTCCTGTGAACGGGGGTGGGATTTAAAATAGGAGCATTTCAGTAGTTTATTTTCAGTATAATTCTGCAACATTTATATCAGCATATTTACAAGGGTGGTAAATTACAGTATTGATGGTGAAAATGAAGGCTAGATATATACCCTTTATTCCCTTCTAATTACAGCTGAGTGCCTATACTTAGTGTCACATACTTATTCTAAAAGACATGTTTTCTCCTGATTATTTTCTTTTATGAACTAACAGAAATACCTGAAAAAAATAGTTTTTATTGCAGAATTAGAAATCCTATTGCTGTGTCAGATTTTTTTAAGGTTCTTTTTGTTCAAGTAGGTTAGTAGAGTCATGCAGTTTGGTCTAACATAATCTATTTAGGTAGAGCATCAGCTAGTTAAGGGAAAAATGTAAAAAGCTTACATCATTTGTTCTTAAATATTCCCTTTCTTTGTCCAGTTAAGAGAAAATAAAACCAGCCTCCCTGATCCAAATGTGAATATTGGATCTAGAATTTGGTTTAATGCTGAAAAATCAAAACAAGCAGGTTAAACTGTTGTTGCTTAGGTAAAAATAGAAAGCTACAGTTGGAAGAGAAGTGACTCAGAAAGCAGTATGGTGATGGCAAAATAGGATGTCAGCCAAAATGCAGGAAGCAAGATGGGAACACCCAGATCAGTTGAACAGTCTGCATTTTACACTCTCAAAGTGCAGTAGTTTCTGAGATTACTGCAGGAAATTTAGGCTTTAAATGAAGTTTTCTGGATTTTGTTTCGCTACTCATTAAGCTGTTTGAACCTAAATAAGTTTTAGTAAAATGCAAACTGTATATTTTTTTTTCAGCTTGATTTTTCAGACCAGTCTCTTTTTGGTAACTTCATTTATGATAAAGCTGCCTCGAGATCAGCTCTGGATGCTGTGAGAGGTGTCCAGCAGAAGCGTGTGATAGACACGTACTGGGGAGTTACTGCAGTCTGGAGTGGAGCTGATGGCACTGACTGGTTGGTTGATTTTTTTTTTTTTTTTTTTTTTTTTTTATTGCTTTGGAGCTCCTGAGAAACTTCATCAGCTGCCATGTAGCTGTGTCCTGATTTTAAAAAATCTCCCTGTACTAATAAGGTGGTGTGTTTTGTTTTGCTTTTCTAATTATAAACTAGCATTTATAACTAAAAACACCACAAAGGCAAATGAATTTCTTCCTGTTCTCCTACACAGAACTAAGTAGATCCAGCATTTTTTTATAGCTTATACTGTATTTTCTTTGAATAGCAGGAATGCATCAATCCTAATGTAAAGTTCCTGTGCTGCCTTTTCCTGCCTACAGCTGAACTGGTTTGATAATCAGGGAGTGGTTCAGTTTGGTACCCTGGAAGAAGTAAGGAAATAACAAGAGTAAGATGATGTACTGTGCTGCTGTCCTCGTGTTTTCGTAATAGTTGTCCCCAAGCTCAAAGATCTCAAGCCCTGACAATCTAAGACAAGAGTCAATGTGGAAAAAAGTAATCTGTATAGAAGTATTCCTAAGGCAAGTAACCAGTACGTTGCATTTGCTTGAATTCAAGACAACTAATAGCTTGTTTCTTAAAATAAAGCAAGTACGCTATTTCATGGATTTTAACTCTTGATAGCTTAAATTATACTTAAACTCTTAATATTGCAAGGCTTCTGAAGCGTGTGACTTCAGATATAATTACAGGTTTGTAATATGCAGACACAACATGATGGCTCATTCAGAGAATCATGAATTCGGGGGTTTCAAGGGCAACTTTCTTTGAAGTGAAGCACAAGGTGGAGTTAGTTAACTGAAGCATCCGTAGGTGTTTCTAATTCCAGAAGAGAAGCTGTTAGTCAAATGTTTACATTGTGTTTCATATCCTTTACAGTAGTTGCTTGAATCCCTGCCTTACTCTTAAAATATGTAACTACCTTTAACCTGCTTCTTGGAAAAGCGAGATAATAAAACCTCTTCAGAGTTGACTTGTTTGGGGGAAGAGCCAGAGAGCTTTTGCTGTAGTTTTTTAAATGCAGAGTGATGCCTTTGTGAGGGGGTGATGGGCCTAAACACCGGCAGTGCAGATGCTTTTTCTCCAGTGTACCCAACTCTCCTGCAACGGGACTCTTAGGCTGAAGCATCTCCTTACGGACTGCCTGTACTGAAAGTACAAAATGTAAGATCCAAGTACTTAAGCAGTATTTTTAGTCTTTCAAAAAAATGGTAGCATATGAAGGAAGCAGAGGGCAGGGGTGGGCAACTGCATCACAGTGCCTGGCAGACAGCGGAGGGGAGGGAAGGAGCAGGGCTGGCGTCAGCTGGGAATCCCAACAGCCTGCCCCACGCACTCCCTGGTTTGTCCTGTGATTTGCTTAATGGGTTTCAACTTTCTAAGAAGTGAAATAGAAATCTGGTTACTTTAAATCAGTAGCCCTCAAATTCCATTATGGATGTCTCAAGGTTTTCCGGGCAAGGTCTGGACTGTTATATTTAAAGGCAATTATTAGTTGGTTCATGGACTCACAGAGCATATTTAAAGGCAATTATTAGTTGGTTCATGGACTCTCTAAGAAAGTAGCCCTCCAAATCAGTGGAGATCAGGACTAATGGATACTTCAAGTTGAACAAATTTGTCTGTCTTTGACAAGACACTTTACCATGATGAGCTCTCCTCCTGAGGAGGACAAGCTTGGTAGATATTTGTGGTGTCCAGTGCAGTATGAAAGGTACTAGGACAATCAAATAAGCATGAAGAAGAGAGATGGCAGCTGTAGCACTGGCTGGTTGTGACAGGAGAAGGGGACAGGGCACGAGAAGCTCTGCTGGGGCTGGTCAGTGCCTTGCTGTCCCTGGGCAGGACGGGGCAGCGCCTTGTGGATGGGTCTTCTGGTGGCCCCCGGAGCACAACGGGTTACATGATATCAATGTCTGTTTCCTGTCTAAGCCTCGAAAATGGGTTAAATGCTCTTCTAATACTCATATTTCAGGAAAACATTTTCTGTAATTAATACAGAAAATGCCGTGATAGGAAGGGGAAGGGAGTTGGTCCACACAATTGTGACCTGGTAGGGAAAAGAATCAGCTGGGCACAACTGGATTAACTGAAGTTTTGAGAGAGTCCCTGGGTTACAGTTAAGTGGATTTGTGACTCAGTAGTGCCATATGCCCAACTTCCATAGATGTTTTAGGATGTGAGCCAATTTAACGTTTTTGGGAGGGGGTTGAGTTCTTTTTATTCTAGTGCTCCAGTGATTGTGCGTATGTGTGTTGTGGATGGGGGAGGACAAGGATTTGAAGACTCTTTATGACATGTCTGGTTAAATGGGGTTTTCTGTTTGTCCAGAAGATGTAGAAAATCAGTCTTTGTCAAGGTTGGTATGTGTAGGAGAAAAAAGAAGACGACAAAATGATTTGTCTCCAGATTTCAGTTTTCCAGTATTGTATGTTTTGGTTTATGTGTAGTAGCTTCAGTCTAAATTTATATTTTTCTTTTTGCCTCCTAGAGTAGTCTGACATCTGCTGCTATCTCTCGTGACCACCTGGTCAATAAACTGTAGTTTCAATGTGTTGATTAAAGGGCTATAGTGCCTTGTTACTTTAATTCCTATGCACGTGTGTCAACTAACTGGATTTTTTTCTGTTTTAAGGAGAATAAAACCTAGACACTGCGGGGATGCATATTTTGTGCTATATACTTAAATGTTCCATTGCTAGAGATGAAGCAGGATAATAATCATTTTTATAGTCAGATTATAGGATTGAGGTTATTCTATGCACAATATATATGTCTTCAACAGGGCTGATTCGTACACAAAAGCAGTTACAGGACACACATAGTAGGACTTTTTTTAACTAAACACTGAGTTTGCTGTTTCTATAAGTGTCTTTCCACCCTTGTTCTTGATTACATCAGCTTGTATTGTCTGTGTGTGTTCTATACGAACAATTACCAGACTTTGTTTATAGGGATTTTTCCTTTATGAAAACTCTCAGAAGTTGCTAAATGATATAGAAATCTAGTGGAGCTTAAAAAAAATCAGTATGCCACGTGAACTTTGTAGGAAAACATAATTCTCAATATCTGTTGCTATCCATGCTTTAAAATTTCTTTTAAAAAGTCGATCAAGTACCTGGTTTGTAACATTGCTGATATGATGATAATGTTATGAAAACAGTAGCATTTCCTAGTTCAATACTTGCTGTTTATCATCCTTTAATGAGATGCAGTTTTTATTTTGAAACAACGTGGTGTTTTTGTAACTGCAGCCAATACAAATATGTCTCTATAGCTAGTTGGGTTTCCTCTTCCATCCTTAAGCAAGAAACTTGTTTCTGATATAATAGTTCTGATACAGCAACAGAGGCAGTGTTTGCAAATTGAACTTAAACTTTTAAGTTTTGCCTGTTTAGATAAAGTAATATCATGTATATATTCTGAATCTTGAGTAATGATTATTTCAGATTTATTTGCTTTGCTTTGTTCATTAGATCTTGCTTATTTACTAGATTCACTGGATCTTGCATTTGGACATGCTTAAACTGTCTATGGCTTGTTATGTCAATTTGTGATACATATGCATGGAGACACTGAGCAGTTTAAATATACAATATAAGCTTTGGTATCAGATTTTTTTTTTTTAATGCAAAAAGGGGGTGAGCTTTTTACCTGAATCTAACCAAGTCAGCAGAAGCATTCAGGCCATAGGATTTATCTATTAATTTGTGTCAAGTCCAGAAGCTATTGACCAAATATGGATTCTTTCTAAAAAAGAGAGCCAAGTAATAGAAGGTCTACTGCTTCACATGGTAAGCTGCTAATGTTAATTAAAGGGCATGTCTATTTTACTGTTACTTGCCATTTAAAATTTGCTAGTGTAAAATTTTCAGGTATTGCATCTTACTGTGCATGTTTCTGTTACAGTACAAAGGTGTTTGGTATAGGTTCTGTCTGCATAAGCATGGGCAGATCTTGATCAAGCTCTTACATTTTTTTTCTTTAAAACCATAGGTTTGTTTCTTTCTTTTTTTTTTTTTTACATATTTTAGCTAAGCAGAATTCCTCTTCATCTGTTCACATCTGTTTAGCCTGCTAAGCATGAGGTAATTCTTGTTTAAATTAATATCACTCCTGCTGAATACTTCGTAGATTTTTGAAACTTTTGTGTCAGAGTAGGAAAAATACTCCAGTAGTGATCCTTGTTGCTTTGACTTTAACCTTACCATGGCCTTGGACATACGAAGATGAGCGTGGTGCTTGTGTTAGCAGCAAGATAATGCTGCAATTATTTTTTTTGTCAGCTGTAATACCCACATCCTTTTCGGTCTTTCCAAATCCCATTTCCCTGTCCCTAAGTATGACTTGCCTATTGTTCACCAGAGTTTCAACTAGGAAAAAAAAAAAAAAAGGCAGGTGCCTAATTTTGTAGGTGACTCATATCACTACCTAAGTGTCTTGTACTCTCTGTTATTTACCATTCCTTTAATCTTTCATGCAGCCTTTATTAGTCATTTTCTGCCATCTGTCAGATGACTGACAATTTTAACTCATGCTAGATGATTTAATGTATCGTTCCTGTGCCATATGGGGTCCTCCAGGGCAACTCATCTGTCCCATGGCTTTTCTCCTGCCCGGGGCAGGCGGTGCCAGACGAGTTGTCCTGGCAGCACCTTGTCCTTGTGGGGCCCACGGTCCCTTCCCGCTCTGCCCCGAGGATGGAGCCGCAGGACTCGTGCTGGTTGTGCCAGCCCAGCCGGGCAGCCTCGCAGGTGTGTGTGTGCAGGTGTGGGGTGTGCGACGCGTGCCCGGAGCACCGGCCCCCTGACCGCCTGTGCCACGGGCAGAGGGGCCTGCCCATAGCCTGGCCCTGGCACGCAAGACAGCTGTGTAAGTGCATCCCCTTAAAAAGGGAGGGGGGGAAAGTCAGTAGAGATGAGGAGTCCTGTGCAACAAACTGAGTTCTCTGGCAGTGGGCTGACTTCTCTTATTTACCTTACGTAGATTCTTCAAAAGAGGCTGCAAGCCCTGGGGTCGGTGGTACAAGCCTGGGCTAGGCAAATATGTACATGCAAAAGCTAGTTTTACACACTTCACAACTTGCATATGCAGGTAATTGCACATTTAATTGGAGCTTTTGTTTCAGGCATCCTGTCTTGTATGGATCTCTCAAGTCTGTCTTGCCACATTTGCCAAATGCTCTGCTATTAGGGAATGAAGACAAAAAAGACTTCTGAATTATTATTTTTTTTTTCCCCAAGTGGAAAGATATTTTATGCGTGATAACCAAAACATGAACAGAAATTAACTCTGTCTCTGTGGCAGTTTTGTTTTGGTGGATGACATAGGACATTTAAGCTAAAACTGTGAAGATGTCATGCTTTTGTTCCTCTAGAACATAAAAATAAAGGTAAAGAACTGCTGACAACTTTGCCTCCACCTGCTTTTCTTTGCTGCTCTTAAAATAGACTTTGAAGTGAGAGTATTTTACCTTTCTCAGATAAGAGATTTTTTTTTTTTCTGTAACTTCTTCAGTAAATCATTTTGATAATTGTTTCCAAGCAGAGAGGGGAATGACATGATCTTGAATCTGTTCGAATGGTGTGTGACATCCTCGTGATGAGGAGGAGGAGGAGAAGGGTGCTCTACAAAACATGATAAAATCAGGGGCCGGGTGCATCCCACCTCTGCAGGAATCGAGTGTGCCAGGGTAATTAATGAAGAGCAATGCCAGCTGCTGCTTTGTCTATGGAGACTTGTTGAGTTTTAATTCTTTGCACAAGTTTAGACTGACCATGGTACAAAGCAATGAATACTCTGCATGTTCCTTGGGAACCTTTCCTATGTGTTAATGGTAACTAAAAATGGACCTCTCAAGTAAGCCTTGCTCTCAGCAGGAAAGACTTGCAATAAAAATCTTAAAGAACATTGTGTCCTACTTTTTATAATAGAAGTAAATCTTTCTATTTTTTCTTATTCAATTTTTAATGTATTTTATGATGTATTGTGGCTTCTCTTTCTATCTGTCACATGGTACTAACGGTGCCAAGTCATCGTGCCATCAGACTTCTCCTGGTAGAGCCCAGGAAATGTTTTTTCTTCCAGAGAAGCTGTGGTTCACAACACAAACTGCTGTTTCTCAGCACTGCTGAGATCTGGTGCATTGACCAGTTACTATGTGAAGATTTCTTTAGAGTATTTCTAATTTTGTCTGCTTGTAGTGACAACATTGGGATGAGGAAAGACGTTTTCTGGTGGTACAGTAAGTTGGGCCTTATGTGGGGAGTGCGGCCAGTCTGATACAAATATCCATTTCCCATAGATCTAATTTTAAGGGTAAATTGAAACAAACTGCAGGGTCAGCCAACAGTTGAAAGCTTGTTCCACAGAAGATGTCAATATTTTTTCTCTTTCTGAAATGACAGATACTTTGGATGAATACTTTGAGTATGAAGCTGAGGAGTTCCTGGTCTCCTTGGCTTTGTTGATCACCGAAGGTCGAACACCCGAGTATTCGATCAAGGGCAGAACTGAGGGCTTTCACTGCCCACCGGCACAATCGAGTCAGCCACCAGCAACTAAGCATGAATGCAGCGACAAACTGGCTCAGGTATGATGGCACCCATTTCATTTTAAGTGTGTGGTGTGCAGCCGTGCTACTGTGATTAAAGTCAGCTGAGAACAACACAGTATATTCACAGTTAAGCACGAATAACAATTGCTTTCTGTCAGTCCCACGTTTAAATGAGTATGTAATTCAGTATTGTACTAATAATAGATCTGTCCTTAAAATGAGAGATCATTAAGCCTTTTATCCTTGAACATGAAACTCCGCATGACTACCTGTATGCAGTACCTATTTGAGTCTTTTATTATGCAGATGACAAGTGCTGTACTTAGCATTCTTGGTCTGTTTTGGTTTTGTTTTGAGAAAATATAGGCTGACTTGCCCAACTTTTTGCTTTTCCAGGTTTTCAAGAAAAGTTAGTGATGTAAAAAACATGAGCACATCAAATCTAGCTAGTCTGTTTTGGAGTAAGGTTGGAGCATCCCATCTGTCAAGTAAAAGTTTCTAAGTACTGTGTGAATTTAAGTTATTCATGCAGAAGTTAACCTGCTCCGAGACACAGAATTTATAAAGATACTGCTTGAGTGTGTCTATCTAAGAGGATGACTTGTGGAGAGAGAAGTACAAGGTAGCAAAGTATAGTGGTTGGGGAAATGTATTTTTATGAGCTCTTTTTTTCTTTTTCTACAGAAGTTGCTCAAATGGCAACCATAAAGGATTTGTTAATTATTTTTCATTTAATAGCTCTGGAAACTTATCTCTGATTTGGTCATATCTAATTTACAGAATTGGACCCCTACCCTTTTCCAGTACAAGTTTTAAAAGTAGATTTAAATCTGGCTAGTATTTTTATGATTTGCATATGTTAACATTTTTTCTTTCCCTCAGTGTCGTCAAGCAAGGAGAACCAGATCTGAGGTTATGCTACTGTGGAAGAACAATATTCCAATCATGGTAGAAGTGATGCTGCTTCCAGACTGTTGCTATAGTGATGAAGGGCCCACCACCGAGGGGAATGATTTAAATGATCCTGCAATCAAACAAGATGCATTGCTGTTAGAAAGGTGGATTTTGGAGCCAGTTCCTCGACAGTAAGTTGGATATTAGGATTAGCCGATAGTTGCAAGGATCTGGTCATATTGTCGCGGTTTAACCCTAGCTGGCAACTAAGCCCCACACAGCCGCTTGCTCACTCCCCCCTGGTGGGATGGGGGAGAGAATTGGAAAACTTGTGGGTTGAGATAAAGACAGTTTAATAGGTAAAGCAAAACCCGTGCACACGAGCAAAGCAAAACAAGGGATTCGTTCACCCTTCCCATCAGCAGGCAGGTGTTCAGCCACCTCCAGGACAGCAGGCTCCGTCACATGTAGTGGTTACTTGGAAAGTCAAATACCATCACTCCGAATGTCCCCCACTCACCTCTTCCCACAAAATACACACTGAGCTTGATGTCACGTGGTATGGAATATCCCCTTGGCCACTTTGGGCCAGCTGTCCTGGCTGTGCCCCCTCCCAGGTTCTTGTGCATTATTGACATTCTCCTCATATTAAATTCAAAACATGGCACTACATCAGCTACTAGGAAGAAAATTAACTCTATCCCAGCTGAAACAAGTCCGTAAAGTAATTGGTTAGTGGTTCCGAACTGGCCCTTTGCCCTGAAGACTGATCTAAAAAAACCACTATTTACCAGTGAAATCTAAGCAGCTTTTAATCTTAGTCTTCCAGTACTCATGCTTTCTACAGTGAATGTTGTGCAATGCAGAGTATGAAATGCTCCTAGCTGAAAATGGTCATTTTTATACATTGTTTATGTTAAATTGTATAAATCATTATGTAGATAAAAACAAATCAGGCTCTGTATTCTTCAAAATGTTTGAGGAGTTTCATTGTTTTGCTTGATTCAGCTGTGTTTTATTTTCAGAACAAGGATCTGAAAACATCCTAGTTGTAGTTCTGATAGTTCTCTCTGTATATTCTTACCAACATCCTCGTGTTTCTCTCAATGTATTTTAGGAGTGGAGATCGATTTATTGAAGAGAAGACCCTTTTATTGGCTGTTCGCTCTTTTGTTTTCTTCTCTCAGCTAAGCGCATGGCTGAGTGTTTCACATGGTGCTGTTCCCCGAAACATTCTGTATAGGTACGTCTGGGGTAGAAAAAAACTTGTTTGCTGTTTGCAGGTTGTTGCAACTTGTCTGAAACCCATTCTTCCCTCCTGTTTGCTTTCAGAAGGTGCCACGTTGTTGCCCAGTACTTTGGCAGTTGTGTAGCATTCATATATTTTGCAAAGTACAACAGTTGCTGGTTTCTCTAGTGCCTTTTCTTAGACATTCATGTTATGAAGTAGATAATTAAAGCCTCTTCATTTAGATATTTCTGTAAATGCCCTTCTGTATTGTTTCAGGGTGAGCGCTGCAGATGCAGGCTTGCAATGGACGTTCTCCCAGACACCAACTGAGCATGTCTTTCCTGTTCCTAATGTTTCGCACAATGTGGCCTTGAGAGTCAGCGTTCAGTCCTTGCCCAGACAATCGAACTACCCGGTTCTGACCTGTAGTATTCACACCAACCTTAGCTTTTATGAAAAGCGGATGCAAGACCGTAAGCTACATCAGCACAGCGATTCCAGTGCAGCACAGCAATGCAGCACCTCCAGTCCGCAGCGCTTCTGGGGGAAACAGACGTGGACAATGACACCTGAAGGCCTACTTAATGGAAAAAAGACACCTGAATTTACTACATCTATCAGAAATGTAAAACTTTATCCATCAGCCGGTCTTGGATCTGACTTTGGGGCCTCACAGTCTAAAGTTCAGTGCTATAATGCTACTGCAGACAGTAAGACACAATCTCATGAAAGACCTGTCAGAACTTTTAAATCCTTTTCTCTAGTTGATTCCCGTGTTTCAAATAGTCATTGCTCTCATCAGCCTACAGGAGAAACCAATCCTTTGATAGGCTCTTTACTTCAAGAGCGACAAGAAGTCATCGCAAGGATTGCTCAGCACTTGATTCACTGTGATCCAGCTACTTCGCCAGTTGTTGCTGGACGTCCATTCAACATGCATGAAAACAGCTCATGTACCCCGAAAGTTTTTCGGAGTACTTACGAAGACAAAAACTTGCCAAGGAAAGGCAAGGAAACCTCCTCTGTTTCTATTGCCAACTTAAACAGTGCAATACAAGAAGATGGTGGTGAAGGCAAAACTAGAGCAATTCCAGAGGTTCCACTGCTCGATGCCCGTGTTCCAGCAAACCACTGTGGCCATCAGTCGACAGGAGAGAGCAATCCCCTGATCGATTCTCTGCTCCAGGAGCGGCAGGAGGTGATAGCAAGGATTGCCCAACACTTGATTCATTGTGATCCAGCTACTTCTCATGTTACGAGACATGCATTCAGAGTGCATGAGACTAGCCCAGTTACTTCAAAAACTTTCCGAAGTACATATGAAGATGAAAATTTGCTGAAGAAAAACAAGGAACTGTCTTCTGTTTCTTTTGCTAAATCTGATTTTTCTACATTAGAGGAAAGCAGTAAATCAAGGACAAAGACACCTGATACTCCTGTCAGTCCTTCTAGGTTTGATGGAGAATTGAAGGCTTCTTTGAAACTCCAAGCAAGAAGAAAATTGGTTTTAGCAAAACCCAGTGAAGCTGTCCGAAATGCATTTCATCAGACTTCAAATAAAACTTCTCATGCATTTACTAACAGTCACACATCATCATCATGTATTAAAGAAAATAAATCTGAATTGCCAGATAAATTTGAAACGATACATTCTGGTTATGCACAGAAAGACCAGATAACCAATAGAATTAAACAGTGTTCAAATTTCGGCAGCATTGATCAACAGATTTGCACAAATAAACTTAAAGAAAGAACAATTGTTAATGGGAATAATGGCACGGACAGTTTTAACAATTTACAGATAGATAAATGCAAAATACTTGAAGGTACAAAAAAAGCAACAGTTATGCAGGTATCTGACTCTTTGCACAAAAATGAGCTCAAGTGTTTATCTAAAGACTCAAAACCCCCAAATATTTATGAGCAAAACACTCAGCTTATTAGTATTGAAAATTATTTAAATAAAGACCATGACAGTTACAAAACCAAAACCAAGCAAGATAAAACAAAAACTGCACATGATGAGAATGAAGACCCAATAGGCCTTGATTTCCAAAGCACTTCTCAAAAGAAACCTACAGAAGATGGTGGAGTTAAGTGTGAGCGGCCGAAGAACCCAGATGTGCAGGTAAATACACGGGTGAAAAGACTAATTGCGGTAGCTGCTCTTAGTCCGATAGCTTGTACCCTATGTCTGGTAAGGACCAATTTGAAGAGGGGTTTAAGTCTGACTTTGTAGGAAGCAGAACGTTACTATTGTCTTCTTGGACTGAAGCAACACTTGGCCATACCTTCTTAATTATAAGTTTAATGTTGAGAAGAACACTGTATTGTTTTGCTCATGGCAATTGCATTAAGAGCGACAGTTTCCACAGGCAGGTAGACATCCTGTCTTTTTGTAAATATACCGGTGTCTGAATATGCTATGAGATCTTCGGTGAGCGGTTGTGATGGCAGACTGAGCAAAGGGGAATTTATACAGATTATTTCATAATGTGCTAGTGTGGTGCAGGTCCACTTGGTTCAGAAGTTGTCTCTGCTACAGCAAGCAAAGTATTACCCAGGATAGGCCATTCAAGTATCCCATTGATATCTTGAGTAAATTTGTTTTGCTGACAGAAAGCACCATCTCTAAAATACACAAATATATGGCGGAAACACAATTTTAGATCCTTGGATGGAACTTCAACCAAGGCTTTTCATCCCAGAACTGGATTGCCTCTTCTTTCAAGTCCTGTAAGTTATTGTTAAAATGACAACTTAATTTAAATGAGAAAGGAAGTATTTTGCTCTTTTAATATCTATATATGGTAGAAAGCTTGACAAATTTAACTAGGTGAAGTGTGTGTGTGTTTACTTTCAGTGTCAGAGTGAATATTCTTGCAAGTGGAAATTTGAGAGTTAACACTCAAATGAAGTTGAACAATAATTCTGGAAAAGAAAATATTAAAGAAGTAGTTGTTGAGATCCTATCAAGATTAACAGAAGGTGACATCAGAAAATTCTGTGGCAAAAAAATGCTTTAGTGCTATTTTAGAGCAGAAAAGAAAGCCTTTTGAAGACTAGTGTTTTAAGTGTAAGCTAATATATTTTGTCACTTAAGAGTTTTTGTGTGAGTTATTAGTATGCCAAAGCTTTTGTTTCTGTGAACAGTTTGTACCATATATTCTTCAGCAGAGGTGTCATTGAATGATTAAATGTGATACAAAGCTGCTGTGATAAGACAGACATTGGGGAAATGTTACAGTTCTTGGTAGGTTGTTGGGAGTTTTAAAGAAAAAGGCAGTTCCAGTTAAAACTACTGAGGTAGTGGTGTTCTGTAATCAACACACCATAAGTTTTAGTCTTCAGTGCTTGTAAAGGGTGTCACATTCTCAGGGAACTTGGATGGAAATTGTTATAGTCTGTTTATTTGCCAATATATTACTATGTTCTGTACCATTCGAAAGAGACGTCAGCCTCTTGAATCAGGCTTTTTTTAAGTACTTCCTGTTAATCAGAATTTACAGTCTTGTCATTAATATTTTTAGAATTAAGTTTAGAATATATGGGAATTACTCTCTTCAGCTCTGTTTTCATAGTTTCGTAATGTCATGAAAATTCTTGGCAAATTTGTGCTTATTTGGCAAAATTGTCTTTATTAGAGGTAGTTTTCAAATTAGCATCTTCATTCCCTCTTGAGGTTCCTCAAAGAAAAACTCAGTCTGGGTGCTTTGATCTGGATTCATCACTACTGCAGTTGAAATGTCTGTCTGCAAGAAGGTATGTTTTATTTACCAAAAACATCAAGAATTTTGGGGGAGGCATAATGTATATGCATTCCTGTACGCAACAACAAAGTGTGTTAGCAAAGACAAAAAATAGGTGCCTTTCAAAAGAATCCTTATTTTGAAAGAAGGCTTGGCAGCTGAGTTGCCCCGGGGTCTTCAGGTTAGCGCAGCTCCGGGACATCACCACGGTACGAGAGCTGCTGCTGGGACCAACCTTGTCCCGTGCAGGGGTAGGTGTGCTGTAAGACACGCTTGAATTTTCAAACAGAAAAGATCGTAATTGTTGCTGCTGCTTCAAATCAGCGTTACTGACAAGTGTCTTAACTTGTTCACAAAACTTAACTTTTAAAAGGGACTGACCATGACCTTTTATACATCAATACATGTAACAGCTTTTAGTGTGGTAGTTTGATGGTGGAACCTTCAGGACACGAGACAGAAATATCTGCATAGAAATAAATAAATAATCTGATACTTTGGTTCCTGCTAATGGAGCTAATGAACAACCTAAAGTTTTATTGTCTTTATCACTTGTAATGTAAAACTTGTGAAAGTGTTTTTTCAGTTGACTAGAAAATGTTTTGCTAAAGTATTAACAGGCGATGTTCAACTGTTACTTCTTTAGGACAACATTTTGTAATACAGTAAGTAAATTATTCTTTCTAGAGCTGTTTATACCCAGAAGACAAAAGCAAATGTGATTATCCTGTATATTTATTCTGTCTTTTAATAGCCCACAACAATGTCTAAACAGAGACAGTGATCCAGAGAGCCATGGGAAACCATTTCTAAGTTCTAGTGCTCCACCAGTAACAAGTCTTAGCCTTCTGGGAAACTTTGAGGTATTGCATATTCTCTAGAATTCTTGTGGTATTTTTAGTATTCTTCTGTACTGCTTTTGAAAGTGCGTTACTGTGAATAATTCCAGCCTGGTTACAATGTAAAAGTTCATAATTAAATTGAATAAAATGTGTTTTAATTTCCAGCTGTAAAGGCACATATTTCACACCTTAGACATCTTCTATCTCAGAGATTCAGATACAGTGAGTTGCTTATAACTTTAGTTTCCCACTATGGTCAAGTTAGGAGGGGTTCTGTTGACTCAAATGAGATTTAACACCTGTGATTGTCCGTGTTCATAGTGTATATGCCTAGAAAAAAGGATTTACATTTTCACTCTTAAAGTCTACTTAATATGTCACAAAAGCTGTGTTAAATCAGTGTAGGAAACAGAATGTGTTTTAAGTGTAGCTATATGCTTCATACAGCAAGTCAAATATCAACAACCAATATCTAGTGTGTTAACAGGTTGTCGTACTCCACCTTTGTGAAATATGGAGTGAATACGTTGAGGAAAGTTACAGATTCTAGATTTTTTTTTTCGGATAGTATATGTCAAGGAAAATCATGCATAGATTCTGCGGCAATAAAGTTCTCTGAGCTTCTGCACCAGTTTCAGTGGGATGAAGACTGGGTTTGGATGTTGCTTTCTCTTAAACCACCATGATCTTGCTGAATGTTCCACTGTTCAACATAATTTTTGCCTCAGTGTTGATTTTTGACAGATCACCTTGCAAAAGACCCAAATCCTTATATAAACTTGTTTTCTTGTTTGCTGCTTAGTTTTGCTATATTTTATTTGAGGTGTTCCCAACATAAGCTGTATGTGTTCTGTTTTTGAGGAATCTGTCCTGAATTTTCGCTTAGACCCGCTCGGCGTTGTGGAGGGTTTCACAGCAGAAGTGGGAGCAAGCGGAGTCTTTTGTCCCACGCACATGACTCTGCCGGTTGAAGTGTCATTCTACAGCGTTTCAGATGACAATGCACCCTCTCCTTACATGGTAAGTGTGTGGTTGGATTTATTTTAAATAAATTTTGATAGGTGGAGGTGAAGAACAAGAGCCTGGTGAGTAGAGGGTTCAGCAAGGTGGGAATTTGCAGGGATCTGGATTAATTTCAAGTGCTTATGATGGAGTTCTCCTGTCCCTTCTCCAAACTAGGGCTTTTCCTTCCACTGCTCTGCCCCACCATCCAACTGCTATCATCTTGGGATATTGAACAGATTTGTCTCCCTCCATACTGGAGTGATCAACTCCCACTGTCTCTTTATATCCATCTAACTTAAAATAGGCAGTGAGGCAATAGCTGGACTTAATGGGATCCGATTTGTTGTCCCAATGAGCAGCTGCCCTGGGCAACTAACCGCTCTGCTGGCAAGTGGCTGAGGTGCAGGCCAAGGTACAATTGCTGATGCTGACCTTGGACTCAGAAGTTGTTCAGCCCTTTCTTTTAAAGCAAGTACTGAGCTAGTGTGACACACAGCGCTCTCACAACCTGCTGGGTTTGCCGATGTTCACACTGACAGGGTACTGGTGTTCTCGGTATCTGTGTGCTGATTTTGTTCTGCACTTCTATGATGCCAGCACTGGTTTTGGAGCCTAAAAGTGCTTCCTTGTAAAAAGCAAAGGCTGTCTTGTATGCTAGCATTGAATCAGATGGCTTGATTTGTTCTGAATGCCTCTTAAGGAATGTCAGTCTCTTTAGGAACCTTTCAACCTTGATCTAATTTTTAGAGGTTTTCAGATCTGTATAGCTGTCTAAAATATGGTAAATAGTCTGTTTAAACACATAAGTAAAGCATTGAACATCTGATTATCCCAATATCTGAAATCCCAATAGATTTTAAATTCATAGCACTTACCGTATTTCTGACCTTCTTTAATAGTATTCAGAAAATGAAATGGCTTTGATTAAACTTTGAGTAATAAACTTGTTTATGACTTCTCTTATCCTCTGCAAAGAAGTATCTGTTGTTTTGCTTTCATCTTTCCAGATTGTTTCATGTGATTTTCCAGGAGGTGAAGGGATGCTGATGTTCCTCAAGTGGTTAAAGTAGCGTTGCTTATTTTCCTAGCTGGGTTTCATTTTTTCAGACTTTTCCACATGTTCTAAACATGCTGTTACGGCTGAGTCTCTAGGATGAATACAACATTTGTACAGTGCCTCCATCATCAGAAACATTGTTTCTGTTTGCATAGCTAGTTTCTCTGCTATGGGCATGCGTTTGTTTGTTTGTTTGGGGTTTTGGGGTCGGATGCGTGGGGTACAGGAGCTGTGCACTGCAGGTTACCCACACGTGTGCTCTGGGGTGGCCTCGGCAGCTGCAGCGCCGTGTGGGACACTCAGATGCTCTGTCGATCATAGCTGGTACAAAAGCGGATGTCATCGTTGCGAAAGTTTTGGGCTAGGATGGAAAATTAAGTGCATCTGCTGCCTTTCAAAAGCAGAAATTAGTTTTGTGAGATTTGGAGCAGTATTGGTGTGATTGTAGGTGATATGAAGGTTGAAAGGAGGAGACAAACCTTCCATTTTAACTTACAAGCCGTTTTGAAAAGAAAGTTCTATTTCACCACAGCTTCCTGATTGCTAGTTTGAAGATGTGGAAACTTGGATCGTTTCAAGAGGAGAATGTACCCCTTATTGCACAGCTTTTAATGGTCTGTCAAAGTATCTGTAAGGCCCCTACTGTTGATTTTTAACTGCATCTTAAATGCACATATTGCGTTTTCTTTTTAGTTTTTATACATTACTGATTGTCAAATAAATACAATTATGTGAATAGAACATTTTTATCTGTTTATATCTCTCCATGTGAACTAAATGTGTCTTTTCTTTCTAGGGTGTAATTACTTTAGAGTCCCTTGGTAAAAGGGGTTATCGGGTACCGCCTTCAGGAACAATACAAGTGGTACGTACTCAGCAGATATAGGTGCCTTGAAACCACTAATATCAAGGAAGTCATGGAGAGGGGATGAGGTTCTTGGAGTGGAGCATGAATTTAGAGGTGGAAATGTGAATCTCTATAGGTACTGTAGTTATTCAAAGTAGAAATCTCTGTAATTCGTGGGACAAAAGAGACTCCCAACCTTCAAACCCACCAGTGTTGTGAAGAGACTTCAAATCAGTTACTGAAGATTCAGAATAGTTGGGGACACCATGGCTTCAAATAAGTAATGGAGAAGTAATTAGGCCACAGCCCAAATTCTGAAATCCTTTAAAAGGGATTTAGATTAAATACTCAGTTGTATCTGAATCTCGTAACACTTTAACAACACCTATTTTTTTGTAATAAAATCAGAAAGTAAATCACAGTCATTGCTTAGAAACAACGATCTGCCTCTTTCTTTTAAGAACCCAGTCCAGGGTAACATTGGTAATTTCAGGATTAAAAGTGGAGCCCACCACTGTGCTTCCCGTGAGTGTTTTGTCTAGAAAACAGTGTAGACAAAAAGCTGACTGGAAAAATAAACAAAAATGGGGATGCAGATTAGCAAAGCAATAGTAGTCATATACTACTGTTTCATTCAGAATAGGTTGTGTTTAGTATTATATTTAAAAATGGGAATTGCTAGTAGCTGAAGTGTTGAAAAACAGAAAACTGCACAATGTTTATACATAAACGTTTCTGTATGGCACTGGAAAAAAAAGTAACTGTTTTGGCAGGTGGAGTTGGGGGGGGCTGGTGTTGTGCTTTGTGATGGTTTTTTGGTTTTGTTTCTTTCTTGTTAAATTTGTCATCTCTAAAGAGTATTGTATTACACTGTTTGTCTTTTCAGACCTTATTTAACCCTAACAAAACTGTGGTGAAGATGTTTGTGGTGATCTATGACTTGAGAGAAATGCCAGCTAATCATCAAACATTCCTACGGCAAAGAACTTTTTCTGTTCCTGTGAGACGAGAAATCAAGAGAACTCTCAATAAAGAAAACAGTCAACAGACTGAAGAAAGGCTACTACGCTACCTCATACATCTGAGGTAAGCTGCTTGGAGTTTAAAAAAGAAAAGAAACAAACAAAAACACCCAGCCAGACTTTTTTTATACAGACTTATTTAAAAAAAAAAGCTTAACTTTTTCGTTAGCCTGGACAATAGAGGAAGAACAGCTAATAAATAATTTAGATTCTGCTTGGGAGAAACAAAGTTAAAATATAAAGCTCTTTCTTGGCATTGAAGTATTTTGTATAGCCTTATAAAGCTTAATTCTTTTCTTAGCAAGAGAGATTTAGTTCTGGCTGGACTGATGTACTTTTTTTGAGGTTACAGGAAACAGTGAGTGTGGATGTTACATGGGCAAAAGCCAAAACTAAGGGTCAAAGTAGAGAAGGTGCCCAGTGTCCTACATGCATGTTTCTTCACCAGAGCAGCTTGTATTGTGAAAAGCATTCCAAGTTACTCCTAAAAATACCGTGTTTAGCGGTAAAAATGTAAATGCCTGTTTCATGATGCAATACTGCTGATAATGCCTTTCACTTTATAAAATATTCACACAATCTTCCCTAAATGATTTACAAAGCACTGCCTAAAACCAGATTCTGTGCTGCTGCCCTCGGGGTGTTCTGGGAGGAGGAATGGTGGAAATGCTGTCCTTCTGCAGTTTGCAGGCTTTTGCCTGCACTATTGTAGTAAGGAAACCACACGCTGGCAGACCCAGTGCTTTCATTGCAGCGCTTGGAACCCCAATGGTGGCTGACGTTCCAAGGCGAGCAAAACAAGCAGAGCAAAATCAGATCTCTTACACTTTTCTCTTTAACTCGTTGTAGAGTTACTTCCGGTACATATTATTTTCCCTATTCAGTGACATTGATTTCTACTCAGAAGACTTTTGAGACACAACTTTGTCTAGGGCAGTGATTCCAGGGCAAGCTTTCCTGTTAAATGAAAGTTGACAGTCATAAAAAAAGTGTGTGTTGGTTTACTGGAGTGTGAAAATAGCACCACAATGAGGTTGTTGAACTGTGTTTTCATTCTGAATTTTATCCTGGATTGAAATTCATCCTTTCAGGCCACGCTAACTTGCCGTGTCTAACTTAACCACCTTCTAAAAATTTCCTTTTGGGTTAAATTCTGAAAAAGAGTGTGTAGCCCAAATAAAAGGCTGTATTCACATGTAGCATTGATCCAACTGATGCGGAAGAACTGAGGACAGGCAACAGCTGCAGAGGTGGGCAAAAATCTGTGGCTGACCGGGTCTGGCGTACAGGCATGAGGAGCAGCAGACTTGTGTCCCCTGTAATGTTGTTTGTAAATGTCTTGTAGACAGATCCAATACTTAATTATTTGTATCCGAAGGCAAACCTGCTTTCTTCTCTGTCCTCTTTCATAGCTAGAAGTCTTCTTTCATGAGTTTCCTATTTCTGATACCTACTAAGAAACAGAAATGATGCTTCTAGTTTTGAAATACCTGTACAATTTAGCTCAGCTTTCAGACCTCTGGTAGGGATCAGCTCATGGATTTATAATGTGCAATTGGAAATGCATCCACTTCTGGCTGGAAAAAAACAAACCATCTGGTAATTATGATGCTTAACTACTGGTTTTGGAAAGTGAATACCTGCAGAGTATGCTGGAAGCTTTTCGCTTCAGAGATGAACCCAAACAGCGAGTCCTTTCTCATGATGGAAGAACTGCAAATCTCCTTCAAATTTTACAGTACTTTATGTCGATCTGTTTTGTGGCTTACTGTAGAGATCTTACAAAAGACTCAGTTGTCAATCTACTCGCCTTCTTTACTAAAGGTAGATTTAATTAGGGGAGCTTAAAAAGTCTTTGTAGTATATTAATTCATATGTAAGTGGGGTTTAAAACTTAATTTTTAGGAACAGGAATGCTTCCTCAAACCCATTTTACTGAAAACCTGAACAATTTAAACTGTTTTGTTGTTGCTACTCAAGTTGGCTTTGAACAGCCTTTCAGTTTTAGTTGCAGTAGTTGTTGAAAACAAGCATCTTGAGCTCGCGTGTTGAAATTTTGCTCAAAAAACCAAGTGAAGTCACCACCAGTGAGCTGCATTGTGGTCACATCTGCTTGTGAGGCCTTAATCACAGTTGTCAGCGCTCACATTATGGAAGCTGCTTTTGAAGTGGCAGTTCAGCAAAAATGCTTGCATAGGTCTGAAACTTAACATCGGCAGCCAGATTTTCTACAACACTTTTAAAGTGTCGGATTTATTGTGTATGCAGCTTCTGCACACGGTTTCGTATGTCTGAGATACTGTTCAATGTGCTATTAGACTGTATTTGTACCCACAGCTACAGATATGAAATGTAGCTTGCATGGACAAGAGAGCGTTTATAAGAAAATCGAGAATTGAACCTGCAGTTTGTTTCTTGAAGATGCTTTGAGGATACATTTTTTTGTTTCATGTCAAGCAATGATTTTTTGCACTGTAATTAAATCTACATGAGCGTAAGAGCTACGAGTCCAGCTCTGCTCACGCCTCATTTCTGCCCAGTGTTGTGAGGGTGATGACCCCACCTTGGTTTCTAGGTCACATTCTGGCATCCTTATAAATGGTCATTAAACAGTTAACCTGCCCACAGCTCAGCATTTTTCAGGTTTTTAAAGCTTGGTCAACAGCTTCAGTTACTGACATATTGCCTCTTTTAATTGCTGTTACTTAACAGCTGAACGGGTTGTTATGGAAGGCTAGGTAGAGAGTAAGCTTGAAACTGGTGGTTAAAAGTAGTGATTCCTCAAGGTGTTCAGAAACTTTTAATACTTTCCATATGGCATGTGATACACTTATTGGTGGAAGCTATTACTGATTTACTAGTTGCTTTTCGATCTTTCTGATCTCTCAGCATTTTTCCTGATCTAGAAATTTGTATCCTTGTTCTAATTATTTACAGATTTTTATAGATTGTGTTGTAAAGTCTTTTCCACTTGCAGAACATGTCTTGCTGCATATGTTTTTGTGATCACTCTGCTATATCCTTTTTCTCCAGCTTTCTCTGTTCTTTGTGAATTTTGATGGCCCATAAAATATATATATATAGTGGGTTTGTGCTTGTATTTCATTTCTTCAGTAATGTTTATCCCTCTCTTTCCTCTGCCAGACTTTCTAGCTCATCTGACATTTGTCTTTAAGCTTTCCTGTATTTGTCTATTGACACTGTTCCCAGGACACCATCTGTAAGAGATCTTGGGTATGTTTTTCTCAATTCCTTCACGCAAAACTACCGGAGCTGCCACAGCTCTGGAGCCAGTCCCGTGCTGGCCACTATTACCACCCCGTAAGGGTGTATGTAATGGTTGTCTCTTGGTTATTATTCCAATGTATTTGCACGTATAAAAAGCAACACTTTGAAATTCCAATTACTATGATAAACATTTCTCAAAGAAAAAAAAGTAGGTGGTGAAAGCAGATATTAGAAAAATGCCCTAAATTCTGTTACTGGCCCCCGCTCATCCTCCCTTAATCTTTGTGAAATGTCATGCTCAGAAAAGCCACATTCCAGGGGAGAGTTATTTACTGGGCAGAGGGAGTCTTGCAAGATTCTCACTAACAGAAAATAGTAAGCTTGAGAAGTTTAAAAATAGACCTTCGTAATTACTTTCTGACAGATCCATGTGTAAAGTGAGAATCGAGTTCTACTTTATGATGGTGCTTTGATAACTAGATCTATCTATTCTATATGAATTAACTTCAATCATATTTTTGCTGCAAAAGGTCTTTCAAGAACGTTTTACAATTTAAAATGCCTTGTGCTGCATGCTCAATTAACTGTTTGTGGTGGTCAGTTTGTCACCCACCTCTTTCACTCTTCCTCCTTGTGCTCTCCTCCAGAGTAATCTCTTAGGATAGAATCTTCTCCCCTGTGCCTGCCAGGGGATGGACTTTCACACTGACAGCACCAAGCAAATAAATAGTGATGGATGGGAGCTCTGTGGAAGCCAGCAGCAGCATTCTGCTGGACCCCGCCACATTTAATGCCCTTGACAGCTGTATTTAGGAGAGGAGAATTCTCCTTTGTCTGGCTGTGGGATGACCACAGGCTATTCTGCATCACTCGTCTAAATTAAACAGTGTCACAGAATCCATTTCTACAACCTGCTTGCCCCAGATGATTAAACTTTGACAGATCTTCTGTAGCTGTCTTTCTCCTGCCTCTCAGAATTTCAGTCTGATGATGGCTAGGTTTATTCTAGAGATTACTTTTGCTTCAGTGGAGTCAATGAGTAAATGCTTGTTAAAAATCTGTGCAAACTGTAATACACGTGATAATACGGTGTGCACTGCGCTCTGGGCATTTCACAGAATCACAGAATGTTAGGGATTGGAAGGGACCTCAAAAGCTCATCCAGTCCAATCCCGCTGCCGGAGCAGGAACACCCAGATGAGGTTACACAGGAAGGTGTCCAGATGGGTTTTGAATGTCTCCAGAGAAGGAGACTCCACAACCTCCCTGGGCAGCCTGTTCCACCGTTCCGTCACCTTGACTGAGAAGTAGTTTCTTCGCAAATTTAAGTGGAACCTCTTGTGTTCCAGTCTGAACCCATTACCCCTTGTCTTACCATTGGTTGTCACCGAGAAGAGCCTGGCTCCATCCTCGTGACACCCACCCTTTATATATTTATAAACATTAATGAGGTCACCCCTCAGTCTCCTCTTCTCCAAGCTCAAGAGCCCCAGCTCCCTCAGCCTTTCCTCATAAGGGAGATGCTCCACTCCCTTCATCATCTTCGTGGCCCTGTGCTGGACTCTTTCCAGCAGTTCCCGGTCCTTCTGGAACTGAGGGGCCCAGAACTGGACACAATATTCCAGATGAGGTCTCACCAGGGCAGAGTGGAGGGGAAGGAGAACCTCTCTCAACCTACTAACCACCCCCCTTCTAATACACCCCAGGATGCCATTGGCCTTCTTGGCTGCAAGGGCACAGTGCTGGCTCATGGTCATCCTGCTGTCCCCCAGGACCCCCAGGTCCCTTTCCCCTACACTGCTCTCTAATAGGTCATTCCCCAACCTATACTGGAACCTGGGGTTGTTCCTGCCCAAATGTAAGACTCTACACTTTCCCTTGTAATATTTCATTAAATTTTTCCCCGCCCAACTCTCCAGCCTGTCCAGATCTCGCTGGATGGCAGCACAGCCTTCTGGCGTGTCAGCCACTCCTCCCAGCTGGGTGTCATCAGCAAACTTGCTGATACTACACTCAATTCCCTCATCCAAGTCGTTGATGAATATATTGAATGATACTGGCCCCAGAACTGACCCTTGAGGCACTCCACTAGATACAGACCTCCAATCAGACTCTGCCCCATTGACCACGACTCTCTGGCTTCTTTCCTTCAGCCAGTTTGCGGTCCACCTCACTACCCGATCGTCCAGTCCACACTTCCTCAGTTTAGCCGTGAGGATGCTGTGGGAGATGGTGTCAAATGCTTTACTGAAGTCAAGGTAGACCACATCCACTGCTCTGCCATCATCTATCCACCTTGTTATGTCTTCATAAAAGGCTATGAGGTTGGTCAAGCATGACTTCCCCTTGGTGAAGCCATGTTGACTGCCCCTGATGACCCTCTTATCCTTGAGATGTCTTAAGATGGCACCAAGGATAAGGTGTTCCATCACTTTCCCAGGGATGGAGGTGAGGCTGACCGGTCTATAGTTGCCCGGGTCCTCCTTCTTGCCCTTTTTGAAGACCGGAGTGACATTTGCTTTCCTCCAGTCCTCAGGCATCTCTCCTGTTTCCCAAGACTTGGCAAAGATGATGGAGAGTGGTCCAGCAATGACTTCAGCCAGCTCCCTCAGCACCCGCGGGTGCATCCCATCTGAACCCATGGATTTATGGATGTCCAGATTGCTTAACTGGTCCCTAACCCAGTCCTCATCAACCAAGGCAAACTCCTCCATTGCCCTGCCTTCCTCTGGGGCCTCAGGGGTACGGGGCTCCTCAGGACAGCCTCCGGCAGAGTAGACAGAGACAAAGAAGGCATTCAGTAACTCTGCCTTCTCTGTATCTTCTGTCACCAGGGCACCCACCCCATTCATCAGTGGGCCTACATTGCCTCTGGTGTTAGTTTTATCTGCCACGTATTTGAAGAAGCTCTTTCTGTTGTCCTTGATCCCTCTTGCCAGGTTTAACTCTAAGGAGGCCTTAGCTTTCCTAGTTGCCTCTCTACATCCTTTAACAACAGCCTTATATTCTTCCCAAGTGGCCAGCCCCTCCTTCCATGATTTGTAAACTCTCCTCTTCCACTTGAGCTTACGCAGCAGTTCCTTGTATAACCACGCAGGTCTCCTGGCTCCCTTCCTTGACTTCCTACGTGTCGGGATGCTTTGATCTTGAGCTTGGTAGAAGCAGTCCCTGAATGTTAACCAGCTATCCTGGGCCCCTTTACCTTCAAGCAGCCTTGCCCATGGGATTTCCCCCAGCAATTGTTTGAAAAGGCCAAAGTTGGCCCTGCTGAAGTCCAGGGTTGCAATTCTGCTTGCTATTCTGCTCCCACCACACGAGATCCTGAACTCCACCATTTCATGGTCGCTGCAACCAAGGCAGCCCTCCACCTTTACTGCTTCATTTGTAATGGCATTATTTTGTCATAGCAATAGCATTTCTGTTTCTATTACAGTAGCAATAGCTTTTCTCCCTTACTGTGGCATAGTAATAATGACGTTAAGTTCAGTTACCATAAGAAATGTTCCTAAGGATCTCCTGCCTTTCCTGGTTGAGGGAAGGAAATCAAGGAGTTCTGCCAGATGGAGACTATAGAATACAGTTCTCTGAAATGCAAATCTGTCTCTCTATCTATAGTTGTTACATCTCAGGGAAAGTGGAACTGGCACATTCCTGGCAGGTTTGGAGGACCTGAATCAGGCTGTTCAGCTGCAGCATAAAAGATAAATGGGCCCAGGAATTGGCCGCTGTTTGGTGACTGGGCCAGTAAACTATAGTCTCTTTAAGACAGCTCTGTGTTCTGTGCGAAGACCTTTTGTCTGTATGTCTGCAGAGATCTCTGTACCTGCTGACTGGTTCTGGAGTTGGATTTAAACTCGGCATGTGGTAGTAAACTTCTTGCCGATGCATTCATAGAGGAATGAAATCTGCCTGTATGATAGTGCTGAAATATATATTTGATGTGTATATATGTATATATGCCTTTGTTGATATTTGAACTTTTCCTTTTGTGTGCGTGTTTAGGCCACACTTCGGGCATTTTCAGGAGTGCTCACTGAAAAGCACTTTTTGCCTTTCTAGATTGCTGAGAACTTTAATCTTCAATGTACATAATTGCAGTGTGAATTTCAAGTATTCCATGCAAATTCCAAAGCTGTGCACTACACTGGTGATAAGGAACAGAACCTTTAAATGCTGAAGGAAACAAAGTAAATTGGAAATGTTAGGGTATTCTTGCATTTTAACTGACGAATTTTGTATGTTCAAATGTTTTTTAGCCTTAATCTGTTAAAGGAACACAATTTAATAATATTTAAAGACAAGTCTTTTGTTTGTATCTTTTCAGGTTCCAGAGTTCTAAATCTGGAAAGATCTACCTCCACAGAGATGTAAGGCTCCTGTTCTCTCGGAAATCCATGGAAGTTGATAGTGGCGCTGCATATGAACTCAAATCTTACACTGAATCTCCAACAAATCCTCAGTTTTCACCAAGATGCTAGCAAACAATGGCAAACTAAAGTATTCATTTTCCTGTTGATTATTGCTTACAAGCGAAGATCAGTAGAGCTGACAGTATATAGTTAAGTCTGTAAAGGAATGAAGATAGCGCTCAAGAGAGAGAAGGTTCTTGTGTGATCCTGGACCAGTTTTCAAAAAGTTTCTGGAATGAGCTTTGTGTATTCCAAGTAGACTGGAAACATACTTATCTTTTTGTACCGTTTAAAACCACTTCATTGGATGTGTTGCAATAGCAAATTCCCAAGTTAGTTTAGTGTTTACACTTTTTATTTTATTTTTCAGTTATTTAATATTTAATGTTTCATTTAATACTCAAGTGATGTTTGTCTTTAGTGTTCTAATGTAGCATAAATCCTATGTAAAATCATACTATGTATTTTTGGCATTAATATTGAAATCTGAAATATATACAGATATCTTTAATCTGTGTGATGTTTTAAGTGATATTCATTTAAGTTGTTGAAAATGGGGACAACAGGTGAATTTCCATAACATTTCATACTATGCAAGCATTTAGCTTTTTTCCTTTTTTTTTTCTCTTTAATGGTACCCTTTTTGCTTTTTTTTTCCTCACATACAGATTTAATAACATTTGCGACCATAGTGCAGATTGTTTATTTACTTACTCATGCATTCAGATCATTGGTTCGATTCATATTTTGCTGCCTCAGTTTCTTTCTTTCCTTAAGAGTCACTTTAATTTTGTTTTCTGTTATTAGTTTTTCTCCCAAAGTTCCCACCCTCCCCCATTTGATTTCTCAGATTGTGTTAAAGGATGTACTGTGCAAACAAATCAGTATTTATATCTTAAATATATGCAAAAGCTATGAAACTTGTACTTTTTGTTTTATTTTTAGATAAGGAGGATCTTCATGTAATCCTAAGTATTTTTAATAGGTCAGTTCCATTTAGGCCACTAGGTGGCCATAGAAAGTTTTACTAGAAATGCTACATTGGGCATATAAATATTTTCCAACACGTGTATTCCTAAAACAAAACATGGTCAGATAAACAGTTTATGCTAAGTGTTAAACTGTGTAACTGAGATAAATAAAGTTAGAAGCATTTGATTACATTTGAGGTATATATTTAATGATGAAAATGAAGCTTTACAATGTTTGCCGAAGATCTGGGAGTTTCTCAACTGCCTGACCTTGGTTTTATGTTTTTCTTTGCATTGCTGTAGGTTTTGAGAATGTCAGTAATATGAAAGGTGACCTTCATGTTGGGGAGTATAACATGCTTATCTGGTGGAGGCTGGAGAAAGGATGAACGTGCATCTTGTATATTGAGCACTGGCCATAGATGAGAAGTCAGTGTATCGTGCCATCTCCAGGAAGTCTGCCAGGGAAAGTAAGGGAGACCAGACTTGCCAAATGATACTTATCAACTCTCCTGTATATTCAAATGTCTGCTGCTACAGAAGGGCAAAGCTCAGACATAACTGACTCTGTTCCCCACTTCAGCAGCATTTTCCTCTCTGTTACACGAGGTTTTTGAAGGTTAGCAAGCATTTATTTTATAGAGACTTGGGAAAAATTGTACAGGAAGAGATTGTTTACAGTTTCTAGTCATTTGTGTGCTCCATAAAACTGAGAAAAGATTTCTTTTGGTAGCAAAAAAGTCCACTACAGCTGCAGTTGTACCCTGTACAGAACTAGGAGCTAGACTAGCATAACAAGAATGTGTCCTAGTTTCTTTGTAGCTACTATTGAGTCATAAGCAAACAGCATGTATCCTCAAAGTACTTATTTGTGTCATGGTGCACATCTGCTTGCGTACTTGATGAAAAGAAGGATAAGAAAAAGAACACACTTTTAATGAAAAGTCACAATTCGCCTGCAGTAGATTAACCCTTTATTTTGCACTGATAATATGCAATGTTTGTATGTCTGTATCTTTAAATGACTTATTCAAGCCATCCTTTTCTCTCTTCAGAGTAATATATTAATTTGTTTTGAACAGCAAAGAAGTATGGATTTTTGAATATGTGGTCACTACAAGTTTAGGAAATAAATGTGTATTGACTTAAATAGCCAAACTACACTCAGTCCCTGTATGGATTCAAAATGGAAGTGACCTTAGATTATCCATGCACAACTCCGATTTAAGTAAGTCATTCTCCATTTACAACTTGATCTGAGTTAACACTTTCCATTAGGGACACACCTGGAGAAATGCTGAATGTTCATAAAACATGAACGGAATTCCACATAGCCTTCTGTGCATAGGTTACAGAATGAGGTTAGACTAGTTTTTGAGAGGCCATTTGCTGCTTCTCTGTACTCAGTAGGCTCAACCATATAGAATTATTTTTGAGAAATGTTTATGAGGGCCTCCAGTGATAGAGGCTCCAAGTAATCTATTCCAGTGTTAATCTATATGTATCACAAGAAAGCTATTTATAATGTCCAACTAAATCTAGTAGTCAAATACTATTTGACCTTTTCACTGTAAGCAAAGAAACCAATTGAGTTCTTGTATCTCCTTTCTCAGTCTTGTTTTCTAAATCTAAGACAACCCCAGACTGTTCAGTCAGACTTGCCTCATGGATTTTATTTTCTGCACCTCTCATCATTCTGGCTCTTTGCTTTCTTCTTTTGATCTGAATTTGTCTTGAAGTACCTCAAGCTGGACACAGCATCTGAAGCAGTGCCTTTCTGTGCCAATTAGACTGGCAGAGTTGGTTGATAAATCTTACAGATTAAACTCCTCACCCCCTTTTAATACTTGATTTTTCCGTATCAGGAGATGTCAATTTGCATTAATCTTATGTAACAGAGGTGTCCTACCCGCTTGTTCCCTATGTGGTGGCTTTCCTGCATGCATCATCATTGAACTTCATTCTCTTACTACCCAAGATTCTGTATCTAATCTTCTGTTTGAATCTGAATTGCAATTATTTTCTAGTGTTCTTGTAGCTTCTCTTCCCCAATGTAATCTGCTAATATTAATAAAGTTCATAGTACATGATCTGGGTCACCAGTGAAACTTGGGAAGCCCTCCGTGAAACCCTACTAAACACAGCATTGCTGCTTGAACAATTGATAGCCATTTGCAGTCACCACATGAAAATTTCCTCTAGTTAAGTTTCCCTATTTTGCATGGGGAAGTGTCAGAGGCCTTATTAATGCCAGAAGGTGTCTGGAACTTCAGCCACCTTCGCCGGCTTTTCCACGTGGTTGTTTCCTTTTTGTTAAAGCAAATATTGTGTGAAACCCTTGTTCTGAATTGTGAATTCATGTCTATCTACTCAATTTCTTTTGAGTGCTTATTTTAGATGATTTCTCAGGTAATTATTGATTGGACACCTTAGTTATACAGCTTGTATTCTGTCCTCCCCTTACTCCTATTTAATCAGCCTCCTGAAAACCCATTCATTTTCTACAGGTTCCTATATAGATGACCACTAATTAATTGGAGATTGTTTCAGTCAGTTCTCTAAACCCTCAAGGATAATTTCTCATCCAAGTCGAAAATATTTACCAGATAAGGAAAGAAAGAACTGATGCAAGTGTCTTATAAACGGATCTTTTCTTATTCCAGCTTGAGGTCATACTCTGTTGTGAGTTCGTTATGCCAGCTGTCTTGATCACACCAGACTGAACGAAAGAAACATTAAATCCTTTGGTCTTTATATAGTTTGTGCAGTAATTTTTGGTAAGGATTCTGTGTATCTTGTCTTCCTGATCTGCTTTTGATGCACATCCTTAAAAAAATGACCTAGTTTCTATATTTTCTATATGCTGCTTTCTTGTATTTGAGGCCATTAAAGAACTTGTGCTTTTCCTGAGGTTCTTAATTTACTTCCCATCCTTCCTCTGCACTGTAGAGTTTACATGTGTTCCCTTAAAATAATTGCATTAAGGAACCGCTGAATCCTCAAAACTGTCTTCCCTTGTGTTAATTTCCTAAGAGATTTGAAAGAAATTCCTCAGGTTTGCATTCTTGTCTGTTGTCACTGCTTTGTTGTTCTGCTTCCTTTCAAAAATCTATGAACTTCATCCTTTTTATGATAATTCTTCTATGTGGTGTTCTGTTATTTTTGGTGGGTTTCTTTTTTTTTTACAGTGTCAGACCATTTCTCCCTGTTTTTGCTAGAAGCAAATGTGGCATACCCACCATTGTTTTTTCTGTCATTAGGGGAAAAAAAATACTAATGCCTTCTATGATTTTCATGTACAACCTTCCCTGCTGTCTCCCTTTTGGAATGAGGGGATACACACGTTCCGTGAGTTCCTGGCCACTACACAATCCTGATCTCTGGACAAATCTCTTAGTTGCTCAAAAAAACACTTTCAACTCCTGTTTTGAGGGGCTGTTAGTAAAATTAAACTGTGGCAAAATCATTGACTTTACAGCTGCTGTTTTGATTTACTTTTCTGACCTGGCTCAGTCTGTCTTCAGGCCCTTGAACACGCAAAGCCTGTCGTGGCCCTTCCCTCTTTGCTTTACCTCGCTCCCGTGCAGGCAAAATAATGGGAAAGCGCTGTAAGGTAATAGACATTTCGTACAGGGAAAGTGGGAGTATATGTGCACTTAAGTATTATGAAATCTATGCCTTATTTTTCACATAATCTTCGGATTTAGGGACGCCTAAAGGTGAGCTATTGGGAGCTGTTTGAACCCCTCCCTTATGTTCTTAAAGGAGTCTGAGGGAGGTTATTTCTGCCAAGAACCAGACCGTGAAAGGCAGCTGAGGAGCGAAGGAAACACATGTAACTTGATACCACACTGTTAAGGAGTTTAAAGGGAGCCTGTGAGATTCTCGGCTGCTGCCCGGGAATCCAAAAAAACCCTCAAGTAAAGCCGCTGAGGACTTGGATCCTCGTTTTGATCTGTAAAAGTAGCCGAAATAACCCATTTTAGCCCGGCAGCAACGGGTTTTTTTGTCCTTTCCCCTGCTGTGGGGCAGGAGCAGCGCACGGCAGGCCCGGGGCCGGGATGTCCTGGGGGCAGTCAGGCCCCGGCCCGGGCGGTGCCTGGGCCTCCCACAGCCGCTGCCGCCGGAGCTCGGCCGTGCTCCGCCGCTGCCGGCAGGTCTCTATAACTGCCGCGGCGCTGTGCTTCCAGCGAAGTCTCCGTGCCCCGCCGAGGGCCCTGCCCGGCCCGTGTCCCCAGCAGCAGCCCCGGGGCGACGCGGAACCCCGGCCCCCCGGACCGCACCTCCCAGCGGGCCCGGCAGCGGACGTGACGTCAGGGGGCGGAGACGGAAACGGCCGCTGTGAGCGCGGCCGTGTGTCCGCGGAAGTCTGGTACCGCCGGCGGCCCGTCCCGCCCGCGGCCGCCATCTTGTGCGGGAGGCGGTGGCATCGCTGCGCGGAGCAGCGGCCGTCGCGCCTCCCTCTCCCGCCCCCTCCCGCCGTCCTGCTGCCGCGGCGCCATGTCTGCCGAGAGCCCCGAGCCCGCCTCGGCCGAGGAGCAGAAGGTGGGTGTCCGGCAGCCGCGCTGAGGAGCAGCAGGAGACCCGCGGGGCTTCTCCCGCCTCCATCCGCGGCCGAGGCGCGGCGGGGCCGCCGGGGCTGTGCGGCCCGCAGCGGGGGGAGCCCCGCGGCCCTTCGGGCAGCGCCTCGGGCCTGACCGCCCTCCCGGCCGCGCCGGGAGCCTCCTCAAGCGGCCGCCCCGGCGGGGGAGCCCCGGCCCTTCCGCCGCCGCGCTGGGGGCGCCGGGCGGCCCTGGCGGGCTGGGGCGCAGCGGGGCCCGGGCGGGAGCGGCCGGGGAGGCGCCGGCGGTGCCGCCCGCGGCCGGCGGGGCTGAGGCGGGAGCGGTGGCACTGTGGTGGCTGCTCGCTCGGCGTTGTTCTCTGGTACGCGGCTGCCGCGCTCCGGCCTGGGCGGCCGGCGGCGCCTCCGCTGCCCGGAGCGGCCCCGTCCCGCTCCCCGCCGGGCCGGCCGGGGGACTCGGCTCCGGCCGCAGCACAGCGGGAATACGGCGCTAAACTTTGGTCTCATTTTTAGAAAATTCTCAGCGTTTAATGTGAACTGTTGTTTAGGAGGAGAAATACCCAAACCACAATGGCTCTGGCCTGTTCTGGTTAAGCGTTTTAAAAAGAATAATTGTCTGGGTTATCTGCTGATGGCACTATTATGTCATCGAATAATTTCATAGTTTCGGAAGTGGGTTTTGGCTTCACAGATGACTGTGTGCTGCTTGCAGTGACTCTGGCTGTGACTTTAAGAATCCGTTTTGGTTTTTAGTCCTGTCATTGCTATATAGACTCAGTTGCAATCTCACAGCTATTTCTGATCAGGAGCGGTTATGAAACGTGAGTACTGCTGTGAAGGACACCAGAAGAAAAAGCTTAATCTGCCTCAGCTGTCAAGTTTTTGTTTAATAATTTACAGTTTGTAATATGAGTTAGTCATGCAAGTAGAGCTTTGGGGGTTAATATGGAATGATACCGTCTCAATAGGTGCAGTAATCAGAACCAGCTTCTGTGGCAGGTCTGTGATCTACTCTTAAATGCATGTGTTCTGCAGCTCGACTTTACATTCGTGTTAGGTGGACTACTGAACGGATACCGCTGCTGTTCAAAGCCCGTAAGATAAATTCCTGGCCTGCGTAGCACTCCTAGAATAGCTCTGTAATAAGAGCATAGTAAAACATGTGGTAGCAAGTTTATTGTGACGCCTTCTAGTGTGTTCTGGTGAAGTCAGGTGACTGGGGCTGATTTTGCCGAGTTTTAGACCGAAGTCTTGAAATGCAGCGCTTATGCACTGTTTGGAAAAGTCACCCTTTATTTGAGAGACGGGAAACCCTTACTGATCTGTTAATTTAGTTTTAATCTGATGAGGTGTTCAAGACAAATTAGTAACATCAATAAAATTAAACTTGGTTTTCCGTGAGTTTATATTGTGTTAGGATACTGTGATATCAGTGCTCTTATGGCATTGCAGTATTAACCTTTACTAAAACTGTTTGGGTAGGCAAAATTGAACATTGACTCAGTGCTTAGCTCTGAAATACTTATATAAACAACCCATTTTGCAGTGCTTACTCATATGAATGCTTAAAAAAATGCAGCCCCTAAATGAACTTTGAGGCAGCGTTTTCATGTTCAGAACTGTTTTCCGAACTCTTCTACCATGCTGTAAGAAGCTTGTGCATGTGTTAAGCGAGAAAGGTGTTAAACAAGAGAGCAATATAAATCGAAAACTTCCCGAAGACCAGTGTTTCCTGACTCTATGTGAAAACTCAGGATAGTGGCAGGGGGAAGTTCGGCAACAAAGAAACTTTAGATGTTGGAGTACATGCTTTGTTGACTGACTTTTTGCCTTAAAATCCTGTATTTTTCAGGAAGCTGTTAGAGGTAGTGCATTTTGTTTCTGGACTGGCTTTTGCCACATCGCTGTAGAGTTGTGTTGTCATGTTTTTCCCATTTTCTGCTTTACATTTTCTCTGATGTCTTTTGCTAAAGGGGACGAGCTCTTCATACCAGAGTTTTAAGAGGCCGATGGCTCATTCTTTAGCCATGCAGTTCAGTTTTCGAGCAGATACGGAGCTTTACACTGCTAGTACCTCTGTAAAGATTAAAAGCAAAAGCCATCTTTAAATGAGTTAGGTAACTACTGCCTTCCTGGTAGATAATTTTAATGAAGTAAGCAGACTTCATTAGCTATGTCAAATTCCTGGAGAGAACTAAAATTATAACTTTTGTGTGGTTGTCACTAGGAAGAAGAGTGTGGTATATCTTGATTTCTGCCCCCTCAGTCATTTGTGAGTCACTTGGTTGTTGCTTCTATAACTCAAGAGATAATGTTTTAAATGTACGAATGGCCTTGTCGGCTTGGGTTAAAGCTTTTGTGGCACAACAACACATCTCCAAGGTGCTCAATGTCGTCTGGTCCACAGAAGAATATAAGGTCAGGACACATGTGCAGTGATCTTCCCCAGGAAACTGTCCCAGGTCTCAGCAATCTGTGGTTTAAAAGCCTTCTGAGCAGCAAGTGAACACACCGAGTTGCTTTCTGAATCCAGCTAAATTCTTGCTCCTCCTGTATCCTTTGGCAAGGAGTTCTGCATCTTAACTATTTTATATGAACAACTGTTATCTTATTTTCAGCTGGTTTTGTTTGCACCCCAAGTCTTTGTATTGAAATTCTTTAATTTGTCTTATGTAGTTTTTTGAGTCTTGGTCATCACTCTTGGTCATCAAGAGTAAGTGCCCATAGTCTGTATCCTTTTCAGCTGCATCGATACATAAAACAGTATTTTTTGGTTTTATTGCCTGCTATACAATGATTTGTCAGCCCTGTGAGTTTGCATAAATGTCTCCTTTGAGGCACCATAAATACATATTTGTGTAAGCTATTTATTGTTGGCCCACTGTTCTTAAGAACTATCTTATCTTCGTTAGTATTGGCAAAACATGCCCCCTCAAATGCTTTGTCTGTTGGCTCAACAATGAGTGCCCAGTGATTCAGCATTAGATGTTGAAAGTATTTAGCTGAAAGGATTGCTTTTGAGAAAATCCGGTCAGTGTCGGCGTGATAATAAAGCACAATAGGAGGAACAGCAGCTGAAGAAGAATCTTTGTAACACATTGAAACTGTGTTCTTGGCTAGTATGATGTTATATAGTGAGAAATAGTATAGTTCTATCTTCAGTAGTGCAGGGAAACTTTGCCCTTTGTATTTATTTGTATTTCCTAGCCGTGTTTTTGTCTAGTAAAAAGCATTTGTTCCTGTCTTCATAGAAGTTTCTCTTAAACCGTTACGTGAATTTCTATCTTTCCTTGGTAGACCGTTAATTCAAATTCCCACTGCGTTGTGCAAAGCTGTCTTTGAGATGTTTTGGCCCAGTGGAGCAACTAGACAGTGTTATATTCTAAATCTGTTATAACCTTTGCTTCTGGGTTTTTTTTACCAGAAAGATGTTGAATATTATAGAACTTCGAGCTTTTATAAGATGGATAGGAAAGCACTGGGTTAGGCTAGTGTGGGGGCTCTAGTTCTTTGGCAGTTCTGGCCTGAGAAGCTCCCAGCTGCTTGTTCTGTCCTCCCTGCTGCTGTGCTGACATAGCTGTGTGTGCAGCTGCTTCATGATCTGGCCTGAGGAGACTGGTCCAAATGAAACACAGCCCAAGAAGGAAAAGGAAAAAAAAAAAAGGTTATTTTTCTGTCAAATTAATTTCTGTAACCTATTCATGTGGAGTACATGCAGTCATGCTGACTGATGCAATGCAAAGGATGATGACACAGATGGAAAAGAGTGTGAAAGGGCTGCCTGAGTAGCTCCAAGTGGCTATGAAACCTTAGTCACAGATGAATGTGAGGCCTCCCTGGTTTCAACTCTTCTCTCCCACCTAAAAGTCTTTCTGTGACTTCAGATGATAATAACAATTCAAGAACTACAGCAGTCGTTGCAAATCAGTATGTATTTTCCTTGAACTAGCAATGGTTTGTATGCAAAAAACGAAAAAACGGCATTGGCCAAATACCAGAAAGTAGCAAACCAAGAATTTTGAATGGAAGATATTTTAGAAATTATGTAATAGAAGAACTTGTCCTTCATACATCAAATTGCTACATGAACCAGAGCAGATGAGTGTGAAGTAGAGGTCAGGGTTGAAATACTGGGTGTAGAAATTGCAGTTTTTGCTGAAAGAGTATCTGCAAATGATTACTTTGACCATGCATATCTTAGAGTATACTCTTAAAATAGACATTTTATATGAATGCACTATAAACTGTCTTTGTCATAATTTTCCGAAAATTATAGACTTGTATAGAGAAATACAGTATTGTTACTATTAATACGATAGCAGACATGTTTTGGAAGCTGAGCTACTTTAACACCATTTCACAGTGAATATCAACACGTTGCTGTCAGAGTAGTCATGCAAACCAGATTGTGGCAACGCAAGTGCTGGTCTGTCTGCAACTCCATGATCAAACAGGAGCAGTTGGAAGAAAGTCCTGTGGCTCTTACCTGGCTTTCAACGTTTACTTGTTCTTAGTGGAACCCTTGTTTGGACAAAAAATGTTTTTTCTTTGGGGGACTTTTTTTTTCCAAAATAGAATAATTTAATTTTAGTATAGACTACTTTTATGTGAAAGAGAAGTGCATTGATTAGATTTAATCACATCTCCAGGAAAGGTATCTAAGATGGGAGGCTGAACTCCTACAGTTGCTGTCAATATTCAAGAGAGAGCATATGAAAATGTCTATTCAAATAACTATAGGTTCATTTGGTAGCAGCAATTGGCATGTTGATGAGCTACCTGCAAAGTTATTCTGTGTAAATAGTTCATTATTTTTATAGTTCATTTACAGTGTTGCTAATTGTCTTTCAGGAAATGGAGGATAAGGTGATCAGCCCAGAAAAAGCCGAAGAAGCAAAATTGAAGGCAAGATACCCTCATCTGGGCCAGAAGCCAGGAGGCTCAGACTTCTTGAGGAAGAGGCTTCAAAAAGGGGTGAGTTATTTATTGTCCACAGGGTATGGACAAGAAATTCCAAAATTCCTGTATCTGTGATTTTTTTTTTTTTATTACTTTTTTAAAATTCCGCTGCACAGGCCTTTGTGTGAGTAGAAGAATGCTAAGAAATTTAAACTTTGTCTTTGGAAGCACAAGAAAGAGAAATTTGTTTCCGCAAAACAAATACCAAATTGGCAGGATGGCTGTTTACAGCATCAGTGGCTCAACTGAACTTTTTAGAAAAAATTAAACTTAGAAACTGTCTCAGTGCTGCTGTGATAGACTTCATAAAAAACATGATAGTAGACACAGAGGGTCAGAACCTCATCCCTGTTTTGTACTGATCCTATCTTGCCCATTCTTAGGTTCCCAAAATGTATGTCTGCTTTTATGATCCATGCTTTTGGCATGTGAAAGCTTAGTGTCTGCTGTGTTACACCAGACACCTTCTGATATCAGTGCCTTGAGAGTGGTGTAATTCTGAATATATACCCTAACAAAAAAATGATGATAGAAGAATGAAGAATGAGGTCATATTTCGGTATTGTTCCACATGTAACCAGTGTCTCTTATTTTCTTAGTTATTCAACTGTGGTTTTTTTAGTTTAATTATTCATAAGGTGATTATGTAATGCCTTTCAGGCATGCTAGAACTCAGTTGATGGAATAGTCCTAGTATATCACTACTTCTGATGGTGCTTTCCTTGCTGTCACACTTTTTTTTTTTTTACTGTTGTCTAGGCCCTTTGAGTGCACGCAATGATTTCAAGTATAAATCCTTCGCAAACCAGCTGCTGGAGTTCAGTGCTGATCTAATTCTGTGCTATCTGGTAACATCTCCTGGGAATTGTTACTGTTGGCAGGGTTTTTTTATGAGGTTTCTCTGGTAACTTGGAGCATACACAGCATAGTTAGTGGCTGCTGGGAATGGGCAGGTGGTAGATTAGGTGATTCCTTTTGTGAGTTATGCTGTTTGGTGTTCCCGAATACAAAACTGAATGCAACCTAAATGAGACTTCAGGGGGTTGACTGTATGTGTAGACACAGAAGGGAGAAGGTGAGCATGTTGTGATGATAATTCAGGAAAACAGACCAGCATCCGCTCCCTAAGGATTAATGCCTATCAAGGAGTTATGACAGCTTGCACTCAGTGCAAATGTGAGGAAGACTCACAACCAACAGAACAATCGGTACAATATCTTCATCTTGATTATAGCACTATTTAATGCAAAAGTTGTTGCCTATATTTTCAAAATTGAGCAGAGGGAGACCAGTGGGGATCCTAATTGAGTAAGTTTGGGATTTTGCTACTTTGATGAAAGAGGGCATAAAGTTGTGGATTCCAATTCATAATCTGTCTTCTTTGGTTCTCCACTCCTGATGTGGTGGTAATAACTTTCTTCCATTTTATTTCTCTTATTTTCATTTGGTGTGCTCCGTGTCTTAAATGAGGAAGCATCGTTAAGTGATATAGATGCCTGGTGTACTTCAGGCTGCCTGGATTGCTGAAGTTTAAAATAGAGTGAGGATAGTGAGTACACTTTCCAATAGTGTTTGTGACATGAAGGCGCCTGGACAGACGCAGTCAGTTTGAAAGGGATGATGAAATACAGGCCATTTATGAGAAGCCAGAGTAAATCAGAGAAAAATATAGGAATAAGTCAAAGGGAGAAATGAGCTGATATTCTAATGCATGAAAGATGGTAGGTTTTCTCAGATATTGTTCTAAATGCATGTAGTCTTTGATTTGGCAGCTAGGACGTGCTCTGCCCATTGAGGTTTGCTCTCCGGCAATGTTCTGCGTTGGGTGCACTCACCATTACTGGCACTTTCTCCAGAGTAACAGTAGATGAGAACCATGCTACACCACACTCCTGTAGGGGGATTCTGTTTGGAGAAATAGGAAACACGTATTTCCTGTGTATATAGGTATTTCCTATATATTTGGAGAAACAGAAATAGGTATCTGTTAACAGCAGTAGCACATTGAAAGATTGAGCTGTTCTGTTATTGTCTAGATGCTGTTTAAAAGTTTATTTTGGTTGCTTCAGTCTTGAAAGGCAAATTATGAAAGCCTTTTTCCAAATCAGATTATGTTATAATTTAAGGTCTAGTCTGCAGATGCATCGTTAGAGCACTGTGGTGTAAACAGAGATTACACCGTCAAAAGGATTGAATTGGGAAGGTTTATGAATAAAAGTGTGTGTTTCAGATATACTACTGACTGCATGGGAAGACCAGGTTTGGTAACTTTAAGGCTCTAGTAGGGAACATTTAAAGCCTTGTTCAGGATGCCCTGCGTAAACAACCTTCCCCACCCCATTAGGGAAAGGCCTGTTAAGTCAGATGTGCAGATTATTTCTCTCTCACAACTGCTGCTAATGAACATTTTGCAGCTGGTTAGTACTGATGCAAAATAAAGAGTATGGTAGAATATACTGCCCAGAAGCACTTAAACATAGCATGTAGTGGTGACTCTTGTTCAACTGGCTGAGGAATAAGCCCATATAAACCTAACTAAGGAGTGTTCTCTTCAGAGATGATTGATTTTAAGCAGCAGTTGCTAGTATAAATCTTTGTCCTGAATCTATAACTTTTTTGGCCTCATAAGGCAATCTGTTCAAAATAATGGGTTACAAGTACCTTAATGGCAGACCTCATAGTAAGATGTAAACAAAATACAAATTTTCCTGCAAAAGATGTCAGTGAGCAGTTGAAGACTTGACGCAGACCTTGGATAAAATTCTGTGCCTCATCTTACCATGATGCAGATAAATCATAGGCCGTTTGGCTTTAACATCCATAGATAACTTAATATTTTGAGAAATCTGACAACAAATAAAACACTGTTAAAAGTAATACTAATAAAAATTTGCTGAAATATTAAGGAACACTGTTTTAGAAATGGAAACTTAATGTATTTGCTTTTGTATTCAGAAGAAACCTGGAGTGTGGAGTAAGAATTTCTTTTACATAGTGCTTTCCAGAAGGACTGCACAGTAGATTTGACTTTGCTAAATAATTGATTCGGGAACTTTAGGGGTTGTGGTTTCACTGTTTTAATGTATGCAGACAAGAGGTTTTCTTGTTGGTGTGTAGTTTCATGCTACTTTGATCTTCTGGTATGATAGAGCAGGCTCCGTTCTCCAGCTTTAGTTCATGCAGTGTTTGGTTATTCTGTGTAGTGGAACTTGTTCACTGCAACAAAATTTACAAACCCTAAGGTTTCACTTGTGGAAGACTAGAGGCCTTGGGAAAACCAGGGCAAAAATGATGTTCATGTATGACGTGAGTTTAATGGTATATGTAGAATCTTTAATGTATACTTACCTAATGCTATGAGTTTATCTGTGCTTAATAGGCTTGGTAGGATTTTTTTCTTGAATCAACATAGAGCTACTTGGCCAAATCAGGAAGATTTTATAACTGTTTTTAAAACGTAAAGAAACTATTTAACCATGTAATTCAGTGTATGCATTTGGTAAAACTTGAGGCTTTTAAATATATGTGTCTTTTGTCTTCTAGCAAAAATACTTTGATTCCGGAGATTACAACATGGCTAAAGCAAAGATGAAGAATAAGCAACTGCCTACTGCAGCTCCTGACAAGACAGAAGTCACTGGTGACCATATTCCTACTCCACAGGATCTTCCACAGCGGAAACCATCTCTAGTTGCTAGCAAGCTGGCTGGCTGACGAGAATAGCCGAACTGCATGATTATTCTCATTCCTGTTATTTCTCCTTAATAGTTATTTCTCACCCTCACATCCCCCATTTTTTCTTTCTTACACTAAGTCATGAGACTGACAGCTTTGCAGGTAGCGATAGCATGTGCTGCTATTGTAAGGGAGTACTGTTAAGAGTAAAATGTAGTATTTGGACTAGCTGAGAACAATGCACTGATTAAAAAGGATAAGTTTGGTTAGAGCTCTGTAATCTACTTGAAAAATGTACATATTGCCCATTTCCTAGTGTAGGACTGGTTCCAGCAAGTGACATCGCAAGTTTTACAACTTATGTTTCTGCTTTTGTTATTTCATCCTAATTACAGCATATTTGTATTTAATATAACCTCCAGTTGTGTTGGTTTTTTCTTCTGTGTTTGGGTTTGTTGTCTAAAATAGAGGTTTAAACCACAAGTTGCTAGATGGTAAAGCATGTATAAAAAACAAGACAGGTCTCTGATTGAATTTTGTTTCTGCTTTTGAACTTGAATGGCCTTAAACCTGTTTCAGCTTTAACAATAGAGTTTTTACTTGGGCAATATTTGCCCATTCTGGTGTAACTCTTGTGAATCTAGTGCTTATTGACAACTGCCTGTTGAAGCTGGTATTCTTTTCAGTTCCGTAGCTTAGGACAGACTTTTGTTGAAGATGTGAATGAAGTGTGCATGTGCATAGACTGTTGATTCACTCTTGTGCCATTTTTGTAAATACAATAGTTTTGCACAACCTTTTGCAAACGTCTTAGTTTTACATTTTAAAAAGCAGATAATGTGCCAATCAAAGCACAAGTGATTCTGTATCTTTCAAAGTCTTGTCCTGAAACTAAGAGCCCAGAATCTTGCTACTGAAAGTAAAAACTGAATACCTGAAATCTGTGAAACACTTAAATTTACACTTGACTCAGCCTTATGCTTTTGTGGTTGTATATTTTGTTTTACAACAATGTCCATCATTCAGATAAAATCTGGAATTTGCACCTATATTTGGAGGCAAGTGCCCTTTCTGTTTAGCAGCTCTTTAAGCTTTTAAAGGTGAAGTGCTCTGTCTGATGACATGGGAGATGGCTAAATGTACCGCTCTACAGAGGTTTGTGTGTGGCAAACTCCAAATCTGGGCTTGCGAAGGTTTGATATGCAATTGTCTTTGGGCTATTTTAGACTTGTGGAAGCGGAAGAGGGTTTTTTGGTTTTGTTTTGTTTTTTTTTTAATTTCTGAAGTGGTAGTAAACTAACCCATTTTCTCTTATGGAGCAGCCCCTCATTGGCCTTGGGGAAACAAAGAACTGGAAGTGGTATTTATATAATGACCTATTGAGAAATAGGTAACTTTTCATATCAGGAAAAAGGAATGAACGTCAGTTCATCTTTATGATGCAGGTCGTAAGTACTAGATTGCTAAAATATATGGTTGATATTGGACAGGTAACTTCCTGCATTTAAAAGCATGTTTGTTCAATGAAATCAGAACGTTAAAAGTGCAATATGATCCATAACATAATTCATTTTTATAGGTAGTCACAGCCTTGGTATTCTTTGGGAATATAAGAAACTCTTTAAAAAGACCAGTTTACTGAATACTTTTTTCTTCAAAGAAATGGTTCTGAAACAGCCTATTAAAGCGCCAGTGTGGGTATTAGAAGAGAAAATAGTCTTAAAGGTGCATGTTTTTAGAAAGATGTGCTTTGTGTTGACATATTCAGAAAGGTCTTACAAGATAAAGGACTGTTAGTCAGAAAGAGCACTGGCTCATATTTTCTGCAATGCTCCCTTCTAAAGGCAAACATAAAAAAATGATCAAGAGAAAATGAAAAATGTTAATTTGGTCCTGACTTGGTCAGAATGTGAGCAAAGTATAGCAGTGTCTATATAACATTTTCAGAGAGGTCATTCCAGATAATTTTGAAATTGTTAACCTGATTCTTTTCAAGCCTGTATAGCCCTTTTCTAGTAATTAAATGGGCTCTGTCAGGGCTGTCCTTATTCCTTATCTTCCACTAGTATTATAAAGAATAAGTGATTTTTGCAGAACACATTGAAGAAATGGACTTACTTGCCGCCTTTAAGTAAGAAATTAGGCTGGGAGAATAGCAAAGAAACTGGATATATTGAAGCAAACCGCTTTTTATAGATGTTTGTCCTAATGTGAAAATCCCTATTTATTTTTGTATGTGTAAATGAAACTTAATGATAGGACTGGGCCTGAAACAAATTTTGGACAATTTAAGGTGACTTGCTGTGCATTGTCTGGTGCCACTATTCTGTAGCTCATGTAAGGTGAGCGAGCTTGATGTTTGGGAAGGTTTAAAAAAATAGCCATTTAAATTTAGACATTCCACTCACGTAACTACAACTCGGCTTGTCTTCCTGGTTGGACAACACAAGCTCTTCTGATGGTCACTCAGTGACTTGCAATTCTTAGGATTATTACAAATTCAGCTACGAATATATTATCCATGCGTATATGTGAAGTACTGTAATACTAACTAGGTCAATAACTGATTGTGAGCCTTCACATCTGACAGACCTCAGCAGCAGGCCATGGCTATTTCGATTCTATACACTGTATAAAACTTAAGTCCAATAATCACTTAACATTAAATCAAACATGACTGCAAATCGATGCTTACTTTCAGCTTATTCCAGCAAGATAACTCAGCTATCCAAACTTATGTATATAATGTATTATATGAGTTTTACCATTTGATAATTACCTTTTTCAAAGAAAACCTGTCCACACTGTAGACTGGCAGTCCCTTTCATATCTTGCCTTTATAAAGATAGTGTTTAGTTATTAGAGTAGTACTCACGTAGGCTTCTAATAGCAGATAGCACCAACATTTTATTCAAGATAGTTAAGTGAATTAATGACAACTTCACTGATATGTCCCCAAATCTGTAGCACCAAAGGCTTCCCTCGCATTGTTCTTGATGTAGTAGGACAGTGTTTGTGTAAAAGCCACAGGAGTACATTTTGTTGGACGTATTTCCGCCCAGCCAAGATGTTAAGGTGATAAAAATGTCAATTGTTCTCTACAAACTTACACATTGTATAGTATACAGAATAAATTGATCTACTTAGTTTTTATTGCAATGTGTAGATTTGTCTCGTCTTTACTGTGGTTTCCTAAAAGATACTGCATACTTGGGTATTCTCGATGGAAAATTTCTAAACCCTAAATCTTGCTACTCTGTATGATTAAAAATACGACTGGGCTTTGGTTTCTAGTATGTTAGACTACAGAATTACTTTAATGTAATCACATTTATATATATTTCAGTGCTTATTTTTCTAATAAGGCAATTAAAGCTTATTGTTTGAAAACTCCGTAACAGATGATTGTTTTGGTCCCTTGCACTGAGTGAAGGGGATTTCTGGGTATAAGCTTGGCTTATAGAAGTTTGCATTGCCATAGGCTACTGGCCTGAATATGGCACCATTTTCAAGAAATCAAGATGCTGGAAGAAGTCCAACTAATTTCATACTGAGACTGTGAGTTAGGTGATGATCTTCGCACAGCTTCAAGATCTATTTGATATATTTACACAGCTCAGTCACCAAAGTTGCAGTAACACCCTCTATGCTCTGCATCTCAAACGCAAGCAGGATGAATGTGTGTTGGTTGGGTTTTTTTGGTGGTGTGTTTTTGGGGTTTTTTTTTGTTTTTAACTTAAGGTGGAGTTGGGCTGAATGTGTGGTTTCATTATTCCTGCTTTAGTACAAATGAGCCAGCCTCTTTCACACTCGATCCTTTGGCTTTTTCATCCCAGTTTCTGGCATTTATAGATCCAAAGCAATTTCAAATCTGAAAAGTCCTGTGCACGTTCAAAGCATTTATTGCCCTTAAATATTTATCTTGAAGATAAATGTTTCTGGAGTACTAGCACAGAGACAGAGAACCTTGAGCTCAGCTGATGTGCTTCAAAAACCTTTAGGTTTTTGTTCAGTTGATGACTGAATTGTCCCTGTCTTTCTCAGGCAGTATATCTTTGTTACAACAAGACGCTGCTTGATATATATTCATGATAAATATTCTTGCATATTTACAGCAGGCACAAAATTTTGTTTACTTACTGCTTTCGAAAATATTGACAAAGCCTCCACCAATTTCAGATGGATGTTTATTTGACTTTGGTTTAAAATGGGAAGATGGAAGTACTTTTTGTTTCTGACTTTGTCTAAATTTAATAACAGGTTTCACTTGGGTTTAGTTTTTTTACCGAATTGCAGAACAGTATTGTAGCTCTTACTAAAAGAGGAATATGTTTGGATAATCTGTCAGCTTCCCTTGGTAATATTGTAGAATAATCAAATAACTGTCATTAACATTCCTGGTACAGGGAGTCTCCACAGAGACTGGATTCAGCATCTTCCGTCTGTACTAGTGTAGTAAGGTTGTTTCCTTGCTGGGCTTAAGGAAAAAACAACGGTAAGAGTCTTCCTTGAGAAACAGGTGTTGGATTTTTTAAATGTACAGCATTTTCTAGGAATTGAATTATATGCCTGAAATTACAAGGATGCTTAAATGCGAGAGATGGAAGCTGTGGATTCTTCCGAACTTCAAGTCTGTTCTTGCGTGGTGTTTTTTATACTGTTGAAAAAAACCTAGGCTAATAAATTGAAAAGAAAATATGTGTGTGGCATTCTAGGGACAAGAAAAATCTTCCTACTATAGGCATAGATGGATCGAGGCAAGCTTTCTGCATGGGAATTTCATCATGTAGGTTTTGTCTTATTTTCTGTAAGACCAAAAAACCTGGCAGTAAATCCCAAATGTTGCTGGGAGGATATGTGCAGGGTACATAATTTTATCTCTTCCTACGTATCTCTTGCATTATGTTTCAGAGTTCCAGCTGAGCCTGACCTGTTTGTTTTCTACAGCTAAAAGCTCCAGCCCTAATTGTTGTACTGTGAGAATGTAGGGAAAGGTAAGAGGATTTTAGCCTACAAATTCCTCTGTTGGCTTTGTCTGTCTTTCCACTCAGAGTTGAACTCATGGTCAGTGTTGAATATACAAATGCTTTTCTGAAGGAGTCAGTAGGCCCATCCACTGTGCCACAGAAACCATCTCGTATTCCTTATGGTACCCGTATATATTATTTCTGTGCCTCTGATGATTTCCCTTTTTTCTTTGGCCCACAGAGAAATCTGCTACGCACTTGCGGTAGACCCCGACAGCAACAGAATAAGAAGTCATTGAGAAGGGAATTTTTCTGCCACAGTTGAACAGGTTATAGATGTAAACAGAACACAGATGTAGGAAAAAAGATAGGACGGATACCTTGTAGACACTTCTGAAAAAAACTTACGTAAACTAATCTCAATTCATAGAAGGATTATTTTATATCTTTTATTTGGTTCAAATTCAATATAAAATTCTGCATGTGAATTGTGTCAGCATTGTCAGCTGGAATACCCTGGGATATATGCTCTGAACTGAAATGCCATAAATGAGCTTTTTGAAAAGATGCTGTGCAAGATATGAGGACATTTAAAATCTTGCCAGCCAATGTTTGATGCAGGAGATGCATGTTAAAGTAATAATTAAGTAGTCCGTCTAGGTACATTACCAACAGGTTGTTTCTTGGCAGCTTTCAGTGCCCCCAATTGCTGTCCTTAATGTCAGATTTGAAATCCTGGTTTATGCAAATTGTGTCAAATCACAGCATATTTTGGACTCAGATATCTATTTTTTGCTGGGGCTTATAATTACATTTGGCTCCTGAGCTCCGGCTGTGAATGGCTGATACAGTAATCCACAGTCCAAGCAAACACCTAAAATGAGTGTCTTTGAATTTAGAACAGATACCTTGAAGAAAGGGTATTAAATATCAGATATGAAGCAGCACACAGAGGGGAAGTTTAGGTCCCTTCTGAAAACAAGGCTGAGGTTTCTGTGGTTCATACATACAGATTTTTAGATTAAGCCTTTTAAATGTGGATGGTCACATTCTTAAATGAACCCCAAATCACTTTTGTGTTACACATGAAGGATGAGAAGTAGCTTCAGTGTAGATCTCTGTTTTGCCACAGTGTACACAGGAAAAGCGGCTCTGCAAACTTCTTAGCCAAAAACCTGACCTGGCAGCAATTTGCAGGAACCAGTCCTCTGAGCTTCTTGCAGGACTAAGAAAATGTCCAGTTGTGCTGATGGGATTGAGGCTCCTGGGCATGGGACAGTAGTCGTGGTTGATAATCCTGGACATGCTGGCAGAATATGGGAAGAAAGGTATTTTTAAATGAAGTTCTCGTTGGAGTTTCAACTGTGAACTCTTCCAGCAAAATCAATTTATTTTTAACCTCCTTTCTGAATTTAGCAACTTAGTTTACTAGCTGTGAAGACCATATATCTGCATCCATTAATTATATAACTCCAGGTAAGGCTCCGTATTTTCATCCTAACTATTTTTATTTTTCATTTGTGCGTACTATTCTCCATCTCCTTTCCTTTAGAAAGCAGCAGTGAAGTACAGCTAGGTTATAGCATTTATCTGGAGTGTTTACTTTGGGAGTCAAGATAGCTTGATTTTTATTTCTGGCTGTTAACGTGGTTGGTGAGTGGCTTTTGAGCAGGAAGTTTCAGGGGGAGTCCACATACTTCCCACTGACTACAGAGCTGTTATCTAAACAGTTGAATTTTTCAGAGATGATCCACTTAAAGTCAAAGCAGTTTGGTGGAGAGTGTGGCAAAGATAACTGTTTCCAACTTGGTTTGTATTTTGGACCACTTGGACTGTTAGGATGCATTCCCAGGTGAAAAAGGAAAATACAGAAAGATTGCAATAGCTTCAGTTCTGCTGTCTAAAGAACTCTTACCATAAAGTGAGCTGTAAAAAGCACCAGTTAATGATTCTTAAAGCAAATTGGCTGCCATCTCTAGACCCAGCCAGAACATGGATTATGCTTTTCATTCCCTTTTGATTCAGAGATGTGTACCTTCCTTTCTTAGTAAGAACTGGACTTGCTTATTGAAAGAACTGGTTTGAGCCCAGTTCTCGTCAGTGTTTTCAGTAGTAGTTTGAATGATAAAGATGCAATCAAGCTGGAAGAGGTGAACAATTTGAAGGATGGGATCAGAATTGGAGAGAAAACAAAAAATGGAAAACTTGACACCTGGGAAATATTTCCAGAAATGCACAATGGGGATAACTGGATAGGGGATAGGATGGCAGGCAGAGGCTGCAATAGGCTGTAATCCAGACGGAAATCCCATAGGATAGTCTGCATTAGCAGGAGTTGTGCGGGAAAGGGAGCGACCGCGCCGTGTGCGGCGCTGGTGATGCTGCAGCGCCCGCGGGTGTGGGCACCGCACCTGGGCACTTGATAACGAGATGGGTGATTTGTTCAGTCTAGGAGAAAAACCACCAAAAAAGCGGCATGAGAAGGGAGGGACACGCGTTCTCGCACAAAGCGGGGGGCCGCGCTGGGGCGGAGGCAGGAGCGGCCGAGCGCGGCTGGCGGCCCCGGGCGGGCGCCGCGGGTCCGCCGGCGCTGCCTCCCGCCGCTCCGCTCTCGGTACAGCCCGTGCCGCCCCGCCGGGGGCCGGCAGCGCGGAGAGGGGGCGGGCAGCGCCGGGGGCTCCGCGGCCCGTCGCGCTCCCCGGGCGGCCGCCCGCCGGTGGGAGGCATCGCGCCGCCCGCCGCTCCCACAATGCACAGAGCGGCGGCAGCCCCGCCGCCCGCCAGGTAGCAACATGGCGCGTCGCGCCCCGGCCGCCGCCTGAGCATCCTCCCTCCTCCCGCCGCCGGGCCGCACAGGGGCCGCCCGCCCGCCCCGCGCCATGGCGGCCTCCGAGCTCTACACCAAGGTAGGGCGGTGGTGGGGCCGGGGGCTGCGTGGGGGCGGCGGGGCGGGCAGCGCGGCCCGGGCGGGCATCCCCGAGCCGAGCGAGGGCGGGCGTGGGCAGGGGCCGGCGCTGCCGTCCGCGGCCCCGGCAGCCTGTCCGCGGCCCCGGCAGCCTCTCCGCGGCCCGGCAGCCTCTCCGCGGCGGGGTCGCCCCTTCCCAGCGCGGGCCCGCATCCCGGCGGGGCGCGGGGGCACGTCCCCGCCGCCGGTGAGTCACGGCCCCGCCGCCCCCCGCAGCGGCTCCGCCCGCCGGGCCGGGTGCGGGGAGGCAGCGGCGCTGCGGCAGCGCCCGCCCGCAGAGCCCCGCGGGGACCCGGCCGTGCGGCCCGGCCCGGCCCGGCCCGGCGGCGATGTGCCGCTCCCTGCGAGCAGCGCGCCGGCTTACAACAGCCGTTCCGTGCCGCTCGGCGTCTCCTTCAGAAACACCGTCCCGTTCCTTGTAGAAAAACACCTACAACGTAGAGACTCGGGTAATAAACTAACCTTTTTGGTGACGCTGCACCTTTAGATTATATATTTTCTTTTGGCAGTCGTTCAGAAGCCCTACAGTCAGCAGTGGGGTGGTGCGTGACTCTCATATGCTTTTTCAACAGACGTTTTTCTAATCTCTTTAGTCTTGTGTGTCAGTATCTCGTCAGTTTCCATCCGGAAACAGTTACTGCCCTACGCATCCTTATGATGGCAAAGCTTGCAAATTGAGGGCTGTGGAAATGGTTGGTTTATCCACTAGCAATGCATTGTTTGCATTGCTCTGCCTTGATCTAGTGCAACAATTTGAAGAAAATGACAGACCACAGGTTTTTAAGGGCAGAAGGGATCACTGTGGTCACCAGAACTGAGCACTACAGGACAACATAGTGAACTCCAAACACTTCTTTGAAAAAGCTTGCACAGTCAAAGCTCGTCTTATCAAAAGCCATGCCATCTAGATCTTTGAGCCCCTTCATGAAATATTCTGAAATTATCCCCAGTCTAGATTTATGTGAGGAGAGAAAAGAAAGGAAACAGCCTTTTTTTGTTGTTTTGACATGAATAGCTCACCTTATTTGTAGAGTCCTCCCACTCAGATACGGTGGACAGCACATTGTGCATCAGTGCAAATCAAACTGGGTGGTCCTTTCAATAGGCTTGACCATATCTGAGAGGTGCGTTTGTGTAGGAGAGACTGAACGCTTGGAAGTGAGGTGCACGCCTGCACCCCCTAAAGAATGCCAAATACATTAGCCGGTATGAGGTATCTTGGTGTCTTGTACCTCGTGGAAGAGCATCTCTGTTAACTGTCATTGCAAAAAGGGATGAAAATTAGCTTTTTGGTCATCAAGACAGCAATGGTACTGTAGAGTTGTTCCCAGGAGCCCAATAGAGCTCCTCTACGTAAGGAGTTATTTCTGAAAGATATTCTTGATTTCTCTCTCTGTGGATGTTCTTATTACTTATGGAATTAAAATGTCTCATAAAGAGTTGATCAGCAATACTGCTTTTTTTTTTTTTTTGTAATTTCCAACCCTTGAATTCACTTCCTCGAGTGGTTGAATCCTTTGGTCAGAAGCTATTCCAAAAATGTGGGTGTCCGGTTGTCTTGGGACTGTCGCAGTGGAAAGCTCAGGGCGCCGTGTAGTTCCCGAGGAAGGTCCGGCTCTGAATCGGGCGCCGGGACAGGAAAGCTGCCGGGCGTTCGAGAGGGACTGTCTCTGCCGTCCTCCCTCTCTGCTGGCTTTTTCCCCAAGTAAAGCCATCAAGTAGTTTAAATCATGTTCGGTATCTCATCCTTGATTAACTAACACGAATAATTTAAGGTTACAGCACGCCGAGGTGAAAAGAGCGAACACAAAGTCAAGTGCAGGGATGATCCTCGGATAGGGACTTGCTGGGTGACAAAGGCCAGTGAGATGTTTTGTGTGCTTTCCTGTCACACTACAGGGTGTTCTTGTCCTCTTTAGAGCCGTACGCAGACACAGAAAGAGCGACTTTCACATCTTTTTTTATACTGGCAGGCAGAGTCAGGGTTGTCGTTCAGGACAGCTGCTTGAAGTACCAGAGCTTCCCGTATCGCATTGACACTTAACGTATGGTATTGGCGTAGATCCTGTGCTGGCAAGCAGGGCGCAGGACGGATTTGCAGCGGATTGTTGTTGCTGACTGTGTGTGCATGTGTGTGTCCTGGAGCAGAGCACCTGGCAGCTCTCCTACCCTCTCCCCCTGGAAAGCCACATCCCAGCCCGCCACAGTTGTTCAGGTGGCCGTGTTCATGCGAGTTACTTGGAACAACGGTAAAATTACGTTAATGGCTGGATGACCAGTGTTGCAAAGAAATTGTCAGCATCTCTTCAAATGTTGTCTGAGAACAGCAGAAGTAGACCTCTTTTTTCTGTTGTGGAAGTGGGGCTCTGCTTTGTGCTTGTGCGTCCAGTTTTGCTAACATACACTGTTAAGACTTCAAATTTGGTTTCTTTGCATGCCAGGGTAAAAATAGCACCCACTGTCCCAACCACATGTGCCATCTTGAAATAGCATAAAGGAGCTCTTATTTTGCCAAGCTAAATTATTTTTTGTTAGAAACCAGAGATGTACATTTTTGAAGAAGTCATGCCACTGCTATGAAAATACTATTCCTTTGACTCATCCAGGTGTATATCTAAACCTGGTCACCATATAGCCAGCCTCATTGTTGCACATTGTTGTAGTAGATCCGGACATCTGGATTTAAGTTAAAGGACTGGCCCTGGCACACTCACAAGCTAGTCGTGGACAACGGGCCCAAACTGTGCTGGGCTTTGTGTTCCTGTGCCTGGGATGCTGCAAATACACATCTGTCTGAAGGTATTAGCTTCAGTTTTGGAGTGCAGCAGTTGAAAACTGTTCCATGGGTTAAATCCCAGGCATTCTTATTTAAAATATGCCTGTGAACTCTGTTTAACTTGTCCTGTTTGACATCTATCAATGGCAGGTTGGTGGTTCTTCTGTAAGATCGTTTCTGAAAGTTTGGGTTCTTTGACTTCGGAAACGAGCTTAGGAGAATCTCAACATGTTTTCTGAATCACCGTGGCCCTGCTGAGTGATGCTCGGATGTACATCAGCATTTCAGTAACTGTTGACCAACAGCAGATATATACCTGCTTCTTCTGACCCATAAAAATCGATAGGGACAATCTAGGCCATGCATTGGCTTTTGTTAAATGTAATCTGCTTTCCTTGGAAATTAAGAACAAGTGAGAACACTTTGCCTACACCTGGAACTCATCTGACCTCTCTGCACTGGCAGAACCCCACGGTTGGTGTTAGACATCAGCTTTGTGAATGTCGGGTGTGTGAAACCAAACCCTAGCACATGCTCTTACTGCCTGGACATGAGAATTAGCAAAGTGGATCAGATGCTGTGTTTATGCTGTCTTTTTTAAGGTCGGAGTGAAGAGTTGACATAATTCAGTCATTTTTTTCCCCTCCATTTCTATCCATTTTTTCCTGGGTTTGAGTTGTTTCTGTTTCGTGCTGTGCTTTCCTAGTGCATCCTGCTTTGCCTTCATAGTATTTCTGTTTCGGTTTTGTCTGGCTGTGTGCAGTCAACTTATTTATTTATTTATCCATTCAGTTGTACGTTTGTTTTTATTTTCGCTGCTGCCAATGTGTTCCTCCCTTTCCAGTGTCTTCGATATCGGGGCATTTAGCTCCAGCTAGCTTGCTCCTATTTTAGGGCCTAATCCAATTTCAGTTAAAGTGGGTGGAAATATTCCTTAGAACATAGAGGAATCAGTAAATAGTCTTTGTTGGAGAGCATGGTCTGGGCAAGCTGAACTCAGGAGCTGACCTTCAGGCCTGCCGCTCTCTATTGAATTGGTTCAGTTTGAGGGTTTACAAGCAGTGAATTGAGTTAGGGAAGTGTCAGAGGGAACTGCAGAGAACAAAAAACCGCTTGTGCAGTCCCTGGCATTGCAAGGAGCCCTTTCTTGCTTTGCTGGGGCTGTCTGCAGGCAGCTGCGGCGGGTTTGAAGCCGGGGTGTTTTATCAGACATGGGCTTCCCCTTAGTGGTGCTGGGTCCTTCCAAGCGAAAATGGCAAAAGGCAGATTCTGACCAAGTTACGGCTTTTCGTGAGTACGTTAGTGGTACATGGGGAGGGAAATACACCAAAAAATAACCTGAGCATTAGAGAGAAAATATAACTGTATTCGCAAATATCTGTGCTATTAGTGGGCTTTTCTCAGGGGTTAAAATAAAGCTGCCTTAATTGTATGGTCTTGTATATTGCTGTTGAAGCTATTGCCTGTGACACAGGTGTTTTCTAAACATTTCCCGGTGACCGGTTGTCCCAGTAGATCGCTGCTGTGCTCCCCAGCGCCGCGCTGCCCCGGACTGCAGAGGTGGAACTCGCGCATCTCCGCACAGCCCGGCCGGCCCGCTCTGCTCAGCCCGACAGAGAGGCTGTTGCAAAAATCACGTGTGTACCGCCGTGAAATTACAACTGCAAATGACAGGGAGCCTTTCCAGTATATCACTGTATCTCTGCCTCTTCTAAAAATCTAATGCATCAGCAGAAGAGGGGATGTTTCAGTTGCTTCTCTGCTCCAGGGACCTGCTGTGCCGCTGGAATAAAGGTGGCGGCAGCTCTGCCCATGACAGCTCACAACTGTGCGCACCAACTTTATTCCCGTTGCCTTTAAATTGAAGGTGCCAGGGATATAGTTATCTGACAGTCTAACAATACTTAGTTTAGCCTAACCTTGACGCTTTATTATGGTTTATTGTGGATGCCAACCACAGAAACTGAAAAAACCTCAGCTTTCTAACGGCAGTTTTGCAACATGTCAGCAATCCACCATTCCTGTTAAAAGAAACCGTGAGTGTCAGGAAGCGAGACGAGCGATGGTTTGAGTTGGAGCCCAGTCTGCCCAGAGCTGCTCCCCCGGGCGCCCAGCGAGTCCGGAGGAAGCGGCACCGCCCTGGGCAGGGCTGCAGAGCTCACAGATCCCTGTGAAAGCTTATCACAGCCCACAAATAGTGCTTGGGAGGGTATATGAAACGCTGAAAGATTGGCATCACTGGAGGAGAGGAAATCATAGCTTTATAGTCTTTATTTTTTTTTGCTGTAGGCCTGATCTTGAAAGCTATGTGAATGCTTTGTGCATATAAAGAATAATCGTGAAGGTCCCATTTATAATAATTGGTCTTATTTGTTCAATGCTTTGAGTATCATGTTAAAACATTTACCTAATAATATTAGTGGATTAGGTGGGATCCCCCACAAACTGTCATCTGCAATCCTCGCAGAATAATGTCTGCACATTGAGCTGTCACTGGTCATTTGCAGTCTGTTTCCGTTGCAGTGATTTTATAGCACGTCCCCAGTAGCTTAGGTAATGGATTACTATTATTTTTTAGATAAATAAATGATCATATAAAGTGCTGTCGAGCACCTGCTATGTCAGGAAATGTGTGCGATGGCCACTGTTATCTTTCAGTGAGCCACAGAGCTCCAGGTGGGCTTGGAAGGGATGGGCGGCCAGTCAGGCACACGTACCTGGCTCTTGGGGTCTCCTTGTGGGGCCCGTGGGAGTTTAATCCTCTCCATGTGTTCTAGTAACAAATAATTTCTCTCTCTCTTTAATGGGACTCATTGTTTAATCTCTGTAGGAGCAAGCATTTTTGTTATTGAAATTTGCTCATTAAACCAATTGAATTGGAGGAAGTCACAGAAACGTCCAGCATCACAAGGTTTCACTGTTTCTGGATGGTCTGTTTTTAGTAGGGTTTAAAAAAAAAGCAAGAAGTGCTAGGGGTTGTAGCTGGTGTTTCTGCTGTGAGGGAAAAGCCGCGTGCAGCTGGCAGCTCTGCTGGCCGGCGGGTTCCAGGGCTGGTGCCCGGGTTGCTGGCAGGTGCGGCAGAGCCCGGAGGAGTCCCCGGGGTGTCCTGCAGAGACATTCGTTGGGTTTGGATTTCATTGCTTGAAAATACAAAACATACACAAAACAAATATTTAACTATTTGAAGTCTTGTTTACATTGCTGGAGTCTTTGACTCCTGCACGTATACGTGAGCGTATGTACAGACATCGCTGGTTTGAAAGGCGTCTTGGCTGAGGGGGAAGATGATGGGCTGGGTTTCACTTTGTGCTGTCTCTGGTGAGAGCCAGTGGTTTGTTTTGTGCCTCCAGATTAAAGTCATCTTAGCTGGGTTTGCTTGTATGAAGTTATGGATGAGTAGAGTCTGAACTCCTTTACTTGGCTGGGGTTTTTTTTGTATGCGTGAAGGTGCAGAGGTTATCTCTGGTCTAATTTTGTGCTCACTGTAGTGGAGCAGTGTTTACTACTGCATGTATCGTGCTTGACTCTGATAGTAAATATTTGTACATTTGGGCCCAGGGCCAAGAAACGGGGTTTGGGCAAGGCTATTGCTCCTGCTGCCTCGTTAGCAAACTACTCGAATGAGTCGAAGCAGGACTGTGCACCTTCTGCTGGTCTTCTCTGCTGCTGAAATAGCAAGGGGCAGCTTCCTATTTTCCCTTAACAGTAGCTGGTCTTGTTGCAGATAATGTGGCGCTAGGGTCAGAATAAACCCACGGTTCTTGGAAATATTCATCACTTCTGTCACTCTGACTTTTTCCTCAGACTGTATCTTTTTGCTTGTTATTTTCATAGACCATAACCCTGCTCATGATACACACCACAACAGACGTATATTTTTGTTTTGAGGATGATGGTCCTAAGAGTTTGATTGGTTTAAATTGGTATCAAAACTTTTAAGTAAGTAGAAATGCATTAGACACAAAATTAAACCTGTTATCTAAAGGTCATAGGAGACAGAGAAGATTTGAACTGTGTTGAATTCAAAGGTTCTTTGTACAATAACTTTTTCATTTTGTTTGCATTACTTTTGAGCTGCATCCAGGATGGGGAGTTCTACGATAGGGTTGCTAAGGCCTTGTTTACTGACGCGAATAGCGAGGTTTTTGGTGACGTTTCTGGCAGAGACCAGCACTTTCGTGGCTGTGCCAGTGCCGCGCTCTGTGCTGCCCTTTGCTTAGGGCTGCATCATTTCCTCCCCGTTCCTAGTGTTGCTTGGCTTTGCTTAACCCTAGGTTTGCTTAAGCCTGACCCTGCAAAGATTTATCTTTATTCTGTGTGAGTAATCACATTGCTTAATTTTATGCTTTGAAATCAAGCATGTAAATCTGAAAGACTGGGTCTTTGATTCTCCGTTTCTGCTTACTGCAGGGAAATAACTTTGCTGTCGTATATCTGCTCAGAATAACTTGTGCAGGAAAACAAAAGAAAATCTATCCTAGGGATGCTGTCTTGTCAAGTTCTTTGTGCTAAACTCTGTGTATGCGGTGTTGCAATAAGTTAGGACCTGTCTGCTTAGAACCCAATTTCAATACTTAATAGCACAAGTGTATTTTCAGGAGTAACTTCCACTGTCGGGACCTCCACCATCTCAGGGAGATCGTGGTTCGCACTCATCTGCTTCTGGTGTAGCCACTTTCTCAGTGTGCTGCAGCAGCAGCCTGGCGTGAAATGCCGTGTGGGATGCAGAACCCGAACTGCCCAGCGCTGGGGAAAAGCACCAGTTATCGAATGGATGATCTAGATGATTTTGAGATCTCCCTGTCCCTGGCCATCCGGGTCAGAACCTGCAGCTTTTCTGGCTCGGTATAGCTCCTTTGCCGCCTGCTCTCCATTGATCACAGTATTTAGTAGTTTTATTTATATGTATCTTAGTCTCTTTATATACAAATACAATTTTAAGATGAGATCAGTGCTGGCTAAAAGGTTTGTGTTGGTTTGTTTGTTTTTGGGGGGTTTGTTTGTTTTAAAAAAGAAGATATGTATTCGGCGCAATTTCATCAGAGGAGCGCCCTTCTTGCCGAATCCTGGGCGTTAAGCGACTGGAGGGTAAGTGCAGGAAACATTCGGTGCTACTAATGAAGTTTAAAGACTTCACTCCTACTGCATGTCCGGATGGTAGATATTGACCCAACTTTTAATGCATCTGCGAATTTTAATGCAAATTCTGAAGAAGGTGAAAACGGATTATTTACAAAAGCAGAGATCTTGTGTCTTTACACCACCTCTTCTTAGTGGCATGGGTTTAGTTTCTTTGGCCTGTTTATCTGGGATGATAGCAAGAATTGTCACAGATCTTTCCCTGAAAAATAATGGCATGGAGGTACTCAAGGCTGGCGTAAAGCTTCATAAAGTGTTAAGAGAGAAGAAGGTACCAACCTAGCATCAAATAATCAAATCAGCAAGCACGAATGAGAAGTCACCATGCTGATGAATGACCTGATGGAGCAGTATGAAGGTTAAGCTGGCGGAGAAGCAGTCAAGAACGCAGAATGCAGCTGTGCCTGCAGGGTCGTCTCCAAGTCTGTTACCTCCGTGCTGTTCGGTGAAAGTCGTGGTTATTTTCGGAACATCTTGAAAGCTGTTGCGTTTCCCTCGTTGCTCACCAAGTCTTCGTGTGTGCCTGTTAACCCTGCTTCAGGTGTGGCTGTAGGTAAGGCTGTCGGGGTAATCCACATCGAATAAAAGCTGCCACCAGTAATTAACAGAAGAGGCTTGTTGAGTCTGTTTAGGTCGTAGGAGACACTGGGGATGGTTGAGAGCTGACTCTTCAGGCTACTTACACTGTGGTCTGATGAGAGCCCTCACTTTAAAATTAAACGTAAAGGCTACAGCAGTGTTGCTTTGAAGAGCTCTCATTCTGCCTTTATACTAGTTAACACAGTGGGGAAATACAAAGTGTGACTTGTCGTGTCAAGTTTCCTGAGACTGCCATGTGGTTGGATGTAAACGGCACGTTTCCAGCTTGACAGTCCTAAATATAGAAGAACAGAAACTTCTCATCTGAGTGACTTTTTTGCCCATATGGTCTCTTCTTTGTAAATGGATATGAAAAATCATGAAGTCTTGCTACAGTTACTGACGGTGTCTTTGAGTTCTTCCGTTTGATTGTCACAAGACAAGGGAATTTTGTGATTACTTTGTGATTTACAGGAGGACACTCTTGCTCTTTGTAGAGCCAGAGAAATAAACTAAAAATACTATGAGTCGGTCTAACAATGAGGGAATTCATTGCCCCAACATGGCCTGTCACACGTTACTCTCTGCAGACTCCAAGGGTTATTCATAAGTATCTTTAAAGCAGATGACCTCAGTTGTTTTGCTGAGGAAACCAGAGAGAGAGATTCCCAAGTTGCCTTATGTACACCAATACAAGAAATAAGGAAATATTTTCCATGGAGATCGAACCTCTTTTGCCTGGAATGGAAACAGCCACTGCCTCTGAAAGTGCTGAAAATCTGTGTTACAAGAGATTCGGGATGGAAATAGATGGTTTAGACTATATGTATGTTAAAGTAAGTAGAATATGTTTGGTTGTTTTCTTAGTTTTAACATGGGCGAAGGCTGTATAGCGAAGCATGTGATAACTTATTAGTATAATAGTTTATTAATAAAGTTTTAAAGTAAGTAGAGTTTTGACTTATGGTCTGGAGATACATAAAGGAGACTTTTTCAAACATGCCAGACAATAATTTCATTGTTTAGGACATTGTCTCTCTTAGAAACATCTTCTATGAGAAGCGTTTGCAGCAGTTGTTGGGGGTCCGAGGATCACGGGTGCAGAGCGCCGTGGTTTCTGGGGGGTTCCCGGGGCAGAATTTTCATAAACACTGATTTTTCTTTGAATATATATATATATTTTTAACGGCGCTGCGGCCATTAACCCCGGCTCTGCTCTCACAGCTTCCTCCACGCTGGTGGAGGCTCTTTGGGAGTTTGCTCGCTGGCCTTAAGTTAGAGCTTGCCGGGTCATTCTGGTTTCCTAGCATGGGGACTTGCTCTTAATTTCCCATGAAAAAATGGTGGGACTAAGTGTAGCTTCATTAGATGTGCTTCACTGATGTCAGGGTGCGGTTATAATAGGGCAGAAAGGTGTCTGTGGTGTGGACGTGACCATAATGACAGTGTTGTGTTCTGGGTTAGCTGAGTAGAACTAGTTTTCCCTGAATAACTCAAGCTAAGTCAGTAAAAGCTCTGTTTTAATGAGGTAGCTACATCTCAGCCTGGGGCTTCTTTGTTGTTCTAACAAAAAATAATCAGTTAATTTCGGACTTTGAGGACCTCAAGCAGGTATTTTACTTTCAATGTGATTTGGGGGTCTAAGATTAAGTAAAAACAAAAGAGTGCTGTTTGGACTTGAGCTCAACTTTACAGGATGATCTCAGAAATGTACGGCCTTATCTGCTATCAAAGTTTATGCCAAATATCTTTCCTTTGATTTTTAACTTTTAAATTAAGCTTTCACAGTTAAGCCAGAAATGTTTTACAGATATCAGAAAATCTACCCTTATTTCACCCCTGTGAGGTAGGTGATCAGTTATGGCTCCACTACTTTTTCCCCAATAACTTCTTGTTTCAAGCTTCAGAGCTGTGGCACAGCGCAGTGCATCTGTCTGATCAGCGCAGCCCTTCATCTTCCCCTCCGGCCCGAGCGAGTGCTGGGCACACCGAGTAACCTCATGGCAGTGATGCACATGGGTTTGCGCTGCTGCAGAGACGCCGAGACAAAGACCACAATTCCTTTTTCTGCGGGTACGAGCCCAGCTGTCCACAGGCACGTCTGCGGCTGCGCTGCCTGTTGTGAAAATAATTATCAAAAAGCTCCTGTAAGATCTTAGACCCATTTAAGAACCTGAGAAAATGAAGTCAATGTTTCATTGTGTGACATCAGCATGTAAAAATATATAAGAAACATGAGGGTCTTGACTGAATTTTTACCAGTGGTCTGAAAATAATACTTATTTCAGCATCTGGTTGATTATGCTCTGAAGTCTATATTGCGACTTGCATCATCCTACAAGCACTTGTTTCATTTGGCCTCACGGTATTTGTTTTCTTGGATCTTAAGTTCAGGCACCTATGAAGTTAATCCTGACATGTTGAATGTTGTTTTGTACGCTCCTTAAGTATTGCCTTTTTTATTTAATGTTTAAATTGGAGTATTTTTGTGATATAGCCACAACATTCACTGTAAGCACACAAACATGAAATCATGCATCCTTTTCATAATCCTCTTTCTTCACTGCTATGTGTCTCCTTTGCTTAATATCCAGGAGATGGCTGTAGTTGTTTCATTTGCCCTTAAATTTCTTGTGGCCATTCTTCTACAACTGTTGTAACACGTTTTTCAGGTTGGATGGATTAGGTGTTTTAAGGCAGATTCGTAATTAACTTCTTTTTGAAATCACTAGCGTATAATTCAGTGTTGGCCTTCATTTTGGTGGTGTGGGTGGAAATGCAACGCAGCGTGTGCCTCTCTGTATGGGAATGGCCTCGAATGGGTATTTTCCTGTTGCTCAGTCAGGGGTAGGCGTCACACTTCTGCTCGACGTTTTCACTGACCTTATTGCGGTTATTCAGCTGTTTCATGTCCCAAGGAGTGACCAAAACATCGGCGGTTGAAGATCTGTCAAAGCCACGTTCGTTCCTTTGGCAGGTCTGGAAATCGAAACTATTTCAAACGCAGAATTTTCATAAACACTGATTTTTCTTTGAATATATATATATATATATTTTAAGCCCGATTTCCTCTACATGAGCATTTCTTGAGAAATGTGCTGAATTAGCTGGGAACAGCGTGCTGCAGCACGTCAGCGGGCAGCAGTGCTGTCGACGGGTTTTCCGGTGGGTTGTTGGGCTGCGGGGGCCGGTGCTGCTGGAGTGGGCTCCCTCCCTATGACGTTTTGGGGAGAAGGTCAAGTACAATCCATACAAAATGCAGAAAGCTATGATTTTAAAGATTGAGAAAATTCACAGCTTTTAAACATTTCATGTGTTTCAACTCCTTAAAAATGTTTCTTGTGAAAATCATATCAACTACAACTGGTGGATGTGACTATTCTTGGTCAGATTTAGTAGTTCAAAGTAAAACACTGAGTTTTCTGGCCTCGGTGTCATGCCCAATGCATAGATTTGCAAGGTGACAATTTTTGCTGAATTTCAGTGCAAAAGTTTTAATATTTAAAGAATATTTTAAAATTTTAATATTTAAAGAAGTTTTAAAAATTACATTTCTGTTTGCTGATCAAATTTGCCCATAAGAAAGGAAAAGAAAATTTCTATCCTTAGCATTCAGATGTAGTGGATATTTGTACAGTAGCTTAAACACTCAAGTGCAACAGATTTATTTTCATTCTCGCGGCTGTCAGGACGCAGAACCTCACCCGCCCGTCCCGGCGCGTTGCGGACACCCCAGCCCGGCTTTGCAAACCCGAGCGGCAGCGCGCGAGCCGCCGTCCCGGTGTCGGGGGCGCAGCTCGGAGCCGGGGTCACCGCCGGCCCCCGGCCGCGGTTTGGGAGCCCCACCTGTGGCCCCTCAGGGAATTCCCCTGAGTCAGAATAACACGCGGCTTTTGATCTCCCTATTAGGTAAACTAGCTACGTGAGACTGTTTTTCAGGGAAAACAGTAATACAAATCAGCGCATGTTTTCCCCACTATTTATCATAATATAAATGTCTTTTTAAATTAATGCTTTCTAAATATCAGGCCTTAAGCTGCACAAGAGGTATTACATATAAACGGCTGTTGCTGAGCAACAAGACAGAAAATACGTTCCATGCCCAAAGAATGCCACTCACTTTAAGAAAATTGATAATTTCTGTTTTGATTTTCTTGCAAAGTTAATGATGCCATTTCCCTCACGTTGTAGGAAGAATTTAGACAAGTCGGTCAGAGGTTTTGCAGCAGCCTGCTTGTCATGGAGATGCTCTGCTTTCGCATTCCCTCCTAGTTACTTGCCACTTTTATGAAAGGAGAGTAAAGTCTTGTCTTCCTTTCCAAACTGCAACCAGCAGCATCGTTTTGTCAATAGAGGCACGGTGCTTCCTTGGGACTGCCTGCAGATCGCAGGGCAGGTGGCAGAAATGTTAGTGGTTTCAGCAGTGGGGAGAAATGGGACCTGTTCCCACCTCATGTGGGAGCCGTCCAGATCTCTTTGTAGGACACCCAGGTTGGTCAAGGTAAGACTTGTCTCTGACTTGTTACTCACTCAGCCATGCATCTGCTTATATTGTTAATATAAAAGGTAAACTTTTCTGTTTCAAGTGTTTCTAGGCTCAGTATTATCATCCATGGTGGTGGCACCATGGACTAAGTATAAGGGAAAATATAAAGCTGAAGGGAAATTGTTCTAATAGTTAGCAGCTGGTTCACATGGAATAGTTTTGGTCAAATTTGTGTTTGACTTTCACCACCTGTTGCTGTTCCATCAGCTCCTTCAGCTGGTGCTGCCAGAATTGACAGCATCTCTTTGATCCAAACATGAGAGAGTTGCTTTATTCCTACCTAAACATGAGGCCATCCTTGAAAGAGGAGAGGAGCAGCAAGTTCACTTGTATTGATAGATTGAGAAACTATGCACAGCTTTTTATGAGTTGAAATTTCCCTTTTTTCCCCCCTTTCCTTTTAAGGATGTAGATAATGTCATGAACTCTTTCAGCTCCCATCACAAGAGCTGCTGAGCTGGGAAGGTGGCTGTGTCTCCTTCTGCACTGTTTGTGATTGTGCACTGGAAGTGGAAAACTCTGCTGAAGCGACTGCGGAGCTGCTTGCATTGCTCATTCCGTTCTGCTGGCAATGTCAATTAGCGCTCCGAGAGGTTAATATCTCAGAAGAGAGGCTTTGTGAGTCATATGGTCTCATTTGATAGATAATTACTATAGTCTGCTGGTTTCTTCATGTGATCTAAGATGAAATCATGAGGTATGAGAGAATACTGCTATTTCCTATTATATTGTCTTATTATATAAAATTGTGGTTATACAGCAGCTTTCTGACCCACCGCTGAATAATGAAAACTTCTCCCTGTATTTTCTTTTGCTGTGAGCTCTTTCAGAGTCACTATATAGACATCACTAAGCCATCGCCTTTCAGCAGCCCAACTTGTCCTTCCTTGAACAAAGTGTGGCAATTCCACGCTCCTGTGTGATTTTGGAGCTGGTGGGGTTTTTTTATGTTAGTCTGCTGAGGCTGGAAGAGAGGCTAGGCAAGACACTGAATTTTGAAATAGACCTGTCAATATGCATTTAATTATTTGTTTTCCTTCTGAATTTGAGAGTCTCTCAGCTGTTGTTTTTTTCAAACTGGTATAGAGCAGTGCCAGCATGCTGGTTGGTTTTGTCGCAGGGCACGAGGATGGGTTGGATGTTCTCCTAATGGCTCTTCCAGTTCTATGTCTCTGACACGGAGAGCAAGAAGCCAGTAGTGGTGAGCCGGGAACGTACCTCAGAGAAAGCACAACATTATTACCCACATAGCAAAGCTTGGTTTGTCAGAGCCAAATCAATACTGACATGTAAAGCGCAGGTGACACTGTTGGTAAGCTTGGGGTGATATGAATGGGAACAATATTTACCTAAAGCTTCAGTCACTACCTTTCCTTGAGTAACTCACACCGTTATCTTCCCTATCAACAGTTTTATTCTGGCAGTTCAAAATTTGCATTGAACTATTACAAAGAGTAATATATTCATTGATTCCAATCCGGCACAATTTCACTAAAGTTAATTTGGGTCTCGCTGTAATTTTTATTGTCATTTCAGTGCATTTTTAGGCTAGAGTTTCCTTCCCTCCTTAGAAGGCTGATTTGTAAATTGGTGTCTCTAGACATTTATTGTATTTTAGTTTTATTTTAATGTAGTCATAAGCTTGATTTTATATGCTAGTTAGTAAAGAGGGTTGAATAGTAGAGATACTGGGATAAGGTATTTCCCAGGAGAGACGCCCTTGGTGCTGTTTCCACCAGTGGTGTTGCTTTGTTTTCTGCTATAGGACTGGATCCCACTAAAGCCTCGGCAGCCATGGCATTTTAACATCAACTGCTTATATAAAAGACAGAATGAGAACCTGATTTTGCAAATCATTCTGCTAAATTAGTGGAGTGAGAATGTTGTGAAATGATTGAATGCTTATGATCAGGAACATCTCTCTCTTTCCTCTCACCGGTTCCTTTAACCAGGTGTTTTCTTTGGCAGGGGTTTGAGGCTGGGCAGCGATGCTGGAGATGAGAAGCTGCGGCTTCGTGCTCGTAGAATGCCTCTGATCCCTGTAGGGTTATGCCATGTGGAAGGTTCAGCTGTCTGTAGTAACCCAGTTTCTACAGTGATCTGTTTTGTGCTTTCTCATCCCCTTCTCTAGACAGTAGAAAATGTACAGTTTCAGCTGAATAAATGAGAGGTGCCAGTTTCATCCTGGCATAGATCACATAGTTAGAAACTGCCACGCAGCATTTGCTGCCCGAAGTGAACAGCGTTTTGTGGTTTCTGTAGGTTAGTACTTGCATCGGCACATATACTTTTTAGCACGCACCTGAATTTTAACTCAAACGTGGTTTCTTAGCCTGCAAGTTGTGGATACAGCAGTTTGAGAACAAACAAATAATCCAAGTGCCCAAACCATGGCTTGTGCTGCTGATTTCCCAGCTGCTCCGCTGCCTTTTCGTTGGCCTCTGTTGCTGTTGTGCACAGTGCTCTGAGCGTGGCAACAGCCCATGCTGAGGAATTGTTTGCCGGATCTTTCATTTTTAAAATAATTCATCAATATTCCTATCTGTTGGAGGAAGAGAGGGAAGAGTGTGTGTAAATAGTAAAGTAATACTGCACTTTTGTGCTAGAAACAAGAGTAAATGTATATGAAATTAACAAAGCTCAAAGAAAAAACAAACAAACAAAAACCCTAAACACAACCACATATTTACTACAAAGAACAAGTTTTCTTGTCTTTGTATAAAGTAGATTCTTAGGACTGGCATAAACATCCAGTGAAGACGAAGATACACCAGGCATGGGAGTGTCACATATTCTGTGGTGTGAACAGTGAAAGTGAATTTTTAATTCTTTATGCCATTATTTTTCTCCTTTCACTCGGTAGAGAGAAGTGGTTTACATGTATGGCATAAGCTTTTCAGGAGTTCTGGAGCTTTTTAGCTGAAGGCAGCGGCAGTGCGTTAAAAGCTGCAGTGCGTTCAAGGTAAAAGTGACATTGATTTAGGCTGTTGTAAATGACTCAGTTTCCTCTCTTGACAAGCAGAAGGCAGTATGAAGTGTGGTCTTTCAAAAAAATCCCTAGTAGAAACAAGAAGTTTGTCATTTTAAGTAGTGAGAAAACTGGGTTAATAAGGAGCGGGGGGGAAGCTTCAGCACTCTTTGAGGCAGAGGATGCTATACAAAAATAAGTCATTTAAGACTGGGAGATGAAGCTTTGCGACCAAACGCGCGGTTTTCTCTGCCATCAAATACTGTGTTTTGACAAGTACGTTGCAGTTATTTTGAAATAATTTAGTGGAGTGAGAGTGTTTTGCAACATGGCCACTCCTCCAAAAGCAAACGGCTGTTTTGTTTGCAAGGGTGATGCTGTGGGATGATCTCGGTGCTCTCTGGGTTTTGCAAGAGCATCAGCGCAGGAGCTTTAATGTATTAAAAATGTCGTAGCCTCTTCCTGGTGTTACTCAAGAGCCATTTTCCTATGCATGTATTTGCATGGACATGCAACTGTATAAGTAACTAGATAGTTTCCATATACTTTGAATTGATTCTTGAGCATGAGATCTGGCTTCACTCATTTAAAAATATGAATATTCTTTCTGGTTTTGAAAACAAGTCATATCTTTGTTCTGGGTTACTTTTATGAACACAGTTGGGGAGAAAATGTCCATTAACTGGAATGCTGGTTTCGTTTTTTTCTATTATTTGGAGGCCTTTTCAACCAATTTTTTTCAGTTTTTTTCTTTTGTCGTTCTGGAGATAATCCATTTTAAACTTGCCCTATTTGCAACTACAAAGGAAAGACATTTTAATACTTGAGATCAGGTAGCTTCGCTTGAATTAACACAGATACGCCAAAGTGTTGGCTTAGGGGGGGGAAAAAAAGCAGAAAAAGCTATATAATGTTAGGATGCACAAGCATTTAGAACCTACTCAGAAGAGTTACTCCAAGTAATTTTTTTTTATAGCCAAGTTTTTGATTTCTCTGAAAACACAGATTTTTGTGTTTGTAGACTTTCAGCATTGAATGTGTATCTCGGAACATTATTTTGCATGGGAAATGCCTTTTTTTTCTTTCTGTATAGGTAATAAAATTAAGCTTGTGTAGCCTTTTATCAATAGAACAACTTCAGACATACTATTTGTCTCTTGCTTATGGGTTTGACTGCTAAACATGTATTTAAAAAAGAAGGTTTTGGTGTCATGTACATTGATCATCTAACTATATTGCAACAAGAAGTCACTGATCTTTTGCTGTTGTTGTCATATTGCAGTATGCCAGGGTTTGGATCCCTGATCCAGAGGAGGTCTGGAAGTCAGCAGAACTTCTCAAAGATTATAAACCTGGAGATAAAGTTCTGCAGCTTCGACTTGAAGAGGGCAAGGTAGGTCTGCATGTTGTTCATAAGCTGACTGTGCTTGTTCCCAACTGGAGACTGATGTGTCTGACACGGGAAGCTGTACTGTCAGAATATATCAGTATTTATGTATGTGCAATTATTCTTGTCCACTGATTTCCAACAGTATTTTTTTTGTGTCATAAATTATACTGTTTAGTTACAAAAATCCATTTTACCTGATTTTTAAAATAAATTTTTAAAAATATTGCTTTTTGTCAAACTGCCTACTGTGTTCAGTTGCATCATCTTTTTCTACTTACACTTTTAAACCTGTAACCCTGGTTTGATATTCCAGTGAGAACAGTGTTGCTAGGAGAACAGTGTTTCAGAGGAAGAACTGTGACTTTTAAGTTGAGCATAACCATCAGAAGATTAATAAAGATAAAAAGGGGCAAGGATTAAGGTTATTCTGAGAATGAGGCTGTTTATGGTGTGAAGAAATGATGACGTCTACAAAAAGCTCACATCCTTGTAGTGAAGGCCAGTTCATTTTTTTCACACCATTTACATGATTATTTAATTTTGATATATAATGATGGTGATTCCTCAGATCTTTTAACAGAAAATAAAAATCTACTGCCGTTGGTCAAATATTTATTTTTAATTTTTTTTTTTCTTACTAGTGAGCAGCTTAGGTCCTACTTTCATGTAGAAGCCTACATAGCAATGAAGTAAAAGGAGGAGATTATATATATAGAATAGTTTCTAAATATAATATTGTTACTTGAATTAATTTCAGTCTTTGACTCACTCGCATTTCTTATATGGCAAGCTGAGTACAACCTTTTTAATCTGACAAGATGAATTTCCTCCCCACATCCCCATGTGTGTGATGATGCTGCACACTTGCATGTTGCATATGCTAGAATGGGGGTGTTTGCAGTTAAGTCACATTGTGTGGGGGCAAGGAAAGAGCAGGTAAATAAAGTGATTTTTAGATATAGAGACGGATGCAGTTAAAACGCACATTAGAGATTAATTTATATCTGCAAAAACTGTGAGCTGCGTATTTTCAGTTTCTGTGTTCTTCATGGCATTCTGGCAATATTCTCATGTTGTATTGCTGGCTATAGACTGACAGGAATCTGCTGCCTGTGTTCAGCTCAACAGGAAAATAATATGGAAAAACTGGATAGATTTATGGTATAATGTATCTTGGTTTATTTAATAAAAATATTTGGCAGCAAAAGCAAGGGGTTTGCTTAAGTAATAGTTAAAAAAGATTATATCCCTTTATGGTTGCCTGTTGCATATAGAAAACCATTTGGGGAATTTTAAATTATGTTTTTGGAGAAAGAACTGCTAACTTAAATCATTAGATCATTGAAATCTTGCATCGTGTTTGTGTAACTTGGGCATGTTTTTCTGGGAAGAATCGTTGGAGGGACGGAATGAGGAAGTCTAAACACCAGCTCTTTCAGCACATTTCCATTTGATTTTCAGGACCTAGAATATTGCCTAGATCCGAAGACGAAGGAACTCCCGCCCTTGCGAAACCCTGACATACTCGTTGGCGAAAATGACCTCACGGCACTCAGTTATCTCCATGAACCTGCCGTTCTACACAACCTCAAAATTCGCTTTATAGACTCTAAACTGATCTATACCTATTGTGGCAAGTACTGTCTTTTCACACCATTATCTTTACAGAGAATGCCTTAGACAGGAAAAGGAAAGGTGATTATTGATGTGCCACACCATTATCTTTACAGAGAATGCCTTAGACAGGAAAAGGAAAGGTGATTATTGATGTGCATGTCTTTAACTTAAAGTCATTTAACGATATTCTTAGTAAAGTCCATATGTTTGTGGTTGTTGAGTGCACCGAGTAGACTTGAAAGTATTAACGTTGAGAGAAAATTGACTTTGCCGTGTGTCCCCCTAGCTTCCCAGTGGACTCTGGTTATCAAATGTGTATTCAGCAGTTTTAGCTTGCCGATGGGATCCCCGGCTGGCCGCTGTTCCCCTCGGGCTCGCTGAGGCGGGCTGGGCAGGAGCGGGCAGCCGCAGAGCCCTCGCTGTGCGCGGGGGTTATTGCCCCGCTGCGATTGCCCCTGCAGGCAGCTCCTCTGTAGGGAAGATATCACTTCTTTTTCTTCTTCGTGTTTTCCGATCAGTGCAACTACAGGAGCGAAACCCCAACAGCGCGTGAGCCAATCCTTGTCCTTTCGCAGTTAGGAACAATCTTGGTTTTAAAAATAACCATTAAACGGACAGTAGAGGTTACCCGAAGTTGTAATTGCCTGTGATATTTTCAGATGGCCCGAAAGCGGGAAGTTACTTTAATGTTTACTTCATCATAAGTGCAAAATTGCAGCTGAGTTGGCTATTTTAAAGAAACGTGGTGAGATAGTTTAGACTTTGAATATAGATTTCATACTTCGGGGCTTTTTTTCCTCTCTGTGTGCATGTGTTTCTTTCAAATCTCAGCGTTTAGTTAAAATACATTGTTAACTTTTAATATAACCTCTCAATATACATAAACTTTTAAAGTTTTTCAAATATTTCTCTAGTTTATCTATGCTTTGGACATTGTGCTAGTGCATAAGAAACACTTTAAGTCATTAGTGGATTTTTTACATTTTAAGCTGAGTAAAACGAAACATGATATGACTAAACCAGATATTGAAAATTTCCTTCTCGTAATTATGTGGTTAAGGCAAAGACACATTCTTCCAGTACATGTAGTCAAATTATCATTTGCATATTCGTTGTAGCCCAGTTTATGCCAGCAGAAAACATGCCCCATTATTTCTTTTTTAGTATACAATTTAACTTTGTCTCTAATCAGACTTTTGTAGGACAGTCCCAATTCTTGGTATCACAAACCAGAGTATATTGAGCCTTCTTGGTGTTCTCATATATAATTAGACTTGCTGTTTATAATTTCTTTGCACTTTGCACTCTTTCACAAACTGTAGAGTAGGGAAGTTGTGTTGCAAGGTGGCCCTTGGCAGGTATCAGCTAATCATGACTGTAGGTCTCTGAAGCAGGAATTTGTGTTTTGCAGCTGAAGGCCTTGTCCTGGCCTGGCCTGCGTATGGAATATGCCAAAGGTCAGATTTTTCCCTCTTCTGGTCACCCTTCCAGCTGCATCCATGGTGATGGGAATGGAGGGCTGAGGCGCGTTGTGATGGGAAGACTGCAGTGTCCTGCCACATTTTGCTGACGCCGGCTATTGCTGATCTGTGGGTGCTCAGCAGAGCACAGCTGCTCCAGTCCTGCTCTCAGCAGTGTCCAGACCACAGAGGACTGAATCAGACTTTGCCACCCTCTGCTTGCAGCCAGCCCTCGTTCCTGTAGGAGCGGGAGATGATTCATGCCCACGTCTCATCCCATCGTGCAGTCAGAGCATGACTAGAGGCAGAGAATAATTTAGGTTGGTAGACACCTCTGGAAGTCTTCAGTGAAGCTCAAGAGGAAAACAGGTCTGACCAGATCAGGTTGCTCAGGGTTTGGACCAGTAAAAGTATTTGAACATCTCCAGTGATGGAGATACCACAGCCTCTCTGGGCAACCCCTGCTGAGGGTGCATGTTGTGGTCGCGGTGCTGGGAAACCACCTCTGTTCCCCCGGATTAGACATCGCCTGTGTTTCTGTCCTTGGTGCCCCCACGGCAAAGCTCTTGATGAGGGAATGTTTTGTGAAAGGGCTTTTGTGCAAGTGGATCTCATGGCCTGAGCTGGTGAGGGGCTTTCAGTCTGAGGTTCGCGGTCCTGTGCCAGCCGGTACCACCATACCCCTCCCATCAGACAGCCTGCGCTGGGTTTGGCTGCTTGCAGACGTGCTCTGTGTTCAGCGTCGTTTGAGAGGCTTTCAAAAGGAACGCGCTGTGTGCTACTTGTGTTTTAAAAACTGAGTCCTTTGGCCATGGGCATCCACCTTTCAAACCGCCCCGTCCGTTCCCATCCTGAGCACAAGATTATTGCCTTAGAGCTCTGCCTGGAGAAGGAACTGCATTTCCCTCCTTAATCTGATTCACACATTAGCCAGGTTAGTTTAAATACCCCATGAAGGTGGTTTTGAGCTAACAGATCTGATTTAGCCTGAAGGAGATTAAAAACACTTTAATCCACCAAGAGAATGATGGTAACATTATTCTCAACCAGCAGAACCAGAACTGGGACAGATGGATGTCCACGGCACTAGAAATTAATTCAGCCATGCTGTCCTTAGTGTAATATGTCAAATGTGTATAAGATCCTTAAAAATTTCACTTCGAAGTAATCAAAACTTTTAAACAGAAAACCTCCTGATTTCTTGATTTCGAGTCAACCTTTCCCCAGCAATTCAGAGGTGATTTATAACTTTGCTTTAATGTTGGGAATATGAAAGGAAGAATTAATGAAGTAAGTAAAAAAGTTACAAAGGCAAATTTGAATGCTTACATGGAAAAACTGCTATGACTGTAGCGAAAACTCAGGGAATACTGCTGGTTAGTTCAGATATATAAAGTACTTCCGGCTATGCAGGAGAGCAAACTTGAATTTAAATTAAGAAATTGTTTGTTAATATCCAGTTTGTCCACAGGTGGCTGAATATGTTCAAGATTAAAAGAATTGGCTGCACTTACTTTGTGTATATATAAGAAGAACGGCAGAAAGTGTAGCCAGAGTTCAATTTAGTGTAATTGTTGGCATGAAAACACACATAAATCTGATTTGCAAAGACCTATGATATTTCTTAACAATATGATTTAGTGGAGATAAAGAGAATTATATTTATAAATATAAATTATATAGATATAAATTAATCTGGATTATAATCCTGTGAGGCAGGCTGATTTAAAAGTTCCATGGAAATCATGTAACACCTAACTCACTTGTTTTGGATGTTTCCAGATGGTACTTGCTTGTTGCTTTTACAGATCGCTACTGAAGTTAAGTGATTTAATATGCTGGAGACTTGTCATGGGGCTGCTTGTTTTGAATGGAAGGGTTTATTTTTTGCCAGTGTAGCCAAAACCAGGAGGGAATTGTCTGAAGCCTCACACAGCTTTTTTTATTTCTCTGTGATCAGACTTGGAAGCCTGGGAGGCTCAGCTCAGCACTGTGGCCTTACTTAACTTTTTACTACTTTTTCGCAGTTAAAAAGGGCAGATGTTAAAAAACGACACCAAAAATATTCCTCGAGTCTGGTAGTACTGAGTTCTCTTCCTCTCCCTAACCCCTCTCTTATTTTTTGGCTCGTTGCTACAACATTAGAACGTGGCATAAATTTTTATAGAGACTTTTCACTCAAGCACCTGAGTCATTTCAGGGAAGTCATGGCTGATGAAAAAACACCGACTCTACCTACATGGGTGTGTCTAGCCATAAAACTTACCATGTATTTGAGGAAATAGATAGAGGTTTCTCAGATCTCTATATGAAAGATATTCTGTTGTTGTTCAATGTTTTTGCTATGGTGTGTGCTTGATCTGTAAACGCATGACAGGATTTCAAAATGGGATGATGCTCCCAGCAGCAGTGCCAGACCAGAGATGCTTTCACTTCTCCCAGCTTTTCCATGGAAAATTTCTTAGATAGACATCACCACACTGTAATCTGCACGAAGCAAAGGGCTGGGAAAGTGTGTGTGTGCACATGTGAATTTCTGAGTAAATTTAGAAGTGAGTCGAGTGCTGTGGAAATGCTTCTGGTGGCAGGTTCTGCAGGGACGGTTTGTCCAAGGAGCATGTGTAGCATGCTTGCTGTAGTCACTGTACAGCCCTCTGCACATGCATTGTCGCGTTTAGGCACTAAAATACGTACATAAGAAGAAATTCTATTTTTAAAATGGTCACAGTTAGAGTTTCTTTTTTTCCTCCCTTATCGCATTGTCTTGGTGAGGAGGAATAGTTGCATCAGGAGAGCCCAGTTTGCCTGGCATGGCTGGGTCTCATGTGGCAGTGATCAGTGTTTTCACCCTGCATGGACCAAATGTTTCCTACCCATGGTAAATGCTGCAGGAGCGACAGGTGTAAATAGTCGTCATTTGGATCATCCCCGTGGACAGAGGAATCCTTGTTTCTAATGAAAAAGAAAATCACACCAAAAGTGTTTGGGATCTCACTTTGTGGACAAGAGGGATGTGCGGAGCAAGGCAGTTTTCCTGTGCAGGGAGAGTGGAAGGATGGCGTGAGTTTGGAATGGTGTACTAATGAGTGGTATTTAAAAGGGCAGCTGTGTATTTAATTGGGATGGAGAAACTGAAAAATGGAAGGTGTAAGTAAGATGAGGGTTTCATGGTGCCTTCTTGAATTGTAATTACTTAATTTCCTGACGTGACTGTGTACCACTGTGTATCAGCCCTATGAAATATGTCTGCATGTATTTTTTTTTTGCCCCTTTTAGAAGGGTCACTGTTTAGCCCTCCTTTGAGCAGGAGCTTGTCCTGCCTGGCTGGTGGAGGTGCCCCAGAGTCCAGATTACACCGTGACTCTATTGTGTAAAAAAGCTGGAGATGTTAGTAGATGGCACAGCATAGGTGCCGAAGGGTTACCACGCTTCATGTGTCCAAACTGACAGTCAGCCAGACCACACAGTAGTTATAATTCACAGTAAAACACAGGGAAGTACAGCACACGTTCATTGGTTTACAGCAGAACAGGTGGTATTTCAAGTCGACACTCTTGAATCTGGTTATATCTAGCTTTAGAAAAGGCAGATAGAAAGTAAAAAGTTGTTGTTTATGTGTTTCCTAAAGCAGGGTCAAAGTAAGCTCTTCTTATACTTTTTGTGTGTGAAACTGTGGTCATACTAAATACCTGAGATCAGTATCAGATCCTCATTTTTCTTTCGTTAATATTTTTAGAAAGGTTGAAACAATAACTGGTATTAAAGCCATTGGTTGTTTGTTTTATTTTGAAACAATTATTAATAGCTCCTTTTGTTTCATTTCCTTTGTAGGTATTGTCTTAGTGGCCATAAATCCTTATGAACAACTGCCTATCTATGGCGAAGATATCATCAATGCGTACAGTGGCCAAAATATGGGGGATATGGATCCACATATCTTTGCAGTGGCTGAAGAAGCCTATAAGCAGATGGCCAGGTTTGTAGACCAAAACACTTGAATTCAGTATTTTTGTAGAAGGAATAAGATTTAAAATTTCTGGCTGATGGCCTTCTCTTTAATTTATGAACATATTTAATAATTATTAATTTATGAAATATTTAGCAAGATCTGCCTTTTATCTAGTGTTTTAGTACATTTTGCACAAGGATAAGTTGCCTAAGTTAGTGAAGAGTAAAACATTATGAATACCATGGTCATGGTCACTGACAAGGAACAGGAATAACCACAGATCTCATCAGTATTTAGGTCTAAAATTATCCCAGTGCTTTATAAGATTGTTGTTTTAATTTGATTAGCAAAATGTGGAGATGCTTTTTAATCGTCAGTGGGTTTTTAAGGAGAACAGTGCCAGATTCTTAACTGGTTTGTATTTACATGCGATACTGACAACAGGAAAAAAAAATCGCTTGGCTTATGAGTGCTATTCTAGGCTCCTCATTGTGTCGGTAAAGTCCCAGCTACGTAATCTGCCTGTGGCTGTTGTTGACTGGAATTAAGAGGGAGCAGAGGGACGATTGCACAGAGCGCCTGAAAACAGTGTCTCTAAGGACACTGCAACAGCTGCGCAGGAAATCCTCATTTCTTTAAATACTGCATGAAAATGAACTTGTCACTGAGGGGAGTGGTTATTAGAAACTTCTTCCCCTTCACCCCAAGAGCCTGTCAATTTGAGGAACTTTTGAAATATTTCATTTCCAGGATAAAAGTCTTTTGGGCTACTGGGTGGTCTTTTGGTTTAACAAGACGGTCCCTGGTATTTTCACTGGTTAGCTGCAAGCCATTGGTAGGGTTTTACTCATTGACAATACAGCCCATGATCAAGTTAATCAAGTAAAGCAGTGGCAGATCTCTGGATTAATTGTGATGGCCCGCAAGCCATACTGCAGGAGGGGGAGGCAAGGGGGGAAAGGATTGAAAATGATAAAATGTTCATCTTTGAAATCAGCTAGCTGTTTATTTAAGAATCCATATGAGAGCTAGAATGAACAAAATACTCTGTACGCTGTGAAGTTAGTGAACTGCATACATGAATATGGTGATTCATGATACACACGTAACAGATAATTTCAAGAGAGAATGGTAGGGTACAGTGCAACATTTCATGACTCAGGGTAATTGCGAAATAGCCAGTGTCTCAAAAATGCCCCACATCTGCGCGGTTGAATGGCAGAGGTATTGACCTGACTTCCTTTTTGCTAAGAAAATAGACATATAGTCTGGTATGGGAATGTAAAGGCAAAACTGTGTTATGGCAGTCACATCTGCATTGTGTCAAACAGGTCGGTCTAGATCACGGTTGTTTTACACATCTAGATCACTGTTGTTTTAAACAGACTTACTACTGAAGTCCCTCTAAAAGCTCTAAAATATCAGAATTTATTAGCCTTATTTTACGTCTGAGGCATGGTACAGTGATGCGCAATTATATGTCAGTGACGGATGTAATCCAAATTCCCAGAATTTTTGTTCTTGATATTGCCCAGTGGAAGTAAGAGGTTGTAGGGGGATCTCTCTCTGGCTGCCTCTGGCCACTGCAGGTTTCACCTCTTGCCTGTGTTGAAACTCCAAATTGCCGGATTGCTTGTGTTCTGCGTGCTCGTGAGCTGGAGCCCGTGCAGTGGAGGTTCTGTCTGCCCCCGTCTGCAGTCTCTGCCTTCGGAGGAAGACTCAGAGATTTTGGCTAGAGCTTCTGCTGTGGTTTTTCCTTTTGTGTTAATTGTCTGTTCTTCAGCTCTCGCTGCGCCCTCCAGCCATTCTGCTGTCCTGAGTAACAATAAATAAGATGTGGTAGAAGTTCCTTTTTGAAACTAATGATGAGAAATTATATAAGTATGGAAATGATCTTAAATAATCCTTGCGCGTTAATGAATTGATTCCTTTGTGCGCCTACAACATGTTATAAACAATATGATATTCTTCTATGAATAACTGATAGTACTTTCATAGGTGCAAAATGAAATCTGAGCACACAATGAAAATGAAAAGAATTCCTCTACACTGAAGTAACAACTTCATTGTTTATTTACTTTCCCAGTGTTTATTTCCTTTTCTCTCTATTTATTTTTTTTTCTTGTTTGTTTTTAAGAACTTTTAAATGTCATTTGGACACACTGGGTTTGCTCATTGAATTTCGCTTTCTAATGGTGTTTCCAATTCCTTAATCACTTGTCCTGCCCTTTAACTTCAGTGATACTTTCTACACTTCGAACAAATCACCTTTTACTCCTGAATTACGAAGTTAAAGAAAAAAAATGTGCATATTTACATTTCTGCAGCTGGTTATTTAAAAATGAAAATGAGATTGTCTGTGACTATTTAATTAACGCTTTAATAATTGCATGGAATATTCATACGGTAGCTACTCATATGGTATTAATCTGCATTTATGCATGTAATTGGTGGGATTTATTTTTCTGTTTTTTCTAGCCTTTCCTAACTCTACGTTTAAGTGATCACTGGAATAATTAGTCATGATGCTCCTATCTATAAGGCTTCAGTGAGCTCTTGTAAATATTTACCCCCTAGGTATTCTTGTTAATTTATAATTTAATGATTTAGAATTTGTTCTTGACAGCTTCATTACTTATCTGCTGTGGCTGAGAAGCTCTCTTCACGTGCATGGTTGTAACTAAATGATCCCTGTGGGCTTCTTCAGCCATAGGAAACGCCCCATGGCAGCAATCAGGAGCGCTAGTGATTGTACACTAAATATTTGCATTGCGTCTTCAGAAAAAATACAGTGCGAAAGTGTTGGTGGCCGGAATGGCTGGGATGGAGCTCACACCTGGCTTGTGCGCGGACAGTGGTATTCAGCAGTGGCTCGGGGTTGGTTGCAGGGCAAAGCAGCACATGGAGGTGCCTTTGCTTGTGAAGTGTTCTGCACAGGGAGCGCCGGCGCGGTGTTGGGCTGTGAGCAGTTGTGTCTGCCTGGGCACCCCTTGGTGCCCCCCTGGACACCCCTTGGTGCCCCTTTCTGCAGCAGTTCTGGCACCGGGTTTCAGTGGAGGGTTAGTGAAAAGGAATGAGGCTCGTCTTTACCCTTAGCTGTCAATCAAATCAGTGACTGTTGTTCGCTCGGTAGCTTCTTATCCTTTTCAGCATAGAAAATCGTGCACAGCTCTTTTAAGACTTACCTCATTTTGGATTATTATTTATTTTCATCTTTTCTTCTTCACCCCCCACCACTCCTCCACTCTCCCCTTCTGTTCCCCCCTTCTCATCTGTATCTTTGTGCCTTTTTCCTTTTCTCTCTCCATGTCCTACAGCTCCTCTGCACAGACAGCTTCATTTCCAACACCTTTCCTCTGCTGCTCCCAAAATACGCAATGAACTAGTTTTATAACTGCATTTAAATTGTGTTAGACTTAAGGTCACGTACGCCTCATAGTTGCCGATAACTCTCTTGGTTTGGGCTGTGGGATCCTCCAGGCCCAGGTTAAGGGTTCCAGCGCAGATCTCCCTCCGTCCCAGCAGAAGATCCGCCCGTGAGCGTGTCCCAGCGGCAGGGAGCAGGATCGGTGGGACGGGGACCTGTCCGAGGGTCCCTGCGCCCCAGAGCCGTGGTGCAGCGTGGTTTGGGGGCTGCTGGGGTTCTGCAGAACAGCTGTGACCAGCTGGGCTGTTGGGAGGAGCAGGGACCTGCACTCAGGGTGTCTCTTCTAACAGTATGTTGTTGTTCACGGAAAGCTTGCTTCATTTGAGCAAACATCTACAGGTTCGAGACAATGTTTAAGGCAGGTGAGCAATTTAAAAGGAAATAAATTATTATTGAAGAGCTTATTTTTGTCTCAGAAATATAGACCACAATGTTAGTGTGTGGATGTTTGCATGTATTGAACCCTTTGAACTACAATGCATACCGCTTTTGTAAGTCAATGTTTCCAAATTATTAACAAAAATGAAGTTTACTCTTCACAGTTACCCCTCTGTGGTAACTATGAAAATTGAGGTGAAGCATCGGTTGGCAAGTATTTCATTTTTTTTCTTTTTTTTTTTCTGAAAGCATTACAGTTTTAGTAGGAATGATAACCATCAGCAGGCGCAGCTCATTTTCTTTGTAATATTCAATAGAAGCCTCCATTTTTGACTATATGGTTTGCAGTAAGAATCACAGAATCACAGAATCACAGAATCACAGAATGTTAGGGATTGGAAGGGACCTCAAAAGATCATCTAGTCCAATCCCCCTGCCAGAGCAGGAAAACTTAGGTGAGGTTACACAGGAAGGCGTCCAGGCGGGTTTTGAATGTCTCCAGAGAAGGAGAATCCACAACCTCCCTGGGCAGCCTGTTCCAGTGCTCTGTCACCCTCACTGAGAAGAAGTTTCTTCTCACATTTAAGTGGAACCTCTTGTGTTCCAGCTTGAACCCATTACCCCTTGTCTTACTGTTGGTTGTCACTGAGAAGAGCCTAGCTCCATCCTCGTGACACCCGCCCTTTATATATTTATAAACATTAATGAGGTCACCCCTCAGTCTCCTCTTTTGCAAGCTAAAGAGACCCAGCTCCCTCAGCCTTTCCTCATAAGGGAGATGCTCCACTCCCTTAATCATCTTTGTGGCCCTGCGCTGGACTCTCTCCAGCGAAGAAGAGATGTTGATGATCGTACTCTTGAAACTCTTAAGAATTGCATTAATGTGTGAGACTTAGGATTATCAGTTTCCTAACACTATCAGGGAAACAAGTTTTAAATCACTTACACATGATCCCTTCCCCTGCATAGCAAGCGTATATTGCAGTAATTAAGATAATGTGTGTTTTTATTGGCACTTTGTTGGTCTGGTTTGTTGCATTCTACTTGTGGCTGATCACGGATACAGCAGAATTCAGTGCTTTTCAATTTAATAAATTAACTTAGAGATTGGCTTCTGATTAGTAGTTTAAGTTGTCTAGCAAAGTGAAAGTAAAATCTGCAAACAGAATCACATACTGGTGAGATCCCTATAAAACTCAATGAACACTCGGACAGAAAGCAACAGTGTCTAAAGCATCAGTTTTGCTTTTTCTGTTTGGACAAAGTATAATGATTTATTCAATGTTATTCAATGTTAGTGTGGATCTTTTTCATTAAATTACCTTTAATAAGCAGGCTGCCTCTCTGTTTTGTCAGATTTGCAGCATGTCTGATGGCTCTCAGCTACAGGAAGATTTTTTTATTACTTTTTCGAGCTGTTGAGTAGGTGTTTTAAAAGCACCGTGACTGTCAGTCTCCAGTTATCCCAGGCATCTCAAGATGATGTCCTCTTATAAAAAAGCACATTTGATCGGCTGCTGCTTTGCTTGCGAGTGTCTGATGATGGTGACGCTGTTCGTCAGGTGTGGGATGATTAACAACCCGTTGTGGATCCGCATCCAGCTGTGAGATGGGAGCTGCTGTGGTGGGCCCCGTGTACATACACAACAGCCTTTTGGGCTGGTGGCTTTGACATATGACTCCTCAAATGAAATACCTTGAAAAGAGATGGCACTTGTGGTGCGCTGTTGTTAAAATCAGAATGAAAAGGGAAATTGTCCTTTCTGGTGAAAGCAGATGGATTTGGAACAGTCTCTTATGCTTTGGGTCTGACATTTTATGATGTTAGGGGCACAAGGCAGCAGATGGGGTAATCAACTTGACATAACATCAGGGACCTACTTGTCTGAGCAGTTATTATTTTTAGGCAACAAAAGGGTTAAGTGTGGTCGCAGGGGGAAGCCGGAGTTCATGCGAGGTGTCCTGCTGGTAGCTAAGCAGTGAGCTTTCCTAAACCATTGCAGGAGTGACCTCTGACTAATCCCTGGATAAATCAGTTGCATAGTGCTGGCTCATCTTTGTGCTCCTCTGGAGTGCAATCTGTCATGATTCTGCAGCATGTGCTGACCTCAGTTTTCTTCGTTTGTATTTGTCGTCAATTCATTATCTTTCACCTTTTGCCATTTTTACAGTCAAGAGCTGCGTTTCCTGAATACAATTATAATGACAAGTGGTGTGATTTGTTAATTAAAAAAAAAAGGTGCATCTGCTGGTTTTTAGAGTATTGTAGAATGTTTTTACCAAGCTGTTGTTGAAGAACTTGAGGTGTTTCAGAGTGGCTGAGTTTGCAGCTGGAACAGACTCAAGAGAATTTGGGTTATGTGTAATAGTAATATTTCACCTTTGTTTGAAAGTTTCCATGAGCAGATCTCAAAGTCCTCTACAGAAGAGATCAGTGTCATCATTTCCATTTTATAAGTTGAAACAGACACGAGGAGTGGGAGAGAACTTTGGTGAGTTCACCAAGACAGCAAAAGCAGGGCATCAAAAAGACTGATCCAGCGGCTGATGACTTGATCACACCAGCTTGACAATAAACTATGTGAGAATAGAGTATATAATTGATGGTGTATCAGTTAAATGGGTTTCCTTCTAGCCTGCTCCCAAAGGTAATTTCTCTTCAATATACAGAAATTAAAATGCTACATTTTGCATGCTTTCATTTCCTGCAGCATTAAGGGGTTGCTGTGCCAGGTAATGTATATTGCATAATAACATTTGCTTTCATGGAAGCCTTTGTGTTTTCCAGGCACTTTACAAGCATTCGCCCAAGTCTGTCTCCTCTGATACTGGTATATCGATTTCTGCTTGTATACACCGAAGCAAGGCAGAGGTGGTGAGCTGGTCCCAGGCACTGACCTTCCAGCCCCTGGTCCTCTGCTCGGCATGGCCACATTCCTCCAGTGGCTGAAGGAGATGTCAATGAGAAATGCTGTTAGGTTTAAAAAAAAAATGGTTAAACAGGAAGTATATTTAGAAATGTGGTTAAAGAACATAGTTTATTGGACTAATGCTTCCTGCCTATCAAAAATGAATGATTTTTACAAAGAATTAAGTTACCGCTTAGGCAGGAGCAATTGTTGTGACTCAAGGTGCAGCGGAACATGTCTCTGAATTGTTAACGCACGGTGTCTGTGAAGACCGGGCTGTGTCAGGTCTGAGCATGTTAGATCCAGATAGTCGAAATAAAGCGATGGATACAGGGCATGCAGGTGGAGCAGACCAAGAAATGTGGCTGCTGTTCTGCACAGTAGTGGCGCTTGCTCCCGGGGCATGGCACTAGTGACTCACTGTTCTTTTTTTCCCCCCATCACGTTGCCACAGAATGGTTCGAAGCACTTTAGTCTCTAATAATAATCCTTAGTGCTCACATAGCACTGTGGGCATTCTGGGTGTTTTATGAAAGTTACCTCGTTAATCCACGCAACAGCCTTTTGAGGCTGGAAAAAATAATTATCTGTGTCAGGCCACACCTTTTGGGATGTGCCCATACCAGTGAATTTGGAGGCTTTGGCACTGGGAGCGCTGGGATGGGGTGGCTCTGTGGGAAGGAGCTCTGCAAGGAGGAAACTCAAAATGAGAGAGGAGGGTTTCCTCCAGTGCAGGTGGCAACAGAGCACTGGGGTGGCATTTATTGGGGCTGCCTGGTGGCAGGGGGGACTTCTCCAGAGGAAGGTGACCTCCCAGGGAGAGGGGCTCAGCAGCTGAGTAACTAGAATAAAAGGTGATGCGCTTGTGTTATGAAGACAATAGGAAGCAGCTGGAAAGTAAGAAGACAAAACAGGGGTGCTTTGCCGTCTTAAGGAGGCCAAGAGCCAAATCCAGAAAGAGAGGGTGATGGAACTTACTTAGGGCTGCAAAGAATTTTGTGATTAAAGTAGTTTGTTCAGAAGATTGATGAAGGGCAAGATGTTGCCTCCTGCCCTCCCTGGGAGAGGTGATGGGAAGGCTGCTCAGACCCGGCTGCTGCTGTTCTCAGTTGGTCCGAGAGCGTTAGAAAACTGCTGAATGAATTCTTACTTATTTATTTATTGAACAGTTGAATTACTTCTACATGAGAAGCAAATCCTCGTTTGTAGAGTTGCCAGTTTTTATAATGGCTCGTAACAGATGTTTTGTGCCCTGGGCTGAATTTCAAAGGCCTCGGCACGGAGCAAGCGCTGCCGAACCCGCTCAGCCGTGTGTGCTGCACCCGCTCGTGTTAAACCTGCCAGGGCTGGTGGGTTTTACAGCTGCCTTTCCTTTGGTGTAAGTGTAAAAAGCAATTTTGGTCTCTTTTAGCAAAGCAAATAACCGTAACGATGGAAACATCACGCAGAAGCGGAGCACGGTTGCCCCAAGAATGACCCTGGGACCTGCCCCGGCCGGGGGCTGAGGGGACCGGGGCTGGGCTGAGCACAGGCTGCTGAGCTCTGCAAAAACCTGCTGTGCGCCGCCTTGCCTATGGTGGAAGGTGCCCAGTCCTGTGCACGCTGTGCTCCCTTTAGCCTGCAGGAGCTGCCCTTTGGGCCTGGGGAGTTCCTTCCGAAATTTCCTAATAAGTTAAACAGGCTGCTTTCCGTGAAGCTCACAAAACATTCGCCGCTACGGAGAACTCTTAACTTTGTATTGACACCTGATGAAAGCTGATGTATTTCACTAGAAAAGAATTTAAAATATTTTCAGTGGGTGTTTATTCCGAGACCGAATAAGCTGTTTGGAATAGGTGGAGTATTAGGTATATTTCTCTTTTCCTATAACATCAGTACTTCTAAGTTATCAATGTTCCCAAATAAAGCAGTTAGAATGGTACTTAGCACTTCCACACTGCTTTTATTTTCAATTCATTGTGTAAACTTCTTTTATTTCATCTTATCAATAAGGAAGTTATTTGGTAAAATTTCTGTGCTCTTGTTTTTGTTACTGCTGGCTCATGGGGGGAAGCTGATCTTTGCTGAACAGATTTGTTTAGTCATGCTCTCAGATACAAAGATGAGCGAATGTTCTGACTGTAGATACTGCAGGTTATTTTGGTCATATGCTGTCACAAATACGCAACTGGGATGCTGAGATATTGCAAAAAATAGGATGCTTACTTAGGTCAGAGTGATGTTTGCATTGCTGGAAACACTTAATCACATCAGCTGCATGTATGTACGTGTATCCTTGCACAATTTGCAAATCTGCTTTATAGTGTAGGGTGTAAAACGTGTCACTTAGCTTAAACTAGGTTTGTGTTGGCCCCTGGTTAGTCCTATGGCACTCAGAGTAGCTGCAGCTACGGGAAGTTCAACAAGATTTCAAACATGCCAGCATTTCAGAATGAATCTTCTCTCACCTTCCAGCAATGTCCTTCGTTTTTAAGTTATTTTCTTGGGTTGGTTTTCCTGTTGCCCTAATTCAACTGTAGGATGGCATTTCACTGAGTTACTTTTCTGTCTTTGATGGGCATGATGCACATTGATGTTACTGGTAATGACGTGTATTCTGAGAACAGGATCCATCCCAAATGTTCCCTGAGTCACAGGTTCCTTCCCTGGGAGTTTGCATCGGGTTCTTTGATCATTCAAAATTCACTGTTTCGAAAATGTAAAGCAATTTTAGCCTTACAAATCGACCTTATTACCGCAGAACTGCAGTACAGGAACAACAGTGAAACAAAGCAGACCAGACTGTCACTGCTAGATTAAATAAAAGCTATTGATCGTGTTCTTGTTCTTGCATTGAAGCAGTAGGAGATTTCAATGTTTAAAAATTGCAGGACCAGGCCTTTAGCAGCAGTTTGTGCTGGTTTGATTTAGGTAAAAAATGAAACTGTCATATGCCATGGGGTTGGTGCCCTTAGCCATAAGCTAAACCTGTTATTCCAAAAGTAAAAAAGAAACCTGTAGCAACTCCACACACACACAAAAGGCAGTAGACTTAATTAAGCCTCTCAGCACTGGAGCAGCGAGGGTAGAAGATGTCCTGAAGGTGGTGGCCTTCAAATCACCCTGACAAAGAAGCTTCCTTAAGAATGTCAGCACTTTGTCAGTGTCTTCACGGTTAAGAGATGCAGATGATTTATGATCAAAGGCAAAGTAAGTGCTAATGCTCTTCTCATCAAATTGCCCTGTTATTTGGTCTCTTCTTTTTATACTAACGATATCTCACTCTGTTTTCTGCCGATCTCATCTATGTCATATGGCATTGAGACTACTCAGCTTTGAAGCAGTTAATCACAGGCAAACATTTCAAAGTCATATCAGAATATTTTAAAATCAGCTGATAATGATACATTTTTGCCAGCTTGAGATGCTGATGGCTTGGGTATGGATGGATTGATATGAATATTGAGGTTGATGTCAGCAATCTTATATTCCCTTTGTTTGTTTTCCCAGGCTGATGTTTTTGTACTGTGTGTGCTTATATACATCTATTTGACATTATTTGCTGTGGAGTCATGAGTCTGAAAGACAAGATCAAGTGATACATCCGATGCATCAGTCACAGGAAGCAAAAAAACACAGAAACAATGTTGTCCTTTGATGATTAAGTTGAATAGCTCTGGGCTTCTTCAGTCCCCTCTGAAATGCTTATTGATGGGTACGTTTTTAACTGTTTTAGTGTTCCTGCTTCAGAGAAGGATTTCCTATGAGAATAGAGGAAAGAAGGTAAACAAAAGGTATCTGTAGGGATTCTTTCAGTCTGTATGTCTTGCTGATCCTGACCTCTTTGCACAGTTTGCTGTGGAGATAATGGCTGTGATGCAGTAAGCTGTTCTGGGTTTTGAGGGAACCAGCCTCAGTGGGTGTAGTGATCTTAAGGAATTAAAATTATTTGCAAATCGACAACTCTGCCTTTAGTGTTAGTAACTTTAAGGTTTCATTTCTTACACTGTTATTCCCTTTTTGCCTCAATTTTTCCATCAGTCAACTGAAGTTGTTAAACGCTGCTTTAGATAATGATTAGTCATTGATAATCACTGATAATGGTTGGTCAGTGTCGTTGCAGCACTCTGTGCACATCGAAGGTGCCCAGCGACGGTCTCACTCTGTTTTCCACCGCAACGGGCAGCTCTGGCCTCATGGCAGTGGCATTTCTTCCACTCTCAGCCCTTCTGAAAGCATCTCCCTTAGATTTCTATGAAGTACAGAATTCAAAGTTAGTAGTAGCCAATGCTATTAAAAGTATTGCACACAGATATCATCTCAACATCCTCAACAAAGGAGTTTTTTATATCTTGAAAACAAGATTTTTTTTAAAAAAAAAAACATTTTCTGCTTTCTTGTGCGTTGTCATTTCATTTGTATTCTGCAACCCCTTTTTCTGTTTGTAAGGTGTCAGTTTGCAGCACTATTTTTTTTCCCCAGTGCTGAACTTTCTTTGAAAAGAAGCTTTCTTCAGTGTTGAATTTTGCAATGGTTTTTCAAAGCATAAAAAAACCCCTGCTGGAATGTAGGTTGTAATCTCAAGCTTCCAGGAGTTAAGTAAGCCTGCATCTCTTCTGTTTTGGCACTCTGACAGTGAATTTCCTCATAAACATATTGCCTGCCGACAGAATTTTGTAGGTGAAGTAAAATTGCCTTTAAAAGTTACCAGCCTATGCACAAATCTGTTTCTGTCCTTTACTGGAAATATGATATGAAAAATTAGTGACATTTATTGCTCATTCTATGGCCATTACTTGTCATGAGGAGTAGAGCTGTGCATGACTTGGGTACAGCATCTGAATATTACCTTTCAAAATTAGACATCAGCATTATTTTCGTGATGGATAACACTATTTCAAATTATCAGTTATTTACTCCATCATGTGCTACTGTTCTTTTATTTGACAAGAAATAGCTGTTACCCTCACATGACTCTTAAAGTATAGGCCTGAGAGAACGGATAGGGAAGATTTCTGAATCAAGTCCTGGGCTGCTGCAAGCAATCTCAGCCTATCATTTCACATTTCAGCTTGTGAAATGTTCAGGCCTATCATCTTAAAACTTAGGTTTTTTATTTTGTTTTTGTCATTCCTTTATTCCTCTGCACTGTTCAGAAATAGCAAAAACTGAATGTGATCCTGACCGACGCTTGAATGTTAATACTTTGTGTTTGCGTGGACACTAAACTGCGCCCAGTCCATCTGTTTCAGATAATTCGGCTTGGTATCGTATCACTGTAATGCGGTTCTGTATCCTGGGATGTGATTGTTGTCCACCTTTGGGTGAAAGAGGAGGACTCCACCTCCTCGACCCCCAGCTTTCTTTTCCTTATTTCTCTTTGTAAAAGCATAATTAAAATGTTCCCTCCATTCAGAAGTAATCTTAATTTTAAAATCATCTAATTCTTCGCTTTATTCAGAGAAGAAGCTCAAGAAGATGAAGTAGTATTGTGTAAGTGATGGGTTGTGGCATCAGGCTGAAAAGTGGTGTTACACATAGTGCTGTTGTTCTACTTGTTTCATTGGCCGAAAGTTTCAATTATAGCTTTTTTTCTAACTGGTGACATGTTACGTGCTCAAAATGTCAGGTCAAAGGTCAGGGCTAGTGATTTAACTAAAAATGACTCGACTCCAAAGGAGTAATTTATACTTGCGAGAGAACTCAGGATGTTGTTACTTTTGTTTTCTGGGGATTTTTTCCTTTGGTGGTTTTGTTTGGTTGGTTGGTTTGGGGTTTTTTGGGTGGTTGTTTTGTTTTTGGTTGGTTGGGGTTTTTTTGTGTTTTGGTGTTTGTGTGGTTTTTGTTTGTTTGTTTGTTTTTAAATTGTTCGGTTTTTAATGCAGCCTGATTTTGAAAATTTCATTTGGCACAAGCAGAGGTTATATTTTAGACTGACCATTGCTTATACCAAACCATTAAAAATAATTCTCACCACATTTTATGCACTGCCCAAGGTATTTAAATTACTTTTTGTTTGTTGGTGGTGGCATTTTGTTTCTTTAAAGTTCAATGACAGAGCCCGCTGCCAAGCTGTCACGCCACCCACCTTCTTGAGAGACTCAAGTATCTGGGTGCCGGTGGTAGGACGTCCATCTGCCAAATCTTCCCTGGGGTTGTGGCAGCGGCAGCTCGTCCCCTGCCACGGTTGTGTCACACGGTCCTTTCTCCTTCTTCAAATGTCGAGTGCGATCGTGGGCGTTTCGTTGTGTTTTCCTTTCTCTCTGCCAAAAAGCAGAAAGAATAATATGCTGGTGGATGGTCACTCCAGTGTGTTAAAGCCAAACAATGGACTAATGTGCTGTTGAAGACAAGGGTGGCTCTGACCGTGGACGGAGCGAGAGGACTCTGCTGCAGACAGTGAGCGAGCCCTTTGTTTCTCACTCTTGCCAGAGCTGCTGCAAACACAAATATTCACTGCCAAAGAGATGGCAGCAATATTTTCAGCTCGCACAGAGCTTCTTCTCTAGGTAAATATATGAAAAATGTATGTGTATATGTACTTACACAGTAATATGATAATGGATCCCTTTATTCCTGAGCACATGAATGAATGCTAAGGAGTACATCTTCGCGTCTTAGGACGTGGGGGAAGGAAACTCCAGGCTAATCAGCGATAGTATTCTTAAGGAGGAATTATTTCAACCTCATTTTTTCATTATTGTCTTTGAAAACATGGAACTCTCTCCTCTGCAGCGCTCTGGTGTTTCCTACCACCCCTGAGCTCCCCAGGCAGGACTGGGGGCTGCAAAACCCAAGGGCACTTTCCATGCTCACAGATGTGTCCTACAGGGATGTGACAATCAGAGTGAGAGACACCTTTGTCTCAGTGTTCTTCTCTCTGAAACACTTAGTTTTTTGTTGACAGCTTTGTCAGAGGTCTGTAGTACTGAGGTTGCATTATTTTGTTTTCTGAAAACCTTCTATACTTTGGGAACTAAGCTAAAAATAAGTTTAATCAGCAGAGGATACATTTTATAGGGCTTGAATTTCACAAGTCCTCATATATTTAATGATATTTAATACATAAAACAGAGCTGATGATCTGCAAATGAAAAGCTTGTTATGTTGTTGTCCATCTCCTGTGTTAGGCAGCTCCTGAAATCGGGTCAGGAGTTTCATATTTTACAATTTTGTTGTTGTTTTTTTTTTTCAACTATGTGAAAGAGCAGAGGAGGACTAAAAGAGAGCACACTGCCAGTCCTATGAAGAAATTGTTCTCAGTTTTTGACTCACTGCAGGATCTGTCTGTGTGAGAGGAAAACTGTTATTGGTTGTCCCATTTAAGGCTAGATGTCACGCCTTTGGTTGGACTTGTCCGGTGTCCTTCTGCTGCCCTTTTTCAGCGTGAGCATCCGTACAGCTTGTGCCGCTTCTGACATGCAGAGCTTCGGGCTGTCCCTCGTGCGTGTCTGTCTAGTGCTGGTGGACTCTGGGAGGAGGAATGGGGAAGAAGCAAGGGCGTTTCTTCTTCCTTTCCCAGCTGGAAACCTTCCTCGCTACCACAAGCCATCCCAGAGCCACAGAGCTCGCCAGCAGTGTGCGCAGCAGCTTGGTGGCCGCTGTCGTGAGAGGTCTCATCGGCGGGTGTTTTCATCGTCCTGTGGCCACGGCTGGTGTCTCCAGCAGTTCAGTCTACGTAGGCTGGACTACACACGACCTGGGACCCAGCTGGACAGTTCTGCTTTCCCACAACCGCCGAGCTGTGACAGCTTGGTGTATGTGAATGTGCGAACTACGCTGTAGTCGTTCACACCTGTCGCATATGTTAAATGGAAGTTGAGAACACAAAATTAGGTTCCTTTGATCTTCTTAACACTTTCCTATTAAACTTGAGTCAGCACACAGCCGTTCCAAGTAATTTCCTTTTACCAACATGTGGAAAATCTGCTTTAGCCAATGCCTTCAGTCGGTTAGACAAATCCCACTTTGGCTCTCCCGGAGATGTGGGATGTGACCAGCAGCTCCTTTAGCAACACCAAGTAGGTGCTGGAGTTGTGCTCGTGTTTGGGGGTTTGGGGATGTTTTTGAAGATAGGTAACAGCTTGAGGGTAACAACCTGATCTGTAATTTAGCTTCATAATTTCGTCAGCGGCTTTTTTTTACCATCTCAGAAATAGAACCCCAGATCTCCTGGAGGACCTGTAGACTACAGAAGCCACAAATAGATTTTCCATGCATATTTCTTCCCCTGCACAGCATTTGCTGGTGGCCTCAGCAGGCATTTGGAGGCTGTGCAGACTGTATTTGTGCTGCCTGAACATGTGTGTCCCTGAAATTTCCTTCACAGTTACTGTGCTGTAAGTGCAGCCTGGTCAGGGGCTTGGTTATGCTGTGTTCCAGCTCCAGCTCTGAAAAACTTTGGGGTAAATTTTTTTCCTTCTATCTCCACTTTCCAGTATGTGAGATAGAGTTAAGCTCACCCAGCTCATAGGAGTATTTTGAAATATCATTCATTTTAACTTTTTCTTTGCTTTGGAAATATACAATACTGTATAAAGCATTATGGTCTTTATTTTAAAATATTCAGGCTATATAAATGCTAATTTCTATCCTTGTTATTTTGTAGTGTGTTTATTAGTCATACAGGTGGGGTTTACGGATAGAGCCCTCTTTGAGATGAAAATTGTTTCAGTAGAAAATGGACTTTTTTTTAATGAGAATATATTACTTCACAACAAAAGGATCATCTTCTTTCCAAAGCTGCTATATGTGTCCTGAACAGCCCTGCTTGAATTTTTCAGATTCAGAACAATTCTGGGAAAAGCTGGTGATTAGCTCAGAAGGACGAAAGGTTTCTGTTGCTGACTCTTCTGTTGATTTCTCTATCTGTAAGATGGCATTAATGATCTTTACTAATGAGCACTGATAATTTAGTGGAGCACTTCGCCAGGCTCTGGGTAGAGGTAGCTGCAGAAGCACGTAGTGAATAGTGGTAACAGGCACTTGACCGTAGCAGGTTCTCCAGAGCAGCTCTGCTGGCTGGCTGGGCTGCGGTGGCAGCATCTGTCGGACGGAACGTCCCAGTCACCGTCTGTCCAACCAGCCACTCGGGCAGCTCGGTCACTAACAGCCTTCTTGCTGCAACGTGCATTTACGTTATTGCTGTGTTGCTAACATTTATGGTGGAAGGGTTGTTGCGGAGTTGGGGACACAAAAAATAAGTGTCCTTGAGAGAACAGCTGGTAATTAACACGTCTTTGTGTTTCAGAGATGAGCGAAATCAGTCGATCATTGTCAGTGGGGAATCTGGAGCCGGAAAGACCGTCTCTGCTAAATATGCCATGAGGTACTTTGCCACCGTCAGTGGATCTGCCAGTGAAGCCAATGTTGAGGAGAAGGTTTTGGCCTCCAACCCCATCATGGAGGTAAGAGAGCTACTGTGCTAGCCCCCATCTTCCAGCTGCGTTTGGTATTCTGGGGCTAGCATAAGCATTCAATAGAGAGAGCAACCCATACTTTTTTTAAGGATCAAAAAATGTAGAATAAATATATTTTAAAAATATGTATTTAATGCGTTTACCAAGAGATGCCCTAGATGTCAATTTTGTGTAGTATTTGTGAAAGACTGAGAGAAGGTGTGAGGTAATGTTTCAGTATTGTTAATGTGTTTCACATAACAAAGTAATTTTTATATGAATGCTGCTTTAAATCTACTCAGCTTTGTAACAGTGGTGGTTCCCAAACCACTGGCCAAATGAAGGTGCAGAAGACTGTGTGTGTAAAATTCCAAAAATGATTAAAAATTCTGGTCTTGCCCACTGAACACGTGCATCACGCAGTGGGGGCAGGTAGACTATACTGTGAAGTGAAAGCAGTTGTTCAGTAAAGCAAATGTTCAGTTTTAGGAAATATCCTTAGAGAGGACAGACTGAGAAGGCAAAGTTACATGAGATGCACACAGTTTCTTTCAGAAGGGAAAAACATGACGGAAGTTGTCATCTTGCTATAATTAGCTCAGACTAATGTTTCAGTTCTGGAAATTTGTGTAGCTAACCGTAGTCAAGTCCCAAAGCCATTGGCTTGGGGGTGTAGGTGCTGGCAATAGGCTGTGAGATAACATGTACAGTTCCCTCCTGCTTCAGGATCTCCGTTCTTCAGAAAGCTCAGGGGTCACTGTAACTCTAATGAATGTTGTGGCCAAGCAGAAAACGTTTCTTAGGCTTAGCTGAATTGGTTTTTGTGTCTTTACCTACATATGTAGATTCAAGTTGTAGCTGAAGTTAAGGAAATAGGTTAAGAAATGATCCACCAGAGAGAAGCAGTCGTGGGAGAATTCCTTGCGAGAAGTTGCGCTGTCTGTGCACGTGTGCCTACAGACAAGCTAAGCAAGTGCTTTGGACAACTGATGCCTTGGTGGATGTTTAGCATCTCTGTGCAATAGTGCAAAGTGTTAGCGGATAGACCTGAGTAAATGGAGTTCACGCAGTGAAAAGTGAAATGCAATATGCTGCAATTGTTTTCTTTCTCAGGTATCTTAAAAAATGAACAATGTTTTATTCCTTCTTTCCTCCTGGCATGAGGAGTTCATGACACTCAAACTCTAGCTGCCCCATCCTGGTTATGTGTGTTCTGTCACAAGGTAACCGTGCCTGGTTTGTGGTGCTGTGTGCTGGTTTGAAGCTGTTTTACAAGCCGTGTCACGGTGGGCAGTGGGCTCTGCTGCTGTGGGATCCAAATGTCCTTGGCCACATTGGGACGGGGTGTGTGGCTAACGGGCCCGGGGTGCCCAGCGCTCCTCCTGCCTGCCCTGCACACCCGGCGCCACGGTGAGAGATGCTGCGGGACAGGGCTGCAGTTTGCTGCTTGTTTGCTGGGTGAAATACAGACCGTCCAGGGGTTTCCCTGGGCCGCTTCTTCTGTTTGGGCTCAAAGCCTAAACCAAGCATCCTTGTCTCTCACTCCTTGGACCCCACCTCCCAGTCAGTGTCCATCGGCTCACCACTAATTGTCTGATTTAATTTCCAAAGCAAGGAAATTTAAATTGAGGACTAGAAAGGAACTTTCCATCCCATACCTTTTTTACCTACTAAAAACCAATAGTGGTGCTTTATTTTTATTTTCTAGGGATAACAACCGTTTCATGAACCTGGGTATATCTAAAATTTCAATTACTTTAAATATTGTTATAATTGGATGAAAGTTATCCTTTTCACTTCGAATACTTGAACTTTAATTAAGCTTTAGAGTGAGTGTTGTGAAATCTGGTGTTGAGACAGACTCTAGGATAGCAAAATTAGTGTTTCAAACTCTTCAGTTGACAAATCAGCAGAAACACAAATTAACCCACATAGATTAGGAAGAAAATGAGTAATTCATTTTAGAAACAGGAAGCTCCTCATTTGCTAAGTTGATTGTAAAATCTTAGGAGCAGAAGGTAATTTTATTTTTTTAATTTCTATTTGGACAACCTAAACATCAGCATTTTACAAGCTACCATCCTTCCTGTCAGACATCATCTTTGCCTACTAAATACTCTGTAATATCAAATGACCACTATACACTATAAATTTTTAGCAAATATTTGAATAATTAGTTTTGTAGTCCATAACTATATGCAGTTTTCCTGTAGCAAATGTAGAAATTGTCAGGTCTTAAAACACATCTTTATATGTCATTTCCTGCCTCTCATTCTTTGATACCCTGTGTAGCTATGCAAATTGTACAGCTTAGTATGTGCCCTGGTAAACAATCGTAAAATCGTAACAATCGTAAAATACCAAAGACTTTCGTAACTGTTCTTATAAGTAATATTTCTCAAAGTAATAATTGGTTTCTGAAAATCTGGTAATATTATATTGCTACCACCACCACCACAATATTATTTTAGATTTTAAAACACAAGAAATGCAGTTTGCATACATCCAGTTTGAATGAATTCAGTATTTCTTAGAACCGCAAAGATGCGGTTTGTTCTTACGACCTTTATAGCTGCTGTTCACCTGAGCCCCACTGTGACACCTGCTCGGTCCAGCACGTGCTGTGACTGCCGGGGGTATCGGAAGGTCCGATCCCCCCCACCCTGGGCTGCTCCCACTGCCCCAACCCATCCACTGGCCTGTTGGTCACAGGTTTGGAACAGCAATACTCAGCATTGCTGTTTGGTCTCATTTGTTTTTCCCAAGCTGCGCTTCAGTACAGAGTTCCTATGGATGGCTACGTGAACTAGGAAACTAGGATGTAGATGCAGCTCTGTGTTCTTTAGTCGTGGTGCGCTTCGGAGCTGGGTTCTTGGTAACATACACACAGTGGCGTAAGATAAAAGGCAGCATGCTGTATCCTAATTACTCTGCATGCCATTCCTTTTGATACAGAGATCTCTTCGGGTTTATTTTTTGGAAGGTGAATTGCTATATGATGTCTAAAACATGATCTACTTGAGAAGAGAAAATGTGTTTCTTTGAAGTTCAGCATGTTGTGATTTGCATGCCTCAAAGTTCTGATATTTCCAGCTGGTACTGATCACGGGTGAATCCTGACGCCGATGGGTAAGGCCGAGGTGCACTGAGACCTGGGCATCCTGGAACCGCGTACTGTAGAGGAAATACATTAAATATTGCTTGTTGTGTATGAAGCTGTATTGAATTAATCTAACAAAGTCATGCATACGGGGCAGCACTGAAGATTGTCTCTGAGTCACTAACCAGGCTGCTGTGGAAGGGATTTGGTTTCAGGGAAATGATGAGTCTGTACATGTTCATGTTTAGATCATATTTAGGCACATGGTAAATATTTTATAATTATGTTTGAAGGAGCAGCTTGGAAATGTAGTTGATTACAGAGTAATAGTAATGATAATAATAAACTGTTAGCCAGACATAACATAGGGACTGTTTGCTGGACTATGGGTTTATGATAAGTGGACTTAACAGAGGTTGCAAGTATATACATATATCTGTACACCTACATATATGAATATATAAAGTGTGAAATAATTGTTATAGTCTTACTAAGTCCTTACTAGAAATCTGGGTGTATGTGAGCATTTCCTTAGACTCTTTAATTCCTTTTAAAATACTTCAGAGAGCATTAAAGGGTTTTTAGCTGGAAAATTGGACTATGTGGAAGTGGAGTCATTTTTAGGAAGATGAGCTCCTGATCTCGCATCAATGAAATAACCATATTTTGATGTAACTTGCTGACCAGGTGGAGATCGTTCATTATTCAATTCTTGATTATTTTGAAACCAGGACAAAGTTAATGTTAAGTGTTTATGAACCCTGTAGATGATTAAATAGATGTGATAATTTCTGAAAGCTGACCTTTACAATATTCCCTTTTTTCAGTCTATTGGAAATGCCAAAACTACAAGGAATGATAACAGCAGTCGCTTTGGGAAGTACATTGAAATCGGTTTTGATAAGAGATACCGAATCATTGGTGCTAACATGAGAACGTACCTCTTGGAAAAATCAAGAGTCGTGTTTCAGGTAATACTGATGCAATCTTCTTATTCCGTGTTTGTGAGACTATGCTAAAAAAAAAAAAAGCTATTTCTTGCTCATGTTAGGTACCTCTCCTAAGAGCTAGTTCTAGTAATATATTTGTAATATAGCACATGTGGGTAGGGGACAGAAAGGAAAAACAAGTCAGCCCTTCATTATATGAATTATTTGTAGTTGTAAAATGTGTATTAAAAAGGCTGTGTACTTAAACATGAAGTACCCTCAGTGCACTACTAGATGTTTGCGCTCACTGTAGTAGTAAAGAAAAGGGCTTCAAAACCTCGCAGAAACCACTCCTGCTCAAGAAGAGCTCTGCGTTGTGGTTCGTAAAGCTGCCACTGTAACTCATTTTCAGTCTCTTGTTAAAACCCACTGCTGTCGCGATAATTATGAGTGAGTTTTAATTGCCATTATTTAGGCAATGAGAATATGTAATTTAGTCTTTCTTGAACCCTCCTCATTTTGGTATTTCATACTTGAACTGATCCACAGGCTTTTTGTTTCCTACGCTCCCTCTCCGTCTTTCCTACCTTGTAGTCTAGAGCTTGGTAAAAATGGACTTATCCTTGACTGGCTGCCTAAAGGCATAAACCAAATGATTACAGTTTGCATTGTGTAGGGGTGTTATGTGAAGTACTGTTGTATATTTTAAAAATAAGAGAGACTTATTGCATATGGTTTAGCTGGAAGAGAGTATTTTTTTTGTTATTGTTTTGTTGTTGTTGTTTTTTGTTTTGTTTTGAAGTTACAAAATTTAGAGCACTTAAGTTCAGAATTATGGTGTTGGTCAAGAGTCATAACCTTCTGAGCTGTGTTTGTCTATTTTAAAATTCCAGCTTTGCCTTGGGAAGAAAGGTTTTCCCTTCACCAGCTTAGTATAAATGCTGAAGCGAATGGTATCCGTTATTTTTGGAAAATGAAAAGCTTTTAAGTAGGATCATTTCACTCACCCTTAGAATCCTGATCTATATTTAGTAGTAATCCACAGTTCCGAAAAGTGAAATCCTACATTTTTTTGAAATGAAAATGTCTGCATGCTTCTTGGTGTTGAAAATGGATTAAATTAATCAAGAAGGAAGTGATAGATGCTAATTTATCTTTCCTTTTTCCACATGGCTTCTTTACTCTTAATGTAATACTAGACAAAGCACTAAACATAGTAGTTCTTTTCTACTCATGGATATTTCTGGAACTTGTTAAGTTGTAAAAAATAATAAACTCCTTTCTTTTTAAAGGCAGAAGAGGAGAGAAATTACCACATCTTTTACCAGCTTTGTGCCTCTGCAGCATTACCTGAGTTTAAAACTCTACGATTAGGTATGAAATTCACATTCATTGTATGGTGCAACTGTAGGTACAAAGCAGCGTCTCTGAGCTTTTTGAGCCATAGAACCGAAAGAAGAATTGCTGGCTTTTAAATTCTGAACTTTTAACCTTCAAATACTAAAATATATTGAAAATAACTAAAATGGCAATTTCAACCATTGTGTTTTTTAGCTAAAACGGAAGTCACGGATCTGTTTATGCAGCACGCTGTGATACACTGCGGTTGTAATCACTGGGACTTAATATGTCCTGGATTCCAGAGTAGCTTTCCAGTGCCAAGGGTGAAATTCTCTTCTCTTGGTCCTTTAAAACCTTTTTTCTGCAGTTCCAGCTGCTAGAGAATTTTACCATTTCTGGTTTAAGCACCCGAAGAGCATATTTTGCATCTGCATACTTCCCTTGGGCCATTACCAACAATTATTTTACCATCTCTGCTAACCTGGTGATCACAAAACTGATAAGTGAAATCTTTAATTTTTCAAATTAAAATATTGATGAAGGAAAGGTTTCTCATTTAACAGGAACTGGTACTTTCTAAAAGAAAAGCATTATGGTGACCTTGGGACAAGGAATCACCTCATAATTTGTAAAGCTCAGTATAAATTTCAGTGCTTCTTGTATATTTTTAAAAGATAGCTATCTTCCCACATAGTGGGAAGACTGCACAGCCTGTCAGTGCTGATTTCAGAAATATCATTCTGATTTTAAAGTGTTTCTCTGCTCTTCTGCACCATGCTGGCACATTTAGAATTCACATCTGCTGACACAGGAAAGAAAGGAACTGATGTAATTATAACTAGAGAAGCCATTTAGCAGACTCCTCTTTCAGCGTTCTTGAGACCTTAGCAGACGAGAAGAAAAGGCGACTGTTCGTGCAGCTGTAAGCTGGCTGCTGAAACCGGAGGAACGTGCACGGTACCCGGGGGAGCTGCAGCTCATGGGAGCCCAGTTCTGGCCCCAGAGGGGTCTGGGGCTCTCAGTTTCTCCACCACGACTTCTCAGCCAGAACGGATCCCAGAGGATCATCATACTGAACTAAACCATAAATTAGAAACAAGAAAACAACGGGCAAAATACGAGTTTTTTAAATATCCTGATGCAATAATAACATAATAAGACCTGCCATGTAATTCCAAAGTGCCTCTGCTGCTGTCAACTCTGCACCTGCCCTTTGGGTGGCTGGCTCAGACTGGGAGAATAATTATTCCACAGGTGTGGAAGTTTGAACCAGGGTTAGGCAGAGAATGTGCTTGAGGGCCTATTGTAGGAACCAGGTACCTTAAGAATACTTATTTGCTCTGTTAAATCTTGAAAAAATTCTCCAGAATAAGGAGGTCCCTATGAGCCAGGAGGCAAAAATACACTGTCATGTTTCAAATCATGGGTTCTGCCAAGGGCAACTTAATCATTACACAGCTTTACAGATGTGCTGGGAATTTCTGCATCACTGTGTGTAAATGATTTGGGTTTTTTTTCTCTTACAGGTAATGCAAATTACTTTCACTACACGAAGCAAGGTGGGAGCCCTGTGATTGATGGTGTCGATGATGCTAAGGAAATGGTAAACACCAGGCAGGCCTGCACTTTGCTAGGTAATTAGTAAAACACAGTCATATCCCAAATCTGATATACTAGCAAGTGTTTCCTACATTGTTCATGTATATTTTCTTCATACTCCGTTGTGTTTAAAAATAGGGGAGTTTGATAACCTTTGGGACTGAGATACTTCTGTTGCATTAAGAAGGTACTTAAATTGCAGTGGAATCACATGTCTAGTGTAGAAGAAGGATGCGTTATATGAACATAAATAGTAGATTCCCTTGGGGCAGCATATATAGTGTTGGAGGTCACTCACAAAGCACTTTGCAACAGCAAATTAAACAATTAATGTTGATGGATTTTTTTTTTGCATCTGATCGTAAAATGTTTTTAATAGAAGTGGAGCCAAGCAGTATTGTCAAATACTAAAATATCTGAAAAAAGCACACAGCAGTTACCATTTTTCTCAATACAGTTTTTAATCAACTACAGTTCGTGGTTCTTTATGTCTCTCTCCATTCAAAATGTTTTATTCATCATTTTTCAGGGATTAGTGATTCCTACCAGATGGGAATTTTTCGAATCCTTGCTGGCATCCTTCACTTGGGCAATGTGGAGTTTGTGTCTCGGGATTCTGACAGCTGCACTGTTCCTGTGAGTAGTGGATGAGCTGAAGTCCATAGTTTCTACTGTGACAATTCTGCCTTCTGCTTGTTTGCAGGGATCTCTTCTGAAAAAGAGTAACAGTGTAACAGCACAAGCAATGTGTTTATTTGTAATATGGTAAAATTTTCACAGTGCTTTTTGTGGGTGGATTCATTTTTCTCAGTTTAGAGGCTTTAGACAGTACTCTCTGTATTATAACAGTGGCTGCCTTAATTTTGTTTCAAAACTCTAATTGATCTGTCCTATAAAAGTCTGTCAGACAGGCTAGCTTTGAAGTCCTGAGCAGGTGTCTGGATCTTTACATTCCTACATTAATACGTTCCCTACCCATAGCAAATGCTTTGCAGGATGTGGGGGGTTTTTTTGATGTTAATTGCCAAAATGGCCTAAATAATTGCAAAGCAAATGCTTCGCAGAGTCCTCTGGGATGTCTAGACATGAGCATAGGATATACAGACATTATTTGTGTGACTCATCTAAGTGTCGTGGTTTTATCAGTCCATTTTTACCTTTATGGAGGTCAGTGATGAGGACTGCATAGTCTGCTCTGAAAAAAAAACCCTCATTCAGTGAGGACCAAGGCTTCCTGCTGGAGTCCATAGTCTGGAGATGAGAAACAAAAAAGATCTGGCTTGTAAGTCTTCTCATCCTTGGATTCCCAAGTGGGCAGTTTCTCCTTTTACCTTTCCTTGAATGTCTTCTGCTGCACTACACAGCCTTCATCTTTCTGTCTTTTCAAGTAGTAGCAACAGTTGCAGGGTTTTTTCTCATTTTACTATCAGTTGCTTTCTGAAGAATCTGCAGGAGCAGCTTCTGGAGCTGAGGCGACAGGTCCTTTGTTGGGCCACAGTTGATCAGTGTGCCAGACCTGATGCTGTCTGTCCGTGGGATCTCGCGGATAGCTGCTGTGAAACCGCAGCAGTCGTCTGGCTTTGTGGTGTCCCCTAAGAAGGTTTTCACTACAACATTTAATCATCACATATAGAAAGCTGATGAGCCCCAGGACACGATGAGCTAGCCTATGTTCTAATGGGTATCTCAAGACAGGAATCCCACTGAACGAGCTAGTATGAACCTGCAAGTTCCTGTGCAATCCGATCCTGATGTGGTGAATATCTAGCAGAGGGAGGAATTAACTGGATTTTGGAGGTGTGACAGCACTGCCATGGGACCTGTATTCTGTAAGGGCTGGAAGGAGCCCCAGAGAGGTCAGAAGGATGTGGAAACAGAAAGATAAAGCTGATGTACCTGAAGCTACTGGACATGTAGTAACGGTCCCCTGTAATCTGTCCTTGTCGGGACACTGCTTGTCAGCGTGCCGGCGAGCCACTGGGTGCAAAGTGGACATGATGAGGATGTGGTGTTGAGGAGTTCCATAGAAGGAGGACCTGTCTGTCCTTGATTTCTAGCCATCGGTTTGCTTATTAGTTGTGGGGTGTAGTATCTTAACTCATTGAGCGGTAAACTCACTGCACTGATTTTTATGCATAAATCTTATATACCCATCTCAATGTGCAAGCCTTGATTGTTGATTTTACCCAGTTAAACAAAGGTAATTTTTTGCACTTGTACAGTCTAATTTGAGAGTTAGCATCATTTGCGTGTCCCAGTCTCTTAAAAGTTTGTCTCCAGAATTCACTGAGAAAATGCTGTGTTAAATACTGAGGCCAGAGCACTAGAGCCCTTCCACACTTCTTCCTCTCTGTTCTTGGCTTGGGCTGCGATGGCCCATTGCCTGTCACTCGTGCCGTGGGTGTATGTGAAGAGATGAGAGCACCGCTCAGGAGCTGGCACCCATTCTGTCCCCAGCACACAGCTAGTGTCCTGTCCTCTGTGTCTCTCTAGCTTCTTCACTCAAAACTGAGACAGTTAGTTGTAAGAATTCAAAATATAAGGTCCATCCCCACGAAGCTAGGTGATGCATTTTTGTGAAGGTTACAGGTTCCTTGTGTGGGGCTTTTTGGTGAACACAAGTATAGTAAAATGCCTTCAGGAAAACTGTGATTCACTAATTGGCTTCAGCGATGTGAATGTGATAAGTGGGTGGGGAACTTGTTATGTTTTGAAGGAGGAAGAGCTGAGGAAGCTGTTGTTGGTGCTTGTTGCTGGATCACTGCAGGCAGCTGGTTCTTCTGATTACGCAACTGCATGTGTGCTCTTGGTAGTGCTGTTTCAGGATCTAATGAGATTGTTTTTATTAGCCAAAGCATGAACCCCTCACCATCTTCTGCGACCTCATGGGTGTGGAGTATGAAGAGATGGCCCACTGGCTTTGCCATAGGAAGCTCGCAACTGCCACCGAAACCTACATCAAGCCAATTTCTAAACTTCATGCCATCAATGCCAGAGACGCACTTGCCAAACATATCTATGCTAATCTCTTTAACTGGATTGTAGATCATGTGAACAAAGCCCTTCATGCTACTGTAAAACAGCATTCTTTCATTGGAGTGTTGGACATTTATGGGTGAGTCTTTTTGTCAGAGATATGACACCTCTTACGTAATTATCTTACTGCAAAGCACCTTTGTCTTTATCACGCAGGGCTGTGTGGATTACACAAAACAAAACGCCCTTAGCAGCTGCTCGTTCCAGCTGAAGGAAGTAGGCCTTTAGTTTTGACATGTTATCTAAGATCTTTATCTTCAACTTTCAGGTTTGACATTTATAGTAGGATTTCAAATTTTTGCTGTTGGTAGTTCCTTTGTGTATTGCACTGGGGAAAGTGACAAGCGAACTGTCATCTCGTGGTTCCTTCAGGGAGGCACTTTTAGAGAGGACAAAGACAACTAACGTGCTCTCCAGGAATACCAATCCCTTCCCCATCTTCCTTGTCCCTGCCTAAAGAGGGAACATCTCTGAATTGCCCTTGTACTGCAACTTGATATTTCTCTGTGTGCTCCGTTGCTTGATTGTGGTTGTTTGTACATGGAATAATGCAATGAATTTGGCTAGTGGGAGGAAATTTAAAATTATGGGGTCCTTTAATCTGTTTTTTTAACTGCACTAGTAATTTTGACTATCTGCATATTTTAGATTTGAGACATTCGAAATCAACAGTTTTGAACAGTTTTGTATCAACTATGCCAACGAAAAACTGCAGCAGCAGTTCAATATGGTAAGTAGGAAATGACTGGCATTTCCTCTTCCCTTTCCAGCCAAGTCCATTCTGCTAATTGGGTCCCCAGCGGTTACAATGAATTCCTTCAGTCTATTAACCAGCTGTCCTGGCCGTGGGCCTTGGGGGATGGGGGAAGATCGACTATCTCCTCGAAATAGATTTTATGACTAACTGCTGCTCTGGGATTATTTGAAATTCCGATTACACTAACAATTATAAGACAGAAGCAGCACTTGGCAGTTAAGACCCTGAGATCGCCTGTCAGTGAGACACTGTGTGGCTGAAGCTGGGGTTAGCGGTGTCTCCGTAGCCTCCACGGGCAGCAGAGAGCAGGGCTTTGCTGCGGGAAAACTGCCGCCCACCCTTCCTCTCCCAGCGCAACTGGCATCATGTTTTGAGTTTTCAGCCACATGCTCAAGTTGCTGACTGACGTGTGTGGCAAGAGATGCCTCTTCCTCCTCCTCCAGAAAGATCACGATTCTCTCTCTCTCCCCTCAGCCTTAGTGACGTTTGCAATTACATATCTTACCTGCATAATGATGAGGCAAGTTATTTCTGCCAGGTCTGTTGCTAGGCTCTGCTGCAGCACGGAAACAGCTCTGAGCTCTCTTGACGAGCGTTACCTCCACGGCAGCGTGTGCTTACAGGACTGGATCCCCCACGCCGATGTTCAGGGGCACATGCGGGGCAGTAAGCCAGGGGCTGAGGCGGAGGCTGGGCTTGCCAGCCCCGGCATGTCCCTTCCGTGCCATAGTGCCACAGCTGGCTTTGACTCCCTCAGCAGGATGTCGTACCTGCTAAGCGCAAGGTATCTCAGAGTTTTCTCAGCTCTGCAGCAAAAATCTAGTCGCTGTAAGCATTGTAAAGGTTCGCTGCTTTGGTAAAGATCACTGTCCCTGTGCTGCCTTCCCTCTCACATGAAGGATGGGGTGACGGGGATTTTGTGTTGGTGCCCCGCCAAGCTGCCAAACCCAGCGCCAGTGGGCATGGGCCCATTGGGCTGCCATGCAGGTACATGGGGTGGAAGCTGTTTTAAATTTGAGCCCGGCGTCTGTGGTGGCAGCCGGCCAGCCTTCATGTGCCACCTGGGGCAGCTCGGGGACTGACCGGCCGAGGCCGGGCAGCTCGGGGACCGACCAGCTGCCATTTGCCTCCCCACAGCCTGCGCCCGGCCACCCTTCCTCTGCCCGGCCACCCTTCCTCTGCCCAGCCACCCCCAGCCCCTCAGGAAAATCAGGTCTGAAGACATTTTTCACCACGTAATTGCTAATTCCTTTACCGTGGAGAAGTGGTTTTAGGTTTTCTTTCAGGACTTAGGTTGGATATGACTCGCCAATAAAATGCTACCATTGGCTTTCCTGTCAGGAATTAACTTGGCGTGTAAGGCGGCCGTTAAGCGGTGGGGTGGGAATGGCTCCCGCGGGCACCGTTAAGGAGCGCCGCTTCAGAACGGATGGCGTTAAGCTAATGAAATAAACGGGATCAACCGCTTTGTCAGGGCGGCCAGAGAGCTGCGAGCTTGTCCTGAGCTCAGGGCAGCTGAGGCCAGCGCCATGAACACGGGTGCTGGTGGCGGCCCTGCCCGCAGCCCGGCGTCCTGCTGCCAGCTGCTCTGCTGCCCAGCGCTTCAAATGGGAGATAAAACGTCATCTAAAATAACCGGAGTCAGCAGTCTTTTTGTTTTTAAAAAGGGCGCTTGTGCTATTAAGACTACAGTTTACCTGTTTAATATCTTATGATCTTTTTTTTCCTGAAGTTTTAATTCATCTCCTATGCACATTTCATTAAAGCTGTGCAGGTTTTTTGTGATAATATTTTTGAATAAATATACAACTGCATCATTATTGATCTGTGTACTTGGTGAATCTTTCACAAAGTTTTGCTTAAAGGATTTCTTATGCTAATATTCCTAGAGTCATTCTTGCAGGTTTTTGCTGAAGAGTAGATTTTAATGCAATGCGTCATCTTAGAAAAAAATCAGCAGCCATTTAAGAGAAAGTGGAGCTCTGTTCTTTCACAGGGAAACACAAAAGTATCTATAGTGAAATTTTACTCGGAATAGAGCAGTACTCATAACTCAAAATCATAAATGTATAGCACCTCCCACTTTATAAGTTGCTGTTCTTGCACTTGTGGCTTTTTCTGGGGTTTGTGGTGATTTTGTATTGTAAGAGAAAAGAGCTTATAGTAATTGTGGGACCATATAGTAAAAATATATGAAAAAATATACCTTATTTGCAGACAATATGGATGAGTGCTTTAATTTAGTCTGTTGGTTTTAGGCCAGGAAAAAGAGTTAGTTTATTTTTCATACACTTACGTGTTAAAGGGTTTATTCAGTTGAACTAGTGTACCACTTGACAGCCTGGATTAAGGTGCCAAGATGAATTCAAGTGAGAGTTTGATGTATTTATTCTGCATTTTATTTCACAGAAAACTGTTTTCTTTTTGCCCTGTAGCATGTCTTTAAGCTGGAACAAGAAGAATATATGAAGGAACAAATACCCTGGACCTTGATTGATTTCTATGACAATCAGCCTTGCATCAACCTCATTGAGGCCAAAATGGGAGTTCTGGATCTGCTGGATGAGGAGTGCAAGGTGTGTGCTCAAGGGCTTTCATAGAGAGAGAGGTCATCACCTGTCCTGCTTCTGGGGTCTCACAGGGAAAAGTCATCGGCATACAGCCATCACTTTGACACTGCCATTTGAAAGGATTTGGAGAACATACAAACAGAATTGGCAATTACAGGAGGAGAAAAAATAAGTTTAGTCATGCTTTTTTTCCCCCTTGTCTCCATCATGTGTCTGTATCTGTTTCTGGGTCTCTGATCAACCTTTGTTTTAACTCTGGCAACTTTCTCAAATGTAGCAAGTGAAGTCTTTGGTCCTGTCAGATTTCTTCAAATTGCCTCTTGCTTGGTGTCTCACCTTTTGTCTTTTATCTTAGTTAAGTTTATGCCAAGCTGTGTACAGGGGATGCCATGTTGCCATGTGATGTCTCCTTCAGGGGAAACCCAGCTTGGGGTTCTCGTGTATCACAAAGCATCACAAACAATCTCTAATGGTGTTGTATGAGTTCTGATCTGCTGAGTTGCTGCTCGGTCAGATAGCGTTCCTCTTGGATCCCTGCCTTCAGGTGTGTGACATCGGCAGCGTTTTTAGCGTCATATGTATCACAGAACAGCTACACCTGCTGGGCTGCACCCAGTGCAGGGTGTTAGAAAGGCAAGTGTGCAGCTGGTTACTGGCTTCCTTGCTTATGGCAGTGCTGGAAATCTGAGGAGTTGGAGCTTGGAAGCGGACCACAAAGTGTTGTCCCCCCTTTTCTTAGTTTCTTTTGCTACTGGAGAGTTTTCAAGACATTTTAAATGACTGTGTTTTCTCTTCCATAGATGCCAAAAGGCTCGGATGACACTTGGGCCCAAAAACTGTACAATACTCATTTGAATAAATGTACCCTTTTTGAAAAACCACGTTTATCAAATAAAGCTTTTATCATCAAGCACTTTGCTGACAAGGTAAGGACTTTTTCTGCAGTACTCTTTCCATGACTAATGTTCCTGAGCACATGAGCGGGAGGGGATCCCGGGGTGGGCGGCTGTTGCAGGCAGTGACTGGGCAGCAGCATTCCTGGCTCTTCTTGGCTTCTTGCAAAATGTGTGCCTGCCTGTGCAGCCGATCAGGAGAAGAAAGTTGACCTGGCAGCTGTGCAGAACCAGGAACACAAACAAGAGCTTCTGACTCCTGTCACACGCTGTAACCACTAACCATTGTTTTTCAAAACATGACAGCTTAGTGTATTTTCAATTCACAGCGTAATTGCATCGATTCCAGTTATGCTCTGGAAATACACAAAAGAGAAAATCATACATCTTACTGTAGTTTTAGCTAAAGAGCAACACCAAAATATGTTGGTTTTGCTGCCATCCTAATGTGCAAAAGGAGAGAGGTTCACACACCCTTCTTATCGCTGGGGCAGGACGTGCTGCTCCCACCCCTGCCTCTGCTGGGCAGTGAACAGCTCTTTCTGGGAAGCTGGGCAAGGGGAAACTCAGTGGAGTGCATGCATTGTTCAGCTCCCACAATGCATCATCAAACTCAGCAACTCCTCAGGTTAAAATAAAATATTAAAAAATTCCATTTAAGGTAATTGTCCCGCTAAACAAGGAAGCTGCCTCAGAATATTGTTGGCCTTGTCAAAAAAAGTTTGGAGAAGCTTGGGAATTCTTATCTGTATGTGCTGATGGGGGAGTTGGAAGCCTTTATTTGCCTCGATTTGATTTCTCCCCGCTTCTTGCATTTATGCATAGGAAAGGAGTCGTGTTCTTGTTGCATTTATTGTTACCTTAATAGAAGCAGCAAGAACACCTCTTTAACAATTTAAATTCATGAGTTCTGCTTTATTTGGTGCATGTGAGAACAAGAAGGATTTAATTAATATTTCCTATACTGTTCATTAGGCTAAACTTTCATATTTGAAAACAAGGCTTTCCTTGCCTAGTCTGAGCAGTGAGGGCTGAGGAAAGCTGAAAGTAGCTCCAAGGCAGGTACCGGCAGAGCTGCGAGCTCAGGTGCGTGTCTGTGCGAAGCATTCTGTGCTCTCCTGTGTGCTTACGCGAATGCACACAGACATCTTGAAGGAAAAAATAAGCTATAGCTGGCAGGTTGGTAACCTCTGTGCCTGATGTTTTTCCTGGGAGAAGGCAGAGATTCTGCTGCCCTCTCGTGGCATCATCTCCCGCGGCAAGAACATCAGTGGTACCCCAGGTGATGTTCAGTGGGGGAAGATCCTCTGCCTTCTTCCCCACTAGGAATTTTTTGAAATGTTTTGCAGCTCTGGGTGTAGTGTTGTTGTGTCAGCACCGCTACATGGCGATACTGAAAGAGGGGCCGCTGATAGTCGGTCTAGCTGCTCAGAAAGAACAAAATTGCTGTAAAGATCTGCTCTTGTATTTTATAGTCTGCACTTCTGCTGACATGAGATTGAAGAGTTAGCATGCTTACATTAATTAATATCGAATTCTAAGCTGTAGACTTTTGACAGTAGTTTTTGGGTTTTCTTCAGCATTGAATTAGGACAGTGGAATAAATAATATGTTTTTATCTGATGCTCTGGCTGTTCTTTGGTCCAGGAGACACTGTGGCCCTGTGATAAAGGATCGTTATGTATTGTCACAACATTCAGACTTTTCATTGCTTCTGATAAAAATAGTCTTTCTGAGTACAAATGAGGCATTTTCATGAAAAGCTGCAGGCAGATCTACTTATTGCCTCTCAGCTGATGAGGTGAGAGGAGGTATTTTGTTCTCAGTTGCATCTGGATTTCATGCAATTTTGCAGCCCTGATAACTTCAGTGAAGGAGATGCTCAACACATTTCGATTCTTCACCTTTACAGAAACCATTCAATCATGCTGACTTACACAAGCATCTCTCAGCAGTGAAATACATCTGGTATAATGCAACAACAGTATTCATGTCTATATATTTTAATATTTTACATTTTACTGAAAAGCACTCTCTTTGAGGAAAATCTATACTTAACAAAGATGCACTTGGGAGCTGATATTTTCAACATCCACAAGAATTATCTGTTTTAAATGTGAATGTTACAGCTGGTGAATTCTATGTAAAATATTCTTATTAAATGCTTTGAATACTCACTTTTTTGTAAAATGATGGCTTTCAGGTGGAATATCAATGTGAAGGCTTTTTGGAAAAGAATAAAGACACAGTTTATGAAGAACAAATTAAGGTCCTAAAATCAAGTAAGGTTAGTATAAGGATTTTTCTTTTTTCTTCTTTTGGAGCTGTGGATCCTCAAATTAAGGGCCATACAAAATTTCTCAGAAGCCTAGGAAATATTTCACCCTTAGTATAAGATCGACTGAAATTGAACCTAGTTTGCATTTTACTTGGCTATCTGTATGAAATGAGAAAGTCTTGAAGCCTAATTTTGCTTCATGTAAGATCAGTCTGTATTTAGCCACTGATTTCACTGTTTGTTGTGTTGTGTGTTGTTGTTGTTGTTGTTTGTTGATTTGGTGGGGGTTTTGTGTTTGTTTGGGTTTTTTAATTTTGTTTTGTCTTACTTTTCACAAAACTTTGCTATATTTTCTGTAAAGGCATCAAGAACTTTGAATATACTATAGTAGTATAAAAAGGCTTAAACAGTTAAGCCCTTAATTTTGTAATCTGGAAACAGAAGCTCCTTATTTATGGCCCTGATGAACAGAAAATTTCTGGAGGAAAGACAAGTTCTGCTCCTGAAGCAAAATGGAAGTGAAATGAAATATATAGACCCTAAGGACATGAACCAGAATTTATGGAGTCTTGCCATTTTTGATATCTATGAAAGAAAGATAACATCTGAATTGAAAAATACTGTGTGAAGGAATGTTATAGAACAGGCCTTCAGTGCCATCATCTGCTTTTTTTTTAATGGCAAAAATGCTGGTTGTGCTGTTCTGAAATGTAAAGGCAATTACCTTGACATTATGCTGTGATGGCTGTTGGGAATTTGCTGGCTCTAATGCCCCAGGAAGCTGAATAGCAAGTCCAGGCTATTTAAAATTATTATTCTATCAGGAAAAACAACATTTTTCTCTTCTGTTTCCATTCTGAGCAGATATATGAAGCTAAATGATTAAAACATGTGGTATAATGAAAACGCACAGCAGAGTTTCTACCGAGGGAAGTGCCGCGGTGGGTTGAGTGCGGCGCTTGCTGTGTGGGGGTGGCGGGTGCGTCCTGGGGAGCCGGGGGGGACCAGCCACCCGCGTGGCTGCGCAGGCTGTGCCGGGGGACGGAGCCCAGTGAGTGAGGGACCATGGGGACGTAGCCGCCCTAAGAGCACGACAGCAGCTCGGGCAGGCTTGGTAGGTTGAGTCAGTTCAGTCTAAACACTAAGAAGCAACATGGTTTTCCCCAATGCTAAATTTTACCAAAACCAGTGTTAAAAAAAAAAAAGAAATTCAACTGTGAAGAAAATAGATTTTCAAAAGAAGAACGGTTCATTTTTATTTTTCAGCAGGCCCTTTTTATTAGTAATTGTAGTGGGATTGCATTTCTGATTCTTTTTTTCGTTGTTGTTGTCCCTGTTTTCTGGGTTTGCTGTGTACGTTCAACAGAAGGTAATTCTAAACTGAATGCATCATCTGTCATCCTGCCCATGCACAGACTTTCACATACAGCTCGAATGCTTCTTTGCTCTCCAAAGTGCATGACACACACTTCTCTTGGCAGGCACTGTAGTGTTTAGCTGTTTGTTTTGGCATTCTCTATAAATCCACCCACAGGACCTCTTTGAACTAGTTCACTTTCCATGCATGTATCATGAAAGCAATACAACAGTCCTTCAGCTTTTATGCTCGCTACTGGCATGTTGTTAAAATCTTCTGTCATGGCTCTGTTTTGAAAGAAATGGTCTGTGAGATTGTTAGCAGCATGTCTGTTAAGTCATCTGGAAAAATTACAGGGAAAAAATGCTTGCTTGCTTGTTTTCTACTATGTGAATTATCTGCCCTTTGATCAGTGTTTTCCCTCTCTTTGAACACTCCTAGTGTTCTGTGAAACAAAGAAAATTCATCAAATACTAAAAACCAAAACCAAATGAGAACATCAATTCCCCCCCGTATGGATGATCTGGGCAGTGCTCTCCGGTTGCTGATCCCTGCTGCTGAAGGCCACACATTGCTCCTTCTTCTGCACGCAGTAACTGAGGCAGCGTCTATGAAAACGATGCCTTTGAATTGCACTTGCCCATTTTCACAGGCAGATTTTGCCAGGGTTGGAAAGAGGGAATGAGACTTATGTACCGATAGCTTAGAAGAGCTCGTCCATCCGCAGTCCAGACACGGGGAACCCCCTTCCCACCCCCACCCTGGTGTGTGAGAGCATCAGGAGTTTCAGACAAAGCATATTGCAATCAAATAAGTTTCTGTATGGGATGAAAAGACTTGGCTGTGTAGCTCCGGTGCCTGTGCACACCGACTCACTCTATCTGACTGCGGGCAGCTGGGTGAGTTAGTGGTGGCTCAACCGTCCTGAACAATTTGTTGAGTCAGCAGAAGGAGACGGGCTAAATCACCCTCTGGAAATTTAATTCTTCCACCAGCTACAGAGGTAATCTCAGGTGATCGTAGTCCTGATCTGGCAGTCAGGTTAAGGCTAAGCTGTGATACTCCTTTTGCAGTTCAGGAATTCAGGATACCTTTGTAGCATTCATAGTTGTTATATTATGCTGAAGTGCTGCACTAGATGTTATTGAGGAATGTTTGGTGCCTTCTGTGAGCCCATCCAGCCATTTTGTTGTGCAGCATGTTTCATTGGATATTGTGCATGCTCACCAAATTTTGTAAGGCAAAATCTATTTTTTTACTTTTTTAGGTTGTACTTAGCCCAAGCACTTTCTAGTACTGAAAATTGAATGCTCCTTTCTCTTTGGAGAAAATGCACAAATGCTAGATAAAAGATTATTCATTGACAGGTAGAGAAGTTCAGATTTTCTTACTCTTACAATGCTTCTGAAGTGCCATAGTTGTCAGTAGAAAGACCTGGTGGTGTTATTTTTAGTTACATTACCTCAAAGCAGGTATTATATATGGGTGTATTTTGTAGTCATTAGAGAAAGGGAACCTGAGCGATACTTGGAAAGATGTTTCAGGTTTTTCCTTCGCTTCCACTGACCTGAGAGTAGATCTTCAGTCAGATATATCTGGCCAATTATTTTTTTTTTTAGTTGCTGGTTCCTTTTTTAAGTTGATTATTTCAATTTTGAGTGTGTTATGTTTTAAGCCAGCAGGCAGCTAAACACCACACACATTCACTCACTCCTCCTGCCTCAGTGGGATGGGGGAGAGAATCTGGAAAATAAAAAAGTAAACCTCGTGGGCTGAGATAAAGACAGTTTAATAGGAGAGAAATGGAAATAATCATAACAAATAAAACAAGTGATGCACGATGCAATTGCTCACTACCTGGTGATTGATGCTCAGCCCGTCCCCAAGCAGCAGTTACCCTGGCCAGCTTCCCTCAAAATATATACTGAGCATGATGTCCTATGGTATGGAATATCCTTTTGGATCAGCTGTCCTGGCTGTGCCTCCTCCCAGCTTCTTGTGCACCTGGCACGGCCCAAGGAGCTGGAGAGTCCTGGAGTACTTAACAACAACTAAGACATCAGTGTGTTATCAACATTATTTTCATTCTAAATCCAGAGCACAGCACTGTACCAGCTACTAGGAAGAAAATTAACTCTATCCCAGCTAAAACTAGGACAGAGTGGTAAAGCAGGAAGATTCTTTGTGGCCTGCTGGGTTGTTCAGTGTCCTAGATATTTCTCAACCACAAAGGAGTCTGATGCACCACTGGAATGAGAGGACCCTGTTGTTTCCTTCTTCGATCAGAGCAGCCATATATGATTTCAGTTGGTACTTCTGAAACTACTGTGAGTATCTAACAGTTTCACATGGAAGCTGTTGCTGGCTCTATGAAAACCCAAAACAGAATTTTACCTTCAGAAGGACACTCACTGATCAAATCCACAAAATTTTGAGTATTAAATCATGGCCCACCCACTATACTACTAGCTTGAGTACTTTTTTTGCATTTGTCCCTATGCGGAGTTAAAACAAACAAACAAAACCAAACATGCTTACAAAAACTGAGCCTGGATTCTAACTACCTTGAACACAAACGGGTGCAATCACTTGCTGGATTCTTATCCTCTGTATTTTTTCTGCTGTTATACCAGTTTAAGTTGCTCCCAGAGTTATTCCAGGATGAGGAGAAGGTCCTCAGTCCCACATCAGCAACCCCTTCAGGGCGCGTGCCTTTGTCTCGGACGGCTGTAAAACCAGCCAAGGCCAGGCCAGGTCAAGCCAGCAAGGAGCATAAGAAAACTGTGGGACATCAGGTGAGTCTGAACATGCAGCTCTATTAAATAATCTCTCCCTCTGCCTCCTGCTGTCTCGTAGGTCTCAGAGGGGGCTGGTGCTTGGCCACTCTTGTGATTTTGAAACAGATGCAGCTGATCATTATTTACATTTTGGAGCAAATATACCTTAATTATTAATACATTTTGGGCCACAGTTTCAGGGAGCTCAGTTCTTACTGTGGTGCCAAAGCTGAAACTCAGTCAAAAGCTGAAAATTACTCAGTCTATCCCATGTTTTTGTAATTTATCACATGCTGATATAGTAGCTTTACTTCTGTAAAGCCCAACACTTAGAAATCTCACTGTAACATAATTCACCCAAAGATGGTATCTGAAGCTAAAATCTACTGCCATAACAAAACCAAGATGGTGTTTAGTACCAAAAACTTTATTACAAATAAACAAATATCCCTAGGTCCACTTCCAGAGTTTATCTCAAGCATGACTGAGCTTGTTGAGGCTATTCCCTGATATTTTTCCCTTTTTCTTTTCCAAAGTTTCGAAACTCTCTTCATCTGCTGATGGAAACCCTAAACGCTACAACTCCACACTACGTTCGCTGTATTAAGCCTAACGACTTCAAATTTCCTTTCACGTAAGCTGGTTCATGTTTATGGCTCCTATAGGCTGTGCCTGGGAGGGAGTTACCCAAGGCCTCAGAGGATCAAGGTTCTGCTAAACCTTGCTCACTCCCGAGTGAAGTGGTGGGTCTCCTTTCTCTCGTTATGGACTCATTGTGCATGTGTACATGTACTTACAGTAGGAGATGTTTTTAGAGAGAGAAATACTTCCTGATACTTTTTTTTGTTTATGGTGGTATATGAGAAAAATGCCACCATTTACATTGCTAGCTGTGTTAGACGTGACTGGCAGTTTGCACTCCTCGAGTTCATTTGCCATTTGCTGGAGTTTGCTTTTGCAGATTCCAGCATCATATTCCTTATCTTTTTTTCCACATATGAACTTAGAGCTTTTCTCAGATGTCTGCTTAAAATCTGGGCACACGGGGACTCGGGTGGCTGTGGGGCAGGCCCATGGGAGGCAGGACAGGACGAGCAGCTTTGCAGCAGCCGACGGGCTGGGGCAGTTCCCCGGGCAGGCTGTCCTCTGCTATCGCCCAGTTGCAGGAGCACTCGCTGGACTTGTTAACCACCCAGCACATCCCACCCCTGCTCCCGCTCCTTGCCACTCCTGTCCTGGGTGTGCGCAGGGCCAGGGGTCCCATGTAGCGCAAAACTAGCCCTGCACCCACAGGTTCTTTTTATTCCTACATAGATTTGATGAAAAGCGGGCAGTGCAGCAGCTGAGAGCTTGTGGTGTCCTGGAGACCATCCGAATCAGTGCAGCTGGCTTCCCCTCCAGGTGTGTTTGCTGCTTTTTAGATTGCTTTCAGCTGCAGTTCTTTTTTTTTAAGAGAATTATTCGTTGTTGAGACTGACACTGCCTCTGTTTTTGGGACAGGTGGACGTACCAAGAGTTCTTCAGCCGTTACCGTGTTCTCATGAAGCAGAGAGATGTCCTTAGTGACCGAAAGCAGACATGTAAAAATGTCCTGGAGAAGCTGATTCTGGTACTAGACTTAGTGCTGAGAGTATCTGGAATCTGAAGGGAGTAAAAGGGTCCCTTAAGTACTTCTACAAAGTCCTGAACGAGTAAACCAGGAGTGTCAAGCTCATGTTCACCGGGGGCCACATCAGCCTCGCCATTGCCTTCAAAGGGCCGAATGTAATTTGAAGACTGTATAGATGTAACTACTCCTACATTTGTACAGTCCTAAAATTACATTCGGCCCTTTGAAGGCAACGGTGAGGCTGATGTGGCCCCCGGTGAACATGAGTTTGACACCTGTGCACTAAACTGTAGAATTTCCCAGTGTATCGCCGGAAAGGAAGATAGTGATTTTAAGTGTGGGTGGGTTAAGGGTGAACCTTATCTTGCTTAATAGGAAGATATATTAACCACACCTTAAGTAAGATGTAGTTATCTGGAAATTTTCTAACGTGGAGGCGTTTCTGTTTGGGAATGTATTTGTGTCTTTCACACTGCTCCTCTCAGCTCCTGTGCCCAAGTCAACCTTTTTCACTCCTTTCGTGCTCGTGACACTTTCTCCCTGCTTAGCACTGTGGTTGTCCTCGTACCCCGGCAGCTTCCTGCTTTCCTTCCTACCCCCAGCTGCAGCCCTGCGTGCCCAGGCTGTGCATCCACAGCACTGCTGGTGCACCTGAACTGATGAGTTTCTGGGGATTTCTTAAGGACCACTGGAGAGCGGAGGGCCGGCAGGCTCCAAAAAGACAGTTCCAGCCAGCTCTCTGTAGAAGGCGGTTAATTGAGACTTACTCAGAAGTGTCAGTTGGGAAGAGAAAGAGGCAAAGTTTACTGAAGATACAAAAGCAAGAAAGCTTCCCTTGCTGAACTGCAATGCCAGTGTTAGGGTGTTTATGGAAAAAGAAAAATAAATACTGTGCAGGCAGGCTGGGACTCAGCTGTTTAAATTCTGTGTCATTGGGCGGACTTAACTAAAACCTTTTCATTTACATGCATATGTCTGTATTTATAGTGTTAAGTGTATCCTAAGCTGTAGCTCTTTGGCTGCCATTCCTTTTAACTTAACATCAATCAACAAAATTAATTTTTTCAGTGTACCTTTGCATGTTCTCAGTGTTTCCCTCCAAGGAGTACTGCAGCCTGTAGAGGCAGAACATTATTCTCTTTCCGGTTTAGTTCTGAAATTTCAGATGTGTTTGAGCAGCAGTGAGATGCTTTGTTCTGGGTTAGTCCTGATGCAGTGAAGGACACGCATATGTTTGAAGCCTCAGCTGTTTTGTTTGTACTGTGTAATATGGTTGAACCTGGACCATTCAGAGGGGTCGTCTACAATTTCAGCAGGAAATAGTGCACGTGCATTGCGTGTACAACTTTCATCCTTTGGGCCCTTTGTCACCTCCTGTAGCCTTCCACATCTCTTATAATCTTTGTGGCATTCTTGTCTAAGCAAAAATCTCATGTTATTCCTTTAGGCTATGCTTTTGTGGCCTATCGTATTAATTTATTAAGAGAACCATACATAGAAAATACTCTCCTCTACTACTTAATTTAAGTCTAGTTTTACTTGAAATCTTACACAGATAACATTATCTCTTTACTAACTCTACTTTCATTTAGCCCTTTGTGCCTTTTTTTATCCGCTAACATATAATGCTGTAACTGATCCTCTTTTTACCTCTGAAAATAGGACAAGGATAAGTACCAGTTTGGTAAGACAAAAATATTTTTCCGGGCTGGTCAAGTAGCCTATCTGGAAAAAATAAGGGCAGATAAGTTGAGAGCTGCCTGTATTCGCATCCAAAAGATGATCCGAGGCTGGCTGATGCGAAAGAAGTACGTGCGTATGAGGAAGGCTGCCATCACCATTCAGAGATATGTCAGAGGGTACCAGGCACGATGGTAAGCGATGCTCGTGGGAAAACCCCCACTAGCCTCAATTCAGATCCCTTTAAGTAGGACATTTAAATGTGATACATTTGTTCTCTCCTTCCTATGCTAGCTGAGAGGAAATAATTTTCCAGGGAAATGAAGGAAATAGAAAATAATGAGTGTGTCTGTCCTGCCTGGTTTTGACCTTCCTGAGAGGACAGTAGCACCTTGGCTGTGTGATGCTTAGAACAGCAGGTCGTTAGCAGGAACAGAGTACAGGTAGCACTAGGAGACGTGTTGCAGGTGACGTAGAGTGGGACTCTTGGCCGAGTCCTTGTTGCTCAGTTTCCATGTGCCCTCCCAGGTGGGTCCGTCTGTCCTGCTGGAGAAGCCATTCCCCATCCAGGGTGCAGCTACATCAGTCAGAGTCATTTGTGTGGATTGACTTCTGAGGAATGGCCATGAAAGAGCCAGAGTAAAGTGTGTAGGAGTGCAGGTGGTATCATTCAAAGATGAGGTGGTTATGAAGACTGTAAGAATCAAAGATGCTCTGTAATTGTCTTGCTGAGGGGGCCAAGAATGAGGAACCATTTTCTACAGGTTGAAGGTTAAGAGATGAGATCTGGAAGGTGCCATAGAGGAAATAGCTTTAAAGCTGGAGAAAAGGCGATGAGAAATTAAGCTGAGTTTATCTTGTCGGTTCTATAGCACAGTTCTCAGAGGAAATGGAAACATTTCCCTGTAAAACCTTGCAAGGTTTCTGTTAATTTGCCATTCTGTTGTTCCGCCGTACAGTAGAATAGCACATAAATATGCTGTATCACTGATGACATTAAGAAGAAACTGAAGTAGAAAATGTGGCTCTTGAGAAAGAGGATAAAGTTATAGGATGTAAAAAAAATAGTGTTCAAGCACTGAAAAATAATTACAGGTGTTATTTGTAATATTCTTCTTGCTTAGCTATGCCAAGTTCCTGCGGAGAACACGGGCTGCCATCACTATCCAGAAGTTCCAGCGCATGTATGTGGTCCGCAAAAGATACCAGTGCATGCGAGATGCTACTATTGCTCTTCAGGCTCTCCTGAGAGGTTACATGGCCAGGAACAAGTACCAAATGGTAAGAAATCATCATGTTTTATGTAACTCAAGCTTTATTTCCACATACCTTCACAACAGAGCTGCTCTGTGGTATCCCCTTGGGAATATGAAATGTTTGTGTGCGTGCTGTTACGCATAATGCACAAACAAAATATCACCGCATGGACTGAAAGACAGCACCTGGAAATGAGAAAGATCCGATGCTGCAGTCAATGAACTTGTCATTTTAGAGACATTCACGTTGTCATCTAATATGGATGTACCTAGACTTTCTGTGCAGTCCGTGGAGAATCTAACAGGGATTTACAGCATTTCTCTTGAGAAAAATTCTTCATCTGTAATATAGAATGTCGAGGCACTTAAAATAAATACTGGAAATGGCCTTGTGTGAATATGCCTTCATGAGTCCAAATCAGTATTGCTCACATCAATATACATATGCAATGCACTGCTATAGCTATTCCATCCCTAATTTCAGTGATTCTGAAATGGCTGATGGAATAATACTGTTTAATGTTAGCAAAGAGGTAGTCACAAAAATAGGAGATTAAAACTTAGGTTTGTCTGTTTGTTTTTAAATTTATTGATGTTGGTTTCGTTTTAGAGAGAAATCGATATAACCCTGTCCTTGAGATATTGATAATATTTTCCTGATTATGGTTGATAAAAAATAAAAGTTCAGTTGTGAAATTAGAATTTGTTCTTCAGTGGTTACAGGGCTGGAAAGAGAATTACGATTCGAATGGTTAGTCTACAAAATGTCAACATGTTTCATGGCACATTTTTCTACGTGAATTGTTTTAACTAGGCTCAAAAGTCAGCCTCTGTTTCACTGAAAAATTAGCTGAAAAAAACAGTTTGTTTGGGGGGTTTTTTTGATTGTGTGTTTTTTTTTTTTCTTAAACAGGTAGGTGTTGAAGGAATATAACCAAAAGCAAACTAATGCTTATGTTCTATATGTTTCTCTTTTATATTTGAAGTTTCTATAATTTTTCATTTGTATTAAAGTTGCCTACACAGTCACATGCGGATATGTCTAAATTACATCATTCTAATATGTACTAACCAGAAAGCTTGAAAACAAGTAATCCCTGATAAGAATTTGTAAATACTAAGACCCCCGTGCTTGATTTGGCTGTTCTTTTGTGCAGGTATTGACTTGCCTTTTTATTGGAATTCTTAGCATTTTCGTGATTACAAGCCGTGGTTTACATTGTGAGATTATGTAAGATGTTTTTAGCAGTGATCCGACAGATGTGACAAAGTGAGACATGGATCACAGCAATACGTGGACAAAAAGCCATCCTTAGGAAAATGGGAGATGATTCTGTATGCCTGTAGTTAGTCGTGCGAGTGACACACACCTCATATGTCCTGTAGCCCAGAGTTTTATAAACCTGTTATATTCCCTCTGAATAGAGATGGCAGATTTCTGGAGGGGTCCCCGAAGGAGTGGCCAGACTTGCCTGTCAGGGAGCATCCCCCTCAAGCAGTGAATTGTTCACTACAGTAAAACATGGAGTTCTGACAAGCGTACCTGTGCTGTGCTGTGAGTGCCATGGCCTCCTAAGGTGGAATTTTATTAAAGCTGAGATACAGGAATGGCCAGAGAGAGCAGCATGGGCTTTGCATGCGATGGGCAGGTAAACAGGGTTGTTCTGAAGTTCATGGTGATTGCAAATGAGTGAAACCGAAAGGTTGCCCCATGCCGGCACACTTGGGCTGAGCCGTGACTCTGTCAGTAACATATGCTACACGTGTTGTTCCTCAGGATTGTGAAAGGTCCCTGTTGTTGTTGTTGGAAGAGAGGACATGGGTTGCAGTCACGTGGCTGGTACAAGGAATTTAGAATGGTTGAATCATCTGTTTCACACATCCTGGGGAAAGCTTCTGCCAGAGACATTGCAATGTGCTTCTCAGCTTAACAAGGAGTTTAGTTCCTCCACAGCTTTTTACATAAGATTTCCTGGGAAATACCTGGTAAATTAAGTAACTTTTGTGATACTCTCACCTTACGCTGGAGTGGCCTGTTTCCTCACTGGATTGCATGGGTGTGAGAATTCACTGGCAGATGAGGACCATCCCTGCACCATGGAGGTATTTGTTACTTTCAGACTTGAGTGAAAATGTTGTTGAAAGCTGGTGGTATTTGAGCTGTTCAGACACCTGCAGGTGACCTGAAGAACTGTTCCAGGAAACGAAGGAGGCAGGAATGCTCGCTGCATGACATGCTGTCAGAAGGACTTTGCCTTTTGACCTTGCTGTACTTTTGAGAGCTATTTCCTTACCTCCTTGTGCTATTTAACCGAGTGCAGGCATTTCAAGTCTCATTTTTTCTTTAGAAATAAATGCTAAGGGAGAAAGTCTATGGGTCTTATAATCTTGCTGCTTTGCCAGTGAACCTTTTAAATCCATTGATCTGGAAATGTAACGCTTCTAACATAGTTCATTTGCTAAGAAGTATAAAAGAAAATAAAATTGTTGTTACCCTACTGGTTTGTCTTATCAGCTTTGTAGTGTGAACTGCATATCAAATCCAAGAAGAAACATGAAATCTTAAATAGTTTTGTTCTTTAGAATGAACTGTTTAATTTACAGAAGCTTTATTAAGTGAACTCTGAAGTTCTCAGAGTCCTGGAAGCCTTGTGGGTTTGTGCGGGTTCCCCAAGCGTAGCTGTGGTCTGCTAGAATTGCAGGGATCTCTGGTTGAATCAGTAGGTGAAAGATCCAAAAACAAATAGTAGACTCTATGTAGTGTAAGCTTCTGGCTAACACTCTGATGAAGGTTGCTCGCATTCTTGACTGGTTTTCATTAACTATTATTTATTTTTAAATTATGATTTTTTTTTTTCACCTCAACGCTATGATTTAAATTTCTGCCATGAAATAAGTTGAAATTCTTACAATATAAAATTTCTGATTAGAATAAATTGAGATTTTTTCATGCTGGCAAGTCTCAGATATGTCAAAAAAGAGTGGTGGGGAAAAAAAGGGAAAAAATGACTGGAACTTGTAGTTTGGTCAGCTAGACTACGGCTGCTGTTTTTAACAGCTGCCACAATTTACTCAGCGTTCTAGTGTGTACTAGCGGCATTGCACATCAAGTGTGGTAATTTTAAACTTTGTATTGATTAATCCTATGCAGCATATGTCAATGAATCTAAGACGTTTCAAGATAAAAGGTTCAGTAAAAGAAAAAAGGATTGTATTTGTAATCTTGCCAACAGGTACCATATATTTTTGTAATTAGCTTGGATCTGACATCAACACAAAGGAATGCCTGATTCTTCCATGTGCATCCAGTTCTTGCTTTCCATGTTTTTCCTTCTGGTTCCTTTTCATTTCATTCCCTGTCGTCTTCCTTATTCCTGTCTTTTCCTCTTCTTTTTTGTTTAAATTAATTCCATATTAATTTCCTGTTACTCTTCACCAGAATTTTCTCTTTTCAGGCTGGGGTGTCTCTATGTGTACATCATTTTTACACCTGTCATTATGGAGTCTGTTTAACTGAGCAGGTGAGGTTTGCAGCTCTAATAGCCCTTGTGGTGTTTTTTCTTAACTGTAGATGCTTCGGGAGCACAAGTCTATTATTATTCAGAAACATGTCAGAGGCTGGCTGGCTCGAGTGCACTACAGCAGGACCTTGAAGGCAATTGTTTATTTGCAATGCTGCTACCGGCGCATGATGGCCAAGAGGGAGCTGAAGAAACTGAAGATAGAGGCCCGGTCTGTAGAACGCTACAAGAAGCTTCACATTGGCTTGGAGAACAAGATCATGCAGCTGCAGCGAAAAATTGATGAGCAGGTAAAAGCTCCTTGGCCTCAGAGAAAATATTTAGCAATCTTGTATGACCTTTCTCAGTAGCACTGTGGGCATTCACAGAAAGATGCACTGAATTTTCATTGTAAGGTATCAGTTCTCTTTTCTGCTGAAGAACATTAATAGAAGAGAAAGGGAGGCCACAGTAGAACTGAAACAGTAAAGCATCCATTTGTGCCTCTCAGCAGCATGGAGAGAAAACGTCTACTCCCTTATGTCAGTGTTTCATTGAAGCACGTCAGTTGCTCTGTTTAAGGGGAAGGTGAGGTGATGGTGTTTGATATGTGTGGGCTCCCTGTCTGATTTGAGTTTGGGATGTTAATGTGTAGGCTTAGAGGCTGGACTGTTCTGTCATCTCGTTAGGCAATTCTGCAAAAACAGACTGAAACTTTTTGGAAATGAGGAAGCTGCTTTTTGCTCCCATGTCTGGGTATATTCTGTAGGGAACTAGAAGGCTCCCTTAAACCAGAACTTCTCCAGCAGCTGCTATGTTTGTGTTGTGTTTTGCAAAGAACAAAGAATACAAATCTCTGCTGGAGAAGATGAGCAACCTGGAGATCACATACAGTACAGAGACAGAGAAGCTGCGGAGTGATGTGGAGAGGCTTCGGATGAGTGAAGAGGAGGCTAAAAATGCGACCAACCGTGTCCTCAGCCTTCAGGAGGAGATCGCCAAGCTCCAGAAGGAGCTGCACCAAACTCAGTCTGAGAAGAAGACCATTGAGGAATGGGCAGACAAATACAAACACGAAACGGAGCAGGCAAGTGTGCAGTCTCAGGTGCATCAGAAGGTTCATAGGGGCCTGGTGTCCACTCACGTTTTGCCCAGGCTTAACTGCTTCAGTTGTGTGGCTGATATTTTTGCAGTATTTTTAAGCAGTGTTATATCTGTACAATCCTAAATAGACTTGATACCTAAATAACTCCACCTGTGGTAGAAAAACATACTAAATCTGTATATTGTATGTAAATATATGTATTCAATCTGTTTAGATTTTGATATTGAAAGTGTTTGCAAATCCAAATACTTAAGCTTCCTCAATTAGTCAGAGCCAGGGCTTTCATAAAATGAAGTCATTGTACCTACCTAGAGTCTAATCACATAGATAATCTGTCCCATATACAGTATTCAAAGGAACCTGCTTATATCCTACTTAATTTAAACAATTAGCCTACTGAACACATGTATGTGTGCACAGCCTAGTTCAACAGGTTTCGACTAACCCCTTATCGTTGCTTTAACCATGAACATATGAAACAGGTTCTTTCCTGTCAAGATTACTTGCTGATAACAGTGCAAGTTTTGAATCTTGGAAGATCCATTCCATCATTAGGTGATGCTGCAGCGACACATTTCAAGATCAGATAAGCATAAGCAAAAGTATTAATTGATTAAGCAAAGGGAAGGCATAGCAATCATAATCAGAGACAACTGAGAAACTGGCAAAGCTGGGCACAGTTAAAGTGGCACAACTTTCGGGCAGAGGCAAAATGTTAGATTATGGTGTTACCCAGCACAATGGCATATACAACAGAAGTACCAAATGTCTTCCAATTTTAGGAATATTTCTATTTTAAGGAATAAATTACATCTTTGGGATGTTACTGAAAAATATTATGGCACAGTGGCGTGGTTCAATGTAGTTTTGGCATCTAATCAGCAATGGAGTGCAGAATGGACAGGGGAATCTGCAGTGGGACATATTTAAGACGTGTAATTTGGGAAATGAAAATGTCATAACTTAATTCACTGAATTCATTCTCTGAGGAAAAGTTTAAGTATTTGAACTCTTACAAGAAAGATGTAGTTGCTGTTAGAGCTACTGCTGAAAGATGAACTGCATTCTGAGTCAAATATTTCATTATCTCTGTAGCTGGTATCAGAGCTGAAAGAACAGAACACATTACTGAAAACAGAAAAGGAGGAGCTGAACCGCCGCATCCATGACCAGGCGAGGGAAATAACAGGTTGGCTCTGTTCTCTTCACTCAGGGTTTCAACTTCATGTTACATTGTAAAGCAACATTCTACTGCATAGATTGGGCTAATTTGCCTTAGTTTGCATTCCTTTTTAGTTTAATGGTTTCATGTATTTGTTTTAAGAACTCACGTGCATCAGAATTATTTACTATTTGAGTTTCCATGAAGTCCCAAGGGTTTGGAGGTCTTTTTGGTGACAGTGACTGCTACAAAGTATTTTACTTTTAAAAAGAAAGGAGAGTGTAACGCTAGATGTGAAGGCTGTGATGGAGGCAGCTGCGATGAGGCAAGTCCATGTGCTTGAGGCATAAAGCATCTCACATTTTGCTTTTCACATAATGCAGCACTGGGCTAGTGCCCCTTCTTCCTCCCTCCTGGAACTACTAATGCAAGGTATTAGCAGAGTAACTAATTCGATGGAGTGAACCCTTCTGTGGTTACCACAATAATGCTTTGGTCCTTCATATATTTGGCTTAATGTTTGCCTACAGAAGCACTGACACCACACACCAGCTTCAGACAGCAGACTGTTTCACCATCTGCGTTCCTCGTGCAGACACACACCTGTACCTCCAGGATGGCTGCACCGCCTGGTAGGTAGAACTGGAGTTCTCATTTTGGATTCCTGTTCTTCATGGCAGAGACGATGGAGAAAAAGCTAGTGGAGGAAACAAAACAGCTAGAGCTAGATCTGAATGATGAACGGTTACGGTACCAGAACCTCCTGAATGAGTTCAGCCGTTTAGAGGAGCGGTATGATGACCTCAAGGATGAAATGAACTTAATGGTGGTAAGTGGCTAAACATCTGAGAAATCAGAAGCTGTTCACAAATGTATTTAGGCAGAATCTCGTGGTATGAGTTAGTAACTGATTCTGCTGTCAGCTGTGTGGTGTGGTGGTGGCCTGTACCTGAAAAGAGAATTTGTCTTTTAAAATATCGATTAATTAGATCAGCTCAGCCAAAACAAATACATTTAAAATTTGTGGTTAATTTTTTAAAAAATTTGCACGTATGTGAAGAAGGCTAAATTTCTGCTGTGACTTTGCTAGTGGCATGACATGTGCTGTCCGCCCTTGTTTTGCCCTGAAGTTATTTGTATGTGCCAGAGTTGTTTGTACCTCATTCATGCAATGTTAAATTTGAAGTAGTTCTATGAATATATTATGTGGCAGGAAGAAAAAATATTCCTCAATACAATGTCTGGAAAGTTAGAGAATTGCTGCGAGCTTTTTCTTTTCCACAAAATGCTGTGTTGTTGCTTGATTTTGCTTTCTGCAGCAATACTTGATGGTGCAGGATCTGACCTGTATCCATAGATTTGATTGGAACTACATCTCCTAGGCTTTAGGTGACATGAGAGACCAGAATAAAAAATCTTTTCTTACAAATTTTGATAGCTGTGAAGTAACACCAAACATTACAAGCTATCAAAAGCTAAATTATAGGTTGTGAAGTGACAGTCACAGGGAAGACCATGCAGTGGTATTGATTTGTTTCATTTGCACTCCAGAGCATCCCCAAGCCTGGACACAAAAGAACGGATTCAACTCACAGTAGCAATGAATCTGAATATACTTTTAGCTCTGAGATCACAGAAGCAGAAGACTTACCAGTGAGGATGGAGGTAATGTTAAAAAATCCCCACAACTTTTCCTTGATCAATGGTTGCATTCATTCCTGTCTTTTTTTCATATGTGTTTGTGAACACCATGACGTTATATTGAGATATCTAATGCTTCAATCCAGCTTTTTCCACTCCTATTTTGAAAACAGCTCATTCTCTACTTAGTTGTGGTCCTGTGTAAAAAGGGAAGTGTGCTTTGAATTCTTCTGTGTTACAGTAAACATAGACTAAGGTACTTGTCTGTCCAGTTCCTTAGCATCTGTAAAACATTTACTCGCCAGTGTTTGTAAGCACAAAGTGGGAACAGAGAAAACCGGTGAGACTTGCTGAGAAGTCTGTATACTGTACAGTCAAGGATTAACGGTGGTGAAGTGGCTAGCCACGTCCTTAGTAGCTACTTGGAATGGGTTCCCTGTTAGACGTGAAAACCTCATATTGGTTCATTTTTCCTCTATTTCATAGAGACGAATAGAACCCTGAGAATGTACTATGCCTTTGCATGTGGAGTGATACAAATCCCAGGACATTTAAAATTTTTCAGAAAGATGACTCTCTTGATTCAGCTAACGAATAATAATCCTGGATCATTTGTGGTGCAGCTCCAAGCCTTTCTTAGTATTTTCCAAGATAACTCCCCACTTTGTCCATCCCAAAGAAGTGGGACTGCTAACACGGCAGAGAGCCAGCAGGCTGATGGTCTGACTGTCCTTGGCAGTTTGCAGATGCAAAGCTTTTCCTGTGCATCCTAGACATCTTCTTCAGTGTGAGCCATGGCACAGCTCACTCCATTTGCCCTTTATCTGGGTTAGTTATCTCCACAGTTGCTTTTTACAGGCTGTCATTACTGGTTTTGAAAGCCTCCGCAGAAAATTGTTTTCTACTATGGATGCAAATATCCTGACATGTTGATGCTGCCACATATTCTGTGTGGACTCTTTCATCATTTGCCTTCCCACTTTCATTTTTCACCTGGCACAATTGTCTCAGAAGGGTGGTCCTACATTCATGAATAATCAGGAAAAGGACAGCGCAACTACATGTGATTAGATTTCACGTATGAGCCAAATGTCATCTTTTCCTTTGGCTAAATAGACTTACTGAATTTGCTGTTCTAGGCCCAGTTTTGGTTTTTGGAATATAAATGAAAAAATTAACTCACACAGGACTGTGAATAAATACAGCACTGAGAAGATTAAATCTGTATTTGTTTAACCCCTGAAGATTTCAAATTCCAGTTTGACTTTAGACTGATGATATATATTAATGATGCTAAACTACATTAAAAATAGTGTTCATGTCAATACGAACTGGAAAACTCAAAAGTCTTCCTGAGCTGTTGGTGTGGTTTCTGACTCTTCTCCTCAAAATTAAAAGGAGATGAAGTGGAAATGGTTGTGCTTGCTTGTCTGCTACAGTCATTAATTTTTTAGTTCCTTTTCTAGGCTTCGAAATTTTATGGTGCACTTCATAGTAAATGCTTTGATCTTCTCATTACATAAAGTACGAAATGGCTGATGGACAATTTCTTATTTACCTTCAGATTACAAATGCTTGTCCTTACCCAGAAAATAGTGAGAAAGCTAGTGAATTAAGCCCAGAACAGGCTGCATTATTAGCATAGTAAAGGGAAAAAGGCATAAAATATCTCTTCTGACACCTATTTATGTCACATCCCACTATATTAACCTGTAAGTCAGCAGAGAGATTTCTTTGTAGCTGAAGAACTTACTGTAGAAATAATTAAAAATGAAAAAAAAAGCCTCTATTTACAGTTGTTTCCAGGTGAGTCTAACCGCAGACTTTTTTTCTCGTTTCCCCCTCCAAACAAGTAAGAATAAAAGGTATGCTTAATTATAGATCTCCTGTCTGCTAGGTAGTCTCTAGTGCTTTCTTTTGCTAGGCTTTAGGCTTAGAAATGCTTTATACTAGTAGATCCTTTTTTAAAATAGCATTTGACAGCTGATGAAATATTTTAGATGCCAATAGTCAACTCTCAGAATCAAGTAATGTTTCTGTGTTCCTGTCTTTCCCCAGTCTGTTTCCCATCTTTACTCACTGTCGTGATTCCTGGTGATGTGGAAGGGGAATATTTCTTGACTTCCTTCTGTTCTTTCTAAAGCAGGAACCAAGTGAGAAAAAGGCACCATTGGATATGTCTCTGTTCCTCAAGCTGCAGAAACGGGTTACAGAGCTGGAGCAAGAAAAGCAATCCCTGCAGGATGAGCTGGACAGAAAGGAAGAACAAGCTCTCCGTGCTAAAGCTAAGGTGGACTCCTAGCTGATTAAATGCTGACACCAGAGTGTCCCTTCTTGTGAAACAGCAGCTGTGTGAATGCTGACGGGCTTTCACTAAATCCTAATCTTCCTCTAGTACTTGCTTTATTTAACAATGAGTTTTATGCCTGGGGCTGGTTATTTAGTTTTCCAAGGTCCTGGAGGTCCTCTGATGGAAGTTAACAAGAACAAAAAGTGCGAAGGACTTTGCTTAAAATCAAAACAAAACAAAGGCTGTATTTATTAACTAAAAGCAACATAGAAATTCTACTTAAATGATTGGAAAGAATGAGTAATTGTTCGTTTAGGCAGAATAAGAAGTGTTTCAACCAGAATGCAAAACCAAAGCACTGGGATTAGACATGTTTAGCAGATTTTATTTGAAGTTCTTCTCTGATTTGGTCTCCTTAAGTATTTATAAAAATCTGAAAAAGGTTTTGGCAATTGTTTCTTATTATTCTTCCACCAGTGAATTTCTTGATCGTCCTGGCATTCATCCTGCTCTTTTTTGTTACCAGTGACAGTAGTGGGATTCGTACATTATTTTATTCATATTTACCAATTACGAGTCATAAATTCAAAAGTAAATTAAAGGAGACAATGCCAGTATTCAAACTAAAACACTCAGCAGTACCAGGATATTTTCCAGTTTTATAGGAAAATAATTTCAGCTCCTTTTCCTGCCTCAACTAAATTAAAGAATAGAAAGGATTGGATTTTTATTTTTCACACTCATCTGTATTCTTTCATAGGAGGAGGAAAGGCCTCCCATAAGAGGTGCAGAGTTGGAGTATGAGTCGCTCAAGGTAATTCTACAAAGGATGTTTCTGTTATTTTCTAGTGAGAATGTTGTCACCAATTGTATGTGGTGGCATAGCAAATTACATCAGCCCTCCTGTTTCAGAGTATTTGCTGGAGAAACTAGAACAAAAATTCCCCAGCAGTCTTTTTATTGTAGGATCGTCCTTTTTGAGGTGTTGAATGTGTGGCTGTGGCTGCAGAATAAAAAGATCCCCTGAACCAGGGGGAGTTCTCTGTTAGGACAGCTTGCAAGTTACTTTGAGAAAAAATACAGTGATAAGTGTATCCCTCTTTTCCAAACACATCGTTTAAATTAATGCATACCTTGGATCACTAAAACTACAAATATTTCCTAATATGACTGAATGATGCAGAATCTTCTTAGCCTGCTGACCAGTATTCATTGTGAAGTTAATTTTTTTTGTTAAGAAGAGAATAAGAGGAAAAAAAAAAAATTGGTAGTTTTTTTCCCATTAAATCGGTATGATTCATGTATATATGTTCTGATTTTGCTCTTCAGACAAAAAGTTACTCCTGTCAGTGAAATCCTCCCAGGCACTATTCGTCATAGTCAGGAGGCCAGGGATATGGGAGACACTGATTGATTTGTTGTAGTTACTCATCGTTTTTACTGTTTCTATCCCTAGTTTTGTACCTGTGATTTATAGGCACATTGGAAGCTGCTGGGTGACATAATTGTCCCTGTTTCTTGCAGCGTCAAGAACTTGAGTCTGAGAATAAAAAACTGAAGAATGAGTTGAATGAGCTGCAGAAGGCCCTCACAGAAACGCGATCTCCAGAGGTAACTGCTCCCGGTGCCCCTGCGTATCGAGTCCTCCTGGATCAGCTCACTTCAGTAAGTGAAGAGCTTGAAGTACGTAAGGAAGAAGTCCTCATCCTGAGGTCTCAGCTTGTGAGCCAGAAAGAGGCTATTCAACCCAAGGTAAATAACAGTCAGCAAACGCACTGTGTAGTAAAGGTACCCTGCATCACCGACATGCTTTAATGAAACAACGTCCTTGAAAAGGCAGAAAAAGGTAGTCTAGGTTTGGAAGCTTTTCTAAGCGTAATCCCTTGATCCGTTGTTAGTGCACATATTGCAGCAGTCCGGATTGGGAGAGTCTATTAATGAACCAATTTGGGGTTTGTCTACCGACATTCATATAAAGATATCATACTGATCACAGCAGGCTGGCAGGATGATCTGGCCAGGATCTCCCCAGACTCCTTTAACAATGCAGAAATAAATCTCATTTGGAGCAGTATCATTTCTCTAGTGAGTATTTAGTTTGACTGGAAAATTTATTTAGGAATTCTTTTTAATTAATCGTTCAGTAAGAGGTACAAGGAACAATTTCTTCTAAATCTATGCAGGGTCGTAGATGATTGCAAATAAATAACATCTCATAAAGATGACCTACGAAGATAAACTCCATATTATTGCTTGATAGGTGCTATGTGGCTTTGTTGAGGAGAGTAGATTACAACTACTGAAATGCATATCTACTAAAAAGCTCTAATTCTGGTGAGACACTTAAAGAAGTAATAGCTTTGAAAATAAGAGTCATTCAACCTGAAAAGGTATCACGTAAATCCAGGAGCTAGTCATTTCCATTGAACTGAGCTATCAAGTGTTTCATAACTGCAGCAAGGAACGAACAGATGTGTTGTCTTTCCTTTGCTGCTGCAAAGGTATGTTTATATTTGTCGTAAATAAATTGTTTGTGATGCATGACGGTGTACATACCTTGTTTTAAATGATTAATTTTAATGAAAACAAAACTCATCATTCTGTAATATTTACAACATTGTAAATAAGTACTTGAATAGTAAATCCTTTAATAACTTATTTTCAGCAATGGTGGGATACGAGTGTTATTTTTACAGCAGTTATGAGTATAAGGGAAATATGAAGGTGACCTGTGGGATGGCTAACAGCCAGTTTGCAGATAGCTTCTGCTTCTTAGATTGAACAGCTGCAGCACAGACAGATTTTTTTTTTTAATGATTTGTTTGTCTTCTTTCTTGCCTACCGATTTGATTACCAGGAGGATAAGGTACACATTTTCTTCTACAGTTATAAACCAGAACTCTTAAATGCTAAAAAAACCTTTAACAATACTTGAGCTGTCATTTCCCTGCCTCTCATAAGTAATCTACATGTATTTAAAGTTGTTCTTGCACTTTGCTGTTATTGAACAACCTTTTTCATTATCCTATGTCCCCCATGCCCTCATCTTCCCAGTCTGCACAAGGGAACAAGTTATTTCAAAACAAGCAGATTTAACAATTTTGAACTGTTGGTTTGTGATAACCTGAACCTGAAAGGAAAGATTAAGGAATTGGTCTGGTCAGCTCATGTAGTGTGTCTTGCTGAGTGTGTAGGAGGGTAAGAGCAGCGCTGTGATTCAGGAATGAGGTCTCTATTAACTTCCAAAATCCATAATTTCCACATTTCACAAAAAAAAAAAAGGATGTGGTATGAAAAACTACCTTACTTTATAGTGTTTGTTATCACTGGCATGCAACAAACTATTGGGCTCATGTTGTGATCTGTTGATATTAGATAGGAGTTGCTGAATGTTTGATTAGAAAACGTAGTTGAGCATTTCGTATTTAGGAGTATGAGAAGCTGAACTGACTCTAAATAAAGGCTGCTAGATATTACAGCTACAGCAGGTAGGGTATTCTTGAAGATGTAAGAGTAATTATCATTTTTTTCCATCAGCAAAAAAGTAATAAATATGTTCAGACTACTAAAGCTTGATAGATTGTTAGGCGAGATAAGTAGCAGAAAAATCACAAAGATCTCATAAGGAATAATTCTTTGAGGATCTCATATTTTTATTGGTTTTCATATTAGATAATAGAAACCATACTAGGCATAGAGACTTAGACTCCAAAATTTATGTCCACAAAGTTGTTATTGTAAACACTTTGCAAAATTTTACTCAGGACAATAGCATTTGATTGTCAAAAAGAAGGCAGAATTCCATCTCTTATGTTCATTGGAGTCCTGTGGTTCCACTGTAACTATTTCACAGCAATGACTTGGATCAGACTGGCCGAGGTGACTGTAAACATCTGTTAAGTATTTTAAGTTTTACTGAAGAAAAAGCAAAAGGGCCAATGTAAACATTCAAAACTGAAACAAAATTTTATGATGATGATATCTAACTTAAAAAATCTCAAGCCCTTGTAAATTATTTCCTGCTTTGCCAGTATACCTAAATATATGAAGTGAGGAATGGATCTTCTTTATGAGACTTGAAAGACTACATGTAATGTTGTGTTTAAGAAATATTAATAGAATTAAGCTTGCAAAATTATGCTTCTTCAGTTTTAGTATTAGCTGTTCCCGGTGATTTGAAATAAAATGCTAATTCATCATTTTGTGAAATTTATTTTGCTCCTTTTACATAATGAACAAATGAAGAGATGTAAACACATGTAGCTGCTTATTAGACAGACTGATATTTGACCATGTTGCATGCATTCATTTTAAAAGATATACCAAATGGACATAGAAATTATGGACCAACCTCCTGCTCAGGTACCCACACTAATTGTAATGTAGTGACTCAAGGATTAGTGTTCCACATGGGTAAAGTGACAAAAACATAGATTTAAAAGACAATTACATTGTTAAATTTACCCTGGAAATCATCATTCTTTTTCCAGAATACCATGACAGATTCTACAATCCTCTTGGAGGATGTACAGAAGATGAAAGACAAGGGAGAAATAGCACAGGCGTATATTGGACTGAAGGAAACAAACAGGTACAAGTTCTCTTTATTTAATCTACAATCAGTTGGGGTCTGCTGTGACATGCTGCGTGTATCATATTCAGTAAGTTGCATTCATCTAAGTCTAGATACTTAGAGAACACTTGTAGTTCGACTTATAACTTGATTTGATTAGTAAAATTGCTGTACGCAATATTTGAAAGGATTACGAAACAGTGAGGAAACGCAAAATCAAGCTTCCTGGATTTACATCTTCTTAGCCTTTAATTGCTGTTGCTCAAACTGGGTGCCATTCCCCATGCTGCTTTCTTACTTTTTGTCCAGTAGTTGTCACAATAGTCCGTCATAATACATTTATTGTAACAGCATAAAATGCTATAACCAGTCAAGCTAACACAGAGAACTGAATTTCGTCATTAAGAAGAAATACGTATAAACAAGAGAAGTAACTTGCAAAGTTGTTTTAGAGCACTGTTTGTTTCTCATTTATAGTAACTGTAATTTAGTGTGTAATGTCCTTAACATGTCATCTCATCACCATCACGTGTCTCTCTTGTATTTTTTTAAAAACTTTCCTTGAAAGGCAATCTCCCCAGGACTATCATATGCTGAATGAGGACGGAGAACTTTGGCTGGTTTATGAAGGGTTAAAACAAGCCAACAGGTTACCAGACTTCTCAGAATTATTTTTTCTTCATTTACATCTTCTTTTCTAGCTAACTGTGCCCCTTGCTATGGGTTTGCTTCAGCTACAGTATTTCTATTGCTTTAACAGTTAGAAAAAAATTTGTCACAAATTTTACTAATTAAAGTTTCCTCAAACTTAGTTTCCAAACCTTTCTATTTGTCCAGTTTTATCATGTTAAAAGTTAAGATGATGGCAACAACTAATACGTCATTCATAAAAATACTTGCACAAAAATAGAGTGTAAAATACCAGAAGCTCCACAACTGGAAAAGTTTTGTAGCTGTGTATTTTTTGCCTGCCTTGACGTCAGGTATCAAAATTAATGTTCCTTACAGTTTTTCAGCCTGAAGAAGTAGAATCATTTTAGTAATAAAACTATTGTTTGAGTAGCTTCAGCGTACTCTTTAACTTTCAAATAGTTCTGGGTCTTACTCTCCTTGTTGCAACTCAAGTTCAGTAAGTTGGACATTCTTCTCCCATGTCTCTCCGTACCAGATTCAAATGTAAGATGCAAAATACCCAACAAACAGAAGTAATCTTTGGTTCGTCGTGATGCTATTCAAGCCTTGGCACAATCGCTGCAGCCTCTGCAGAGACCGTGCTGGTTGTGTCACGGGCGAGAGTCGCCTGATCAGGACACACAGTTCTGGGTCCATGTCCTGCGTGTGTCCCAGGCTTCTGAAATGGTTCCTAGTCCTGCACTGGCAACTAATTCCGTAGACCAGCAGTGCTGTTCTTCAATATACACATTTGGTAGTGGTACCTTACAGAAGGAGGTATTTTGCAATGAATGCTACTAACTAAAGTCTCTCCTTTTCTTGTACTAACAAATTCTACACCTAATGTTGTTTCGTAAGCCCTGGGAGATCTAACTTAGAGCAAGTGTTTTGCAGCGCAGGGTGTGAGAGTGTTTGCTCTGTGCCTCTTGTTTCTTGTCCTTGCGCTGTAGAAACAAGAAGCTTTGTATTAAATGGAGGAGCAATGCAGGTAAATGACTATTTGCCCTTGCATGCTTGAGCAGTCTACTTACTAATAAATGTGTCTGCCCTATGCATATTTAAACCCTGAAAGATTGTCTAATTGCACACTAGCAGTCACTAGTAATGCCCTTTCCTGTGTGTGTGGATGGACCAGCTGGTGAGTCAGAGCCCTTGGGCAGCGCCTCGCAAGCAGGAGGAGATCCCCACAGCACTGCTGGGCGGGAGGCTGGGACCTCTTATCCCCATTTCACATGGGAAGAATTTGAGACATGATGTGCCCAAGGGAAAGAGCGAGTCAGTGGTGAGGATAAAATAGAGCTCCCGGATCCCAGTCCTGAGTTTGGTTCTGTTGTTAACCTTCACCGCACTAATGACAACCCTCTGCAGAATGTTGTTTTTAATATAAAAATAAAGATTATTTATGTGCCTCTGCAATTGAATGGTTTCTGACTGAAGAGAGTTAACTCTGGAAAGATTCTCCTTTTTTAATATTGCGCAGTCTTAGTTTAAGTGAACACACTGTCTTCTTCATCTTACACTGTTTGGTTTGATTTGATTAGAGGTAAAACCTCTTTAAAGCCCCTTTAAAAAGCAGTGACAATCTGTGGAGACTTAGCAGTACATTTCTTGCCACATGTTCTCGGTGGCGTCATACACTGTATGTGTTCAATCACAAAGGAAATGCGAAGCAGTGTCACAATTAATTTCTCTCCAGTTTTTGATCATGTAAGCTTAATTTAATTAGAAGGCATACTGAAGGGTTTAAAGAGTTCTCTGCCTTTTTCATTTTCCTTTGCAAGCCATGGCTAATTGTTCCTGAGCAGCAGCTAAAGCTTTACACTCCCTCTGAGAATTGAGGATGGAACTTTCCAAGTGTGTTCACGCAACTGTTGCTCAACCTCTTTAGGCTGCTGGAGTCTCAGCTTCAGTCACAGAAGAAGAGCCACGAGAATGAACTGGAACTGCTGCGAGGTGAGATCCAAGGTCTGAAGGAAGAAAACAATCGCCAGCAGCAGCTCCTGGCCCAGAACCTGCAGCTGCCTCCCGAGGCCCGCATCGAAGCCAGTCTCCAGCATGAGATCACCCGGCTGACTAATGAGAACCTGGTAAGGGAAATGATGCTGCAGGAGCAGCCCGGGGAACTTAGAGACTTGCTACACCTGCAGGTTCTTATCAGTTTTCAGATGGCAGCCTCCTGCAAAAATTTGCATGAATGCACTTGCTTTTTGTAGGTAACCCAGTGGGAGAGGTTTGTGATTGCTGATGAAGCAGTAAAATTTCAGGGAGTTTGTTTGAAGCTTGTGGTATGGAGAAAGCTCGTGGATCCCAGCTTCCACGTGATGAGTTTAATCATTGTTAAATAGAATGATTGATATCCAGCGAACTCATAAAAAATATTAGTGCCAAGTACTGGTGTTTTGTCTGAAATATATTAGTTTATTTATTTTGTTGAAAAACTCTCATGTAGTTCTTCAATTATTTGATGTCACTTTTCCACTGTGTTTTGAGCTCCAGCTATTCAGTATGTTCTGAAGAAAGAAATCGTTCCAGAAAAAGAAACCCGGTTAGAAGTCACTTAGTTAATAACTGGTATTCCTTGTTTACTGCACGACATTTTGTATGAAGGAAAGATCAGGTGAAACTCCTAACCTTTCCCTGCAAAGGAGTATGTTCATCATGTGCAGGCTTGTTCCATTCTCAGAGAAGTTTCCAAAGAGTCCCGTGTTGGAATATCATTGGCTTATTGCTGTTTATTGGTATGGGGAACCATGCTACTTCAGGAAGAAAAATCCTAGCTTTGAGTGTCATTGCTTCCTCTAAACAAGCCAAGGTTTAGTCTTTCTTGCTTATGTATGATACAGAAGTTATCATGTCGGGCTCTCGTCTTAGTACCAAAGATTTTGAGGAAGGCATCAGTTAATTCAGTGAATAGATCTTGAAAACTGATCCAAAGTATGTTAAGTTTCCCTCAGCAGCAGGTGTCTCCCACTGTCAAAGGTAAATGGCAAACGTTTCCATCTCTGGCAGCTCCCTCCTGCTGCTTAGTCATCTGTTATGATTTTTAGCCTTTTTTCCCCCAAGAGACCTACTCATCACATTCCGTGTTCCCAAGACAACACACAGTCGTTTAATTATATCCCAGAGGAGCTCTTTTTATTTTCAAATACAGTAAATGTAATTTTACTTGTTAAATATAGACTCATTCGTTAGGATTTCACTTCTGATGTTTGAGCATTGCAAGTCCACTTCAAGTCAGCAATATGCTTCTTTTCCACTCCTAGCCCTAGAGTAGAAATAATTTAGAGGCTTTCCAAACCTGATATTAGAATTGCAGTATTCACTGCAATCCCATCTTGATTAGCATAAGAAAATGGCCTGTCCAGGTTCTCACAAAGGTTATATTCCAGGCTTTCACAGTGCTAGTACTGCCCGTTTCTGAAAGAGCTGACTGTTCTGCAACTCATCTACATCAGCTTCTCTCTGGGAGAGGCTGCAGTGAGCACCACACCTAAGGATTAGACGGCCTAAAAATTAGAGATTCTTGGTCTTGTTTTAATCTGATTTCATGTATATAGCGCTTACTGAAATATCAGTGTCTCAAAGGCAGGGGAAAAACTATCCTGTACCTATTTTTACAGTTTTATGAGGAGTTGTATGCAGATGATCCCAAGAAGTATCAATCGTACCGGATTTCACTTTACAAACGGATGCTTGTATGTAGATGATGTGAATCCTGTTTCTCTGTTGTTTCGCTCGCTGTTTCTGGAGCACTAATTCAAAAGCAGGCTGCCTCCCTTTCTCCCTTTCAAAGGAAATCCCCTGCAGAGAGCTTCACGATGCCAATTACTTCCCTCACTGCTTTTTTTGTTAGTCTTAGTGTCCTCTGTGTAATCTGCGTCTCTTTTTGATGCACAGTTTTGTTACTAATACAAGTCTTGCACTGTGACTGAAGCAGTTTCTGTTTGAATACTACTTAATACTGCCCTGAAAAAGAGTTACATGATGCAAAATATGCTAAATTTTCAGAACAACTCTTTGCTTTCAAACTTTGATACGTTTAAATTCAGTTCAGCAAAGTAGAGGTCTGATCATACAGGTAACTTCTGAAGGTGAACGAACGATGCCTGCAGTTGTGAGCAGCCCAGTCTTAGCCTGAATTTCTTCATAGATCTCTTTGCAGTGCTGACATCGGGTATGAATAAATCTATCAGAATCAAAATACGTAACCTTTTAAGATTTTTCAAAAATATGCAGTCTGAAGGATAATGTTGGAAATAATACTGTATTTCCATAATAATTAAAGATAACAAATTGAGATAGCACCATATACAATCTTGAAAGAATATAATTTATGAGATTCCAAATCTTAATGAGATGTGAAATGTGTTCAGTTTGTTTAGAGGGACCATAGAAAGAACTTTTTTCCTCCTCATGTATTTGTTGTTCAGAAATCATATCCCTTTACTGATATTTTCAAAACAGTTCGTTGGACTCACATGTGGTGGGGTTTTTTAATTAATTTCAGTGGAAATTATGATATCTGATGATAAGCATATTCTGTTGTTAATGGGATTTCTCTTGTAATATTGAACACTACTTTTAGTATGAAGCATGGCCTTGATTCTGTTCTTTCAGCAGGCCTAATATCTTACTGCTCCAGTATATTCTGTTAGGTTGTGAACTCTTTATTACATGATGAAGAGCAATTTTATGCTTAATTCAAATTTGTCACCAATGCTGCACTAATATTTTTCAGTACTTTTAGGAACAGTGTAGTTTCCCGGATGATACTTTTGATGTAGGGAGCTCATGGTCCCGTGTGTTCTTATCAGTGCCGTGAAGAGTTGCGCTTACAAAAGAGCATTTTTCTTTTAAGCCACTTTTCAAACCCTTAACCTGGAACAGCTTTCAGATTTTTTAAGCTTTAGGTTTTGCCTCCTTTAGAAAGAATGCCCCTTTTTAAAGTATATGATTATTTAATGAATACACTACCATAGGTCACAGATTTCTGAGGAGTGCTCCTTTGAAAGAAAAATGCAACTTTCTTGCAAGAGTAGGAGTTTTAGGTGCTAGGTGTTATTCAGGTACAGAACAAAAAGGTTTAAGACCGCAGTTTCAGTCTAAGGAAATGTGATGACAGCAAGTGACAGGGAGATGGCAGAGAATTAAAAGCAATGTTACATCTTTGGTTGATGATTTTGGTAAATCTGAGTGCAAGTTATGGTCTTTCTGCAGATCTCTCTCTTGTAGCCTTCTCAGAATGATAGGTCTGAATAACGAGTCAGTTGTGAAGGCATGAATAAATGATGCATAAATACAGGCTAGCTGTTAAATAACAACAAAAATTATTTCTGTGAGGCATTTGGAAGAGCAGAGAGGAAGCATTAGGGAGATGTGTTTGCAGCAAAATATCTTGTGCCGTAAGAGCTGACCTAGTTCTGAGAGTCTCCAGAATGTACCTGCCTAAGAGCTTTGCCTTTGTCATGCTGCACGTAACTTAATAATATTTGTGATTTTTGGCTTATGTTATAGGCAGCATACCAGCTTGCAAACCTCAGCCAGAGGATGGCACCACTGTTCAGCTTTCCTCACCGTCTTGTAATTCTAACAGCACTGATTTTTGTCTTTGTCACATATTATGGCACTTTCTCATATCTTAATCTTTTCCTCATTTTAATTTACAGGATTTAATGGAGCAGCTTGAAAAGCAAGACAAAACTGTTCGCAAGTTAAAGAAACAGTTGAAAGTATTTGCTAAGAAGATTGGTGAACTTGAAGGTACTCATATTTTGAGAGGAAGAGAAAGATTTTGGTTTACTTTTTGTGATCCTGTTGTCATCATATCCATCTGTCTCAGTGGTCGGGAGGGCATTAGCCTCTGTTAACTAATTCCAGAAGCAGGAGATGCACTCAGTGCTCTCTGTGTTCCTTTATAAACCTTTAGAATATTTGTCATATTTCGAAGCAATGAGTGGAAGGAGATTGATGTTTCTCTGAAGGCAGAAGCCATTGAAACGTAACGAAATGTTACGTGGCCTATTTCTGTACTCAGAGACAGTAGCTGTTTTTGTAAAGACAAAAGCAATACTAAATATGAAGCAGGCAGAAATAATTCATCCGGTTTTCCTTTGTGAATTTCTGTATCACTGGAGCTGAGAATGCTGAGACTGTCTTTCTCTGCTTGAGGTTTCCTTTCGTAGCTGGTAGCCAACTTGGATATGAGAATGTTGAGATACGGACTAAGCTAATTTTATTTTTATGAGCATCAGAGTGAGTTGCCTTAGGATCTTGGACTTGTGAGACTGAGAACTTATTATACCTCTACATAAGTAGTGTCATTTTAATTGCTAAAAGCAATTAATGATGTTATAAAGTTGAAGTATTAATTTGTTTTTAAATAGTCCTGCTCCTAATCTTTCAGAAGTTTTTTATGGTCATCCGCTTCCTCCAGAAACAAGCTCACTGCCTGATGAGTTGTTATATTGACTACTCAGACTGAAATTAGTGACAGTCTTCAGTGCTTCAGTGTTTGAAAAGAACTGTGATACCAAGTTAAACCTGGATTAACAAAAGCATATTATCCTCTAGCCTAGTGGCAGCTCTCCTCAAGCTCCAGTTTGGATTTCTGCATTTTCTGTCCCATTTGACAGGAGCACACATTTAACACAATTAAAAGATGTGCAATAGCTTGCAGACATTGCATGCAGCCAGGAGGGTTGCGTGGAGAAGGTGTAGCTTTCATGGGGTGAAGCCAAGTTTTGCTTTTCAAAAACAAACGTGCAGCCTAATCAAGTGGAGTGTGGGTGTTGAATGTGATACCGTGAGGCACTATGTGCAACAAGGTGGATATTTCATATATCCTTTTGAAAGGTTACTCAAGTTCAGGTTGTTTTTAAAAAGTCTTTCCGTATTGTTTGGTTGCTACTGTGGACAAGATCACAGTAGTATTCGTACAAAATATGGAGTGGGAGAATATTTCTGAAAATATAGTTTAGGCTGTGTTTATTACCTGGTTAACTCAGAAGGGTGTAGCAGGTCTGGCTGGGTTGGAGTTAACTTTCTCCAGAGCAGCCTGTATGATTTGGATTTGTGGCTAAAACAGCTTTGGTAACACACTGGTGTTGTGGCAGATGCTGACCAGAGCTTGCACAGTGCCAAGGCTTTCTCTTTTTTCCCACTCTACCCCGTCTGTGAGTAAACCAGGGGGGTAGGAAAGCACACAGCCGACCCGAGCTGCCACAGGGACATTCCGTGTTCCGTACACCCAACGTCGGGAGCCAGGAGAGGGGTTTTGCACACAAGGTGGCTGTGGTTTGGAGGCTGGCTGGACCTTGGTCCCCTGGGGCAGGGACACACATGAGTGGTTACCTTAGCTTTGCTTTCCCCCACTCTCTTTCCTTCACCTACTAAACTGTCTTTATCTCAACCCACAATTTTTCTCACTTTTGCTCTTAATATTCTCTCCCCTGTCCTGGTGGGGGGAGCGGAGTCAGTGTGGGTGTGTGGGTGCTCACCTGCTGGTCAAGGTGAACCTACCACGATAGGTAACAAACATCAAGCTTGAAAAATACTGGCATTTTGCTGAACAATTAGCAGTGACCCTTGCAGTATTAATTTGGGATTAAGTGATTAACAGCTATCACTTCGCCTTTGTGCTTTTTTATGATAAAATCCAGGAAATCAGCAGTAAGTCTGTATTAGTGGATGCCATTCACACACTTCCACTCTTCAAAGGAAGAATGCCACTCCAAGATACACATCTCAACAATCTGTCTTTTTGTTTAATGGGAGTTTTGTTGCTAAGTGTTACCCTGAACCAAATGAAAACATTTCTTAGTTGTGTATGCTGGAGATCTTCCTTAGGAATTTCATAGTTACCTCTGATGTGCATTGGTTTTACTGGAAGATATATATAATTTATTTTCATTTCCCCTCTGAAGTGGGCCAGATGGAGAACATATCACCTGGACAAATCATCGACGAACCTATTCGTCCAGTTAACATTCCACGGAAAGAAAAGGACTTCCAAGGGATGTTAGAATATAAGAAGGAGGATGAACAAAAACTTGTCAAGAATCTTATTTTAGGTAAGCGTCTTTCTCGTTTGCAGCCTCCTCCGCTCGTACACACTCTGAAAAATGCATGGTAACAACACAGAATTTGCATTATGAAATGAATAGCTTATTTTGGTTTTGACAGTGCTCTATTTATCTAAAATTCCTAAATGACTATTGTAATCTAAACAACCTTCCTGACAGTACATACTAATGTGTCTGCGTATTTTTTAGCAGGCAATTATGTTTTGTTCTGTTCTGATATTTTACCAAGAAAGTGGCTCTTCTTAGTTTTACTCTTAGTTTTCACTGGCCCCATATAGGTATGTATGTACAATTAACTCAGGAGGTTGCGATTACGACATATAACACCTTTCAGTGGCTTAACAAAACAATGTGTGTTTGTTTTTCCCAAGAGCTGAAACCACGCGGAGTAGCCGTCAACCTCATTCCAGGACTACCAGCATATATTTTGTTCATGTGTGTGCGCCACGCGGATTACCTTAATGATGACCAAAAAGTGCGGTCATTGTTGACTTCCACTATCAATGGCATCAAGAAAGTGTTGAAGGTTGGTTAGTCTGCTTGGTTTAGGAAAACATTAATTTAAAAATCGCTTTTGATTTTATGTTAGAGGAGCAAGGAAAAGATTTTCACTGAGTTGGCTCTGGATTTCTGATCAGTAAAGTCCTCCCACCAAAGTTACAAAATGTTGTTAACAAGCAGCAAATTAGAGTGATACCGTTTTATCCACATAATACCACAGATGGTTTGAATTAGTGGAAAAAGAACTACCTTCTTTTTACTTTGAATGGACTTCCTCTTCTGAAGCTGTGCCTGTAAAGCTTTGGATGGAATCGAAGTTTGCAGAGTCTTTGTAATCCAGAATACTTAATTAAAATGTTCCATTCACAGTTTTGGTTCACAGATTTCCTCATTTGCTTCACCTACAGATTACCCTGATGAAAATATGTTAATGCCTAAAGCCTTTGCAGTGAGTTGGCTAGGAGAGTTTACTCCAGGGCTATCTTGAAAGCAATATTAAGACATAAATATGATTTATGCTTCCTGGAGTTTTATAGTTTTTAAATAAAGCAGATGTGCTCACAGCCCAAACACTTAATCAAACTACATGGTTTGCAAAAATGTTTAGTAAACAATCCTGTATGAGCTTAGATAATTGTAGAAACTTTTGGACATATTTAAGTGAATGGAATGCATGATACACAGCTCTAGAAATGTTCATTCCTCAGCGTATAGTAGATGCCATGTTCTTTGACAAAGAGAGCTTTTTGGTTTGTTTGTTTTCCACATCAGACTGCCAAAATGGCTATGATGAAAGTGACAGTGATGCAGACGGAATTGTTCTCTGCTCCTCCTGCTGGCTCTGCATCATTCCCATCCTCCGTGTTGGGCTCTTTACAAGAGTCGCGTGCCACAGAATGAGTGTTTTGGGAATAGCATCGCATTGCCCTGTGATTTCTGCACAGAGCATTAGATGGGTCTGTAAGACACAGGAAGATTGTGTCTGTGGAGGAAATCACATTTTGAAAGTTTTTGAAAAACAGTACAGAAATCAGGGAGGATGTTTAATGGTATTTTGGCAAAAACCTTGCTTTTCTAAGCTATTACTGAAACACACAAAGTTTTGCAAAACATCACGATATGAGTAGCTACAGGAAAGTAGATTTTAAGTGTTTAATTGTTTATCTAACATTTTATTATTTATTCCTCCTATTAATCCTTATTGAAATGTGTTTGTTTTTAATCTTTAGAAAAGAGGTGATGACTTTGAAACAGTGTCCTTCTGGCTGTCTAACACCTGCCGATTTTTGCACTGTTTGAAGCAATATAGTGGAGAAGAGGTAAGCAGTGCTGCTACTCTGGTTTCTTCTGCTCTACAATACTATTGTGAGCACTACTAGTGAAGAAATTCCTGTAATATCTCAAAATCTAGTCAAAGTCTCTTTGTGTAATATTTTTGTATTCCACTGAAGCATTTGTTTCTGTTATTTTGTGAATTCAGGGGTTTATGAAGCATAATACACCTCGTCAAAATGAACACTGCCTCACTAATTTTGATTTAGCTGAATACCGACAAGTACTGAGTGACTTGGCTATTCAGATCTACCAACAACTTGTGCGAGTGTTGGAAAACATTCTGCAACCAATGATTGGTAAGGCAAAGTTGAATTCTTAAACTTCACACTATAGTACCAAAAGGAAAATTGTGATGGTGGTGATATACTATATCTTGTATTTCTTCCTAATCAGTAGAATTTCTTTAATAGTATTATATATATATAAATAGTATTTATTATATATATAATAGTATAATATAATATATAATAGTATAATATAATTTAAATAGTATATATAGTAGTATATATGTAATAGTATATATATAATTTAATGTGGTATTCTGGTTGTAGATGACAAGGACTACACTGGACAGGTTGGATTAGAGGAAAAACTAAACTATGGCTGTTCTTCTGGCAGTGACAGAATAAATCAATATACCTCATGCATGCTTGTCATAAATCATGCGTTTACAGGAAGAAATTGTTAGGACAGTCTGATATTTGTTGCCCTGTCTGTTGGGAAGTATCCCATGGGAAAATCAGACTTTAATTACATGAGAACTCGTAATTAAAATGAATATGGAGAAAAATGGTTGTTATTATGGACAACAATTAGCACTGAAGTATCTAGCAGTAATGCAGCTTGCATTCAGAGATTTTTTTTTCATTAAAAGTACTTTTCATTTTTCTCATCAGACAGTGTTCTCACAGAAATTTTTATTATGCTTTCCAATCACACCATTTAGAAGAGTGGAACAGCTCTTGGTTTGCTGACTCTGCTGCTCGTATGACCATGGGAGGAAAAAAGTATTTTGTTGAGCTAGAGTTAGACCTTCCTTTGAAACACACATGCTGGAATCTTTATAAAAACCCTGTAAGCATAGATTTTGTAGAACTTAGTGGGACACAGAATTGCTGGAAATCTTGGCAAGGCGTGGCAAGCAGAGAGCTCAGCCTGCTCTTTCTGTGTAAATACTGGGTTTTGCTGTCTTACACAATATGCTTGCATATTGGCAATTTTCAGTCATTATAATAATGTTGTCAATCAACTGCAGTTTCAGGAATGCTGGAGCATGAGACCATCCAGGGTGTCTCAGGGGTGAAGCCAACAGGGCTGCGGAAGAGAACATCCAGCATTGCTGATGAAGGAACCTACACTTTAGACTCCATTATTCGGCAGCTGAACTCTTTCCATTCAGTGATGTGTCAGCACGGAATGGATCCAGAGCTCATCAAACAGGTTGTCAAGCAGATGTTCTACATCATTGGGGCCATAACGCTTAATAATCTTCTCCTGCGCAAGGATATGTGCTCATGGAGCAAAGGAATGCAGATAAGGTGGGAGAGCTCATGTTATACTTTTCTTGAATGTGCTGTTGGAAATCTTAGTGAATTCTTGACACTGCTGAACATCATTTTAATGGAATAGCAGATACATTTTGAATATCTATTTTTCCGCACATGAACAGTTGCACGTGCTGTTAAACTGATTTTTTGAGGGTCAGTTAAACAGAGCTTGATTAACTTAGGACAAAGCCTACCTGGCTTTCAAGGAAATGTGGTAGAAGCAAACCAAAAGTATTTTAATCAAATAAGAATCAGAACTGTAGGTGACATGTTGATAGTTGCTTTCTTGGCTTTTAGAGAGGAATAGCAAACATGCCTGCTGTGTTCCGTGTACTCTGGTGGCTCAGTGGATCCCTGCTTTGTTCATTCACGCTGCGGTTTGCTGCATCCTGCGGTAAAGCCATCTATTCTATTCTGTTCCTGCAGCTGGCAGCGGTTGTCCAATGCATTCTACTGGCCTATGCCAGGAAATTTAGCTGAGGCATTGCAGTCCCTCCAGTAACCTTGACAAGCCTCACTGCACATTTGCATGGGCAAAATCTCATTTGCCTTTTTATACTTGTCATATTCCTGTAATTAATAGGAACAGAGACACATAGGAAAAGCTAGTTAACAAAAGTCCTTGGCCACAGTTTCTAAATGTTTTGAAACTCAAAATTTCTTGCCTTAATCAGAAGGAAACAGTATGAAGAGAAAATTACAAGAGATGACAAGTGTGAAGGAAAAACACGTAAGGACAAGGAAGAAACGCTAGGAAAGAGAAATTGCACATGCTTTTGATTTAGCCATAATCAAGCATTAAATGTCTTCATACTCTTACCTCTTTGTACAGATACAATGTGAGTCAACTGGAAGAATGGCTACGTGATAAAAATTTAATGAATAGTGGAGCTAAAGAAACACTGGAACCACTCATCCAGGCTGCACAGTTGTTGCAAGTAAAGAAGAAAACGGATGAAGATGCAGAAGCCATTTGTTCAATGTGCAATGCACTCACCACTGCCCAGGTAAGCAAACTCTTGTCTGCTCTGCTCTCGCTCTGCACAGTTCTCTGTTCTGCTGGGGTTTTCCATGCCTGCTTGCACTGCTGTCCCACGTGGATCAAAGATTTCTTACTTCCTTTTGCATTAGTACAATTAAAACAGATTAAGTTAGGTAAAAAAGTGAAGTCATAAGACTGTCTTGAATGGAAGCTCCAGGCTGTCATCATTACAGTGTCAAAATTAGGAAGATAAATATAGCGTGTTTCCAGGGGGCATAGGAACACCATCATCTGATTTCTCCATAGTTTGATATTTTCCACACACGTAGAATTTTAGAGTTTCTACCTCCAAAGAACATATGTTCTGAGGGAGGCAGTCATTTAACATAGCATTAAGCAGATGACAGAATTCTATATGAATCAATAAAGGAAGAAATAATAAATACTTGTAAAGAATTTTCTTTTTAAAATACCTAAATTAAAAAGTATATTATTAGTGACCATGGATGCATCTGTTGATTTGTCAGTAAAATGAACTTAAGAATGGTTGTTCTTCTTCACAGATTGTAAAAGTTCTGAATTTGTATACTCCAGTTAATGAGTTTGAAGAGAGAGTCTTGGTATCATTTATACGTACGATACAGGTATGGCTTTGTTTTTTCATCAAAAATCATCTGACTATTTCTAAGAAACCCTCTGATGAGCTGAAACAGCTTGTGTCCTGAAATACATTCAGGAATCTGAAGTAAACTAGGCTGTTTAGCTACTGGTTTTTAGCTATGTTGAAAAGGCGATCTCAGCCTTAAGATTTTCAGCAATCACAATTTACTGCCTCCAGACTTACATGAAAAGGTTAGTTTCCCTGTCAGTATGTATGAGATTTTTGGAAGGTGAGATGTTTTTGTGCTTAAACATCTTTGTGGATGTAAACACATTTGTATGCCAACTTTTCAGGTGGCAACATTTATGTATCCAAATTTACTTTTGTCAGACCTGTGTCTGCATGAGAAGTTTCAACCACTTTGAAAACTGAGGCCTGCGTTCATTCCAAGGTTCTTTGTTTAGCCCTTCTAGTTTTATACATATTGATGAAAATGAAACATTTTGAAAACTTCAAAGAAAAGCAGCCAGTAGAGCAAAATAAAAGAAACAAAGATGATCTTTCTGGTCTTTTAGAAATCAAATTACACTACTAGCAGGATAAGGGAGATTAGGAAGGTAGGACTATAATTCCACTTACTGAAAAGATGCAGTTACCAGATAGTGTGCAAATTCTTCCTTTGCAGAGAATCTAAATATCTTCAGATTGCTTTGTAAGGGGAAGATATGCTGAACGGAAAATGACAATAGTAACTACAGTTTAATGGCACAGTTGTTGCAGATGTGTTGGGTCAGGTTAGCATAGAGCATATGTCTGTACACACGTGCATTTGTAAGCACAGATGCCTTTTTGCAAGACGATTGTTATCAATGAAGTGGCTAAATGCTAATGGAATCACTCTCTTCTCTTTGCAGATGCGCCTGAGAGACAGGAAGGACTCTCCTCAGTTGCTCATGGATGCTAAACACATCTTTCCTGTTACTTTTCCATTTAATCCATCCTCTCTAGCATTAGAAACCATTCAGATCCCAGCCAGCTTAGGCCTGGGCTTCATATCACGTGTCTGATCCCAGGGACGTACCATCAGTGTTAGATGGAGAATCACTTGCCTGATATCTGTACCCGTTAAAACATAGTGAGCCACTGAAAACACATTTTCTGAACAAACAGTCTATACATGCCGGGATCTGTAGTAACGTAGCTGGAAAACTACATAACAGCACCACAGACTGAAGGCTCAGAGAGAGACGTGCATTTGTGTTCAGTCATTGCATTCATGGGGACATCACTAATTCATACATTGCCAGAGTATGGAAATCAGGTGTGGACAAAAATTTTGTCTTCAGCTGTCTAGAGACATTTTTAGATCTTTAGTATCATATTTAAATAGTGTAAATTAAACTCCATATGTAATCTTCTCATAGGCAGGGACCAACAGGGACAGTCACAGTCCTGAGCATGGAAGACTTGAAAGTGTGGCATTTTGTAGTAGAATACACAGTCGCTTGGGAGCCTGATACATTTAATTTGTAAAAACTGGAATGGAGAAACACAAACTGGCAATATAAAAAAATGATTTCTTAAACCACTTTCTTATTTTTGTCGGTTTGACAGAAATACTAGTGGTAAGTCTCATAGCTCGCTATATGCTATAACCTAGGTGTTCATTTGTTAGTACTGTGGTTTAGGTTTACCAAGCATACTAAATCGCTGCTGCATATTGTGTTCTTTTAAATGTATGACAGTATCATACTAGGAACTAAAATAAGATACTTCATTTTTTGTTGTCAACCTTATTTACAGTCCAGTGCAGTTTGTTACTTTACCTGGATTTTTGCAAATGGTATCACATAACACCTGTAAAGGAAAATGGTAACTAAGCACAAGTAGCACACTGGAAATTACATGTTTAGTTATTTTTAAAAGTAGTTATCTAAAAATACAGAATCTTGAAGCAAATGGTCAGAAGTCAATAATAATTTTAGTATTTATTTAGATTTTGTAGTCTGTCTAATGTTCTTTGTTTGTAGACCCCAGAGATGAGTATAATCTCTTCTTTTGTTGCCACTTTAAAAAAAAAAAAAAAAAAAAATTCTTTCATACTGGAATTTGAAGAAGAACTTGAATGGAAAATTTCTGTAGTAGCTCAAGGCTCTCATTCTTTGAAAGGCTGACTAACAAGAATGTTAAGTAGGTTTTGACTATAATGCTGTCATTTGACTATGACTCGAGCTGATTTAATGGTTGGAGATCTAGACTGCATATTGAGAAACTGAGTTATTTTGGAAATTGCACATCTTATTGGAAACATTTTTCTGTCTCATGTATCTTAGATCTGCTATACAGAATTCACATTTCACAATGTGCAATGTAAGTGCAGAATCCCTTCTGAAGGTTCCAATTCTGAACTTCAAAACAGGTAGTTTGTGGTATATGGCTCAAATATACATGTAAAAAAAGCCACATACATTGCTCAGTTGCATTGTGCAATATTTTCTATGTATTATAATAATTAGTAACTTAGCATAACATTAATTTCTTTTAATATTGATAATTAATCTAGAGGTACACTAATAGTCTATTTGGTACTAATCTGTTTGCCTGCAAACTCACAGGAAAAGATTTGCTGTTAGGCAGACTGAAACATTTCGGTTGTTTTACGTGAGAGGTAGATGTACTGTTTGTATGGTTGCTAAGATCAATAGTAAAGACAACCCAGACTTTGTCAATATCATTTTAAGATGCTCCCGTCATCTTATTTTCAAATGCTTATGCCCCACATTATGTTTGATGGGTCACGCCAGTACTCGCAAAGCTGCATTGTGTAAATGTTTCGAATGATCTTCACTAAATGATTGAGATTGTTTTCCTCTGCATGGTATATACCAAACACTCTTTCGTCCAATGTTACTTGATTTCTGAAACTACAGCTACTGTTAAGTGGCTCCAAATAAGGTATAATGTAGTTTTCAGACTGTCAGGGGTACTGTACTTGTGAGAATGTAATGGGAAAGCCTTCACATTGGTAATGAGGTTAGGGTAGAAAATACGTGAGAACATGCTGACCTACAAAATTTTTCTCCTATTGAAAAACAAACAGTTGGCGTTACAGTATGTTCATACTGTAGATCAGGAAATATATCCACTACTTAAGCATTAGTGTATTAAAATGTATGCCTAAATGTATTTTTGTTTATTTTTTGAGTTGGTTTACCTGTAAAAAGCCTTATTGTATCTTGTTTCCTTAAAAAAATAGTGTTTAGTAATGTATAGGTATTATCCTTAAACTCAGTGGTTTGACTGGTATTACTTTTCTATCACATTAAAAGTATATGTTGCTTGACATGTTTTAAAGGAAAATATTTTTAAGTTGGTATAGATGTGTAACTGGTAATTCATCTAATACTTTACATGGCAGTATTTTACATGCACTTTTCAGAAGTAAAAATTTAGTGTCAGTGTATAATATATCGTTCACCTTAGGACTAATATCTCTTTAACCATGGAATATAATGCAGAATTATTTTAGCAACTTTTTTTTTTCCTTTGAATCATTGTTATGCTCTTTTAATGTGGACGTATCTTTTATATTTTAATTTATTACATATTGCTATGACAGATTTTATCGGATGCTGGAAAAATACCTGTCAATGACCCCTTAGAATTATATACAGTTATTCTATAGATTTTGCACAATAATTACCTCATTCAGTTTGGTGTATTTTTATTCCAGTGATAATTTTATTCTGATGTTTAGGACACAGTCTTGTATCCAAATTTTGAAAAATTGCTTCCCAGATTTCAATCTGGGATGGAATGTGGAAGTGCTTAAGTCTGTTAAATGCAGTTAATCTGTTCTGTCCATCCCAGGAAAAAAAATAGGATCAACTTCAATGTTGAAAAGTGGATTGATATCCAGTAACATTTGTTCCCAACTTGAAACACCAGCATTTGCAATTTGAAGGTCTGTATAATTTGTGATTTAAACTTAACACATTTCAAATACCGTACAAAAACTGAGTAAGCACTTGTTTTTTTTAAGATGCTGATACTTCATGTGATAGATAGAAGCCTTTAAACATAGGTTTTCACTCAATGCCACTACAGTACATAGATGAAAACCAAAACGTTGTCAGAATGACCTGAGCTCTGATCTGTTGTAGTGTCTGGCGTTGTACTTAGTAAATGTATGCATCAAAAACTGTAGCCTAATAGCTATCACTGGAAAATGTCCAAATAAAAAGACAACTGTAAGATTTGCTTTGGGTTGCGTTGGTTGGTTGTTCATCAGCTGCGCGCTGGCGGATTCCCCAGGTGTTGCCTGCCAAGGGCGCCGGTCTGAGGGTTGTATGAACGCACACCCAGGTACCGACAGCGTGCCGTCAACTGCTGCGCTTATGTGAAAATGCTTGGTTTGACATAACTCGCTTCTTGTAGGCTATTTTGTCACCAAACATTAGCTGTTACTGAAATAAGATCTGTACTGTGCTAAAACGTTGCGTTCTGTGCTGTGAAAGCTCCTCGGCGGTAGGCAGAGCATAGATCCACCTTCCCAAACCAGGTACTACGTTTATTCAGATCTTTCTCATAAAGGATATTTAAATATATCACCTATTAGTGCCCTAAGTTTAGTAAATGCATCCTGAGTTGTTTGTTTTCATCTCAGTTCGTCAGAGAAACTCCTTGGTGGACGCTGATTAATGTTTCTGTTGTTTTTTCCCTGTTGGGTCAGGACCGGCTCCCCTCGTGATCCCCTGGCAGCCAGAGTGGCCGTTATTGCTGATCCCGAGCGGTGTGTCCGAGATCTCCGCTGTGCCAGGGTCCCGTACGGGCTGTACCAGCGTGTGATAGCTGCGGCCACCGCTCATCCCCTCTGTCCCTCTGTCCCTGGCGTGCACGCTGCCCGCACAAGAAGCCCCGCGGGTGCGGCAGCGCTTTCCCCAGGTGCGGCGGGCGCCGGGGCGAGCGGAGCCTCCGCCGTGTCCTCGGCGGGGAACCGCCCGCTGCTCCGCGGGCAGGGCCGTGCCCGGGCGGGACGGGCCGCGGATCCGGGGCGGCGTCCGGGGGCGGTGCGGCGGCCACCTGCCCTGCGGACCCGCCGCACCGCGTCTGTCTCGGCGGGCGGCCCGGAGCGGCGGCGGCTCGGCCCCCATGGCGCTGGCCGAGCTCTACACCCAGGTGAGCGGGCGGGGAGCGGCCCGGGCGCACCGGAGCGCCACGGCCGGGGCGGCGCCTGCGGGGACGCGGGGGCGACGGCTCCCGGCCCGCGGAGGGGTGACGGCCGCCCGGTGCGGGGCACGGGGAGGCCGGGCTGGCAGTTTCTGTTCTCCCTGCGCCTGCAGCGGCCGGGAGCTGCTGGTGCGACCGACGGGGGTCGGTGGTTGGAGCCGGCGGAGGGAACGGCTGCCCGTGCGCCGGAGGCGTCACCTGTGGGACAGCCGAGCAAAGCACATCCGAGCGGCTCTAAGGTCCCACGACAGCATGGGAAAAGACTCATTTTTTGAGACTCCCGATTTTTTTAGGTGTCGGTCTCTGGCGTGCCGGCTGCCGATTAGGCAGTCGTGAAGTTTAACAGCACTTCCCTGGCCACTTAATCGCGAAGTGCTCGCTCTTAATTTGTGCAAATATTGAATACGTTTGGCAAATCTTGGCACTAAAAGATTGCTCATCCTCAATACGGCTGCTCTGGTTTTTGCACGTTTCCCACTTTGCCTGGAGTCGCCAGAGTATTGTGACGTGTAATTCGTTTGCTTAGCTTTAAATATCAAAAATAACACGCATATATTCCTAACTTACAAGCCTGTATCTCTTCTATCGCAAAAACAGCTGCCATAATGAGCTCCTGTTTAGTCTCGGGCTGCAGCACTGTTCATTCGTTGTGTTAGTACCGTGCTCTGAGCAGCTGAAAGAACAAACGGAGGTTTTGTAATCGGACTAACGTTGGGCAGGTGACGGGGAGGAAAGAGTGTGGGTGTAACTTGATACGTAAATGAGCCAACTCTCTTCTGTTTACTTGTAAGGCAGGGTTTGGAGAAACCGAGCTTTGGTAGGCTGGGTACATTTGCCAACGGAGGCTCCAGGAACTGCAGGGACCTTTTCTAGAGAATCAGTACTTTGATCACATGATTTTTCCTCCCTTTCTTGTCCGTGACCTTCTGCAGTTCACTTTCTTACATGGGAATGTGCTACGAGGCTATTTGGTGATGATATTCCTGACTCACGTGGAATAAGAGGAAATAAAGAATTCAGTTTGACAGCTGTGAATAGACAAGTATTTTTATAAGCTAGGAAATCAGCATAGTGTAGGAATGACACAAAAGTCAATTTATACTTAGATACACATGGAAAAATCAAAGTTAAAACTTATTTTATTTAGCCATGTCTTTCATTTGCCCATTTAACAGATATTTGTGAAGCCGGGTTTTTCTCCCTTTAGTCAAATAGCTGAAAACATTGTTATCATAGTGGTTTGGGGTTGTTTAGAAAAGGTCTTTGTGATTTTGGATATTGCGTGAAAAAAAAAGCCATCATACCAAAGGCATCAGCGAAGAGGTATCATGAAAGCAGCTGAGGTTTCAATTAGTGTTCATCACCTGACATACATGCCAGGTTGGCATATGGCGGATCAGAAAGGTCAATCTCCATACTTAGAAATACTGAAAATTCAACTGGAGAGGTCCCTGAGCAACCCAAGTTAACTTGCAGGACGTCCCTGCCAGAGTCCCTCTTACTCTAAATCGTTTGATGTAGGTCCTTGGGGGTTAGAGTTGAGAAAGCTGCTCTTGAAGGGCTGTGGAGTTTGTTGAGGCCTCTGTAGGCACCCACGGCTGGTGTGTTCAGTGGGGTTCTTGGAGCAGAGACCCTCATGTTCAGAGGATCTGCTGGAGCTTCCAGGGCTTCCTCCAAATTCAAGAGGAAAAAAGGGGTTTTTGTGCCAAAAACAACAGTAGGAACACCAAAATGAGAAGCCATGTGAGTCTCCAAGGTATCTGTGGGCATGCTAACACTTCATGAAATCCTTGAATGATTTTTCTAGTAAGCAGCTGCAGCAGTTCTCATGAGTTTATTTAAACACAGTTGGTTTAAACTGACCATGAATATAGCGAGGCCAGGGGAATTAAATGGAGGCTTCTGGCTCTCAAAACAGAAAAGGCTCTGGAACAAGACTATGCAGCAGGGTTGCCTGTGCAAATAGGGACTGGATGGTTCTGTGCTCTCTAGTGATACTTTGTCACAAATTAGAGGAGAGATGGCCCATTAGGAACTCAGTACTAGCATATAGTGATGATTTTCAGGCTTTTTTTTCTGACATCACTGTCCATCCTCCTGTCTTACATCCAAATATAGTCTTCGATGTTACCTCCATTGCAGTCTGAGATGCATGGTATATACGGTATGAAAAATATTTTGCACCAAGGTTTAAGGAAGATGGTGATATGTCAGAAATTATCTCAAACTGCAAATCTCTGAACAGAAGAGATTTCAGTGTTACTAAAACCAGCATCTATTAATGCATAGTTGATGCATTAGGGAGGCTTTTAGATATGCTGCTGCTTTATTAAACCCTGGCAGGATGAGGACACACTCCGCATCAGTGACAAAATTCCTGACTTACTGAGGTTGCAACCTGCATTATGTCTTTTTAAGGAATGCTGCTTCCTATCGCCTCTAGGATGTTTTTTATAGATTCCAGGGCAGAGCATTTAAAGATGTTGGGAATGCCTCAGCATAGGAGGCTAGATGGTTCAAACAGCATAATTTACATTCAAACATTTATGCTGTAGAAGGCTAGAGGTAATTCTGTTGGTTTTATTCTTCAAATGCCTGAAAGGAAATTTCAGTTCATCTGTTTCTATTGGAAGTAAGTGCTTTTAGGAAGGGTATTTTCTTCCTGAGGCAGAGCTAAAGGACCTTACTGGGACTGAGCTCAGCTAAGCCAGCTCATTGCCCGTAAAGAAGAAACCTGTCAGTAGTCTTTGAAGATGTTTGGAGGTTGCACTTCAGTCTCATTAGGAGAAAGGTAACTGTGCAGAGTCTTTCTTGTGTATATATCCATGGCCATGGCAAAATGTTTTCTGTGCTCAGTATCCTATATTTGAATTCAGTGAACCGATTGTCTAAATTCTGCTAAGTGAGATGCTTTTTCTGGTAGGTGCTCATTTGAGATTTCCTAGAAAACAGGGCTCTGCCATGAGTGTGTTTTATTCTCCTTGTTCAGTGCCAGAGGTTTTCAAGAGCCTGGCAATAGTCTGGCCCTTGTTCAGCATCCTGCACTCAGTTGTTCTGCAGACTTTACACTAAACAGGAGCAGAAAAAGCACATCTGAGATTTGTGTCTGCTCTCTCTCTTTTTTTTTTTTTTTTTTCCTTTCATGAAGAATAACTAAAACACAAGAATACAGCCTGCTGAAAGGGTCAGAGCTAATAATAATCCCTGAAAGCCCTGGCATCCGGTTCAGCTTTAAGGTTGCACTTGACGTTTGAAAACTCTTTTTTTTTATGGCTAGTCTGGTCTTATGATAATAGCTAAGCTAACTATTGTCGTCTTTTTCTGTTGTAGTACAATAGGGTTTGGATCCCTGATAATGAAGAAGTTTGGCAGTCTGCAGAAATCACCAAAAACTACAAAGCCGGAGACCGTTTTCTCCATGTGCAATTAGAAGATGGAACTGTAAGGAGAAAAGCCTTAATTATTGTGGGATTTGTGGGGATATGTTTATGTAGAAACATAGGACTCGCCACTACAGGATCTAAATGACTTGTCCACATTTTCTTTTATGCTAACCCTGCAGTGACCAGAATTCTATTATATTGAAATTTATACAGGAAACAGCTGTTACCTAAAAGTATGAAGAGTGCGATTCTGCTGTCTGTACCGCATTAGTGTAGAACACATACCTCGGAGAAGAAAGATCATTTCACTTTTGAAACAAGCACTGAAACTCATCTTGAGCTGAAGTAATTTAGAAGTGCACGGCAGGCACCATTATCTCTCACAGAGCTAGCTGGTGCTTTTTTTCCTAAAGTTTTTGCTTTATGTAAGATCTGTTAATTTTAGTATCTGAGTTCTTTACAGATTTAAGATTTTGAAAACAGCATTTCTGCATTCCTGTTCTGTAAAGACAAGTATTAAATGTATGATTAAATGGATTTGTTGAAAGCAACAGAAGTGAGTTTTAACCTTTACATAAAGAAAACTGACGGGTTGCAAGTCAGGACAGTTTGAGAGCTGACTGAAGTTCTGACGGGGCATTTGCTTTCATTCAGTTGCAGCTGGTCGGCCCTTTTGCTGTGCTTGAAATATGCCTGTGTTTAGAGAGCTAAACTCATTTGCCATTTTTACAGATTTCAGTAAAAGATGTTGCAAATAAAGAGAATGTAGCTTCCTTTTTAATATGCAATGAAGAATTCCTTCTTATTTTCATGCTCTCTAAGTCCCCCAAGTTCAGTGGGATATATGGAATTGATGAAATATGAGATCAGAGAGGGGTCCAGCAGCCCTGTAACTTCCCGTAAAGGTAGGAGATCCATTTGTGTTTATGCAAACATAATGCATTTTATGGTATTTCAAGTCATTTTTGTTGACAGGAACTGAATTACCCTGTTGATCCAGCTGCTTTGCCACCCCTACGAAATCCCGACATACTTGTTGGTGAAAATGATCTCACTGCACTTAGTTATCTCCATGAACCAGCTGTTCTACATAATCTTAAAGTTCGTTTCGTGGAGTCTAAGCTTATCTACACCTATAGTGGTAAGCAAAGTAAAATGTCGGGTTTAAAAAAATTCTTAAAACAAATTAAAAAAAAAAAAGGTGGGTTAGTTTGCAATATGATGTGAGTAATGTTTTCCCCAAGTGTATTTTGACTCATTCAAGGTAACTCATTTTTGTGTGACTACAGACTTGTTTGTTGATCTGTTAGAAAATATTGCTCCTTTGTATCAGTTTAACTGTTGTTGCCAAAACCTGGCATTTCATTGGACTAACCTATGTTTTATTTTTGTTTTGTACGCTTGATTGTAGGAATAATTTTGGTGGCGATAAACCCCTATAAACAGTTGCCAATATATGGAGATGCTATTATCCATGCATATAGCGGGCAAAACATGGGGGACATGGATCCACATATATTTGCTGTGGCAGAAGAAGCGTACAAGCAAATGGCAAGGTTCAGTATGTTCCTTCATGTCCACAAGTAACAGCTGAAGTCTAGTGGCAGTCAGTGTCAATTGTAATTTAATTTAGCTGTGTATGTGCCACTGGCTATTAAGAATACCTTTGAATGGTTAACATAACCAGAGGAGGAGCAATTCCTTAACCAGCTGAGGAACTTCTAGAACTCATAACTATTTTTATTCATATTTTCGTATATATAATTCTTACGTTTATACGTGCATTTTAAACATGTCTGATTTAAACTGTCTGATTATTTGGTTTTAGAAATAACAAAAATCAGTCTATTATAGTCAGTGGAGAATCAGGAGCTGGAAAGACTGTGTCCGCAAGATACGCTATGAGATACTTTGCCACTGTGAGTAAGTCCAGCGGCAACGCGCAGGTGGAGGATAAAGTGCTGGCATCCAACCCGATCACCGAGGTGAGCTTCAGGGAGCAGCTCTCATGTCTGTACTCATCAGGGAAAGGATCCTGAGAGCTGCTGGGCATCTTCGTGTGAAATCTTTAGAGATGTTCTAGCCACCTGAGTTAGATATCTAAATTAGAAGTTTAGTTTCTGGATGTTACGGATGGAAAGAAGTAGTCGGCTTCAGGAACACCGGGGTTCTGCCTCATTTACCAGTGGCCCTTTGGTGGCACTGGTTTGCCTCCAGAGTCTTATCTGACCATATCCTGTTAATTAGATTATGAGAAAACAATATTGGACAAGTTGTTTGTTTTTATAAATTGGAATAGAAACTGTTTAAGGTTCCTTATAGTGGGAAAACGTACTTTCTCTAATTCTCAGTTTATGTGTTGCTATACTATTTGACTTGAGGCTTATCTTCAAATTTGAGCCCCAGAATTTAAATTTCAGAGCTCAATGCTGAGATTGATCCTTGAGCACCTTTGACTTTAGGAATGTGTAGTTGAGTCGTGTTTTCACAAAGATATTATTATGAAAGATGCAAGTAAAACAAATTCTGAAAGTTTTTAATTTTTGTAGGCTGTTGGCAATGCAAAAACCACACGAAATGATAATAGCAGTCGATTTGGAAAGTACACTGAAATCAGTTTTGATCAGCATTATCAAATTATTGGAGCTAACATGAGAACATACCTGCTTGAGAAATCCAGAGTTGTCTTTCAGGTGGGTAAAAGAAAAACAGTCAATGTCAGTATAGCTACTAAGGTACTATCGTTTTATTAGTTTCATACAGAAAATGTTATGTGAAGTTCTGAATAGTATGACTAATCTGCATCTGATTTATTTTTAGTAAAAGCTAATCTTATTTATAATAGAAACAGATTTATTCCATGTTCTTCCTCATGTTAAGTGGAGGATGTTTCTTGGGGATAATTCCCTGAGATAAATGCAAGAAGTATTTAGAAATCTGTGTATTTCAGTCATAACAGTAACACGTGCTGGGAAAAGAACAGTGAATACAGGGCAGAGGGATGTGATTCATTATAGTGTCAGAGGATAATTGTGATAATCTACTAAATAAAGCATTTAATTTTATAAAACTGGTTTTATGAAGTTTTCTTTTTTAGTGGTATTGTAAATTCTTAAGTACTATGAAAAATACTTCCATATATCTGCTACCTGAAGGATGGTTTGGAAATAGAGTTTTCTGAGTCACCACAGGGCAGAGTTTCAGCTGTCACTCCTACACAGTTGTTTGTTACAGTATTTGTCTTATTAGTAGATTATTCCTTCACACTAAGGAATTATTAGAGTAACAGCCTTGAGGAAAGAATACAGCATATCGGTAATCGAAAGAAAGTGTGGTTGAATTTATCACTTTCAAAGCTTTTGTTGAAGTCTAAGATGTTCCGCTTTAATATTGGGCAATTTTGTTGCCAAACTGTGTTACAGCAGAATCTAGCCTTCAAGTATCATTATTGCTTTACAGTAATGTTGAATATTGAATATTTTTCTGCTTGTTTGCCGTGGGTTTTTTTGGTTTTGTTTTTTTCCCTTCTGTAACGGTATTCTTTGTTTTAATTTACAGTCAGAGAATGAGAGAAACTACCATATATTTTATCAGTTGTGTGCATCTGCTATGCAACCTGAATTTAAGCATCTTAAATTGGGTAGGTCTCAAGAAAATAATCTACTCTTCATTATTGCAGTGCAGTACTTTGAAGTCTGGATTTTCAAATGCTAGGATATTAAGTGCTTTGTACCTTAAATCTCACAAACTTACAATGGGACTTGCATTTTTAAGTCACTTAACTATTAATCCTGCTTGTATTGAACTTGGTAGCAAATCCCTAGTAACTTGAATAGTGTATGATCAAGTACCTAAGTGTCTTTGAAAATTTTATTCTGATACTTTCTGTAGCGACAGATGCCATAATGACAGTTTAGGGTCTTGATTCTTTTATCTACAGAGAAGCTTTAATGCCACCTGAGAGGAGCAGACCTTGGGTATGTGTTTGCTCAATCTTCATTCCTGTTTGTTTATGAGATCAGGTATTAAGATAGTTAGGAATTATGAATACTAATTTGTGTCAGCTCAACTAAATTAGATGCATGGATTTCTCTCAGAAGAGGACCTCCAGCTCATTGCCGAAGAGCTGTTATCTGACAGTATCTTTAATTTTCTATTGTTACAACAATCTTTAACAAGTGACTGTCCTCAGTCGCAAATTTTTCAGCACTATAAGTTTTTCTTCTTTTTAATAGGAAGTGCAGAAGAATTTAACTACACAAAAATGGGTGGCAGCACAGTAATAGAAGGAGTTGATGACAGAGCAAATATGGTGGAGACTCAGAAGACATTTGCTTTACTGGGTAAATTATTTGGAATACCTTTTCAACAGATGTAAAAATAGTTTGGGTGGGGTTTTTTGTTTTTGTTTTGGTTTTTGTTGTTGTTTTATTTTTGTTTCTGAAATGGGCAAAGGTGGATTGTTTCTGAAATGTCCAAAACTTTAGTAGTAATTACCAAAATCATTCATTTCATGGCTTATCTGTGGCACCGTTGTTCTGTCTTAAATGCGCTAAGAGCAAATGACTGTTAGCAACTGGTGTTCATTGTTAATGATCAAAATCACTAAGGGCTGGAGTCTACTTGGCCCTTACGCTAATGTGCTGTGACAGAATTGGAATTGGAATTTCTTTGCTCCTATATGGCTTATGTGACAGCCAAATCGGACTTGATCTTGCACTTGGGGAGGTACAGGAATTTATGCCTAATCTCTCATCAGATCGGACAGGCAGAAAGTAGGCAGAACCAAGGCTTTGCGTCGTAGTCTGCAGAGATGCTATACAATTCTTGGCTACAGAACAAAGCAAGTAATCCAGCATTGTGCTATTTTAATTAATTGTACTGTTTCTGAGCGTTTGAAATAATCAAGAATTGGGTTTTTTAGGTCTGAAGGGGGATTTTCAGATGGATGTTTTTAAAATGCTGGCAGCAATTCTACACTTGGGCAATGTGGAAATAACAGCTGTTGGAGATGAAAGATCATCCATCAGTGTAAGGAAGCAGCTTGTTCACATACCAGCATTTTCTTTTATATTCTGTGCCAAAACTCCTTTAGCAATAATTTTTCTCATATTTGGTGCTCAGAGCAGCATTAAATCTGGTTACGACACTTGAGAGATTTCTCCACCTTCATCTGCATAGAATCCCAGCGAGTGTTTATGCAAATCCTGTTTCGTGCCCAAGTTCAGAAAGTCCGAACAAAAGACACAAAAGGCAAAATGTGGCTAAGCGAACCCCGTATCCAGCTGGTCCGTTCGGGCCTGTCTGCAGGGTGCAGGACACAGCCTTGTCCAAGCTGCTCAGAGCGTCTCCCAGCAGGCTGTGCCAGGCTAACAAGCCAGGACACCTGAACATACACCCAAGTCACTTTTTCTTTGAATGTCTTAATCCAAGGCATCCCATCCAGTCGAATTTCTTCTCTCCTATATAATGAGATCTATCCAGTATTCTTTGCTTTAGCTCTTCGTATTTTGCCAGACAGAAAGTGAAGAGAGCGCCTTGTCTGTCTAAGCATAGAAAGCAGTTTGATGTCAGTGCTGCCAGGTTTTCACTGTCTGAACAACAGTTAAAGTATTAAAAGTAATCTAATAATATTTATTTACGTTCTTTAAAGCGGGAAGATAAACATCTCAATATATTCTGTGAACTTCTGGATTTAAATGGTGACAAAATGGCACAATGGTTGTGCCACCGAAAGATTGTCACCACATCGGAGACTGTCATAAAGCCGATGACGAGAGCTCAGGCTGTTAATGCGAGGGATGCTCTGGCCAAGAAGATCTATTCTCATTTATTTGACTTTATTGTGGAAAGAATTAACCAAGCTTTGCAGTTCCCTGGCAAACAACATACTTTTATTGGTGTTTTGGACATTTATGGGTAAGAATGTATCTGGAAACAAAGCAAAGTCATGCTTTTTCTTTGGAGTTGATAAGAGGCACTTCTCAGTTTGTACTGTTAATTAATTTAGAGGGTTTTGTTTTACAAAAAGGCGATAGTCATGTAAGTTCTTTATCATCCAGAGTAGTGGAGTTGTTCAGCAACTATAAATATTAGTATTTTTTTGTGAATGAGATTTAAATGTAATTTTTGATACGATACTTTTACATTTAACTCTGGATTTTTTAGCTCTGTTCTGTCTGGTAACATACACTTCTAGGGAAATTTGCAAATGCCTTAGCATCTTCATTAGTCTTATGGCTATTTAACTTTCTTAGAAATATTAGAATAGCTTCAAAGTCTTACAAGGATACTATAATTTGTATTTAAATGTCAAGGTTTTTTCTCCAGTACTGTTGCATCGCTTTATTTTTTTTCTTATTTGACATGTGTTTCAGCTTTGAAACATTTGATGTGAACAGTTTTGAACAATTTTGCATCAATTATGCTAATGAAAAACTGCAGCAGCAATTTAACCTGGTACGTCCTTCTATTTGTTATAGTTCTTTATCTTATTTTGCTTCAGTTTTGGGATTGTCAATAATGGATATTAGCAAATGCTATTGGTATTTGAGTAGTGGATATTTCTGGATAATGGCTATCCAGTAATAGATGAAAAGATTTTATTTTTATATATATACATATACACATGTATATATAAATGAAAAATTCTGAGTTTATTTTCCTAAAAGACAGACGTATACTATACTACAAAATATATAAATATTTTGTTTCTGTCTTATATATACAATCACACGCACACATTGTATATATTTTCTTCCTTAATTGTAACCTCACATTTTGACAATTTGGACATATCTAGCATGTCTTTAAACTTGAACAAGAAGAATATATGAAGGAAGATATCCCATGGACTTTAATAGACTTCTATGACAACCAGCCTGTCATTGACCTTATTGAAGCTAAAATGGGAATTTTAGAACTTCTGGATGAAGAGTGCTTGGTAATTTAAAAATTCTTGTATTTATGAGCTCATGAAAAACTATATAGATTTTAACAAGTTGGGGTTGTGGGTTAATTCATATTTTCATTTAAATGGGAAGTAGAGCATTTTCCTTATAAAAGGGACATTAATGTTTGCCTTCTTTTTTAATTGTAAGCCGTTTAGTCTATTCTTCTCTTACCAAATGAAGAACATAAACCTGGATTTGTACCTAGAAGCCGACTCAAGAACTAGATTCCTTCCCTGCTGGGTACTGCAGTCCCAGAACAGGTCAGGCTGAGGTGCAGCGGGATCCCCGTCCTTGGGCACGTTCTGGATTTGAGTTCAAGCAGAAGCTTAGTCTAGTGTAGGTGGTCGTCTTGCTCCGAGCAGGAATTTGGACTATTCGGTCTCCAGGGGTCTCTTCCACCAGTATTTCTATAATTCAGTTACACCACGAATCACTTATTTTGATACAAAAAAACCCCATGTTTTTTGGTTGTTTGGTTGGGGTTTTTTTTGGTAAGTTCGTGTTGGATGCACCAAACCTACATCTTTGCTTTTTCTTCTTCAGTCTTGCTATTTTTTTCTCTGTGCTTCCCTCCTGACTGTACCAATTCTTGAATCTATAATTTTTCTCCTACATGTGTGTAGTTCCCTTAGGCTTCCAAACCTATTGAAGGAGTTTTGTCAGTGAAGAACAGGGCAGGGAAAGGTGAGCCCTCTTAAAATGGTCTCTAAAAGGTGTTTTGGTGATATTGGCAAGTCATACTTCTCAGAATCCAAACCACAGAGCAAATTAGGGAATATCTCCTAACTTACCTGTCCCTGTACCCTTAAATATATATATATACCCTTAGCTTATCTGTCATTCTGCTCATTAGTGTTTTCAGGGTTCAGATTGTCCCTAATTGCAGGTAGCATCCTCTCGGAACAAAATGATTTATAACCAATCAGAGAATTAACTCTAGTCAGCAAAGTCGTGGATTAATGTGACCTTCTTTCTTAACATGATTTGCTACAGGCAGCCACAGCCTAGTCTAAAAGAACAAAAACTGGTTGTTATCAGGCCTCGCAACTCACTGGCGATGCTTTATTCAGACAGGATTTATTGCTAGTGAGTGGTTTTGCTGTTTTTAAGAGTCCAACAGAGTTTTGTTAAAGAGACTGCCCCTCTCATTTTTACAGTTGCCTCATGGAACAGATGAAAACTGGCTTCAAAAGCTATATAATAATTTTATCAATAAAAATGCACTCTTTGAAAAGCCGAGGATGTCAAACACTTCTTTCATCATTCAACACTTTGCTGATAAGGTAGAGTGTAAACAATCCAGTATTATTTCACCCTGTTTGTAGCAGTAGCTCATTCAGAAAAGAAACAAACTTGGGAAGTAGAGGAAATGTTAACCATGCTTATTTGGAACTTCTATAAAATCTACTATACAAAGTACTATTTATTTGTTGGTAACACTGCCCGTTACATGCCATTTAAACATAAGAATTACTTAAGATAATGTGTTTGAGAGTATAAAAATAAATCATCAAGATCAAGAGGCAAAAGAAGAGCACCATGTATGAGTAAAATAGCTAAGATTGTAGTCTGTACACATTTTTGTCTCAGTTATTTACATTCCGAGTGTAGTATTCCTTTTTTGGTATTTTGATTTGATATCACAGAATAATGAAGAGAAGAGGAAAGAAATTCCTCACAAAGGCAGAAGGAATCTGCAGTTGATAGTGGATTCTGGTGGTTCATCCTGCTTCTAAATTTGCAGTGTGCACGTACACCTGCCGTAATGAAAGTGGTAAAAGCGGCGTTTCAGCCATCAGGTTTAAGGCTAATAAAGAGCTTGTTGGCCACCGCAGCTTAGACGAAAAATTATTGTTTTGCTAACTGTTCATGTTTTGCTGAAAAGTTAATGATTTCACCCATTCACACAGGTAGAATATAAATGTGAAGGATTTCTGGAAAAAAACAGAGATACAGTACATGAAGTATTGATTGAAATCTTGAAAGAGAGCAAGGTTTGTGAACAATCAGTAATGATTAATTTTCTGAATATCAGATTTTGCTGGAATTCATTTAGATCTGATTTTAAAACACTTGTTCTGATAAAACTTTTAATACGTTGAATCAATTAGTTTAGTCTTAATTTTTATTAATATTCTACAAGTGTGGGTTTTTTAACATCGAAATAACGTACAAGATGGAAATACGCTGTACTCAAGCTTTTCATATGTGTGCGTTTACTTTGCTAGTTATTTTAGTATTTTTTGTTTTCTTAATATCTCCCTTGAAGAGCATTTTGGAATCCTTGAAACTGAACAATTCACTTTTTTTTTTTTTTTTCCCCCCCCTCCTCTAGTCCTTATGTGTAGCTTTGATAGGTAGCTTATCATTAACAGCTGCCTTTGTTTATTCTTCCAAAGAGATTAAGAGAATTCCAGGGCAGGGAAAGCATCGGCTGTGTTATGTGTGCCTGCTGCTTCCCATCTGCTTGAAGGCTCCATCCCTTTCCACTCTGCAGCTTCGAGACTTCAGCAGTACTATTAAGCAACTAAATTAATCTGACAACAAAAAATTCTTAATTTAAATTAAATATTGTGAAAATATAACCTCAAGTGATCTTATTTTTAACTCTATTCTGTGTTCATGTCCGTGTTTGCTTGTATTAAAACAGCTTTTGCAGGCCCACTTGACAGTTGTTGACTTTTGTCTGTGAAACATGTAAATGCTTCACAAGAGACTCAAAACTGTTGCAGCTGTTTCTTCAGTTGTTGGTTGGTTGTGCCTTAATGGCCCGGTTCAAAGTCCTACATTTCCTGGCCTAAGCATTAAGATGGATGGGGTTTGCATTTTACGCTATAGTAAATGTAATTTTTATTTAAATGTTATCACAGTTACACAGTATTTAACTGTGACTCTTTCACCACACTTTTAGTTTCATCTCTGTGCAAATTTTTTCCAAGACAATCCAGTGTCCATTTCACCTTTCAGTTCAACTATAAACATCAAATCCGCCAGACCTGTTCTCAAGCCCCCTAACAAACAGCTCCGGATGACTGTTGGCAGTAAGGTACCGATAAGCGCTGTTCCGTGACGCTGGCACTTGCAGGGAGGTGTCTGGGCAGCTGGAGCCGTGCTCCTGGGTTCTGCTCCTGTCACGGGGGAATGTCTGTTCTGGGTACAGCGGCGGCAGCGCAGAGCCCTGCGTCCGGGCATGAGTGGCTGTGTTCCGTTTATATAGAGGAGACTGTTGGGTACAGCAGGACTGCTAGATTTCTTGCATTTAGGGTCTAAACCCTAAGAAAATCTCCCAGTGTCCAGTCAAAAACTGACAAAGAATTAAAAAAAGGAAGATTGGGCTTTTTACTTAGCTGTAAGCATTTTATTAGCGAAATTGTTATGTCTGATATTTTCTAGTTCCGGAGTTCTTTGTCTTTGCTTATGGTGACACTCAATGCAACCACCCCTCATTATGTACGGTGCATAAAGCCAAATGATGAGAAGCTGCCTTTTGAGTAAGTATGTTAGTGGTGTTGAGCTGTTATATTACCTTTAAACTTAAAAGAGTCTTTCTTTCTATTTCACAGTAGCTACACGTCAGCAAACTAAATGTGTATTGTTGAGCAACTTCCCATACGGAACATATTTTTCCTTTAAAGATAGCTGAAATAAAAAAAATACTGTCTTACAAAAATAGAATTATTCAGTAATAGTTATTGACACTTTAACAATATTATCCTAAAAGTTTTCAAGTCAGATACTAGTGCTTGTGTATTTGTCGTAACATTTTTAGGGGAAAGACTGTCCACCTTTGATTTATGTTGATGGATAGTTTGTATAGGGATGTTTGCTCTTGTACAGTATGGGTTAGCACCAATTCATATTTAGGGAATAAAAGCCACTGCCATTTTCTTTGCGAACTTCCCTTTTGTCCACAGAAGTGTTTAGAAGAGCTTTAGAAGTCAGAAAAGGTATGAGCAGTGTTGAACATAGCCTTGGCTTTTTCCCACAATTTTTTATCATTTTAATGTTAAAACACAATTGCATATGCCAGATAGTTCACATAATCCCTGTGCCTACCTTGATAACCACTAACTGAGCAGGAGCCAACCCTGATGCAGCTGTTGCTCTGTTTTACGAGCAGACATGGAACCACTTTAGTTACAGTTATACAGCTTTTAGCTGGAAAGTATTGTAATGACAAATGAAATAGAAGGTTTTGTCATATCTGAGTAGGAGAGAAGAAGCAAACGGGTTCTAAATTAATTTAAAGTGTGCTAGCTCATTTTCTTGATGCCAGACTGTCCATACAAAACATGTTACAAATGGCACTGTTTCACTGCTGTGAGACCTTATTACTCTGTGTAATAGCAATGCGGGGGAAAATAACTTAGATAATATGAAAACATGTCTGAATTAGGCTGGAAGAGCTTACCGTAGGTTTGTGAAAGAACAATACAGTCCTGTGTCAGCCATGGGGATCTCTTGGCTGGCACTGGATCGACTCTGCAGCCTGGTGCTCTGTGGGCAGAGCAGCTCTAGGTCTTTCCATGCCATGTGGTGATAGCCTTGAACCCAAATATTCCTAAGCAAATCCTGGTTTATTCATAATCAGTGTGCTAAGGAGTACCTAGAGGGAGCTATTTCCCAGTAGGCTGCTGAGGGAATTTATTTCTGTGTGTTTTGTGCTGAGTGGCACAATTCTTTGCTTTCAGAGTTAGTATTGAAAGAAATCAGGTCTTTTCAGAGGAGATAAATAAATATAGTCTTCCTTTTGTTCTGAGGAAGAAAAAGAAAACTGAGATACTCCTTATCACATATTAAAAAAACCCAAGTGCGACATCATATAAAAAGTAAGGAGTTCAGCATTCTATGGGCAGAAATAGAAATCCAGCCAGTAGAACGGTTATAATTATTATAGCATGCCAAACCCAGCAAAAATGTAAAATGTAACTCTGCTTTTTTAGGTTTGACTCAAAAAGAGTGGCTCAGCAACTGCGAGCATGTGGTGTTTTGGAAACTATTCGAATTAGTGCACAGAGTTACCCATCCAGGTAGGGACAGCAGTGGGCCTCTGTACGCCAAAAATACTTAAGTGTCTCTTAAATTAATTTCATTTGCTAACTTTGAATTTTCCAGGTGGACTTACATTGAGTTTTTCAGCCGTTACAGCATTCTTATGACACAGCAGGAACTCTCCTTAAATGATAAGAAGCAGATTTGCAGGATTGTTTTGCAGCGACTAATCCAGGTTGGTTTGTATGCTCTGACCCATTATGTATTTTAGCATCTATCGTTAAAAAAAGGTGTCTCTGCCAAGAGCAGCGTTTCACTCCTCGGATAGGTAAGATATTTACGTTGTCGCTATCTTTTGTGATTTAGTGTGTTGCACACAGGCTTGCGGGTCAATAACCTTGTGTTGTGACACGGTCGTGATGCACCTGTAGGCAGATGATTTAACCTCTCTGTGCTTAGTATCTTCACTTGTAAAATGGAAGATATTCTACCTATATTTATAAACCAGCGAACAGTAGCGATATACATTTGTCAAGTACTAGAAGTTTATGCACACAAGGGGCTTTTGGTAGAATGCAGCATATTGGAGAACTGTTCTAAAAATGTGCTATTTTGCCTGTTGCTCCTGTTTGTTAGGCAAGTCTGTAATGATGAGGCTGGTCCAAGTCCAGCCAGCAATTAAAGTCACCATGTTGGGACTGAGTTCAGACTCGGGGATGTATAAGGACAAACACAGGCGCACTTGTGACATGGCTCCAGCACAGACCATGGGGGAGCCTGGGCTTAAAAGCAGCTTCTCCCCAGAGTTTTTGTTCGCACAGCTCGCTGGTTCAAGGCTGGACACGTGCACCAAAAGGCAGTGTTGAGCCCAAGGAACCAGACTGTAGGAGGGGGTGAAGAGATTGCTTTCAAGGCTCTAATGATATGTCTAGATCCTCCCTTTAATTTGAGATCACTAGGGTGCACTTTTTGGATGTAATTCTCTGGTTCTTTCCTGCTAAGTGGGTTTTCCCCCCATATACTCCCCCGTCTACAAAGAAGGAAGAGAAGATATTCTTATTTAGCGAGATCATGTCATTTCAGAAGAACTTGCCTGAAGTGACAGTTTATAAAAGGAAGAACATGTCTGGTCTACAATAATAAACTAAAAACTTAATATACCTATTGTTTTTATTTTCAGGATTGTAACCAATATCAGTTTGGGAGAACAAAAATTTTCTTCAGAGCAGGGCAGGTTGCTTACCTAGAAAAACTGCGATCAGATAAACTGAGACAGGCATGCATCATGATCCAAAAAAGCGTTCGAGGCTGGCTGCAGCGGAAGAAATTCCTTCGTGTAAAAGAAGCAGCTGTGATAATACAGCAGTATTTCCGGGGGCAGCGGACCGTACGGTACTTTTGGCTGATAACTGAATTTGCTGTTAGGGTGTGCCTGGAGGTCAAACTAATGCCCAACACTAATTTGGAAGTGTAATTTTTAATGAAAGAGCAATTCAGATTGTCTTTCCATTTCCTCTTGGTTGTGATTACAGACTTGAAAATGTCACGTTATTCAGCTGTACTCAGAAAGTACCCCAGAGGCTTCAAATGTCACCTGCCAGATTCCTGAGGGGGCTTGTCTACCTGTAAGCGCAGTCCTTAGATAGATAAGGGACCCCGTCGTTGGCTTGGGCTTACTGCCGAGCTTCAGAGCCAGAGAAGAGATCAGGTAGCAGGAAGGAAAGGCAATTGCTGAGGGTCTACAAATGAGTGTGTAGAAAATATTACAAGGAATTATGCAGCAGAGAAACTGGTCCAGTCATTCACAGAGCAGACTGAGAGGAAGGTGCTTCTCTGTGGGCTTCAAAATTTTCAGAAAGAGGCCATCGGAACAATTGCTTGTGGAAAAGATTGCAAAGATTGTGGATAATTCCCTCTCGCTTTGAAGAAAAAGCTGTATTCTAGCTAGTGGATGCCTGTTTTCAATATCTTATTTTCGTGTGTGTGTGTGTGATTTGGCTGACTGAGGGTATAAGCATGAGAAATCTAATGTGACCTAAGTAAACTTGATTGTCTTTTGAATTAAGGCAAGCTATAACTGCAAGAACTCTGAAGGAAACATGGGCCGCTATAATTATCCAGAAATACTGTCGGGGTTATCTGGTCCGTAGACTTTGCCAGCTCATCCATGTGGCTGCTGTAACAATTCAAGCTTATACGAGAGGATTTCTAGCAAGAAAAAAATATCGAAAGGTACAGTAATCAAAAATTCTGTTTCAGTAACTGGAATCAGCTATTGCTCTGTAAGAAAGATGGAGACAAGGGCAATGGTCCCTAATACTTTAACTTTTGCATGTCTGGTTTTCTGTTTTTCTATTGATACTATAAAATACTGTTTCACAATAGCTTAGATCTAATCTCTGAGCTACAAAGAATTCTGTCTGATTTATACATGGTGCAGATAATTTAGGGTGACTACTACAGTGGTTCAAATGTGTCGCAGTCTGGGGATTTCAGTATTTTGATATTAATACTTCCACGAGAAGCATTGTCATTAGTAGTGTGTGTAGATTCACAGAATGTTGTAGTTGATGCTGACTGAGCCATAGATAACTACAGACAGATGTTAATATTTGATTTGAAAGATGCTCGAAGAACACAAGGCTGTGATCCTTCAGAAACATGCCCGTGCATGGCTTGCCAGGCGCAGATTTCAGAATATTCGGCGGTTTGTGTTGAATATCCAGCTTTCATACAGAGTTCAGCAACTGCAGAAGAAAGTAGAAGAACAGGTGAGGGACACCAGTCAGTTTACGATTTGTACTAATTTTTTTATCATATCTTTTTTATTCAGAGCTCTCCTGTTGCCTAGAGGCTTACATGAATTACAATATCTGTTCTTTACTTGACAATGTAGGAGAATATGTAAGGGATATGGTCCTTTATACTAAACTACTAGTATTCTTCCTACATCCACGGTAGGAAGAATCATTCAGGTTTTCCTTATATTTTTGGGTTAGTTGTGCCAATGGGAAGTCTGCAATGAACTTTTTTTTTTTTTTTAATTCTTTCTTAAGTAGTCTGTCCAGTCTCTGGATGGGGTTACCTGTACTAGGATGAAGGATGTGTGAGATACTGCTCTGGTGCAACATGTTTAGTAACTTTTGGGAATTCCATATTATGTTTATTTTGCAGCTTATTTTGAGAGCCATACGAGCCAAATAATGTTTAGGATGGTAGCTTTAATGTAATTGATGGAAATGATCTTCGGTTGAAATAATCATGACTGATATGGGATGGTGAGCAGAAGTAGGTCAGGTGCTTTGTTCAAACTTGTATTAAACAGTTTCAGGTGTGCCTGTTCCTATTTTCTTTCAACCCGTCTTGCTCATTGTAGAATAGAGAAAATCATGGTTTGCTGGAACGATTGACCAATCTGGCTTCAACTCATATGAATGACATGGATACAATTCAGAAACTTGAATTAGAGCTTGAAAAGTTAATTGCTCAAAGGAGAACATATGAAGAGAAAGGGGAAAAATATAAAGAGGACAGTGAACAGGTAAATTCTAATTGCCAGCTGGGTGCTCTTATTTTAGTTTAATTTTTTTTTTCAGTTACTAGATTTATCAAATCCATGATTCAAGAGTTACTAAGTAACTTCACTTTTGAGGGGGTGGCAGGGAAGGAAGGGAGTCCACGCATGCTTGTTAAAATATAAGACCACCTGTGACCTATTTCTTCCTACTTTGTGATTTGTATATTATGCTTTTTGTGTGTACAGAAAATCTTAAAACTTGAGAATCAGAATAAAGAATTACAAGAACAGAAAGAGACCTTAGAAATAAAGCTCCAAGAAAAAATGGAGGAAATGAAAGGTACAATAACTAAAAAGAGTTCTAAAGGGGCTATAGAGGAGTTATAGTGGGGGAAAGTTGTAGTCAGGTTTTCAGCAAAAGTGAATGTCTTTTGTTCTAATAAAAGCAATATAAATGCTGAATTTACAGTAAATTAAAAGTTGGTCCTAAGCATCTCTTGCTTAGAATGTGTAGTGCAAATACTTTAAATTTCATAATTAAATTGAGTTTGTACTTTCAGTTGCAAAAGCTTTCCTCCTGTTTCCTGTCTCATACACACGCATTCCTTCAAAGTGTTGCTTTGTTCTTGGTTCCTTTAGTATATGGCTTTTATGAAACTAATTTCAGAGGACACAGGCAGCATACAAGATCAAGTATACTTTAGATGAATAACACTTGGTGTTTCAGAACCTTTTTGCTCTGTAGCATTACTTACAAAATTTACTGTGAAAATTTCTGGCACTTGAGAGAGTAATTTCAGCCTTAAAACCTGTTAAGGATTGCTTATTAAAACAAAACTTCTCATTGTTGTCATAGTGCTATAATAAATGTGCATAATTGCATGAAGGTCTTTGAAATATTGAAATATTTTTTGACAGAGAAAATGGATGACCTCACGAAGCAGCTCTTCAATGATGTACAAAAAGAAGAAAATCAGAGAATGTATGGAATCTGAATTTTATTGCTTTGAAACAGCATTCTTTTTTCCTCTTTCCTTGCTTTTCTTTCTCCTGCTGTAGCTGTATTATGCTTGCGTCACTTATGAACCTGTCGGTGTTCTTGGACATTAATGCTGGTACTAAGTATTTCATGTACAGCTGAGGAAAAGCACACGCTGCTTTGTGGGTCAGTCACATGCAGGAAATTATATTATCGACTTGAGATTCTTCTTGCTTTTGCAGTTTCCTGTCTTTCCATGTGTCTGAGAATTGAAAGGCAGCCCTGATCATAAAGGCTTCTTTGGAGACAGCCGCAGAATTCAGTCAGGGCTGGAAGAGCAGCTGATGGCCATTCCAGTCAGAATTCCTGTGAATATTGAAGGACAGAACTGAAAGATTCAGCTTGATGGAAAGGCTGTGTTTGTAAAGGACGTTTGGTTAAAAATATAGAGGCAAAGGTTTTTTTTTTTTTTTTTTTCCCCCTCTCCGTTGGTATTTCATTTGCAGTATTAAAAATCCTACTACTTAGCAATAAATGGTTGTTGCTTTGCAGCATGCTTTTCTGAGATCAAGTGTTTATTTCCCAGTAACTCTTTTCCAGTATAAGTCAGAGAACCTTAGGTGACAGATAAACGCTGTTCTCTGAAGAACGAAGGGTGCTGGAAGCTTCGTGGCGTTTCCGCTGCAAATAACTTCAGACTATACTAAGAGGACTTATTTGCTAGTTTTTCTGCTCGGCCTATTAGCTGTAGTGTGTTGGAAGCCAGTCCATTCCAGCAGGGACGAGTAGAAAATGCAAAGCTTCCTGCAGTGTGTTAGTGAGAAGGACGCAGGGGTTTCTGTTGCTGTGTCCTTCTTCAGGGCTGGCTGTGGCCATAAATGGAGCAGAAAGCTGCTCAGGTAGGGTAGCTCTAGAAGAGTTAGAGATTTAGCCTTTCAGTGGAAAAAAAGCTCAGTTTTTTTCTGAAATTCAGTGCCAATATCTGAATTAGAGGTAAGGAAATCCAGGGGCATTCATATCCCATCATCATCCATTTTGTGATTGATTCTGAGGATGCAGGATAGCATTTTAAAGTAATTATTGTTAATTTAATTTTTCTTCAGTTAAGCATGTCCTTCAAATTAAAACAAAATCAGAGCCCACTTTCACTTATGAATGTACGTAAATAAAACCACCTTTTCGTTGTCTTGTTTAGGATACTTGAGAAAAAACTCCAAAATCAGAAGCAGGACTATGAAAAGGAGATTGAATTGCTCAAGGGAGAAATTAAGATTCTGAAAGAAGAAAAAACTCAGCTACAACATCAAATTCAGCAAGAAATTGTCATTCAGGATGGCTTGAAAATGGAAGTAGGACAACTTACAAAACAAGCACAGGTAAAGTATGACGCAGTGCATTTTGGAGTCTTTGCCAGATAAGGCAAGTAGAGAATATGGATGTGTTATTTATAGATTATCTTCACTAATTTTGTTATCTCCATTGAACTTGTAGAAGATGTAGTTAATAAGCTGTTAATAACCATTATGTTGCATTGTTTTCATATAGTACATAATATGAGCGAGTTATTGCTTGCAGAAATAAGTGCATGTTTTGGATAGTAATTGTCCTCAAATATTTATATGTTTACATGTGGGGATTGTTTTTTCTTTTTCCAAGAAAGTATTAATTTCTCAGGGGATTTTTCATGAATGTAGTTTATAAATTGAACCTGAAAATAGTACTTTTGTGTAAAGTCACATTTTTTTCTCTGAGTCGATTCCATGGCACAAGCACATTTTCACTACATTACATCACTGTTCTGCTCTGATGCCTGAGAACCAGATGCTTTAAAAACAAGGCATTTTAAACCTTTTACCATATGAACTTGTTCTTAATGATAATTATCTTTGTGATTTAACTGATACTCAGCCCTTGTCATTCACTCCTTGTCTCAATCTACAATTTTTGTCTGATTCAGAAAATACCTGAGTTGCAAAAGGAAATTGAACTGCTGCAGGCGCAAAAGTTGGATGTCGAAAAGCAAGCCCAGTCACAGAAGCGAGAACTGAGGGGTAAGCTACATCCTAGATAATTCAGAGAACTTACCAAGTACAATGTGAACCAGGCCAGTTTAAATTGATTACTTCCATGTTAGCTTTAACAAAAAAACGGTTCTCTTTCCCACCCCATAGTGATTTAATTCTATGCATACCTTTACTCACGAAGTTAAAAAACAAAACCAAAAACCAGCAACAACAGCAAAAGTAAGTTTTGCAAAGTGACTACTGAATACTGAGACCTGGGGTACCCCTTTGAAGACACTCTGATTTAACATTTCTCCTTTATGTTTAAAAATCAATACTTATAATTTAAACTTCACTTAGAATTTAACAAGTAACTTATAGAGACCCAAGAATACAGAAACAATGCATTGTCTAGCTTCCATTCAGCCTATCTTTAGCCTTAGGTCAAATAAATGTCAAATATACTCAAATAACTTGCTGAGTTGGGTTCTCTTGGGAAAAGATACTTAATAAGAAGTTGTGCACAGTTGTGCACTTTGTTCTTTGCTAGCAATGTCATAGAGCAATCCCGTGTCTGCAGCATTTAGTGTGGTAGCCTAGCGCTAGATGAAAAATCATCTATGCAACTCTAGTAGTTGTCCAGATTCAGAACAGAAAGGAAGTTTTATGTGTTTAGAAAAAAAAGAATATTGGTGGTGTACCTATGCAGTGCACCTTAAATGTGCAGAATCAGAACCAAGTCCCTCATCATATTCTTGTAGTAAATCAGATCTATTTACTGAGTGCCAGGAAAGAGCCTTGTAGATTTAGGAAGTTGTTGGTCTGATTTTATAATCAAACTTAATTTGAAATGTGTGGAGAAAATGATTCCTGTAATAAACTTTATTTTTTCCAGAAAAGATGTCGGGAGTTACAAAACAGCTTCTTGAAAGTTATGATTTTGATGATGTAAGAAGCAGGTAATTTTGTTCTGAGATCTCTTTTGAAAAGCTTAAGTAACGCATTTTGTTCACTTGCACACTAATGACAGTGCCTTGTTTTCTAGACTCTCTACGGAGGATTTGGAACACTTAAATGAGGATGGAGAACTGTGGTTTGCTTACGAGGGCTTGAAAAAAGCTACAAGGTTAGTTCGGTTATTCAATTTTGTCATAACTTCAAACCGTGATTTAGAAAATAAAGAGAAAGATCAATGATTAATTCGACAGTGCGATACCGAGCACCTGTTTAAGAAATGAGCAAACACTACGTTATATGAGTCGCTGAGCAGCTTAAAATCACTTTAACAAACTTTTACTAAGGCAGCGAGATGAGCGTGTGTGTGTCAGTCAGGGAAATGTGTTTCCTCTGAGATATCATGCATAACTTTCAACTCCCTTAATGCACAGGTGATGTAGTGGAATGTCTGTGTGTTGATCACGGTGCTTTGTCTTCACTTTGCATTTAACTTGACCCGTTGCTCCGAGGTCGTTCTGCATCTGCCGTGTTCTTTCTCCCTTTTTTTAACAGAGTGTTGGAAAGTCATTTCCAGTCTCAGAAAGAAGTATACGAAAAGGAGATTGAAGGTTTGAACTTTAAAGTTGAACATCTTAGCCAAGATATTAATCATCTACAAAAATTATTTCGAGAGGAAAATGACATAAATGATGGTATTCGACTTGAAGTCAGCAGGCTAACTTCAGAAAACCTGGTAAGGTCAAGGTGTAGTAAAGCAAAGTACGTTTTTGTTACATAGCAATACAGTCCCGATATGTATGTGGCACAAAGCCCTGAAGATCTGGTGGTTGTGTCCTTGAAGTCTCAGAGCTTGAACAGGCAGAGCCACGGCAGGCTGCCCATGCACACCGGCTCTGTCCCCGCACGCTGTGTGTTAGGAGGCAGCCACGGTTATCGTCCGAGTGTGCGGCTTGTTGGGGCAGCCTCACTGAGGCTTTTTCCCTTTTATTTTGTGTAAACCTGAAATGAGATTTGATTCGAACCACAGAGTGGCAAAATACCATCTTACAAGGTCTGGCTTGGTGTGTAGTGCACACCCAGGCTTTGGCTTCTGTTGTTGGTGGCCAGGGAGACACGGAGAGTCTTTCGAATGCATTTGAACCCGTATACGTTTATGTGGCTGAATATTCAGATTTTAGAAAAGATTTTTAACTTCTAAATGTTGCCAGGATGTCCACTGCTGAGCTCATGCAAATATTTTGGTTGTGCTTTTTGAGGTTTCTCAACAATCTGAGGAACTTTTGAGGGGTATAATAATTTCTACAGATATGCAGCTTTATATTGGAAGTCACAAGTATTTACTTAGATTTTTTATTTTACACTGAATTTTAACTAAGAAATGAATCAGAGGTTTAACAGTGACCAGAAAGTTAGCTCAGCATACTTTTTTTTTTTTTTTTAAATACAAGTGTAATTTAAACTTCTTGTCTGATAACTAAGAAGAAAATAGCTAGTTTTTGGTCAGACCATATATTTTTCTCCTGGAACGCTTCTGGTATTTCAGATTTGATGAAAAGCAGTTTTGTGATACTATAACTTTCTGTGGGTCATTATTATAACACTGCTGGGTCTGTCTGGGATGGAGGTAGCTGTGTTTCTAGCAGTCCATTTGATGCTTCATTTTGGATTTGTGGGTAAAATGTGATAACACAATAGTGTCTTGGCTGTTGCTGAACAGAGTTTGCAGAGTGTTGAGACTCTCTCATTTTATTCTGCCCCACCTCAGCAGGTTCAGCTGGAGGTGGGCAAGAAGCTGGGTGGGCACACAGCCAAGCTGAGCTGGCCAGGAGGACATCCCCTACCTTAGAATGCCATGCTCGGCTATAAAAAACTGAGCTAGGGGAAGAAGAAAGCGGGTACTTGGCTTTATCTGGAGCCAGATGTTTTCTCGTTTCTGCTCTTTCTATTCTCTTCCCCGTTCTGCTGGGATGTGGCGGGGAGACAAGGGGTGTGAGCAGCTCTGGGGGTGCTTGGCCACTGGCCACGCGGGGTCTTCCCACAGCAACCAGCTTCGGTTGTCATTGCACTGAGGCACTCCAGCTCAGAACTGAGTTGCCTCACTCTTCCCCTCTAGTCAGAGGACAGAAATGAGCATCTTCTTGTCAGGAGCTGCTTGGAAGCAGCGAACCAGATCAGCAACCTGACCTGGGTGAAGATGTCCCTGCTCATGGCAGGGGGCTGGGCTAGATGAGCTTTGAAGGTCCCTTCCAACCCAAACTGTTCTACGATTCTATGAAGATATTTCTTTCTCTCGGGTTGGCAAGTTCTATGATTTGATAGTGAAAAAAACAAATGTGTGGGATTTCTGGTGGTCACAGAATTGTGCAGTCCTGAGACTCTCCCCACCAGAGGGCAGCTGAGCAGATCCAGTTCCTCGCAAACTGCAGACGAGGCTTAAGAGTCTAATTATTAGTACTGTGTAAAACCGATCTAATGCAAGGATGTGCTGTTACTCCGGAAGACAGTATATACCATGTTGTTTTTCTGCTGAGTGAAAAACAACTAAAGAAATCTTTTTCAAAACAAAGTTACTGAAATTGAAAATGTAAGGAAAAGTTACTTATAATGTTATTTAAAAAAAAAATATTTTATAACATATCGAGTGTTTTTTCCTATGTTAATTGAGCTAGAGAAATTAAAACCACAGTGTAATTTCCTGTAAACTGGAATAGAAAAGTGGTAGCACTGGGCAGGTCCAAACATTTAGTTAGCTGTTTCATTTTCAAGAGTGACCACAGCGGATGCCTCCAGAACAGTTGAAGACGGCAGGCAGGCAGGTAGCAGGACTCCCTCACAGTGTCTCCCCAGGCTTTGACTATTTGCAGTTGCAGCTTTTCCAGCGTCATAGGAACTACTGCAGACATTTGAAAAGAAGGAAGCTGCTGAAATGCACAAATCTCCTTTTTCTCCAAAAGGTGATCCCAGATCTTAAACAGCAAGTTTCTGAACTTGAAAATCAAAAACTAGATCTTGAAAACCGTCTTCAAGAGCAGACTATAAAGTTGAAAGGTAAGGTACCAGTGTGGTCCATAGTCTTAACAGCTGTTTAAGATTAACATGATTAATTCCTTGTATTTGAATTTTAAAAGCTGAAGCAGTATTATTGCCTCATTACTTACTTGCTTGCTAGTGGAATGTAAGAAACACAATGAAAAAACGTGTTGTGTAGTTTATACCTCTGTTATTAAATAATAAAATATATGCAAATATGTGTATTTTTTTCCCCTTTTAACCTTTTTTTAGGCCATTCAGTTCTGCGGTTTGGGTGTCTGCAAGTGTATTTGATAGGGTTCTGCTAAGAATATGTGCAATGGAGTATGCACTTTGGAAACAATCATAAAAAGGAAAGATATTTTGAAACTTAAGGCATACTCTATGAGGTGGATTTTAGAGGGTGTTGAAAATTCAGAATGAGAGACAGAGAGAAAAGTTCTTGCTAAATTTGTTTGTTTGAAAGTTCTTCTCTGTTGAGGAAAGCACACTTTTCTGAGGTTTCTGAGTCGCTCTAACTGTAGTGTCTTCCTAGACAATTGATTTAAAATTTGCAAGTAGTTCTACTGCCCACTGCAAGAAGTTAGTAGTGTTAGAATTCCCCATCCCTTATAATCATCTGTGTGGTGGGGAGTAGTCAGATATTTCTTTGATACATGATCTGTGATGTCATTCAATTTTGCTAAATGGGAGAAAATTATGAGTGTTAGAAGATATTTACTAAATACTAGTACAGAACAGTAAGCAAATGTGATTTTTGTTGTTTTTCTTTTGTTTTGGGTTTTGTTGCTAATTATTACTGAAAAAAATGAAAGAGATGTCTAATCGACTGCATTATGAGCTAGAAGGGAATAGGACACAAAAACGGTAAATATATATATATTTTTTTTTTTAATGTAAGAAATGTAATTGCCATAAGCTGGGGTAACAAACTCACTTGAACTCTTTAAAGTACCACATCCAATGTAAGATATGTCTTCCAGCCCTGTGTACATTTAATAGGTAATGGACAAGTTTGATACAACAATGCTTTAACAAAAGAAGAATAAGAGAAAAAGCTTCATATCTATCTATTCTTAGAACAAATGAGGTCCAGAATGAAGTAGACATAGAAGAAAAAGAGAGACTGAAAGTCACAACCCAAGAAATTGAGGGGCTGAGCAATGGTTTGATGCAAGATGAAATCCAGGATGAAGTAAAAAACAAGATAAAGCAAGAAACGACTCGACTTACTGTAGAAAACATGGTGAGCAAGTGAAATTGTCATTAAGAATCTGTACATGAAATTCAGGATTTCTAATATGATATTTCTAATAAGAAATAATGGTTTTCATGGTGTGGGCCGGATGTTTTCTCGGTTGGTTGTGGGAGAACAAAGGTATGAAGGTTTCATGTTTCTTTCACCAAATACACGTAAAAGCACAACGCAGTGATCTTTAATTGTGGCAATAACATGTAGCAGTAGAAGACATTTTTTAATTGTATTTGTTCTCAACTCACTGACTTTGATTATTACAGGATCTTGAAGAAAAACTGGACATGAAAGACAGAATAATAAAAAAATTGGAGGACCAGATCAAAACTCTTACCAAGACTATTGAAAAAGGTAAGATATTATTACGTGTTGTTGGTTTTTTTTTAAAATATAGATTTGGATGTTCAGTGTGTGTTTGAAAGAAAGTATGTATTTTTTAAAAAAAGATATAGGGTTTGGAGTGGAGTTAGAAATTCTAAAAACTCAGAAAAAAGTGCCAGGGAACCGTCAACGGAAGTTATGTAAAAACCCTTTCATGTATATTTTTCCCAGCTAAATAATGGACCTAGATTATATGATAAAAGATTAAGCCAGGAGGATCATGTTCTGTCAACAAAAGTTAATTCATACCCGCACACAAACTGTCTCTGAGCCAGCAGAATGTTAGTTTTGCATCAGATGAGTAGCTGCTCCCATTAGACTTCAAATGGCAGATGCTTCCTAATTTGAAATTAGTTTGTACAAAGCTCTTATTGCAGGTAATTCTTCATTATAGGATACACTTCAAAACATGGCAGAGGTGACTAATGTAGAGCTGTATTGTTGCTGTTTATTCGTCTCATTAGTGCGAGCAATTCCACTGAATGAGGTGAAATTAATCACATTAATAATATAAATGTTATTTAACTCATGATGCTTGGAACCATAAGCTAAGAATGTTATTGTGAACAGGGCTCATACCCTGTTCATTATAGAGAAAACCGCTTTTCTCCAATAGTTTGTTCTAATGTGAATGTTAGCTTAGTCATTTACCTGCAGGTAACAGTGCTTTTGTGTTTGACAGCTGAAGCTTGTGTGCCAACTTTGGACAAAGAGTACATTGGAATGATGGAGTACAAAAAAGAGGATGAAGAAAGGATCATTCAAAATCTGATCCTCGGTATTTTAGTAACACTTCACATTTTAACAGCAGTCAATGATGTTTGGTGTAGAACACTACAACAAACATTACAAGGCGCTGTATTTCACTTAAGTTCGAAGTTGCCTTTTTTCTCTTACCACCAACAAAACTTGGAGGCTCCACGTTGCTCTTTTTCTACTGTCAGTCATTTCAAATACAGAAGTACTTCATCTGCATTAAAATAATTTGTCGTACTCTACATAATAGTGACTCTATTATCTTTCTTATTATTTATTCACTGATAAAGCTATAAATCTCAAGAACACTCCAGGGACTTGAATTTACTTTCTTCCTGGTCATCTACTAAATCTGTAAGTCACTGGGCTTAAATCCGTGTGTGATGGATTGTGCTCCCATCTGTCCTTTCCGTATCACTCTCTTCCTCGAAGGGAACTGTGCTTTCCTCTTTCTCTTGTAGAGAGGTTTTGTCCTTCCTCTGAGTTACTTCATAATATCGATCTTACTGCCAAACCAGCTTTTTGCATTAGCTTACGATTAATAGTAAACTCGACACATTTCCTGTGTACGTTGGTACCCTTATAAACTATTGCTTGGAAACAGCATCTGTCTTCTCACCTACTTCAGCCCTGTGAATGTTTATATCTTCGGGAAGAAAGGTGTATCATTAAGCAATGCCGAAACTTGGTGGGGCTTCCAGTGGGTAGTTAAATGCAAATTGCCTTTTGAAGTTGTCCCGTCCGGCGTAGCCCATGCTGGACCTTAAAACTGGCCACAGACGTCTCCTATTACTCCGGAAAACTTGACTAATGCTCTTATATGAACAGTACTGTTACAGAAGTTTTCAGAAACACACAGTTAATCAGTGAATCAATTATCAAGTGACTGGTCACTGAAGAAATGAACCCCGTAATGCTTGTCTTTTTCAGAATGATACACTGAATCATTGAATTTTGATATAATAAACCTGAGTAATTTCCTTTATGCAGATTTAAAGCCGCGTGGAGTTGTAGTTAATATGATACCTGGCCTTCCAGCTCACATCCTATTCATGTGTGTGAGGTATGCAGATTATCTGAACGACGTTGACATGCTGAAATCTTTCATGAACGTAACTATTGATGGTATCAAACAGGTTGTTAAGGTAGGAATTATGTTTGGCTGTACTGTACTTTTTGATTTTTAATGTAAGGTTTACGAGATAGCTGGGGACTGCTCACACTATCATTTGCTAGTGTTCCTATAATAGAACAATAATCATTAGTGACAGTCTTTTTGAAGTTTGTAGTAGTATCCCTGTAAAGCCTTCAGTTAAGGTTCTACTGTGCTGGATACAGAATGCATTAACAGAAATTTTTTTTATCTAAAGAGCTTGTTGACAAAATAGTTTAAAGCATTTTACATTTTACAATGAGTAGCTAATTAGGCACCTGTTCTTCCAGCTCTGGTAAAAGTCGATGGGCAGAAATGAAGGTTAGTATGTTTGGCAGCAGGCAGGTATTGGAATTGTAAGAGGTTTTTACATTGCCCTTCTACTAGTGTAATGGTTTTTTGATCTGTCATTTGGTACTGCGGCATTAGTACTCAAATGATTAAAGTTATGTTGCTGGCTAGTTTACAAAATCACGTTATAAATAAGAATTAGTAGCCTGTTGTGTCATCTACATAACAAATTCAGCTATGTGAATGCTTTATTATGGATTTATAATGCAGTAAACCACCAGGCATGCTTTGCAGCAGAGACAGGAATTGACTGTTGAATGTTCAATATGCAGTTGAATTTGTTGTATAGAGAATGCCTATAGCTTGTTCGCGAACCAATTTATACTCTAGTTTATCCATTAGAAAAGCTTGTGCTTACTTAGCTAACAAAAATAAAACATAGTTACACATGGTTAGAATTGTGTGTACATGAAGTTCGGCTTTGTTTGTGTATGCAGGGGCGGTTCACACTTCTTCGCAGGAAGGCCTCCAGTACACTACAACACATAGAAATGTGCAAAACTCTTTGGCTCAGACTTTTTTAGCCATTCTGTCATATACGGAGACTTAAACAGTGTTTACCAGATAAAAGAGGGATCTCTATGTATATTAACCTGAAAACACAGCATGATTTGTTTAGCTGGCGTGCTATAGATGCTGTGTGCTCCTCCTGCAACATATGGGCTCCATTGTACCAATTCTGTAATGGTCTGAAGTTTAGTTATTAATTTATCTTCATGAGACAATACTGTTATAAGACTGCATTACTTAACATTTTCAGGAACATTCAGAAGACTTTGAGATGTTGTCCTTTTGGCTTTCCAATACGTACTATTTTCTTAACTGTTTGAAGCAGTACAGCGGGGAAGAGGTAGGAATGATTTCATCAAATAATTCCATTACTTTACTTGTGACAGCATTTACTTGGAATTAAAAATAATGATAATAATCATTCGCCAGCTCACCACTGTTCTTTGCAGATAGATATTCATATTGCTCTGCAGTAGTATTATATGTCTTACACAAACCATGACAGTGGAAAACTAACGGATCAAGTGAAATCAAGGAAACATTAAAGTTCTAAAGTAGATTAAAGCCATGACGTGGAAGCTGCTACTTAATTTGAACTCTTCCACAGGAGTTTAATGTGAGCTGGACTTCAGTTGTCCAGGTACATACATACATATATATATATATATATATATATATATATATATATATAACGGTTTTACTATTTTATAATTGTGGCAATTCAAACACCCACTGCTACCAATATGAGATTACAAAAGAAAACCTCAGGAAAGGAGCAAAACAATAAAATACCGTTTCCCCCCCCCTTATTTCACTTGCTAGTTTAAGCTAAGTTTTATCCTGAAATATAAAATTATTTTAAATTCTTTTAAATTGCAAAATCTTACTATATTTTATTGCTAGGTTTTGTAAACATAGGTAGACTGAACTGGAATTGCATAGGCACATGAGAATATAGTCTTCAGGATTAAAGCAGAGGCACCAGAAAGCCTTGGAATCACAGTAACTGTGTCCTGTCTAAACAACAGTTCTCCCTCTTGTGGTCATCTCGATAACATCTGAAGAGAGTGGAGAACTGATGACATTTAAACTTAATTAATAACGGCCTTTTATAATTTAGTTACAACAGGAGGAAAGGTATGAATCTAGAATCTAGAGTTTTAATCTATATTTGTAATGAACATTCAAGACTTTGCACAAGTTAGGATTCAGTCTAGACTTGAAGTCAGATCTTTCCTGGTGAAAAGTCCAAAAATGAGATCCCTTTGCAGCAATAAAATGTGTTGGGTTTTTTTGTTTTACTTTCTTTTCTTTTGGTTTTTTGTTTTGGTTTGTTTGTTTGTTTCCAACATAATTTAAACAACTGCATTTTGACTTTTTTTTTTTTTTTCTTTTTTTTTTTTTTTGGTCCAGGAGATAGTGGAGTTTGCTTTCTGTTAAGTGATCTAGGAATTGTTCCAAAGGTCATTGAAATCTATGTATGTCTTTCCTTGGGTTTTAAAAGGCTTTAGGAACAGAGTAAACGTCAACACAAATGGGAAAATTAAGTACAGGAAGCCCAGAACTGGAAGCATCCATTGAAATTAGCTGTCGCTTTGACTCACTCTGGGACTGTGTTCAACCAGTGATAGAATGAGTTACTTAATGCATACATTACATTACAGTAACAATTCCTAACTATAATGTTATGTGATTTCTAATAAGTATGTTTACAACTTACTTACAGGAATTTATGAAGTGTAACACTCCACGTCAGAATAAGAACTGTTTGAAGCATTTTGATCTCTCAGAATACAGACAAATTCTTAGTGACTTGGCCATTCGTATCTACCACCAGTTCATTATTGTGATGGAGAACAACATTCAGCCCATGATCGGTAAGGCAGCAGCAACCCAAACAGACTGAAATGCAGCTTGTGAAGTATACAAATAAAGCACATACATGGAGGCAAAGGATGGAACAGACTTGTTTCTCCTGTTGATTTATACGTACGCGTACCTGCAGGTGTGTTTGTGCACATATAAATCCCACTGAATGGTACATCCCTGCAAGGTTTGGAAAGGCGTTTTCCTCACAGCGTTTCCTGGTGTGGGATAATGCTTTGAAACCAATCAACATTCTACAAAAACAAAAGGCTTTTTAGAATTTGTGTGCTCCAGAAGCCTTTGTCAGTATCTTATTTTTCTTGTATCATTTCACTTTTAAAATATCCTGAAAGCAGGCTTTGTTGAAGAATTGAGTTATCATAACTGAAAGGAGCTTTAGGAGTGTTTGTCTTCTCAGTTGTTTTCTATTGTCTTTCAGTGCCAGGCATGCTGGAATATGAAAGTCTTCAGGGAATTTCTGGCTTGAAACCTACAGGGTTCCGTAAACGTTCTTCTAGTATAGACGACACGGATACCTACACCATGACCTCTATCCTGCAGCAGCTCAGCTATTTTTATAGCACCATGTGCCAGAACGGCTTGGACTCTGAGCTGCTGAAGCAGGCGGTGAAACAGCTTTTCTTTCTGATCGGAGCCATCACCCTCAATAGCCTCTTCCTCCGCAAGGACATGTGCTCGTGCAGAAAAGGAATGCAGATAAGGTAAAGCCAGGAAAGTTTCCACAAGCAGTTGCTTGAGAACGAATTTTTAACACTTTCACCTAACGTCCTTTAAGTCACTGGATATTCTGTAGCTGTTCTACCAGAGGTAGCTAATTGTCTTTTTACTCTTTTTGAAAAAGTAGATTTTGCCTTTTGGGCTGAGTTTTTTCAACATAACGTATTACAATTGTCCTTTCCATGGAAACACTAATGGAGGAAAAGACAGAGAAAATTACAATCCGGAGTTCAAAGTCAGACATGTTCAGGATTCTTTCCGTGCTGGGTCACTCATGATGTCATGAATAGTATTTTAAATTCTTTCTTACTGTAGTAAACAGGTGCAGCGTCCCCTGGCTGGCAGACAGACAAAAGCTGACTTGCATTTTTCATGCTCTGTGACGAGAAAGGCACTGAGCCAGAGCCTCTGGGGGTTTAAATCGGGCATCAAGAGAACACGCTCCTAACTGTTTTGCAGAAGATATGGTTCATTTGTTCTCCATTAGACAGTCTGCAGGCTGAGGTGAAAGAAAATCAGTAAAATCTTGACACATCTGGGAATATTACTAGAAGGAAGCTGCTTTAACCTTTAGATCATCAGTTTTAAGCCCGGCCCTGCTTTGTAATTTGCAAAGATTGTTCTTATTTCCTGTATAGAGTCAGTTGTAAATTAGTATTTTAAAGACATACAATGCTACGGTGTAATAGGCAATGCCAGTATATATTAGTAATTTTCTGTAAATGGCAGCTAAACTAATAACTTGCTTTCTATTATCCAAGCTGTAAGAAATAAAAAAGTAAAAATAATTGAAATATACAAGGGATTAAATTTACAGATCAATAAGCTATTGTTTGTTTTTTATATTCTACCGGTATGGTTTTTAACTTAAAATGTATGAATTTGAACCCTGCGGGGGGCTGGACTACATGACCTTTGAAGGTCCCTTCCAACCCAAACCATTCTATGATTCTATGACAAGAGGAGCACTCTTTCTTTCAAAGTCTTTAATGTAACTTGCTTGTTTGGGGGAACCTGACATTTCTGTTCTCCGTTCATGGTTTAACACAGATGTAATATCAGCTACTTGGAAGAGTGGCTTAAGGACAAGAATCTCCAAAGCAGCAATGCCAAAGAAACTTTGGAGCCTCTGTCTCAAGCAGCCTGGCTCCTTCAGGTCAAAAAGATCACAGATGATGATGCCAAAGAAATATGTGAACACTGCACATCTCTTTCTACCGTGCAGGTAATGAACCATCTGTTTTCTTCTGACAGCGCCAACTGCAGAATCTTAGCTAAAATGATTTGTTGTAAGGAGCTGTTGGCCTTCCATTTGACAAAACCAGCATTCCTCAGCATTCCACATCACCACTTGTTAAATCGAACTTTTAACTCCTTATTCCTGATTGTTAGCATTTTAGCTGCTTCTGTGATGGATACTTATCTGCTTTATTCTGCCCCATGCTTTTAGTCCACGATGTGTTTTCTTTACGTTCTCACAGGCTTTTTGTGTGTTTCCCTTAATTCAGCTTTTTCTACACCTCCTTGATCCTGCTGACACCTCTGGAAATAAGTCATAGCAATTATCATATATGTAACAACTCATTAGATGACCAGTCAAAATTCTCTCTTTATTGTAAAATTCTTTGCTGAAACTTCCATTAAATGTCAATAAATGTCATATTAATGATTTCTTCTTTTTGTCTTCTCACTTTTTGTGACATACTAAATCAGTCTTTTGTAATTTGAACAGATAGTTAAGATCCTCAACTCATACACTCCAATAGATGATTTTGAGAAAAGAGTGACTCCATCATTTGTTCGTAAAGTCCAGGTAAGAGCTACGACTATTATTTTTCATATTCAAGTTACAGGATATTTCATACGTGCAGTTTTTGATGCTACATAGTTATAGGTGACCTTTGTATGATATTATTAGTAAGTTGCTCTGCTTCTAACTGTTTGGAACTGATCAAAACAAGTCTCCTTAACATTGCGTGAAAGCAAGATTTGCAATGGGAAGCAAAAAACGTACTGGGTTTTCTTTGATGCTTAATACAATATTTTCCTACCTCTTCTGTTATAATTTCAGGCTATGCTGAACAATCGTGAGGATGTTCCACAGTTGATGCTCGATACCAAGTATCTCTTTCAAGTGACGTTTCCTTTCACCCCCTCTCCATATGCCTTGGAAATGATACAAGTCCCCAGGAGCTTCAAACTTGGCTTCCTCACAAGGATTTAATAAAACCGATGCATTGATGTTTCCTCAGAGACTACATAAGGACAAGCAGACTTTCATGGTTCGTGTCTCCAGCTGCTGGAGATTGTGGCAGCTTGCAGTGAATTAAGCCGTTAAAAACTTGTTCTTGAGTCAAGGCTTGAAAAGTAGGAGTAATTTCAGCTTGTGAATTCCTTCTCCCTTTTCTTTCGGCCCATCTCTAGTGCAATGTATTTCAGAATACACACTGAGCGTGCACGTACACAGATCTTCTTTCTCCCTTTATTTTTTTGCTGGTTTCCCTCTTCCAGTCCAGACACTGAGCAGGAGTGAATGCAGCTACTCTGCTCTGGTCTTACTGATAAACCAAGCTTAAGTCCTTATGTGTCAGCTTTATTTGTTTCATTTCACTTGCAGGATCCTTAGAAGCAGAGCGGTCTCCTTTTTGCTTTGCTCAGCCTTCTCCCTGTAGTCAGTAACTTTATTCAGTAGTGATTCTTATCAGAACAACTGGTGAAAGAGCATTCACCTCACCACAACAATGACTGTCCTTAGAAAGTCCCCAGTAAATAATGATAGACTTCTAGCTAGCCTATTAGACATAGTTATTAAAACTGAGTACTAAAGCTTTGAAATATTTAAGGGATTCTACTTAATTTAATTAATTTAAATATTACAAGAAGGAACAATTTGATTATTTTTTTAATACACAGTGTTGGTACTGCTTGTTTAATTTCACAGAACAATCTGTAAATATAAAAGAGGAATCATTCTTGCTATTTAGTGTTCTTGGTGTTTACTGTGTACAATGGAATATTTGTGGTGATATCCACAGAGATGTATTCAAAATATATGAAGGAAAAATTTTGTTTCGTTCAATAGCAATAAAAACTGTAGAAAATATGAAAGACATGTATGTAGACTAGTATTTTAATCTGTTAAATAAAGTAACTTTTAAATCAATTTGTAGTGCTTTGAGTGATGCAATAGTTATCTTTCCAGTGTGGGATTATTTGATAGAAGTTACCTGGAACTACGTGAACGTTAGTGAATGCTGTCAGTCTTGTATCGCACGTAAACATTTATTTCGTGGTCCAGTTGCTTTGCTGTAACATCATATGTCTTCATGTCAGAACAGTTCACTGTCCTTGGCTCCATGAATTTCTGTAAATATTTTAATGCAAGCAGGTTGTGTTGCTGTAATTTGTATATAGCCTTTTTTACAGTTACTGAAGCGGTATGTATGTCACCTGGGACGGTATGAGAAAAATCACAGTCCACGCTTCCATCTGCATCACATGGAAGTGTCAGAATGCATGTAAGTCCTAATGACAAAAATTATTGATCAAGGAAAATTGTTCTGGCAATTTGATGCTGGATTACTTTGAAAGTTTTGTGTGAAGTACACTGTTAACACTGTGTATGCAAACAAAATATATTTTTTAAAAGAAAGTTCAAAATTATCAGTCTGCTGTATGCTCTCAGGCACTCATCTTGCTTTTGCTGGCATTAATGCCTTCAACCAGTGCATAGGTACAAAATTCTGTTTGTTATCTGTAATTCTTCTAAATATAAGGAGCAGTTTTAGTGAAGGCAGACACATGAAAGAGGCATTACTTTTAACTTTTCTAGCATGATAATAAAGGAGCAAGCTGTTTCATTCAAATGGGAGTATGTCGAATGATGGTCCTTTGCTGCAGCAGGAAAGCCCTGAAGTGGCTCACGAAGAGATGTGCAAGATGCTGTTGGTGTCTTTGGGTGTGTTTAGACAGGGGACTCCTGCAGCTCCTGGCAATAGGACTTGGCAGCACAGGTGGTGCCTTCCAGTCCTGTGGTCCCATAACATTCTAACAAAAAAAGATGAGCACAAGTTACTCCTACCCAAGTCTCTGCTGGGCTGAGACCTGTTGGTTTTTTTTTTTTTCCTTTTGTCTTGGATGCTCTGGATTGTCAAATGCAAACATCTAACGGAATTATATCATTGGCTTCAGCGGAGTCTGAATAGTAGATGTGACCTTCAGCACTTCTTAAATTTTTCAGACATGTTTTCATAAATTTCCCCCAAATGTATTAAAACTGTGCAAAAAAGCAGCAATTTTTAATCTTATTGATTTTATATTTATTGTCTTAAAACAGTTGAATAGTAAAAGAATATCCAAGGAAGAACCAGCATGAACACTAATCAATTTGACTTTAAAATGTTAAGAATATGGGGTAGACTTAACATTGACAGTGTTATTTGTCAGAATGTCAACTTGATAGTGGGAAAAATCAGTCATTAGTCACCTCTCCAATATGTTTAAACTTTAGTGCTTGGGAACCATCCAAAAATTGCTGCTATATGGAACAGGCAGGTAAGATCTAGTTTACCTAGTAGTTTATGTTCTTTGTTCTGTGTTCTGAAAGAGGGTAGTTAAAATAAAGCCTTTAAACTATAATTGTCAGTACATAACTGACCTTAAACCTTGACAAGGTGATACAACCGGAGAGGCTGAGCTTTAAATACCCTTTAAGTAGACTTAAGAGGAAGGTTGCCTTTCTGCATTAGCTGTTGCCCACGGCTTATTTAGTCGTCGTGAGAATCTCCAGGTTCTTGCTGCTTGAAAAGGTGGGTAATTTTGGATATTTATCATCAAGATTAATTGTCCAGAATTTCTCTATAAGTAGCATATTTCTTAATGTTTTACCATGCCACCATTTTTCGATTTCTGCTGTAACTTTGAAAACCTAGTAAGTTTAAAGTTTCGGATTACAGTGCAAGAGGTTGCAATACTTTTAGAACTTTCCGGTTTAAATAGTTTATAAAATAGTACATAAATCCATCATTGTCACAAACAATCTTGGGTATAATACTGCCTTTTGATTATTCAGAAGTTTTGTTGGTTTCTCGTGTAGGAAAAGTGTATATGTCATAATCTCATCTGAAGTAAAATACTGATAGCAGGTATGATTCACCCTGTATGTTACTACAGCAAATTCTCACACTTTATCAAAAATTAAATCTTCCCAGAGTATTTATTTCAAGCCTCATCAATCCTTGTCTGAAGTATCTAGATATAGTAATATTTTGTTCAAATAAGACTGCATTTTTCCCTGTAATACTTTCATTTTACACTTCTCCTGAGGTGAAAGTTTTCCTCCCAAAGACTAGTTGGTCTGTGATTGTGTCACTTGAGTTGCCCTCAGTGGGAACCGCAAATTCTAAGAACCTCGGAATAACAGGTTATTGAGTTGTAAACGCCCAGATTTAAGAATCCAGCAGAAATGAGCTCTGGTGCTGTCGTCACTTCAAAGCTGTGAGCAATGCTGGCACAGAGCAGCTCTCTGGAAGGGTGGCAGCTTGTGGTCTCAGGCTCATTGTTTGCAAAAGAATGCATTAAAAACTTCAGGATATATTTGTTGCTTTCCATCAAATGGAATGTAAACCTCCGTGACTGCCTGTAGCTAATTGAAAGCGCCATGCAAATTTCAGATTAATGTGCTGTAGTTCCTTTCAGGACAGATTGCTTCCCACATCTTTTGGGGTGAAGTTATGCATCTTCTGGAGGCAACAGCAAAACTCTTATTGACTTGAGTGCGGGCAGGATTTCTGAGTCTATTATCTCATTTTTCAAGCAGTCTGCTGAAATACTTAAGCAGCAGAATCCAAGCAGGTGCATAGAATAAAGTTTGGGTTTTGTATAATGTCCAGCCAAACAAATTCTAAAATCTGCATAGCTCATTGAATTTCTTTTTCTCCATTTCAATCTCTCTTGCAATAGCTGCTTCTGATTGTTAACCATAAACTAATTGTTTATGTACATGTCTAAATAATGTTAAAAGCTTTCATTTTAGAAGTGGTGAAGGGTTCCACTTTCCCTATGAAAAATGTACAGAGAAAAATGACACTGCAGTATTATTCTTGGTTGTTTTTCTGACTCTCAAGTAGTTTTTAATTTTCTGCTGATGATAGTGCTTTGATGCTAAGAGCTACCTGGCTTGAGAACAAAAGTGGGTTCATAATGACCTAGCTTTCAGTGTGCTTGAAGCATCAATTTCTGCTCAAGCAGCATGTTGTTCATAATATTTTTGTAGCTGCTGACTGAATCCTAGGCCATCTTTTCAGCTTTAAAAATAACGTGAAACATTGACCATTTAATAATGCAGTGGAAAAACAATAAATATAGATCAGTGCAGGTTTCTCACAAGTCCAGCTGTTGTTATACATTTCTGGTTGCTGCCTGCTGACAATAATTAAGTAAAAACTAAGAGTAACTTCCTGCATGTAGTGAATCCGTGTACACAGTGCACATCATAACAATGTGTAATCAGTGCACATTATAACAAGGTATGTATTTTGGTTTGTATTTTTCCTCATCAAAATATAATCTGCAGAGCATGTGACTGTCCTGCATATAGTGACAGTTCATTAAGCTCAAGAGATTACTCACGGAGAGATTATCCATCCTACAGCTGTCCATACACAGTCTAAGCTGCATGAGCTAGCAGGGCAGGGGTGGGAAGCTTTGTGCTGGACTGAATGCACTCTTTCCTCCTCCTTCTCTTTCAGCTCTCTCGAACCACAAAGATGTGTGACCAGACCTTCTTAGCAGTTGTATTTGGTCCATGCGACAAGTGCTCCAAAGAGAAGCCCCTCAGGGCTGTTTACATCAAATCAGAACAACTCAGCTACTGCTCGCTATGTGTGGAAATGGTACGTTATTGATTTTATCAGCCAGAATGTGTAAAGACTGCAAAAACCAGGGGCTGGATGTGTTAATGGTCTGTTATGTTAGATTTTTCTGGAGAGCAAATAAGCATTGCTAGGCCTACAGACTGCCAAACACACACCTCTGCAGGCACCTGCTGTTTCCACGAGCCTGCAACAGGGGTGGCCTGGGGTTTGAGGAGACATTTTATGATTCTTGATTGGAAAAGAGCTGTAAGCTTTTTCCACTCACTGTGCAAATGTTATGTGCCTATCTAAACTCTGCTCTGAGGCATATGTTGCAAGTGCCCTTGGCCTATGATCTTGAGAAAGTGACTTGCTAGTGACCAAGGGATGTGAAGTTCATCTAGTTGATCTAGTCCGTCTCAATAAAAATGAGACACAAGCGAAGTGCTGTCACAACTCCATCATGGCCCACATTTCATACCGAGACATGTTGTCCCATATGCCACGTGCGGTACTTGGGTGAAGGCTGGAAGTAGCTGCAATGAGGATAAGGTGGAAAAAAGTTGCACAGCAGTGGAATGTCTTCTGTGACCATGGGTGAGCATCACCATGGAAGGTGGTAGTGGGAGAGATTAGCGAACCCACTAGCCTAGCCAGCAGGTCCTTCCAGAATACCTGCCTGAAGAAGGGATGATGTTGGAGGTTTCCTAATCTCCAGTCATTACTGGAGAGTGATAACCCACTCTCCTGGAAGGGAGCACTGTTCTAGAGATCACAGTGGGGTTTTTTTTAGATGAAATACAAAGCTCAGGTCATGCACCTCTGTGGCTGCTGAAGAGTTGGTCTCCAAAACTCCTTTGGTAAACTGAAGAATTTTGTTCTCTCAGTTCTGCTCCAACTTGGAGTAGTTTTATTTTATCTTCCTGAACCATTGTGTATTATCAGTTGGAGAAGACATCCTTCAATGTTTCCTCCTCAGAACTGGTCTCAACCATGACTGAGTAGGGTCCGATAGTTTGTTGTATTTGAATGTCAGATGAAATGATCTCTGCAGGAACGCTAGAAGGTTTCACTAGCTGTGTTTACAAAACATTGTTCTACAGGCAGATGAGAGCACTGATTTGGTCATTTTGTTCACTGGCTGACACAGCACATTCTCATGCCTTACATTGTTTAGGAGGAAATTTAGATGTAATGACTGTGAGACAAAGGACAGTCCTTTCCTGGTTTATTTGCTTCTCCTGACTTTGAAATTGCTGCTTTGTTCAGGTCATTCTTGGCCAACAGCTTATAAATAGCCATTTATCCAGTAATTTTTTGCATGACTTGATAAATGCATGCTGGAATTGCAGGAAACTGGCTGTTTATTGTTTACAGTTCCTGCAACTTTCTCCTTATTATTCGCATTATGGAAGTTAGACTCCTACCAACTGAAACAGCTGCTGGGTGGAAGCAGGTTGAGACTTCAGGAAGAATTGCGTCAGTACCTAACAGCCTGTTAGGCTTCCTATGAGCCCTGCAGGAGGATCTAGAGCTTTCTGGTAGATCTGGCTTTAGCTTGCTTCTTCATGTTTATTTTGCAGAAGAAATTTTGAAAAAATATTCAGAACACAGAATGGTCATTGCACTAGCACTGAAGTACTTATGGGTAGGAAAATTGGATCCTTTACTTTTTTGAATTGATTTTTCAGAGCTATGTGTACGCTTTGGCTTATATCAAAATACACAACATATCCTTGCCAGACTCGTGCAGGTGTTTGTGGATACGTGTGCATAATGCGGTGTATAACTGGCTGATTTTTTGAAACTTCCTGATTTGCACATGCAACTCCTAATTTCAGTCCAGCAGGCGCACACATGCATTTTCATCAGCCAGCCTTTCTGATTTCCCCAAAACCAATATATGTTGAGGGATAACAAAATTAGAAATTGCTGATTCCCAGTGTGGAGATCATCCTGCTTCAGTTAGTTGCCTTTTAGACAAAATAATCTTCTCCCTCTGGGATTTTGCCTGCTTTGGAGATTGGTGCTAGTCAGTGGAAACTCAATCAGAGTTTGTTGGTTTATTCTCCCCACAGAATTATTAATAAATTAGCTTAAAATTTAAAAAGAGATCAGCTGATGAATTAGTGAGATTGAAGACTTATTTTAAAAATGTCACTTTTGAGATAGGCAAGAATTTGGGACACACTGTTAGAGCCTCCATTTTCCCCACTGTCTTTATTAACAGACCAGTACTGACTTTCTTCCATCCATCCCTATCACTACAGTCTGGTCTATTCACTATGTGTGGATGGTGGGTTTATGACTGTAGTAATGACTGATTTTGCCACAGATCTTGGTGATTAACGTGTCTCTAGCAGCTCCACAGATTTATGTCCTGTAGCAAGCTGACTGCTTTCAGAATGGTTACCTCAAAATAGCCTCAAAATATATGAAGCCAAGGGTCAGCTTGCCTTTGCTCCATCAGAAGAGTCAGAAAAAAAAAGCTGTCTTACAAGAAGCTGTCCTTGTTTTGGGGAACTTGGAAGCTCAGAGCTGCTGAGGACACAGTGGCCAGCTTGGCAGCGCACAGCGTTCCAGGGAATGCTGGTGGTCAGTACGAAACCGCAGCAACAAGTACTTCTATGTGCCAGTCGTTACTGCACAATTAACGGATCATAACATTACAAAGTGAAGCTCAGTTACTGCTTTTTCATACATTCTGCACACCATACCTCCTGTGCAGGATGTCTTCACAGCCTTTTGTCCTGGGCTGATGTGTTTTGAAACTCATCTGAAAGCATACACCAGACTAAGAGGACCTCTCCTTTATCCACTGCTGCTGATTGAACTGCCATTCAGACTAAATATGGCTTCAGCGTAGTGAGTTCTAATACTGTGTTAACCAATTATTTATTACCTTTTTTTATTTTTAAGGAATTGCTAATACATTGTTAAGACTACATTGCCTTCAGTATGGTTAGATTTTATGAAAAGGGAGGAAAAAAGCTTTGTTTGTTTACTAAATGGTAATGTTTTCTTTTTTAGTTGACCTAGCACTATGTTATCCTCTAATTTAATCCAACTCTGGTTCATTTCAGTGAAAGCTCCCAGATGGCATTACTCTCACCTGTGTTTTTTGCTTGGTTAACTAACGACTACATGGGTAGCGAAACAGCTTGGTCAGATGAGCTAAATACTCAGACTCATGAAATACACATTATGTATCACACACTTCTATAGCTCACTCTGTTCATAGAGGCTTTTCTTTCACCTCATGGCTCTGCTTATCCCTGTCATCTCAGGACTGGTATCATGTATCAGTCTGAACATGCATGGTTCCTAAAGACTCCCACCTTTCATGCTGTTCTTTGTAGACTTTTTAATCCCATTCCCCAAGGCAGTGAGACTGTTCTTATCAGTAGGGCAAGAAAACCTGGGTTTTTCACTGTCAGAACTGTGCCAGCTGTCTGACATACAGATGTTATCTAAGCCAAATTCCTTAGAACCCCTGCATCCCAGTCGGACGGCCACACGGCTGCTAAGCCCAGTGTGAGAAAGGATTTGTATTTTCTCCAAGACCCACACTGTGTCCAGGATGTGTCCCGAGTCTAAACAACAGCTGCAAACACGTATTTTCTTATCTCCCTTTCCAATTTTGGCACATCACCGGGTTGAACCATAGCCATTGCATTGTCCATTTTCTGACTAAAGGGGGCAATGGGAGTCGATATGAGCAAAGTTACTCTGTGTAAATCAAGGACAATTACTGTAATAATAAGAAGAGGATTTTTAAGGAACTCACAGGGAAAAAAAAGCTGCAAGGCCATGTGCCATGGCTCTTTCTCTGGAAGTGGCAGCTGCTCCATGTGCCCAGCACCTGAGCAGAGCCCACAGAGGACTGGAGCTGTGCCCCAGGCTCACGCCAACACCAAACTGGAAAGTTCTTTGTTCCTTTTGGGGTTTTGGAAACTGGCCACTATCAAGGGCCGGGAAGGGCACAGACCCTAATGTGCTTATCTGTATGCAGGGGAAAGGGGTGGCTGGTTTAAGAGGAAGAAAAAAAAAAAAAAAGGAGGATAAACATCTGATAACACAATTTTAAAATGAGGAATTCATTCAAAGCATAGGTGAGAAGGGTTCAAACCACTGCATCTGTCCTGTTGGCACAGAAGCTTGGCCAGAGACCTGAGCTAAGTCTCCTAGTGCCCCTGCCTATAGGGGCATAAGGGAATGATGGTGCTGAGCCATGATTTGCAGAGGTTGGACAGGATCTGTCTTCCCAGTCCGACATTTTAAAATTATATTGGAGTGAATTATTACTTTTTTTTTCCCCTCATTACCTTATAGAGCGTGCAACTTCTGTACAAACAGGTTTGGGTACAAAGCAGAAACACCCTTTTGCATGTATTTCTGGGGAAACGAAGCTTTGGGCTGTGAAAACGGCCTGGGATGTACAGCAATTACCAGCTGGTGGAAGGCTGTGAGTGGGAGGAGGGCAGGAGGTGAGGCCGGTCCCAGCTGCCTGCCCGGAGGCCGGCGGGGATGCTGAGCCTGCCGTGCTCCGCGGGGCTGGCGGGGGCTGCTGGCTCTCACGGGAGTTTTTCCACGCAGTGTCTGGTCAGGTACTGGAGGAGCATCCGGACCGGCCGCGGGCGTCAGCATGGGGAGGGGGAGGGAGCCCGGGCCGGCTCCGGCGGCGTTGCTGAGGCAGCAGGAGCCTCAGCAGCATCCCTGAGAGCCAGGCGAGCAAACTCCTCCTCCCGCCCGCTCTCATCTCCTCTCTCTCCCCGCTTCCTTTGCAAAGATGGCAACCGAGGGTCTGCACGAGAACGAGACCTTGGCATCGCTGAAAAATGAGGCCGAGAGCCTGAAGGGCAAGCTGGAGGAGGAGCGGGCCAAGCTGCACGACGTGGAGCGTGAGCGGGGCCGCGGCGCGGGGGCCGCGGGCAGGGCCGGGGGCTGGCGGGGAGCGCGGCTGCCGCACGCCGGGCACCGCGGGCCGGGCCTCGCCGGGAGCTGGGAAAACGTGCTGCTGCTGCCGCCCCGGAGCGAGAGCGCAGCTGGAGGCCGGGTCCGCCTGCCCGGGAGCGGGGCGCGGAGAGAGCCGCCCCCGGCGCCGCGACGGCCGCTTGTCCGCGTTTGCGGGAGCGCGGCGGCTGCGTGCCCTCGGCCGCGCTGCTGGAGCGATGCGCGGCTCCGCGGGGGCGGAGGGGAGCGGAGCGGGAGCGCGGCAGCGCAGCCTCCCCGGGCGCTCAGGCCGCGCAGCGCGGCCGGGCCCGGGGGCGGCCGCCCTGGAGCCCCGCACCGCCCCGCACCGCCCCGCAGCCCCGCCGAGCTTTGGCCTGGCTCGGGCTGCGCGCACGGAGCTGCGCTTCCCGCACGGCCTTTGGGGTGAAGGGGCGGTGGGAGGCGGGGAGGGGAAGAGTCCGTGAAATATTCCCCTCCGCGGATGCTGAGATTTATTTGCAGCCTTTTAACGCACATCGGAGTGGCTGGAGGGTTGAACCCAGCCTTGTGGAAGTTGACGGGAATTTGCTTTAGCGAGGCCAGGATTTCACACAAGGTGAAAGGGCTTGAAAAGAAACGTTATTTCCCAAACCAGCTCCTTCTCCCTGCCTTCCCCCAAGAAAACAACTTGCAGGGATCCAGTGCTGATTCAGAGGTGCGCGGTGAGTCAGTGCTTGAGCTGTCAATGCGTAACTCACCGCTATCGGCTGCAGTTTGAAGACGTGCGGTTAACGTACCAGAAATGACATGGGCAGATTTCAACCCTGATCCCTCCGTTCGGGAGCAAATAAGCTAACCTTACTTTTATGGATCTTCTCAGATAGGTATTAATTCATCGGTTCTGAGATAATCATTTTTATAATAACAATGATATAATATATTGCAGGGGTTTTGTTTGTTTGGTTTTTGTTTTAGAAAAACATGTACATTACTGTATTCCTCTGAAATCATATAGGCCACTTTATCAGAAATATTAGTGCCTCATTAAAACTTTTATTTTATCGTTTTTGATGCCTTAAATGGGGAAAAGGTATCTGAGCCTGTATCTAGTGATTTAGCTCTTAGTGTTTGGAAGACTGAGGGACTGGCAAACATTCTTAAATTTCAGCTAAGGGAGGATTAAAAGATCTTTTTCTGGACTAAACAGAGCATTTTCTTGTCTAAATTAGACAATCGTATGTTAGCTGAGTGTCCCTTTAATAGGAATCATTAAGCAAATGGAGATGGTCTCATTGCAGAAACTTTACCATAAATCGTCATATTCCTACAGTATAATTTTGGTATCGGAAGCAGTGGGGCCTCTATTTAACAGACCCCTTAAGCATATACTTGAATTCATTTTTGCTCACAGAGTTTCACCTATGATTGCAGGGATTCCATAGCTGTGCACGTCATTGATAGTCATAGGATATTTGTGTCTTTGTCATATGTAAAATCTGTAAACTTATGTCGGAGGCTGCGTTTCTTTAGCCGTGACATGATTTCTAAGACAAAAGTCTTATACTGCTGTAGAACAATGCTCCTTCATGATATTTTATGTCATTGATTCTGTATCAGAGCTTTTTTTTGCACTGAAATTATCCCCAGGAACTCTTTCTGCAGAGATTTTAAGTTTCAGAATAAAGGATCTCTTCTGTTTTTGTTTTGTTTTCCTAATTTAAAATGGTATCTTTCACATTTTTTTTGCTCTGATCATGACTTCTCCTCTATGTTTCCCAAAACAAACAGCTGGCTGAACTAGGATTGCCCTTGTTTGTTCAACTGGTTTTGAACAGCAGCTCTCAAAAATGTGGATAGAAAAAGGAAATACCAAACATGCATTTGATTTGCAGTCTTGCAATTTTAAGGATTCAATTCTATTGCTTAGAATTTTAAGTGTAGGTAAACCAGTTTTTTCTGTTCATGCGATCCCTGAATTTTTAAGGCGAGAAGAGACCATTAGGACCAACTGGTTTCCAGCACGGAAATGATCATAGACCCAACAGTATTTGCATCAAGTCCACACCTCTTGTTCGGGCCAAATGATATGTTTTAGAAAAATAGCCTATTTTATCTGGACCTTCATAAAGCCACTCAAGCTGCTTATTTGCCTTAGTTGATCTACTTGCCTGAGTGCATAATTTTCAGCTATCTTGAAACAATATTGGAGAATGCTTAAAAATAATTATCTGACTCCAAAACCTGTGCTAGGCGGGTGCAGGATTATTATGGCTGTGGTTGGAGATAAGCGTCCTCAGAGAATCAGTAAGGCTAAACCAGACCATTCCACAGAGTCTGGGCTGCGTTGACATAATGGAAACACTTTAACCATTGTCTGTGAAACATTTGTTTTTTCAGATATGTTCTGGACACAAGCATCTTTCCAGCTGCTATAATAACCTCCTGTCCTGTGTTTTCATGTCTTGCGATTGGATCACTTGGCAAGCTTCCATGGGCAAAAGTAGGAGGAAATGTATCTTTTCCTTAGTGGGTTTATACGGTACTTTCTCAGAAACTTGCTTCTGACCTCCTGTTAGAGACGGTGTGGACAAGTTGTCAGGAATGGTGGACAGCACTTGTCCCCTGGCTGGGTGACCATGGCCACACACGCGCAGCAGAGGTTTCAGGTGAGAACATTATTCTGGCACAGCTTGTGGGGCTGGCAGTTTTGAAAGGCAACTCTTCAAAAGCCAATCCACCAGAGATCAGTCTCAGCCTTAGGCAGAAATTGCTGCCCTGACCCCGTGCCGGGGAACGCTCTCAAAGCGAAGGCTGCCTGCTCGAGCGCTGTCCCAGCCCTCCCTGGCCCACGAGTGTTCTTGCAGCTCTAGGAAAGTGACGAAGGGTGAGGCAGCGATGCAGCTCTGGAGCGATCACCTGCCGTGTAGGATGTGGAGCTCAGCCTCCAGCAGGGCAATGAAAAGCCTGAGATTCCCTCCACCAGCTCATTAAAGTATATGAGCTTCTGCATTCATTTTGAAAGGTTCAGGTCAGGCATTGCCCCCTTAGCTAACAGCTGCTGGGTTGTCTTAGGTTTCAGTGTGGACAAACACAACACAGGGAAGCACTGGATCTTATTAGTTCTTCTCTAGGCAGAGTAATTTTTAATTCTGGTGTCAAGATCTCCTGCCCCAGGACCCCCACTCAGCTCTGAGACTTGAAGCAACTCCCACCCTCCCCCATGCTCTGTGTGAAGTGTGTCAGAGCTGCCACAGAGTGCCAAGATAGACCATGGCCCCACTCAGCTCCACGCTGGATGAACAGCACTGGAGTAGAGCAAACGGGTTTCCTCAGGTGGCACATTCTCCCAGCCATGTGCAGATGGCCCCAGTGTGAGGCATCAGGGTTACATGAGACACCTTTTAGTTGTGTTCCCTGCAGTGAGATGAATTTTACGTCTAAGTGCATTTGCACAATTGGAAATATGAATTTGTTGGGTTTTTAAGGATATCAGCTGAAAGTGCTGCCATTAAATAAGGTATGAAAGAACCGACTTCTCCTCCACCAGAGGATGCTACTCAGGAAAGTTGCCTGCCTGCCCTCTTTGTTTCTCTTTCCCATAAAAGAAAAAGTTGACCCACCCATGAAGTACTCAGTGTCCATAGACACTGTTGAGAAGTTGAGTAGCTCACTTTTGCAGCAAATGCCAAGCTTCTCTGCTCACTCAGGGCTGTGTCCTTGCCCTCAGTGCTCCCCTGGCCACCAGAAGGGATGGCACAGCAGAGGTCTCCAGCATCAGTGCCTAGTGCCTGTATCACGCTGCACCACTGCTGTGGTGCCGAGAGCCAACTGCGACTGGGAGCCTCACATCCAGAACAAGCGTTTTACCATTGAAACTTTGGTGATTTGGTGCTTACTCCCTTCTTTTGTATGATTTTTCCAAGACTCAGTAGTGATCTTCACTTCTGTTGAGTACCTTGAGGCATGTGTTAGGCTGGAGGCTGTCTGTGCGCTTTCAAGCCTCAGCTAGACTGAGGATTTCCCAGTAAGAGGGGAAAAGCGGTTATCTGTTTTCCAGTTATACTTGGGTGTGACGGTCTGCAAGAGCTTCAGCTCATACAGTCCTGGAATTCAAGCCCTGAGTGAATTAATCCTTATCGTTCTCTGGCGAATATGTTCATCCACTACCCACCTTGCTTTTGCCACCTGCCAGCTCTGAAACAGTGTGTCGTCTTGCACCATAGACGCAAACTTCATGGATTAATTCCTCCAAGGGACATTACTCATCAGCATTTGCCAGGGCAGAGCTTTGACGCGGGGCTCTCTGACCATCTGCTGTTTGCAGTCCATCAGGTGGCAGAGCGTGTGGAAGCACTGGGCCAGTTTGTGATGAAGACCAGGAGGACCCTGAAGGGCCATGGAAATAAAGTTCTCTGTATGGACTGGTGCAAAGACAAGAGAAGGATTGTGAGCTCTTCGCAGGTATGCTGTTGGGCACTACGCAAGTCTCTTGGCTGTGCTATATGCTGCTCTTTGCAGATGATAACTTGTGTGTATCATAAATGTTTTCCAGATGCCTTTAAAGCAGTTCATTGGCAATGTATTTATTTAGAGAGCACAAATCCAAACTTCTGATCATCGCTATACCTGTTGTAGCTAATACCCGAAATATTTCTTGTCCAGTCATACACAAATTTTTACCATATTCCCTACTACAATAGAAAACAGAGGGAACTCATATAAGAATAAGACCACTTTTATTTCCTTGTTCTTTACAGATAAAATATTTAGCAACAATTTCAGTTAATGCGTTCAGAGAAAATAATCAGGAAAAGGGAAGGAAAGAAACGTTGATTCTTCTAGAGATTTCTGGGCATGGAAATTTCTTCTGCAGTCTGTATGTTTGGTGCGATCTTGAAAGCCTCAAACATCCTGCCAAAATGGCTGTATTTACTTGGGCATTTTGAGAAACAGTCATAACACCTGCTCAAGACCAGTCTCATGAGCTGGAGGAGGTAATGAGCTAATTACTTTCTAGATTCCCCTGGTTTGTCCTGAGCCCAGAATGGCAGTGAGTGAGCTCGTTGCATCTCACAGCTGTTCATTGACCTATATGAAATCTGTCAGGGGTCTCACTTGAGGGATAAAAATAGGCAATCTGCATTGCAAGCCGCCTTCAGTTACTGTGAGTTTTTACCATTCATGGTGATCTCAGCAAAGCAAATAATTTTAAATAATTAATGTCACATTTTTTAAAGTGGTTAAGATGACAATGTGTAGATCAGAAAGCTGAACAGGCAAGTTGTAATGCATTTTTGCATTTTTTACTCTATTTTAAGAACTGTAGTGAGTCCAGGTACAGCAACAATTGTTGCTCAGTAATAAACATTTCACTTTCATGATACAGGGAGGATAACAACATTATCTGCACAAGGCAAAGTAACTGGCATGAGTGTAGCTGGCATACACAAAGTGATTGTGTTGCTCTCTGTGGAGTGTACTTATGATGGCTGTTTAGCAGATTGTATCAATGGATAATTAATGGTTAAGTAATTGTAGTGAGAAATAAAGAAAAAACCAGGAAAAGACAGGAAAGGGAAGATGAAGAAACTGTGCAATGTCCATAAATAGTCCCTCTGAGTGCTGCCAGCTCGGCAAGTGATTTGTAATACAGGTCACCTCTGGTATTTGTAAGGCCTCTCTCTGTGTGTTTTCATTTAGGATGGGAAGGTGATCGTGTGGGATTCCTTCACCACGAACAAGGTAAGTGAAACTTCAGCAAAGGTCAGATTTCTGCGCACAGGGCACGTGATGGTGGGGATGGTTCTGATCCAGCCTCTTCACTGACGGGGAGGGCTCCCAGCTGGGGGCAAAGCCTGGCCAGCAAAGCAGAGGCTCTCCCTGGGTAACCCCTGTACTGGGTGCCGTGTGTGATCACCCCAGGGTCCTTCAGCCATAGTGTTCGCTGGGAAATGGTGCTGCTGCTCCTCCAAGCCCTGCCAGGGCTGCCTCGTGGCACCCCGCTCCACACAGCGGAGAAAAAACAGCTTGTTTGGAACTCACGTGTACATGTGCAGCAGTGGGGGCCCTTTGCAGCACTGAGTAACCCAAATAAAACGTGGTAAGTTTGAGGCTCATGAGTAAGGTGGAAAGTGTGAGGGAGGGACTAGCCATCCTCCTGCTGCTCCGCTGGGTTCTGCAGTGAGGGTTGTCCCTGCCTTACATGTGAGCTATGGCTGGGGGAAACACCTGTGCCTTTCACTGACCCTAAGAATGTCCCCCAGAAATACTGAGCTTACTACTCTGGGCTGTTTTCCTTGCACTGATTAGCAAAACAGCGACATCCCAGCTTAAAGAGATGCTGTGTTTCAGGAACATGCGGTGACGATGCCATGTACCTGGGTGATGGCATGTGCATATGCCCCATCTGGATGTGCCATTGCTTGTGGGTAAGTTCCCAGTTTCCACAGCTGCTTACACAGAGAAGCTTGATGCGTAGAGGTGTCCTGGTGCCTTCAGATGCTGACAGCTAGGAGGGGTTGTGGGTGGAAGGACTGCATTCAGTGCCTCTGATTCTATTCTCATGATGGCTTGTACATATTATATCCACTGACTTCAGTGCAATAACATTTGTCATGTAAGTATGGAAAATAATCCTCTTTCAGCTTTTATATAATGGGTTAGGAATTCTGCGTGCATGCAACTTCCCTGCTCCAGTTTGGTTGTGTGTGTTGGGAGAGCAGTTTTAACCCTGTTCTTACTTTGCAGTCTTTCTTCTATGATGTAGAGAAGGTTAGTTGTTAATGATTACCAGCACACAAACAGATCTTGCCAAGATGGGGTGAGGAAAAGTAACCCCATCCTTGATAATCTGCTCCAAGTTTTCTGAAGGCTCAGGTTTGAAAAAAAAAAAAAGAGTTTATGCAGGAGAGAAAACAAAGAGATGAGATGTTGTCAAAACATCTTTTAAAAAGGGACTGGCTGGATCAGACAGAGAAAGCAGGCTTGGGGCGAGAGAGAGGAGCAAAGGGACACTTGGCTGTGCAGCTTGCAAATCTAGAAAGCAGCAGACTGGGACAGACAGGCAGACTCCGCAAATGCGTGTGGAGAGAGAGTCCCGAAACTGTATGGTTTTGACTAAAACTTGAAGAATGGCAAGAAAGCTCTGTCTTCACACTTGTAAGAGAGACAGGGAAAGCACGTATGTGTTGCACCACCTGATTTTGTGTTTCTGTTGTGCTGTCAGTTCAGTGCTGTGCATGTAGCATTAAGGCACAGAACCAGCATCCAGTGGTGTGTGTGCTGGGATTCGGGGCAGGGCTGATCTGCCACAGCTCTAGAAACCGGTCAGACACAAGTCAGACCCATTAGAAAGGGGTCCTGCACCTGGCCTGGGACACACCTTAACTACTGCAAGTGTCCCGGAGGGGGACAACAGCTGCAGAGGTCAGGGCTTCTGTTGTCTTTTTTCCAAACTCTTCTAAAACCTGTCTCCACACCCACTACTTGCTATACCATCTCTTCCATAGGAGTTAGGTGAAATTTATTAAGGTAGATAAAATAATGGTGCTGAAATACTGATCCTCGCAATGACAGGTGTCAACAGAAAAATGACAGTTTGGCTGTATGTGAAACATTAACCCTGAGGTGACTGCTATGTCACCTCCCAGTTTATACTTTCGTGAGGTCTCATTCAGTGCCATTTATAAACTCGATGGGGGTAAAAAATGCTGAGGTGCAGCTGTTCAAGTTCTGTAAAGCAGCCAGCCTGGTGAGGCAGCTGGGGCTTCCCTGCGTGGGGAGATCCCGGCAGCGCGGTGCGGGGAAGTCGGTACTTGTAAGGGTTTGGCAGCGCAGCCATGACAGGTGGTTGCCTTCTTATCACCGCTCGCCTTTTGTTGTTGCAATTTTAACCAGTTCTCCTCTCTCTGTTATTGCTATTATTACTCTCTTCAGTGGCCTGGACAACAAGTGTTCTGTTTACCCTCTGACATTTGACAAAAATGAAAATATGGCTGCGAAGAAGAAATCGGTTGCAATGCACACAAACTACTTGTCTGCCTGCAGCTTCACGAACTCAGACATGCAGGTAAATGCATTCCCTGCCCACCGCTCACCATCCAGCAACACCTAACACGAGCTGCACTCGTACGTGGTGCAGGTAAAACCTTCCTCGCACCCAGGGCCGTGTCCTGCCCCATGCAGGGGCTGCTGGAAAACCCTCGCGGGGGGCAAGGAAGGTGCTGCAGAAGCTGCTGTAAGGAAATGCTGGTCACAGCCCTGGGCCCTGCAAAGGCCTGGCACTGCTGCAGAGGGAGCTCGCTGGTACCTGCGTGTTCTCTGCTCAGTGGGGCTGTGCTGGCTTCTGCTTTTAGCAGCTCAAACTAAAACAAATAGTTAAAAACCCACTTTGGCCAGGACTAGGTTGGGTATGTGCCAGCCTATGGAGACTGTGCTGTTTGCCTGCTTTGTCCTGGACGTCTGGCCAGCTTTGCTTTTGCTCTCAGTCTTTTTTGTTTGTTCAAAGTGAGATGTTTGAGCTTGAGGATGGCCCCACGGGGCCAGCCCTGGTGTCCGTGCATGCAGCCATGTGTGCCCTCCAGGGAAAGGAGTGATGCTATCCCCATCTCACAGCAAGGGCTTGGAGCACAGAGGCCCACAGTGGGAGGCGATGGCAAAGCCAGGAACTAAATGCAGGTCTTCTGAGACCAGGCCAGCCTTCCTCTGTAGCGAATATCTCGAAGATCTCTTTCTCCAGGAACATGAAAGATGGTGAAAGGAGCCAGGATAATCCCCATGTCCTCTCTGGTTTTTGAATTTATTTGAAGCTCTGCTCAGTGCAGCTCTGCAGCAAAGTAAGTGGCAGAATGGAGCATCTTCATTGCTCTCTGTGTCAGCAGAGCTGCTGGAAAGGGAACACCTTGTCCCCTTCTTCCAGATATTTGGAGCTCCTCCGAAGGAAATATCAGCTCTCATTGCTTTTATTTCAGGACGTGAGATGCCCAAGAGTATCTTGGTTTTTGTCGTTCTATGGTTTCTGTAATGCTTCTGAGGTGCTAATTTAAGTCTGTTGCCATGGAAACAAGTGGTGGAGGTACCCAGCACTCAGGCTTGCTCAGTCCTGACCTTACTGTACAGGAGCCCTGCGTAATTAGAGCGGTCTAAATTAAATGGAGTGTTTTTTATGAGATAGAAAAGTAACATTCTCTTTTATTGTCCATACTTCTATGCGTCATGATTAAATTCTATGAAAGGAAAACTAGTTATTTATTTTTTATAATAAAAAAGAAAGGAAAGTTGAGTCTTTTTTCCTCCGTATTAAATGCGGCAAACTGCATTGATATTGAAGGTCATGTATTACTATTCTTAAATAATACCACAGTGGATTTAGGTGCTTTAAATTCAGTGACGCAGAGATTTTTCTGAATACTTTAAAAATTAATTTTCTTGTGATTGGTAGGCTTATTAGTGATCATTTATAGCATTGCATGTTATTATTGAAACAAATACAAGCAGGTGGGTTGGCCAAGCTTCTGTTAGGATGCTGTTATCTAGGGGATCCTAGAGAATTTCTTATCTTTTTCCTTTTACGTAATGGCCTGAAATAATAAAATTATTCAGTAACTCCAGGGGCGCACAGTGCAACGAGCACACTGTGCGGGAGCTTTCCCAGCTGTGTGCGGAGCAGCTCTCCTGTCCTGGCTGATGTCCCTGAGGGATGTGGCGCCTGTCCTGCAGCAGCCCCGGCGCGTGGTGGAGGTGCCTCCAGCCCGGTGCACCCCAGCGCCCACAGCACAGCCAGGTGCTGTGAACGCTGCTGCTCTGCCTTGGCTGCTCTCTTAAACTACAGCTTGGTTTTCCCTCAGAGGAATGGAAGACAGGGTAGGAGTTCAGGAGCTGGTGTGCCCATGGGCATCTGGCAGTGTGATGGAAAGAGAGATCTGGCGGTGGTTCATCATTGATTAAAGCCGCTCTCAGGCTGTGTGGGTGCTGAAAGAGGGGGTCTTGTCCTTGCTCTTCATCATATCCCCACCCTGTGCCAAGACAAGCACGGAGCTGCAGGGCTGGGCGATCCACACACCTCGTTCTCGGTGTCCGAGATGAGTCTGGCCAGAGCGAGCATCCCCCAATGCCATACGCAGGGAGCTGGGAGCCTCGCTTCCTAAATTAGGGATGTGCAGCTCTGCGGTGTGACAGTGCTCCCCATGTGACAATGCTCCGTGGGTAATAATAGCAACAGTTAATTGGGATCTCGAGTGTTTTGCACAGGGCAGCAGCCGCACTCCTGGTACGGGAGAGCTGAGGAGCAGAATGGGGCCAGGGCGATGGTGGATGAGCAGAGTGAGGGGGTCCCCTCTGCCCTCGCCCCTGGTTCTCCCCTGCTGCATGTGCTCCTGGCGAGCAGGACCCTGTCCCAGCTGTGTCCCTGCCCTGGCCAGTGCTGGCCCTGCCACCAGGCGAGGGTCCCCTCAGCACCACTGGACCCCCTCCAGCAGCAAGCTGGAGCCTGGTAGCAAAATTTTTTAATTCCCTTCTGGTTTTGGATTTTTGGTGTGCGTGGTTTGTTTTGTTTTGGTTTGGTTTGGTTTTAAATAGCAATACCCTGAACTTGAGTCAGTGACATTTCTCTTTAAGTATTAGCTGGAGCTGTGGGTTGCCAACAGACCCTTCCCTTACACCTTTAGCTACTCCTGGCCCCCTCGTGTCTTTCTTACATGTTATTACAAGACCCAATCTGCAGAGCTGAAAGTCTTAATTCCTCATCCAAATACAAATATTCCTCAGAACAGAGAAGTTCATTGATCTAGGCTCAAAAGCTGGCCAGAAAGACAAGTCAGGACTTCTGCTGTTATCAGCTTAGAGTATGACAGGATTCGGAACAGTGTGTTCCGCAGCTTTGCAGACCTCTGTTTATGGGAGGAGTTTTTGGAGCATCTGTCAAACATGTTCAGTGTTTAACCTTTATGCAACTCTGTGAATGGTCTCACGATAATTTTCTTCTCGAAGGGGATTTTCATTTTAACTTCTAACTACCTACTGGGATCCCTTGAGTTTCCTCACTGATCATGAGAAAAGCCTGTGTACAAGACTGAGAACCCTCCCAAGTCCACCCTTGCCTCCTTCCACGCTGGTGCACAGGGATCCTTTCAACCTACAGAATTTGTGATTGCATAACAGCTTTGGGTGCCAAGGGGAAATTTTGAACAATTGAGCATCATCAGGATTTAGCCACAATAACAAGCGTTAATCACATGTGCTTTCTGCAAATGCTGTAGCAGCTGAGGGAAGCTGTGGGCTGTGTTTGGTCAGTGTATGCTCAAGCCCTTTCACACACAAATGGTTTCGGACAAGTGAGAGGTGATGGACTTATCAAACAACTGTCTAGACAGGCTTACTTCCCTTTCAGAAAATTCATGTCTTAAGCCAAATCAATTTGGTTTAACCTGCTTATTCCAAGCAGGGAGGAAAAAAAAAAAAAAAAAAAAGAGTTCTACAGGTACATTTAACTCCAACAGTTCTTCTCTTTACCCAGGCTGAATTCCAGCAGCCTAAATATGGATAGGGTTAAATACAGGAGCAGACAGGAATGCCAGTCTGGTTCTACCTCCTTTTTGGAGGATATGGAAATGCCAGCAGATGCTTACTGCCATCAGTTCTCCAAACTCCACTGCACAAAACTGACCATTATTGAAACACTGTGTAGATATAGCTGTGTCAATACAGTTCTCCTTTCCACTCTAACTTCTTTTCTTAAAAATAAAAAACATAAACTGTGTTTAGATTCGCATTGTTTTATGGCTTTGATTTATTACAAAATATTTCATTAAATTAAAGCTGTCCTTGGTGTATATATAGGATGTCACTTATTTCTCTGTGAACTGGAAGATCATCTGCTGATTTTTGTATTGTGACTCTTCTTGCCACATCCTATAGATCCTGACAGCAAGTGGAGATGGAACTTGTGCTCTGTGGGATGTTGAGAGTGGGCAGCTTCTACAGAGTTTCCATGGTCATGGAGCTGATGTCCTGTGTCTGGACCTGGCCCCTTCTGAAACGGGAAATACGTTTGTCTCTGGGGTAAGCAGGAGCTTCCTATCATAACAGCAAATTAAAGGATGTGGAAGGGAAAAGGCAGCAAAGCTAGAGGTTTGTGATCTTAGTGAGAGAGTGCTGGAGTATGTGCTGGAAGTCCCAGTGCAATCCACTCGTTGCAAGCACATTTTCCAAGCTGGAGCAAATTAAACCCCCTAACTGAGGGGTCAAACCCACCCAGCCATTCTGACTGCAGTGCTGCTTACTTAGCAAATTCCACCCCACACCAAAGCAATCCAGCCTGAGATCAAAACAATGCCTCTCCCGGGAAGGGAAAGGCTCCGAGTTGTAGCAGCGGGCTCGTACCGCAGCGGAGGTGTGAGTCCCTGCGGACAGGAGCCGGCGCAGCAGACGACCTCCCGCGTTTGGCTCCTTTCTCATGCCCAGCTCTCTGGAGCCATACGGGCTGTGCCAGGCGGCTGCTCAGGGCATCGAAGCGGGGCTGCAAATAATGTGTGTGCCCTGTGTCCCTGAACTGCTTCCCAGGAACCGAGGGGTAGATGGGACGCTGGCCAAGCTGGAGCAGGGAGATGAGGTGTGGCCACATCTTCAGCTGTTGCTAAGTGCCCTGTGCCTTCCAGTGGTACCAGAGGCATTTGAAGCCCCTCCACCAATTGAACGCTGCCCGCTCCCTGTCCTGGCCCAGGGGAACACACAAACCTCCCTGGGGCTGCAGGACTGGTCTGGGAAAGTACCCAGAGCATCTTCCAAACCTCATCCTGCTGCCGAGGGACTGCTGTTCCCGGGCAGCCGAGCCATTGGCGTGCAGCCTGGCAGTGAGGCAGGCGAGGCACAATGGTGGTGGGGATGGGGCCCAGCTCCTTTTCGAGGTGCTCCTGGTCTTCCCCACATCAGAAATGGACTGCGCAGGTGAGAGCTGGCAGGAGCGGGGAGATGACCTCTCTTACTGGAGGCAGGTTGCTACCATAACTTTGCTGGTGGAAATGGTGCCTGTATGGGAGGATGCTGACAATGGATTAGGAGGTTCCCCTTGTGCTCAGAGTCCTGGTGTCATCCCAACACAAAAAACCTGGACCTCTTCTGTAATGGCTGTTTTATCAAATTGGGCTGGCCCACGAGGAGCAGGGCCCCGCACGCTGGCCCAGTTTGGCTGCTGCTAGCACAGCTGCTCTGAAGCGTGACTGAAAGCTAATTCCATCCGAGTGCATTACTCCTCCCGGGCTTTTCTGTCACCAAGCTTGCTTCCCAGAAAGGACAGATTCATTCTCCCTGGGAACAGCTCAGCTTATTATAGGGCAAAGAATCGCAAGCAGCTATGGTGCTGCTAAGAGAATATGTCATACTCGTGTCGATGTAGCAGCTTGGACATGTCCGTGCTTACAGGGACTTGCTTAATTAATCACATGCAAAATACCACTTCGGTGAAGTGTCTTACATCGTGTCAATGCAGGTGCAGCCAAAACAGTGCAACCTGAAGGTATGGTGGCATAGAGAGACTCCCTGTGCATTGTGCCTATGTAATACAGTAACCTTGAGCTGGAATAAGCAATGCCAGTACACCAGTGTGTAGACTGGGTGCTGTTACATTTAATGACTTAACCGAAGATCTCAGCCCTCCTGGGGGAGCTCAGGGCTGCGTCCCAGGCTGTTGTGCTTGGTGCCCTGTGAGCGCAGCTCCTCAGGGCGAATTGGGTGGCACTTGGGGGGCCCATCTCTCCGCAGGTGGTTGCTGGTTTCTCCTTCAAAACCTTAGGAGGCAAAGCACCAGCTTGTCTGATTAGTCTTGCCCCCAGACTCCCAGAGAGGTCAGTAAGAACAGTGCACATGGAAGCGATACGAAGGGTTGGGCTTGGGCTGTGGCGAGGCTTGAGAGGGAAATATGCTGAGTCCAAAATGTTCTCTATCCTGTTTGGTTTCCCCGGTGCAGAAACCACAAGTCAGTACAAAGGAACATTGCCTCTTTTAAATAAAGACATAATTAGTAAAAACCCTGGAACTTCATTTTAACAAGAATTCGCAAAAAGAGAGAAAGATATGAATAGTGAAGAGACTGTTTAATTTAATTAACAATCGTGTTTGCTTAAAAATAAATAACATGTGTGGCATGGTCTGCAGGGCAGGACACACTAGCTCTGCAGAAGCAGCAGCCGCCTGGCCTGCCCGGCGCTTCCCACGCAGCCACAGAGGGGCTGAGCCCCCGGAGCCGAGCCCACCTACATCCTGTCCCGCAATGGGGTCATATTTATTTAAATCTCATGTCACTCTTAAAAGAAAAGTCCATGTTCTTTTTACTGTCACCGCAACTGCGACAGCAGCGAGACATCACAGCTGAGAGCATGGCCCTGCGGGTATGAGCTGATTACTGCCCCAAGGATGTTGCAGACGCCATGGGCTGAGCCCCTTGCCCAAAGCATTCAGGGTGCTGAGCAAGCACCGAGTGTTAAATGATATTTCCAAAGCACAGCTTGGAAGGGCAGGTTAGAGCTTGACAATGAGAAGAAATGCTGTTGTGCTTCTTTTCTCATCCCAGCCACGCCACTGAGCAGGTGGGTGCAGAGCCACAGCAGGGGTTAACTCTGGTCGGAGGCTGGGCAAGAGACCTTCCAGCTGCACTTATTTTCTATTTCAGTGTATGAAAAGGATTAGTTATAAAACTTAAATGCTGGGTATTAATTTTTTATATTGGGCATGTTAAGGGGTAAGGCAGTGAGTCAGTTCTGCAGCTCTGTGGCACAGTGGGACTGCAGACACAAGCAGCACAGGGCTGTGACTGCGGGTTAGTCTGGGACTGCTGGTGCAAAGCCAGGCCTGGCTGCACCCCTGTGCTCAACAGCAGCGCTGAGGCTCCAGCACACATGGCGTATTCTGCTCCTAACTGCAGCTGCTCCAGGCTTGGGGGTACCGGTACGGCCAGTTCTGGGGCTGCTTTGCTGGTTAAGCCCCCTCGGAGCAGTGATGTTCAGAGCCTTTGAATGTAGCTGGGCACGTGAGGGGTGAATGTCACCATTTGGCCAACTGTAGTGATTTTTTTTGTCTTATTAGGGATGTGACAAGAAAGCCATGGTTTGGGATATGCGGTCTGGTCAGTGCATCCAGTCGTTTGAAACCCACGATTCAGATATCAACAGTGTCAGGTCAGTGTGTTTCTGGAAGAGGACACATTTGCGATGTTGAGCAATGCACTGGTTCTATTTTTGAAGCCTGACCTCATCCAAGTAATGTAATATGTTCTGGTCTTTTTTTACTCATGCACAGATATTACCCAAGTGGAGATGCTTTTGCCTCTGGTTCAGATGATGCCACGGTATGTTAACTCGGCAACCTAATTTGGGAAAGCTCTATTGCCTCCCAGGTCAGATTTTCTTAAAAGACTAGGTTATATCCACAGAGAACTTTAGGTGACTAAACTGGGCCTGTGATACCAAAGTTGCAGAAATAATAATGCTATAATATAATATATATTAAATAGTATATATAATGCTATAGGGAAAATATAGAAACGCTTCGTAGGTCACCTCTGCAAACTTTTCTACATCAGGTACTGTTCAAATATTCATTTCAGATTTTCTGTGTTTCGAAGTTTCATGATCAAAATTAGTTGTCTTACTGGAAGAGATTTGGTTTTATGTAGTTGTTGCTCAGAACAGGGGAGGAAACAGATGAAATGCTGCAGCCCGTGTCAGAAGCAGCAGCATGGGGCATGAAGGAACCTGCACATCCTGGCAAGCAGAGGGGCCATGGGCTGAGTGCCGAGCTGGGCAGACCTGGCCATCTGGCCTCCACAGCCCCGTGTATCCCGAGAACACAGACCCAGGAGGGTGGCCTTGGCCACGTACATCTCCTCCCTGTCAGCCTGACTCACTGCCAGCGCTCCTCACTGCCATGAGTCACCGCATCCAGGTCATCCTAGATGTTACAACAGCTCTTATGGATCTTACTTATCTATGAACAAGCTGCTAGGAGGGGCACAGTACGTATTGACAGGTAGTTTTGGTCAGCATGTTGTGTGCAAAATGCCATTTACCTCCTGGTGCCCGTGGGCCCCTGGGTGATGCACACGGCTGGTGGCTCTTGCCACAGCTGGGGGGTCCCCATGGGGGACCAGGCTCTGCGGGTACCACAGCCCTGCAGGGACTGAGCTGGCAGGTGGGTGTAACTCCAGAGCACCTGGCACCTTGTTTCTCCTGTTTATCCAAACGTCACACTGGGTTGCATGAGGGTGAGGGCTCTCTCTAAAGTATTTTGCCCTCAAGGCATGTTTTGAGTCTGTTCCAATACTAGCTAAACTCAACAGAAAGATTCCCTTTGTCTTCACTGGCTGTGGAGACCTTCCAAGGCTCTTCTGGAGAGAGTGTACACTGCTTTTAGGTCTTAAAAGCTGCTATTATAAATTAATACCTCAGCTGTTGTGAGCCCAATGCCTCTCCACACATTCGGATGCAGGACTGTGAGCACTTGAGATGCTGAGGGAGTCAGATGGAGAAATTGTCCATCTTGAAATTCCAATGACAGCACTCTCTTTTTATGCCCAGTACCACAGGCTCTGGGCTTCTGTGCTTCTTAATTTATTTGATGGGGTTTTTATCCCTTAACTACTCCCGACACCCCTGACTTGAGCAGGAGAATGGGGAATTCCATCTCTGTACTTTTGAGAGAGGTTTTGGCAGTTTCCATCTGCTTCATTCTTTAAATCAAGAGGTTGGTGTTTTCAGCGTTGGGGACTGATACACTGACTGGTATCCTTGACCTGATTTATGTACTTAGGGACTTCAAGGAACGGATAATCCTGACTGTCTGGAGGCAAACCATAAAAGCCTGCTCACATGGCGGTGCTGTCACCTGCGGTGACCCCAGCTCCCTGTCAGGACAGTCTGATGGAATTATTCATCCGCGTGGAGTGCTGGGAGACCTGGATCTGACATACCTGGCAGCTCCCAACCTCCCTGCAAATCAAACAGCCTCTCCTTTATGTGCAGGCTTGAATATCAGCCGTTTTTCTTTGGTAAAGTCTTAATATTAGCAAACCCATTTGGCCAGTGTTTGCTTAAACTTAACTTATTGAGGAAGGTTTTCAGTTCAAATAGTTTCAAAAGTGCCTTTTGATTTCAGGGCTACCAGACTGCCTTTCTGCATGGCAATGAAGTCAGGTCTGTCAGTACGTTATTTCCATGCTAAACAAGCCTAAGTATGCTGAGAAATGATAAAAACAGGACGTGCGGGTTTGTAGCAGTGATTGGGGATTTTCCATGAGAAATGAAAACCAAAGATCTGTATAAAAATATATTATTTCGCATGAATTATTTTCATGTAGGTGTTTCAGACAGGGAGGCCTCCCGGCAGGGCAGGGGCTGTTCGCTGTCCTATCTCACCGGAGCAAGGACTGCCACCCATGCGTCCCTGCACCAAGGGGCTCCCCGAGCACCCTGCCCTGTGGTCCATGTTCTCAGAGATGACCAGAGATTTAATCCTCTGTCTCCCAGACTCCAGCTGTGGCTAAACTCTTGTCTTCAGAGACTGTGTCCCCATGCACCTCCCAGCAGCAGGATGCCCTAATATGTAGGAAACCACGTTGGGGAAGCAAGGGGACGGGGGGACTGCCAATGGGTGGCCATGCTCCAAAACCCACCGCTCATCTCTGTATAGCAGGACAGGCAGGAGGCTTAGAGAAGTGGTTTAGAAAAGCAAGTTCTTCACTCCTTTTATACAATTTTGTTGCTGATATCCCTCGTCAGACTCCAGAGGAGTCCCGCTTACAGTGGGCAGAAACAGCAGAAGGAAAGAAGCCAAGCAGCTGCTTCCCATGATGCCCGTGAGGCTGCAGCGCTTCCCACTCCTGTTTTTACAATGAAACATCATAGCCATTGACTCCAGCCTTTCTGAGGCATGTGTGTTGATTTTGTTTTAATCCTAGTGTCGTTTATATGACCTTCGTGCAGACAGAGAAGTAGCAATTTATTCCAAAGAGAGCATCATTTTTGGAGCATCCAGTGTGGACTTTTCTCTCAGTGGTGAGACCTGAACTTTGGAAAGTTATCTTAGTGTTGGGATTGGAGGGGAACTGTAAAATTTTGCCAGTTTAATTTGATTAAGCATTTGTTATTAAAAGTTATCAAAAGTAATACTAAGTACCAAAAGAAACATTTTATGCATGGAAGCCTTTTTTTTGCCTCTGCAAAAATAATTACTCTTTAAATAACCTAGCTGGCTATTGCTTTGTTGTAGCAATGAAAAATATTTTCCTGGCCCTACTGAAGGCAGGAAATATTTTGCCATTAACTACAGCTGGGCTAGAATTTCACAATAATGATTAAAAACATTTCAAAGGAAACATGAAATGTAACTAGACTAGTAAGTGCACTTACATAAATAGTTTATAAAAGAATAATAAATGATTAATAGATAGTAAAAGTATGTTAGAGGAGCATGAAGACAGAGACATTGCCATCTTTGACTACAGATCCAGAGACATGAGCTCAAGTCTTCCCTTCTCCAGCCACCCTGTGTGGGGCCGGGGGGTGGTGAAGTGTCCTCCGCCTGGGACAGAAGCAGATGTCCCCATTGGGGACAATGAATCTCTTCCCAAATTGTCTACTACTCATTCAACCTTTTGCATTCAACTTCTTGCCTAAAGGCTGAAGGAAATATTATTACCCTGCATGAGCTGTTCAGTCTGTCCTGATTTGGAATCATCCCGCATCTCCAATGACCGAACAGATTCTATGTAATTTAGCTCAATTTTAACTATACTTGTAAGTAATGAATTCTAATGTGTTCAGTGTGGATGGCTCAGCGGTGGAGCAAGGGTGTCTGACAGGAGCACAGCTCGCCGGGGGCTCAGGGCTCGCTGGCTGCCTACTTAAGACCTCACTTGGTGAAACGTTATTCTCTTTGAAGGTCGCCTGCTGTTTGCAGGCTATAACGATTACACCATAAATGTCTGGGATGTGCTGAAAGGGTCCCGTGTCTCCATCCTGTTTGGACATGAAAATCGTGTCAGCACCTTGCGGGTCTCTCCCGATGGGACAGCATTCTGCTCGGGCTCCTGGGACCACACTCTCCGAGTAAGTGCTGGGAGCACCTGCTTTGGGTGCTTCTTTCTTTGTTTGTTTTAAAAAAAGGGGGTGAAGGGGAAGGGTTGTTACAGGAAAATTGAAGGACTAATGAGGATATAAAAACACAGTGTAAAACACGAACAGAAAATTCAAATTTAAAAAAATGCCAGCAAAGTGCTAGCAGAACTGTTGAGTTTTGAACTTATGGGTTGAATAATATAGTCGCTGCTGATACTCTGACTGCCTTGCCAAATTTTAAGTAAACATTTGATAGAATAGACAGTGTCGCAAACGATTGTTCAATTCTGTCTTTGCAGATCTGGGCTTAATCTGGGATCCTGTATGCAGAATCAAACGAAGACTGAAACCCTGGACTGCAAAAAACTGCATTAAAAAGCCACCCTTCAAAATCAAATATTCGCTACCCTACAGAAGAGTGACAGTGAATACACAGATTAACACAACTAGGTAGAAAATGTAATCTGCTTGAACACATAGCAAACATCAACTTGTAGTAAAATGAAATGTTTTTAATTCTGTTTTGAAACTATCTTATTTTATTAGAACTAGTTTAGATAATTATAAAGTGGCTTTTCTCTGAAGTCACCTGTATCACAGAATTGAGTATTTCAGTGCACATTATGTATTTATTTGCATGAATTGAGTTCCTTTTTAAAGTTTAAAAAAAAAAAAAAAAAAAAGAAAAAAATATTCCTGATTTTATCAGGATGTAGCATAAGACTTTAGAAACATTCCGTAGTAGTACATTGAATTTTGGTGTTGAAAAGTGGAAAGAAAAACAATTCTGGTATGTTATGATGGCATTGTGGATGACTTAACCTTGGTAGTACGGAGAGGAGCAAAGGACCTACTGTGAAGGTACCGGCTGTTGTCATAAAAATGTATTTTTTGTACAAAAAAAGGAATCCTTTCAATCCCTGTTTTTTCCTACTGTCTTTTTAGATAGAAATAAGTATTTCGTCTCTGATACCTGAATATAAAAAATCTAAATATATACAAACTGATAAACTGCAAAGAGGAGGGATATAAACATGATTTACATAATCATGAGGTAATACGTGACCAGTAGTTTCTTAGAAATTCTTAATTGTATCACTTGGTGAGTGAATTTTCTTTTACTTAAAGGAATATTACATACTAAGCACTAAGGGATACTACACGCTAAGCACTAAGCACCATTATACCAATTGTCGAATCTTTTCCAAGTCAGTCATAGTCATTCTATGATCATGATTCTTATTTGTGTTTTGAGCAGTTCATAGCACTTCGACAGGGCAATGTGACTGAAATGTGTATTAAGGCCCATTTCAAGGTCCTTCTGCAATGTCAGTGCAGTGTAAGTTCATGCAAATGTGGGTCAAACCTTACAAGCCAGGTGGTATGGTCCTTACTCTAACAGTAATCTCCCACTGCCGTGGACGTAGTTTTGTCATAGTTAGACTTGAGAATGAACAACGGGGAGTTGTTGGAAACCTGCTGTGAGCCCGTCCTGCCAGCGTTTGATACGCTGCTCACCTGAGCCCACCGGACCTGGGAACTGTGGCGTTTTGGGGAAGCGGCACAGCCGGTGCATCACTGGCAGCACCTGGCCCGCGCTGTGAGCATGGCGACGCAGTGAGAACCGGCAGGACTATCCCTGCGCAGAGCTGATGCTGTAGAATTAAGATTTAATCAGATAAAGCTGAGATACAGTTAAATATAGAACTATTGGGAAATTATATCTGCACTTATCCATTGAAGGCTATTGAGACTAGAGTGTGTCACCTCTGTTCATAATGACAAGTACTGAGTCTAACCTGAGCAGAGGCGCACAAGGGGCAGAGTGTTGGAGTGATGCTGTGGGCTTGCACCGTCTGGCCTTTGAAATGCAAGTAGTGAGATACATCTCTGAAAAGATCAAAGATACGATTTATATTTAGATTGAAATGAGAAGACAAGCTCACTGGAGCTTGTCTTGTCACTTGATCACAAGCTCACTGATCACTGGAGTTGGCTGTTCACGTAAGTTTGATGATAAAACCGCCATTCTATTTGAAAGTCGGATTTTTTTAACAGTTCTGTAAAACCTGTATTAGAAATAATCTCCTCATTCATGAAAACGTTAGGTTCCATGAATCCATAACCAGTTAGCCTAGGATGCTGACATTTGTATCAGCCATCAGTCCCTAATTAAATAGTTCAGCTGTTTTCACTTGGAAAAGTCAACTCTGATGCTTTGCAATATTTGCGGCAAGCTATCCCTGTAACAAACTGAATGCACTAGGGAAATGTCATATAGAGCTCACTGTGCAATACTGAGTCAATACACTGCACACATTTGATCAAAAGATTAATGTTAATGTTTAGATAGTATTTATTGGTAAGATGTTTGTTTCAAACATACTACGTTGTGTTGATATTTATGAATGGCCTAAATACAATAAATTGTATTTTACATATTGATAACGTACGTAATTGTTTTTTCCCATCAGTTAGGTACTTGTAATGGTAGCTATTTTTTTCTGGGGTTTTTTGGCATTTACTTCTTGCACCATACACTTTTTTACATCATCTGTCCTGCAAAAATCTAGGGCAACATCCAGGTCTACCAGAATATTGCTTCTGGAATATCTTTGGGAAATACCCAAGGTGAGCCACAGCAACCGAGAGCGAGCAGTACTTGAAAGTACCTGAGACTCCATCTGAGCTCCCTCTGCTTTCAGGAGGCAAGAATTCAGGTTGTGTTTTCCTGCTCAGAAGGATCACAGCTAACATGATGTTTTCTTTCCAGATCCTCATCGCCATACCCGGGAATGCACTGGAAAACACAGAGCATGTGTTTTGTGGGAGCGTGGGAGTCTCCGTGCATTGCAGTGGGATGCCAGTGAAAGCTGGGCACTGAAATGCAGTTGAGGGCTCAGGCTGTCGCTCTTTGGGTAAACCACGTTTGCAGATCACCTTGAGATACAGCAGTTCAGCTTTCCGCCTTGTCAGTAGAGGAGGACGGTGCTGGGGTCAGCTCTCCTCCCCACTTTAGTGTAGGTTTCGTGGTCAGCATGGAGGTGGTTGGTGGAAATGTTCAGTTTAGACACTGAAAAAAACACCTCCTTCAGTTAGGCACAGTTTCATTTCCCTTCCTTTTAGGGGCTGAGGAAAGTGCTGAGCCAGCGTGTTCTGACACCAGTGCCCAAAGCATCACCAGTTCCAGGGAGAAGGAGGCTGACATCGTATCTTGCACTTCCGTTCTTGCAGGGAGAAATCCTGTGGCTCCTGCACTTCAGGGCCAATGCCTGTGGACTCATAAGTCAGGCTGCACAGACTTGGCACCTGTGAAAATCACCTTTTGTTCCCGATGTAATGGCGAAAGCCATGAAGCAGGACAGGCCTTGACTTCCCATCAGATAAATGAAGATAGAGGAACATGGCACTGAAGTATCCATTGTACTTCTTACTCACTAAAGGTTGACCAGGGAGGCTTTGGAAAACCCGGTGGTTTGTGAGACCACCCCTTTGATCTGTCAAGCTATCTGTTTCTTGGAAACACCTCTATTCCCTTCCAGAGGGAGAGGCTTTAACCTGTGTCTTGTCCTTTCCCCAGGGTGTCCTAGCCCTGCAGAACAGCCGTGCAGCTCCGGTGCATTGGGAAAACAGCAGTGTCACATCCCAGAGCCTCCGCAGTGGCCCTGCCTTCCTGACCCACCTCTCAGCTCAAGCCAGCAGGTGAAGGAAAAGCAGCCCTGGAAGGCTACGCAAGCCAGCTGCAAACAGGTTAAATGTATAGAAAGCATGGGAGCTATAGCTGGGGCAAAGTCACTGTCAAACGGCTCTGTCCTGTTAAGCAAAAATACTATATAAACAGGAAGGGTGGAAAAGGATATTGCTACAGAATGAGCAGCCTCTCCCTCTTGCTCTCCTGCTGTGAGGAATGCAATAGGAAATTCCTGCTCCGGGATTAACAATCGTAAGGAAAACTCTAGTTAAAAAAGCATGCGTGTAAAGCACTGGTGAAAAGTAGAGATATCCTTCCAGCTACTGCTCTAGCACATAAACACAGACTAGATTTCCCTGCTTAAAAACAAAACAAAAGCCAAATATGGGGATGTAAAACTAAGAGTTTGCCATAGGAATGACTCTCAGAGATCAGGCCAGTTCTTGATAGCGATCTGAGAAATTCCAACAGGATTGATTCCAACTGTCTATTTTTAGATCTTCTAACGGGGATGTAAGATGGAGACAGAGCTGTAACTCAAGAGAGGTGAAGCCGAGCAGTCCCGTGCTGGCATGTTCGGCACCTTGAGCCCATTGTGTGAGAAGAGGTGAGAGTGTGACGCAGCCCAGGCAGCTGTGGCAGCACCTCTGCCAGCGGTGGTGCAGGGCTGCGCGGTGATGGTGCAGGCACAGCTGCGCTTCGCACTGGGCCACCATCTGAACCTCACCTGCAAAGTGGCCCTGAGCAGAAAGCACAGGCTGGGTGTACCTGTGCCGGGCCTGCCATAAATCTTGAGATGGTATTTATGGGAGTTTTGATGACCTGTTAAGCAGCTGATGGTACTCACAGCTCGAAGGGCACAGCTGGGATGCAGGGGAGGTGGCCGGCTGAGATGTCTCCATGGTGCTCTGCAAATGACACCGCTCAGCCAGTGTTTTTCTCAGCCATTTTATTTTACACCAGCAGTACTGAAGGGGCCAACCTTTGCATCACGAAGGTCCTAATCCTTCATTTTGCCTGCATGTTTATCAAAAAGCAAATACCACTGCCTTCGTTTGGTAAATACACAATGCACCCATCCTATAGCCCTAGAAACCCCTGAGCTCCTTTGATGCAAAGAATACGGGTTGGACCACCAATGTGGAAAAAAAAACCATACGAAAAAAGCATTTTACAGTCAGCATCCGGTAAGTCGGCGTTTTGTTTGAGTGCGCAGGGAACCCCGCGCCTTTGTGCGGTACGTGCCCCGCCTCCCCGGGATGCGGGCGGACCCGCGGGGGAAGCAGCGGTCGCTCCCCGGCTGCAATGCGAGACCCGCCGGTCCGGCGGCGACCTCCCCCCGGCCCGGGTTTGGCTCGCACGGCGCCGGGCCCCGCCCCGGAGGAGGGGAGCGCTCCCCCGCGCCCCGGGGCGGGCTGGGCCGAGCGGAGGGGCCGCCCCGCCTCTTAATTGGCGGCAGCTGCTGCTGCGGGGCCGCTGCTGCTGCGGGGCCGCTGCCGCCGCCATGCCGGGCTCGCTGAAGGAGGAGACGGCGCTGCTGCTGGAGGACTACTTCCAGCACCGCAGCGGCGGCGCCGCGCTGCCCCCCAGCCCCACGGCGGCCACGCTGCGGCGGGTGGCGGCCGAGCTGGAGCGGCGGGAGCGGCCGTTCTTCCGCTCCTGCGCGCCGCTGGCGCGGGCCGAGCCGCGGGAGGCGGCGGCGCTGCTGGCGCGGGTGTCGGCGCAGCTGGAGGCCGAGGGCGGCCTCAACTGGGGCCGGCTGCTGGCGCTGGTGGTCTTCGCCGGCACGCTGGCCGCCGCGCTGGTCAAGCGGGGCTGCAGCGACGGGCCGCGCTGCCTCGCCGCTGCGCTGGCCGCCTACCTGGCCGAGGAGCGGGGCGAGTGGCTGGAGGCGCACGGCGGATGGGTGAGCGGGGCCGGGGCGGGGGCGGCCAGGGCGCGGTGCGGACGCGCGTCCCCGGGAAGAGCGAGGGCGGGGAGCCGGGAGCCCGGCGGAGCCGCCGGGGCTGGGTGCTGGGGCGCCTGGCCGCGTCTTCCCGGTTAGCGGAGCGGGGCGGCAGCGCGGCCCGGGGGTGCTGCTGGGGAGGCGTGCCGGTGATCCGACCGAGCGGTGCTGGGCGTGTGCGGGGGTCTCCGCAAGGAAGGGCTGCAGAGCGGCCTCGGGGTCTGGTTAGTCGGTAGCGGTGTGCAGTGGGCACACGCTGCGGTATTTAAGGTGCCGTGGATGTCCTGTGCTGCGGGTTAGGCCGGTTCTCTAAAGGGGCTGGTGGCCAGCTTTGTCAAGCTGCAGCCTCCTAAAAATACAGGAATGATGGTGCTGGCTTGTGGGGCGCAAGTTTTACCTTCTCCTCGGGTCCGCAGTTTGCATTTTGGAGAGCGGACTGGCACAGGTCTTCTACTGAGCGTCAACACAGAACACCGATGTGCCGGTTCTTCAATATGCCTGTGCGTGAAACCACCCGTCTGCTAGACCTGCTGCTGGTTTCTGCCTGTCCTGAAACTGGTCAGATTGGGGCCTCAGTAATGCATGGGCAATAGCGTTAACGTATGCTGCGACGTAAAGCGATGGCTGCTATTGCTTTTCTGCCCCTTGAGATGCATGCTGAAAGTACAGCTTTTAAGGCATCTGTGCAGCTCTGCCTGCCTTTCTGAACAAAATGTCAGCTATCCCACAGAACTGCACATTTCCTATTTTCGGTCCTAGTGGAATATTTGATGCCAGTACAAATAAGCACTAAAAATAGGAAGCGGGGGAAGCAGCCACTGCTTTGGTTGACTTTTCCAGAGACCAAAATGAACTTGGTTTTCCAGTGGTCACTGGTCCATCTGACTGCTCAGAACAGTATGGTGCTTGGCTACAGTGTGCGCTGTCATTTGGCAAAATCGCATTGCCAGTTCGTACAAATTAAAGTGTAAAGAACAAAGTTCCGGAAGAAATGAAGAGTATAACTTGTTTACATAGACATCTGCGGAGCAGAGTTCAAACACAACCATCTGGAGTTGTATTGCTGCCACTTCTGATTATCACAAATAACGATCTGGGAGAGCAGCTGCCAGCTTTGCTCTGTCATAGGTCAGCTCTGAGCGTGTCCACTTGGCCCTTCCAAGGGAGTGTGTAATCAGTCCCACATCCACCACGGTGGGACCAGCTTCAGGCTCCTGTCTTTCAAGTGGAAATTTCCATATCCTGTGTTTCAGATGGCTTTCTCAAACTTGAACAAGGGGGAACAATGCTGGCAGCTCCCATCAGAAATTTGCCTAAAAGGGCGAAAATAGCATAATGACATGCTTAGCATCTTGATAGGAAGTTTGCAATTGTCTGTTGAGCAAAGCGTACAAACACTTGTAGCTACTGCTTTCAGTCACCTTGTGCAAAGGCTCTTGCAAAGCATTTTTGTGTGCCCAAGGCAGCAGGCTTGGACTTTCGTGATTCAAATAGAGACTTCTGCAGCTGACAAACACTGTGCTGGGAGTGTGAACCAAACTGTGCTCAAAGACTTGTCAGAAGAAATCTGGTTAATTGTAAGCCAACCAACTCAATGTCCTTTCTCTTGCATTTCTAGGATGGCTTCTGTCGGTTCTTCGGCAGACCCGGCTCCCAGGCAGGAGAGCAGAGCAGCACCATAAGCAACGCGATCATGGCCGCGGCGGGGTTTGGAATAGCAGGATTGGCTTTTCTCTTGGTGGTGCGGTAGGCTGATGAATGGATCTTGCCATGGGAAAGTACTCTCAAAACTGATAATTTACCAGATTTCACTCTATTTTCTATAGAACAGACCCTCTAAGAAGAAGTTTATATTTTTAAACTGGCTCGAAAAACTGTCTCACCAAATCCGTGGCTATAAACTGCTTCATTTGCTACCCAGTAACAGCACAAACAAATGTGTACTAAACCACCATTTGTGCATGTTTGAAACCTGTCGTCTCCAAGCATCCTCTGGACTTTGTTTTTGAAGGTGTAACCTAAATTTTAGCATGGTTCATTGTACTGTAACTTCCGAGTGCTCGATGTTATGCTAGGAAAATGTTATGGTGGACTTGCTACTAAACCTTTTGTTTGAGGCGTCTTTCTTACGTGGAGGCAAGTCTTCAAACCCGCCTTCCATTAATACTGTAAAGTGGGTGAACATTGACTGTGATTTAACATGGTTTATGGCTTCAAATGCGGTGCACAGCACTTGTTACCAAAAGGCAACTAGTTGGTTGATTTAGAGCAATTAGTGCCCATGATACAAGAGGCATTAGGGCTTAATATAACATAAGGCTGATTTCATTACACTACAAGAAGATAAGTATTGATACAGTAATGGCTGCAGTACTGGTTCTTATTGAAATAAAAGGAATTTAAATATTAAACCTTAATTGGTATATTGAAATCCAGTGAAGGCTGGAATTTCTCTGGATTTCCTTGATAAAACGAAAATTTCCATATATCTTAATATATTTTTGAAGTATTTATCACTGTATAATACTTGTAGCCATGACATCTTTATTTTTGTTTAAAACTTAATCCTGGTTCTTGTCACTCTAGAGTGTATCAAGCGTTGTCTTGTTTGAGTAATATTTCACACTATTTTCAACATGCTGTGTATTTCTTTCGATGGTTGTACAAATTGCCTTATGTTTCTGGTAGCTTTTAATAACGTTCCTGGGTTACTCATAGCGTGTACAATTTTGCTATGGTGACTTCAAAGGTGAATAAATGTTAAGTATTTTTATTTTAAAAAGCTTAACTTCTGCTTATTTGATCGGATGGGTGATGGTACTCAGTGAGCTTTTCGGTGGTTACCTGGATGCGTTGGTTTGTACCCACCTCCCTGGTGCTTTGACCTGAAGCGAGCAGCTGTGCAGCACCACAGCAGGGTGATGCTGGCCTTCGTCACAGAGGAGTCCTGCAGTCAGAACTAGGGGTAAGACAGAAAAAAGGGGAAAATCCAGTCCAAAAGACTCATCTTCGCCCCTGTGACTGGAAATAACCTGGTGGTTTTATAGGCCAAAACTTTCCGAAGTTTGCTAAGATAGCTGAGTACAACCAGGCTCCTCCGAGAGCTGCTCCTGCTTGTAGAGAGCAGCAGAGCTCTTGTTTCTTCTCTGCCAAGACTTGCTGCTGCGTCTCTCTTTCACACGTGCATGCTTTTTTACTGAAACTGGAGTTACGATAATGACTGAGGTGATGGAGTTCAGCCCTCTCAGATTAGTAATACTGAGCAGCTGTAATTTTTGAGGGTGATGTGCTTAACGCTTTTAAAAAGCAGTCTCACGCTCTCATCTCCATGTTAGATGTTCCCGTGGCACCGGTGGCTCTGATGCCCGTTAAACGGTGCGAGCCCGTTGTTCAGCCTCCCTCCCTGGCTGCCACCACTCTGCCTGTCAGAGGGGATGTCCCTTCGGGAGGGTACGTCCCTTCGTGGGACGAGCACCCGGCAGACTTCCTCCGCGGAAAGGTCAGCTGGGTCGGCATCGCGGTGGCCGGAGGTGACCACCCTGTTTCTCCTCCAGCTGGCCCTGGGCCAGGGGAGGCGTGCGGCCCCACACCGGACAGAGCGGCGTTGTGCTGACCGGCTGCAGATGCGGGGAGGACGACAAAAAGGGACATTCAGGAACGGTAAGTCCCGCAGAGGCGGGAAGGAGCTGGCGGTCCTCCCCCTTGCGCCGCCAGCTCTGAACAAAAGTCTGCTTGTTCTCCGACTTCCAGTTCTCTAAACTCCGGGCTTGGCTCCTCTCAGTGAAAGGATGAAGGCCCCATGGTGTGGGGCCGTCGTGCTCGGTTCCTCCCGTGAGTTCCCACAGGGACGGTGCTCGCTGCAGCAGCAGCTGGGTGCTCTTGGGCTCTGCCTCCCGTTCTGGGTGGCCAGGAGGCTGCGGGACCTGAAACTTTGGCTGTGGTGGGAGTGAGCTGGCTTGTGCTGGGAAGTGAAGATAGATTCCAAAATGTGGGATGCCTAGGGAGGTGTATGCTGAAAAGCATGGCAAATGACAGGGCAAGACACGCTCTAAACAGAGGTCAGATGTTGCATGAAAATGTCCTGCTGTGGGTCTCAATGTCTCTCCAATATCAAGCAGGACAAAGATAAAATATCAGTGTCTTGATTTCCAGTGTAACCTGATCTGGCAGGCCCCACAAAAGCAATGGCATAGAGGATATTATGCTTGTTTTTACAGTATGCTCTGGAAAAGAGAAGAAAACATTTTGGAAATGTCCTTGAATAAAGTCACACCAGCCTTTGGCATAAACCTGACCCTTTACAAGGTGCAGCTTGTTGGCCTGGGGGAAGCTGGGGGTAGGTTTCCTCAGAGCTTGAAGAACCAGGGGTAATTTAGGAGAGCTGTAAGGCTGAGTCGGGAGACGGCAGTGCAGCTCGCAGTGTAAAAGCAGCACTGCCTGTAGTTTCCTGGCACCTGGAGCTGGGCTGCTCTGGTCTCTGCGGGCAGCCTGTGGCCCAGGGTGTTTCCCTCGGCCACCCTGTGAGCAGGGGGCACGGCACAGGCTGCCGGAGTACAGGGGGAACCTGCCCGTCCCAGCCAGAGCTCTGCTCCCTGAGCCACTCGGCTGCCGTGGGGACCGTGGTGATGTAGAATTGAAGGCCTGGGCTTAAATCACTGGATCCTCATTGATTTCTAGACTAACTTGTATTTGCATGACTCTTGTGATTTTTTTTTTTTTTTTTTTTTCCCAGTTTCAGCCTGACTGTCTCAATGAAGCCCCATATTTCAGTTGAAAACTGCTGCTCATCCTCTTTTCTGCCTCAGAAAAGGGAAGCAAGATGCTGCTGTTCCTTTCTTTAAATGCAGAAGGAGAGTAGGTGTTGTTTGAGCACAAGGCTGGGTCTAATCCTCATGACAGCTTTCCGACCTTCAGCGCTGGGGTGATTCCCGGGCAGGCGGTGGATGTAACAGCCTTTGTCCTGTCTAATGATTAGCACACAGTAATTGCTCTAGCGGGGCCCCAATGTGCCTGCATCTGCTGAAACCATCAGTCATGGGTCACTCTGAGGCAGCTGGGTGCTGGGCAGGGTCTGGCGTGGAGGGGAGAGGAGAAGCTCAGGGCTGGTTGTTCCTGCCCCTCCTGAATCTGTCCTGCTCCGCTGCTCACAGAGACCCGTGCAGGGTGGAGGAGGTGGCATTCCCAGCGTACAGGGCTGTTCACAATGGTCGTACTGGAGCTGTTAGCGTTATCTGCTGGCGCCACACCTGTTCCCTGCGCGGTTCCCTTCTGCAGGGGCATCCGTTGTAACCATGGGAAAAGGCTGCCCTGCTGCTGCAGGAGTGCAGCTGCTGTGCTAAAGGGGAGTAAATCTATTCATCAGGCTCCTTACGAGCGTTGAACTAGCCAGTGGGTTTCTTTTTGACTTGGAAAAAATGAGGCGCTGTTAGAGCTCAAAAAATGGGAGTTGCAGCATGGTGTTATACGGCAGTTTGTGAGCTGCTTTGCTGTGGTATGCAAAAAATCTGGTCTGGCACGTCTCGCTGAAGGAGTTGGTGCTGTGTCCTTTTGTGCCCATGCATGCTGCCACATGAGGGGCATGGGCTGTACCTGCCGGGTGGTACCCAAGCCTGGGTGGGATGGGAGAGCCCTGTTACAGATTACATGCTAATTAGGCAGCTAAAGACACTCGGAATCATTGGAAGGAAAAAAGATTGAGTGCGTGGCATTTATTCACATAATTTCACTTCTTGTGTTCATTCAGTCTGGATAATGGAAACCAACTTCTGGGTTTCACTTCTGTTTCCCTGGCTGCTTTCTGGACCAGACTCGCTGGTTCGTCGTTGCAATTACGTGATGCTGTGTGGGGAGAGCAGGCGCAGCTGGGAAATTACTTGCTTTCAGGTTTGAAAAGTCAGTGTAATTCCTGCATAAATGCTGCTGTTACTGGTAGCACTTAAAAATGTTACTTTGAAACTTTAACAATTGTCCTTGAAGTTCTTAAATAACAAGAGTTAAGAAAAAAATCCTGTCTTGAAGTCAAATGTAGGAAGTCTAAAAATCAGCTCTGTGCTGAACTAACAAGATAATTTTGTTGTTGTTGTTGTTGGTTTTTTTTCTCTGCCTGGGCTTGGTCTATTTGTTTTATTCAAATGAGATGAGGAAGAGAGGACCTGGCTTTCCTTGTCAAATAGGTCTCCTTTCAAAGAGGCAAGTTTCTGCCCAACCTGTGGTAAGTTTCTAGCGCTACAGCCTGTAACTGAGACTCGCAAATTGGCAATCTTGCAGTTTCTGGATGTTCACCCATTTTGTATCTGAGCTGATGCACATTACATGTTTCTGTAAGTTAAGAATTAAACCTATTAAACCAAGTGGTTTAATTCAGTAGGGGACCATGCTGGCTCTTGGAGTGACTGAAATCTGAAATCCGTGATGTCCTGTAGTAAGAGACAGTGCAGCTCGAGGAATTAGAAAAGCCTGTCTGCAGAGAGCCACTGTAGGCACTGCAGAAACTTTGTGTTCTCTGGATTTAATCCCTTTAATGGTTCTGACCTGTGACAACAGTTCATTGAGGGAGTTCCTGTGTGTGACCCAGCCTGCTCTTTTATTTGTCTGTGAACAGCTCAGCACATGGTGAGTAGCAGCAAGAACCCCACACCCTGCTTACAGCTTTTGGATGCTGTCTTGTCTGTCTTTTTTTTTTTCCTCCTCATGCAGCCCCATACCGGGTGGCACCGCTGGGCAGGGACAGTGACCTCTGTGCCGAGAGCATGGGGCTGTCACACAGCACCGCCTGCCGTGGGTGAAACCAGCCCTGCAGAGTCAGCCAGCTGGTGGTTTCTGTCCCAGAACTCCACAGAAACCCCTGAGCTTTCTGGCATGTGAGAAGTCTGTAAAACATGTGCGGGGTTTGAAGTTTTGTTTGTTTGTTTTGGGTTGGTTGGTTTGTTTGTTTTCCCTAACCCTTCCATGCCCTGAAGAACAGGTACCTGCAGCAGCCCCGCTGGTGGTCCCAGCATGAGCACCCCCTGTGCGGGGCTGCTGCTCAGCACAAGTCACACTTGGAGCTGTAGCATGGAAACACAGCATCCTTCCACGTTCTTACTGTCAGTTGTGTAGGCAACTCTGCCGTAGCAGCGTTGCCTTTCTCCTGGCCTAGAAAAAAAAAAAGAAAAAAATTATAATAAAATATTTCAAAAAGGGCACAAAATAGCACAAAGCTAGCCTGAATCTTTAAAAACAAAGAAACAAACAAATTTAAAAATCCTTGGTGTATTGTCCTTGGTGCTGTTCAGAGCAGAACACCACCTGCCGCTCTGAAACCCTTCCAGTGTTTTTGGTCCCTTTTTCCAAGAGAAAGTCTGCTTCATGGGAGGAAAAGGTTAAATGTGGGAGCGAGTAGGGCAAAAGATTATGTGAAACAGAAATCCCAGTGCTGTTTGTTCTGCCATCTGCTCTCCACCCGATCCGGGGCTGTGGGTGGTTTCCCGTAGCACTCCCGTTCCCCTCGCTGCCACGCGCCGGCAGAGGCTTTGAACTCCCGAGCTGGCACTGCAGAACCGGGCAAGATTTGCATCTCCTTTCTCCCAGAGGAGCTGCCCCTTGGCAGGGTGAAGCCGGGTGCTGCCACTGAGAGCCCACTCCAGCGGCAACCTAGAGAAGCAGGGACTTCAGTGCCCCTGGCATGACCAGAGCAAATACCGGGGGATGGCGGGGTCAGCGCATCCCCTGCCATGCCCATAGGAGAGCCTGGGCAGGACAGCCTCTGCTTCCCTGGCAATGCTCGGCGTCTTTGCAGCGATGTCTTTGCCAGCGGTGCGAGATGCTCCCCAGCGAGCCGTGCCCCCCACCCGGCCACTGCCACCATCCCTGCGAGCCGAGCCGAGCCCCGCATGGCTCTGTCCTGGCACACCATCCCGCCAACAGCGGGGCCTGGCATGCGTGCCAGCGTGTGGGAGGATGGGGCTGTTGCTTGTCCCTGCTTTGTGGACGAGGGACCAGAGTGCAGAGATGCGCAAGAGCCTGCAAGAGGGCAGTGCTGTGGCACACCAGGGGCTCGGTGCCTGCAGCTCACTCTCTGCCACAGCCAGTGAAAGAAAGGTGAAACCATCTCATCTCTTACCTCTGGGTCCTCTTTCTGTTCTGCCCCTTCCCCCAAACCCCATTTTTCTGCATATTCCCCCAGCCCAGCTGAGCCCAGGGCCGCGAGCTGACACCCCCTGCACTGCTGCCTCCTCTGTCCCTGCCCACCCTCCCCTGCTCCGCTTTCACTGGGGAATGTGACCTTGCGCTCTAGATTATTTACAGACAAAATATTGCTGCAAGCCTGTGGAAGGGTTTTTTTGTTGTTTCTTTTTAAAGTGACTGAATTCCACAAAAAATGGATTATTCCAAGGGGCATGTGGGGCCTGGTGGGAACACTTTGCTGTGTTTGGGAACAGGCTGCCTGAAGCTGTCTCCCCTGGCCAGCACAGAGGTGCAGGAGGCTCTTCATGTCTCTAGCTGTAAGAAATCATCTGTCTCTGGTTTTCTTACAGAAACCCACCCCCTGCTCGGGGAAGGCTGCCAGGACAGGACACCAGCATTAACGGGGCTGTGGCACACACGTAACTGGGACCTGGGCTCCTTCCCGAGATGTGTGTGAGCCGGGAGGAAGAGCAGAAGCGGGGTGGCTTTCCGTGGCCCCCTCCTGCACCCCTGGAGCCAGAGCCCTCAACTTCCCCTGGCTTGGGGGTTCCTGGGTCTCCTGCTGCGCTTGCAACACAGGCTGGGTTTGCTGAGGACCTCAGACAGAGCTGTCACATCCGATCGGAAGCAGTGGTGGGCTGATTTCTCCTTTTTTGTTTTTACTGGCAGGACCAACAGCTGCCCTTTTCCCCGCCGCTGACAACTCTTCTGTCTAGCTTAACTTCTGAAAGCCTGGTGGTGGTGGTTTCCTACTGTGCAGAGACCTTGTGCCTTTGACATTACACCACAGCAGTACCCTTTGCATGGCTGCTGGAGGCCATCAAGCTGGTCATTGTACACAATAACGCAAGTTGTTAGGTTCGAGCAGCATTGGCTGTTTTGGATGGGGCTGACGTGGGGTCCCTGGCTGGCGCTGGTTTCCTTACAGGGTCCAGCACAAGCCTCCAGGTGCCTGCAGCTGAGTAGTTGTCCTGAGTAAGGCTGCGTGCTCAGCTTTTATTTAGTCGTAAGCACAGTAACTGCTAGCAGAGCTAAACTTGATCGCGGTCACGCAGTCTCAGCTAAACGTGATCACCTTTTTGTTATGGGAAGGGAACTTACACCAAAATCTCTTGCTCTGGCTCAGTGTGCACCTTGGCTTGATCCCTCTGCAGACTGGCTGCTGCTGGGCTGGCTGAGGTGTGCTCTGCTCCTCCTGAAACCGGAGCTGCTGCTGGGAAGTCTCTCAGTGAATATGACCACAGGGGATGACCATGAAGCAGCTGCCTGCACAGCCATTCCCTGCCTGCTGCGGGGTTAGCTCTGTCCCTCCAGAGTGACTCCAGACTTCCCAGTTTGTGGTGGGTGATGGTCTCATCCAGGCTCTCGTGGCAGCATTGGGCACAGGGTGCTCACCTGGCAGCAAGAGGATGCTGAGGGAACGGAGGTGGCGTGTGTCTAGGGACCTTGATCAGCCGAACAGGTTCAGCTGAGGTAAGGGGCAGCGGGGGAAGGGCTTGTGTTCGGGGTGCTCCTTGCCAGGGTTTGCACGGTGTTTGCTGGATGCTGAAACATCCTTGGGAAGGCAGAGAGGGAAAGCTCAGCTTACTCTGTCTGCTGTGGCACACAGCACTCACCTTCCTGTTCCCCAGCTTAGCTGGGGCTAGTGAAAACCCCATCCCATTCCCCTAATCTTGTAAATGGGTGCCTTTTTATCAGCAAGATGTCCTGGTTATCCTTTTTTTTTTTTTTAGCAACTGGGGGAAGCTGAGGAATGCAGCAGGTCTCTGCTCATGCTGCCAGTAAGAACAGGACCCAGTGTGCCTGACTCTGGATCTGCTCTGTGCACATCTGTGTACACATGATGCTGCTCCTCACTGACAGGGTCTCTAGCACGTTGCTTCCAGCCAAATATTAGTGATTTGGCTGGCTGGACAACTCAAGTGCACTGCAGGGGTGCAGATCAGCCCCAGCGGGCGCCCAGGGAAGGGTCTGGCAGGGCTGTTGGTGAGCAGCTCTCCATAGCGTCAGACCAGTGGTGTTGGGTAAGCCTGGGGCCTGGGTGGGTGCTCGTGCCCCCCAGAATATGGAATTAGGCATCCTGAGTGAAGCATCTTCTCTGCCTGGGTGTCCCGAAGGGTTAATGATCTTGGCAGCAGATGGATGGGTGGTAAGGAGATTGATTGCCTCCTGCAAGGTACATAAAGTCTCGCCCTCCTGCAGAAACACAACACTTGTTCGACCAGGTAAATAACTGGTTTAAAACCCCCTCTCGTAGCAGCTGACTCTACACGTGTTTATCCAAGTGACTGGAGTTGTTCCAGTCTCTCTGGTAAGTGACCTTTCCCGAATTTTTCTTTTCAAGTTGACATTTAAGAAGGGTGGGGGGGGAAGTCACAGCAACAAATGGTGTTTTAACAGCGATAAAGCCATACCCATCAACAAAGCCAGGAAAGCCGTGCTGGAGCCCGCGCTGGTGGCTCTGCCATCCCCACTGGAGCCCATACAGACAGTGCTGGCTTGTGTTTCCCGACTTGCTTGGTTTCGCGTGAACCGGCATTTGCGGTGCCCGTGGGCTGCCCCTGCTGCCCGGGCTGGGCTGGGCACAGAGCGGGTCTGCAGTTCCTGGGAGCAATTAAGTCTGAGCCAGCTGCTGGCAGCTGGAGGCACTCACAGTATTAGCTCATTACTGCGGTTCAAATGAAGAAGAGTCTTAAATCTTCTCTGAAAAGAATCTGGGTTTGGCAGGCAGTAGAGCGCTTGGACAATTCTGGTCAATGTTTTACTGTGTGTTTGAGAGAAGCAAAATTTACCCCTCGTTTTCATGTTTCTTGGTTCTCGGCTTCAGCACTGTCGTGACTCAGCCCTCACCACCAGCACTCGTCTCACAGGGAAATATTTAGCAATGAAGTCTGTGCTTTGCAGGAGCTTTACCTCTTCAGCCCAGATGCCCAGATGAGCTCCTCTTCCGGGCTGGGAGGTGCTGAGGGCATCACGGAGGCTGCTCAGTGCTGAAGGATTCCCCAAATCCCGCTCTCCCCATGCCCTGGCCAATGCCACAGCTCCAGTGTGCTGGCCGCCAGCCGCTCCATCTCCACCAGCACTGCAGCTCCCAGGCTGCTCCCAGCTCCCCCCATTTGGAGTGTCCATCTCCCAGGCTCTCCCTGCTCCTCTGCTGTTAACGTGGGACAGCCGGGCTGTTACTGGAGTGATGCTTGTGTGAGGCTCTGTGGCTGTTTGGGAGCAATGGCAGCTTTGGGACCTCACTCGCTAAGTTGTCTTGAATCGTTCACGGCCAGAATGGCTCGTTTCGCTCTGCTTGCAGAATGCCTGGGTGTTAGCTGGCTGCAGGGCCTGTACGTGAGTCCTGGCGCGGGACTGTCTGTATCCGAAGCCTTCCTTCCCGTGCGATAATGTCAGTGCTGGAGAGCAGGCGGCTATTTTGGTTCCAGGAATGCCAGTGAATGATTTCACTTTTGTTTTGTACCTGATAACCTTTCCGTTCACAATGAGAGACGACGTCTGTGCTCCCTGTGCTTCTGTATGCGAGGGGAAAGCCATTCAAGCACCTCTGCAGGGGAAAGGAAAAAGCCAGTTTAAAAATAGCTGCCCGATTGTCCGTGGAGCCTGGGCAAAGGAAGGGCAAAAGCCTCTCCGTGCCGCACTGTGCGCCGGGGCGCGGGGCCGACGGCCGTGGGAATATTCACTGTGCTGGCTTCTCCCATGGGCCTCATGGGGATGGGGAGGTCTGAGAGAGACTTGCTTCTCCATGCAGAGTTGTCCCGATGTGGGGCTCCAGGAGAGCTACAGCAACCCCCTTTGCCACCCCGCCTGCCCCTCCTGCCCTTCTCCAAGTCCCTTCCCCGCTGGGTTTTGTGGCTGGCAGCTTGGTCAGGAGCGAGGCGATACAAGCCCACCTCGGGCCCCAGGCCAGATAAGCCTAATCAAACCCAAATTGCTAATGCTCAGCTCCAATTTTTATTTCCTGTGGGGACAAAGCTGGCTGAAGTAACCTTTTTTTTTTTTTTTTTTCCCAAGTTTTCAGCTTTTTACTTCCCACGAACTGCTGACCCATCATGTGACAGGAGCTGTGTCGGGGACTGTTGCAGTGAGACGGTATCACCGCTTGTCCAGCCGTGCTGGGACCGCGGGCAAACGCGGGTGCTCAGGTGAGGAGGGGTCTGCCGGGCACAGGCAGGAGCTCTGTGGGCACAGCAAACCCCTGTGCTGCCGGAGGGGGGGCAGCAGGGTTAGGTACTGCCGGGCCCCCTCCCCTACAGAGAGATGCTTCCCCTCTCACCAATGCCCATCCTGCTCTTCAGAGTACATTATAGGCGATGTTACAGGCTATTGGCCAGTGGAGTGGCTACCTGGCCTTCTGTCTGATCGGCCACTTTGCTCACTGGGAGGTTTTTGCTCAGTCCCTCGAGCACATGACATACAGGGTGGCTCCAAACGTGCCCTTGCCCTTCCCGAGCTGCAGCCTGTTTACAAAACAGCAGCTGAGGACTGCTATTATCCCTACATACACATTACATTTAGAGTCGCTAAACAGGCAAAGCCAAAATGAAAGTAATCTGAGTTTTCTTTAATTAGAATAAGTTCCTGATGAATCATGAGGTTCTTTACCTCAAGGATGCCCAAGAATTGACTTTGGCAGCAGACATCAAGGTACAACAGTCAGCGGAGCTCACTCGCACTTGACATCTGCTGGAAAGACTTGTTTTTCCCTCCCATGTCACATGCTAACTTGTGATCTGATCATGAGATACAAAGGATAACCTTCCAGTATTTATTTTTCTCATCTGGGATTTTAAAAGACAAGGGAAAAGAGTAAAAAGCAGTGTAAGGGGAAAAGCAAAGCAAAACAGAACGCAACCCCTCGACTCTTTTGGTTAGCATTGCTCTAGGTGTTGATGCTAGGACAAGGCAGGAGACCAGCTCCAGTGCGCGGAGCTGCGTGTGTGCCTGCTACAGCCCTAACCAAGAGCATGAGTGCTGGTGTGTCCAGCCATGTGCGCATCCCGCTGTCCTGCACCGTGCACCCCTGCTCAGGCAGAGGCGGGCAGGGGCTGCCTGTCCCGATGTGAGCGGCTTCAGCGTGGGCTGGGGCGGGTTGTCCTCCCCTGGGGCTGCCCAGTGCTGGCCTGGTGCCATCCTTCAACATTCAACTTACGTGTTTGATTATAAATGTCAAAGTAACATTTTTTTATAACAATATCCCAATGTGATCAGCTAGGCAGATGGAGTTATTTGATACATGCTCAAGTCCAAAGGTTTATAGTAAGCCCAGCTGCAAGATTAAACCAAAGTCACTCTCGAATAAAATCCCCCATATAATCTTTGGGGAATTTTGCTAGTGCAGCTTGGGTATGTTTACTTCTGTGAGATGATGCCTATCAAGCACAAAAACCCCCCAGAAAACCATCATGGTGCCTATAGAGGGGCTGTTGGGAAATGAGCATTCAGGCTGCTGGAGGCTTTGGTGCGAGAGGAGCTCTCGCTGAAGAGAGACCAAGGCAAAGCAGCGTGGCAGGGTTGTTTATTTTCTGAGCCAGAGAGGTGTGTACCATTGCCTACCAAATTTGAATAAGGAGATTGCTGCCCACGGTTTGCATATACACAGCAAACCTGACTGGCATGTACAGCAGGATTATTCTGGGAATGGCAAATTGAGATCAGCAGTTTGCGTATGTGTCTGTCTGTCCATCTGTTCAGTGCTGGGAGCAACTATGCAGAGCTGGGAAATGTAGCAGACCATGGCTGGACTTTCCAAAAATCACACTGCCATGGGATGCCCCTGGCCACGTGCCCGTCGGGCACCCCCGTTCATGGGAAGAGCCAAGGCTGGGGTGTCCTCTGCAGCCCCAGTTACTCAGTACTTCACTGTTGGTGTAGCTGTAAGGAGGTTGTACCATGGAAGGTGTTGGTTTCTTCTCCCAAGTAGCAATCAATCGGATGAGAGGAAATGGCCCCAAATTGGGCCAGAAGGGGTTAGATTGGATATTAGGAAAAATTTCTTCACAGAAAATGTTGTCAGGCATTGGAACAGGCTGCCCAGAGAAGTGATTGAGCCACCATCCCTGGAGGTGTTTGAAAGATGTGTAGATGAGACTCTTTGGGACATGGTTTAGTGGCGGACTTGGCAGTGCAGGTTAACAGTTGGATGCGATGATCCTAAAGGTCTTTTCCGACCAAAATGGTTCTATGATTCTATGACTGTGCACTGTGCCAGTGTCCTGTGGTGCTGTGCCCTGGGCTGTGCTGGCGGTTCGCTTGGGGGATCCCTGCGTGCCCAGGCGTGGGGTGGCGACTGGGAAGCATGGCAGGACAAGGACTGTGTCCGCAGCTGAGCAAGTGAGAAGAGAGCTTAAAGCAGAAGGGTGCTTGTGGTTTCCTTCAAAACTTAAAAGCCCTATAATGTTTCAGGAGGCTGGTGGCATGAACGAGCTGGTGCAGAGCGCTCTGTCTGGGGGCTGTCGGTGTGTGCCGAGCCAGCTGCTCCGGGAGGGCTGAGCCCCTGGTCCTTGGGAGCATTCGGGGGCTTGGTGGTGGTTCGGGAGGGAGGCTAAAGCCTGCTGGTGGCCCAGCTCTGCCTGCCCAGGGCGGGGGCTGCCCGTTTGCACAGTGGCTGGACCTGACCCATGGCCCTGGCCCCAAGATGGGTGATGGAAGGGGAGATGATCCCGGCAAGGCCAAAGGGTCTGCGCCTGTGTGTGACATGCTGCGTGTCACCCTGACTCAGGGTGAAAACCTGTACCATAGCTCCCCTGGAAATAAATAACTGGGAGGAGGAACATGGAGGGGTGGGTGCTGGGCTGGAGGGAGGCAGCCAGGGCACTGCCTGCGAGAGCCACGAGCCCGGCCACAGCCTGGCCGCAGCTATTTTGGTGCCGAGACAGGGCTGAGCACGGAGGTGTTACCAGTAAAAACCTGCGCTAGTGTCAGGTGAGGTGGGGGGGGAGGTGGGATGGAGGAACACAGTGAAAAGACAGTCCAGCTAACAGGGAGGGCAGAAAGGGATGGTGTCTGCTGGGTGGCTTTGATGCGGTGAATGGCACAATGACTGTGGTGGGAAGGTAGGCTTCAGCGTTTCAGACGGGATGGCTGAATGATGGGTTTGCAGTGGGAAGCAGATGGAATCCAGCCTGTGAGGCCCAGCTGGCCCTTTCACCTTTGTCAGGACCATGGGAGGAATAGCTGGGACCCTATACTGTCCCTAGAATCAAACCTGGGGAAGCATAAACAGGAGATGATTTTAAATTAAAACCAAAGCAATCCGTAATAAAGAGCTGTCTTTAGTCAGCAGAGTTATTTCTGATTTCAGGTTTTGAGAAGTCCTGAAACTGCTTATGTCCAAGTTGTGTACCTCCTGCTATTACGTGAGCTTTACTTTGCAGTGTCCTAACCCACCCTCCCATCTCACTACTTAGCGCAAAGACCAATTTTTTATTCAGAAAAGCAAACTATCCAGTTTCCTTAGGCAAATATTTCTGTGGCCTCTGCAGCAGCGTTATCCAGAGATCGTTGCGGGCACTGTGATGGGCTAACGGGGGTTGCTGCGCGGTCATCAGTGGCCCATGCAAGAGAGCAGCACACCTGCCTCCAGCTCATGGGCATTTGGAAGGAGTTTGGGTTTTCTGGACCTGGCTGACCTGTCTCTGTGCCCCAGGAGCATCTCTGAGCACTGTGATTTCCCAATTTTCCAGCCCTTTGCCTGCTCTTAACAAAATTAGAGCAGGCCTGACCCAGAAAGCTGGATGCAGAAGTGATCAATAGTGATGGTAACTGGTCGGCAGCGCTGTCTGGAGGCTTTCAGTGTCTCTACTCCAAAATAAGTAAATGGGTTCAGAAAAAAATGTAGGCAGTCCTGCTCCAGTGGCTGGGGCTTTGGGTGGAGGGGGGCTTCAGCCTGTGGTCCAAGGGCCGCAGGGGCCAAAGCTGCTGGCAGAGGGCTGAGTTTGCCATGCCCAGGCCCTGGGGAATGACTTCGGTCCCTCTGGTCTCCCTTATGGGAGATGGCGTGTCTCCAGCAGGTTTTGCTGTGCAAGGTGGTTGTTCTGCTGCAGCAGAGCACAGAAGGTTTGGGCAGAGGGAGCAGTGGGGACGGGTGCTGCTGGGGGGGACACGGTCACACACGGCTCTGGTTGAGATCACTGCGTGCGGGAGCGCTTGGGGAAGGAGATGCATCTGCTTGTCCCTGAGTGCAGTGTAGACCCTTGCTCCCGGACAAAGCAAGCAGTCCCTGTTTTTAAGGAAACAAGCAAATTGTAAAGAACACACTTTTGGAGCAGCGCCCTCCTGCCTGCTTGTGTCCCCAGGGGACAACGAGGGCTTTGTCACTGCCCAGGGCTCTCGGGAACCAAAACAACCTCGGTATGAGCTCAGTGGCTGTAAATCAGCGGGCTCCACCGGGTGTTAGTGCTGGCTAAATTTAGTGCTGATTGCTTTGATCTGAAATGCTTTTATTTCATACCCTCTGCAGTGATAGACACAAGGTCAGACTAATGCCTGATACACGAAAAGCATATGTGGACTTTATTGATTTTGCAGTGATTAATGATTCAAAGGGAGGGCCGGTGATTCATGCACACAGGATCGGTGCCTGGGAATGAGCGATGCTGACCGAGGCAGCCTTTTGCCTCCAGCATGCAGCCTGCTTCCCGCTGCTCGGGGGCACCAGCGCTGTGCTCACGGGTGTCCTTGCACTGGGCACGTACCTGTTTGTGCGCAGTGAGCTCTCGCACTGCGCTTGAGTTCTGTTTGCCTTGCTCTCACTGTCCCTTTTGGAAGGGCATCAAAAATAACTGAACCCACGCTCTTACTGTAGGCTTGTTGACAGATCCTCTTTAAGCTTTCCTGCTGCTGTCCCAGGCTGTCCAAGGAGAGAGTCCTTCAGGAGTGCGGGGCAGCTCACGCCAGGCAGCATCACATCAGAGCACCCGCAGGAGGCAGCCCCATGTCCAGCCCTTTGGTTACCAGCGTGTGATCTCTCAATAAAGGAGCTTCAAAGCTGTTTGCTGTGATTAGACTTGCAGGCGATGGTTTTTGAAATGCTCTTCCACCCCATGAGCATGTGGGAATCCTCGGAGCTTGCTGAGCCATTGCCATGGGGTGGGCGCTCTCCTCCTGCAGCCCCTGTCCCACCCCCCTGGACAGGGACCACAGCCCCCCAGTTCACTCTATACCACCGATGCAGCTGGAAACTGCATGGGGAAGTCATCCTAATTTTGGAGGGGGAAATCAGGCCCTGTTTGAAGGCTCTGGGCAGTGGTTGTGCAACTTTCCTATCTGGTATTTGAGAGAACTTCCCCCTCCTGGCTGTTTTAGCCTTGTGACTATGACTAAAGTCACCATGTTGCCACCTTCTGCTGGGCTCACTGCTTTTATACTGGCTGTCTCACCGAGTGGGCCAGAGACCCGCTACATCTCTTAGGACCTGAAAACTCGCTGCAGTCTGGGTTCCGCTTGTGCCAGCTCTACTGCTTTTTTTGCTTTTTTTTTTTTTCTTTCTCCCTCGCAGTTGCTGATGTCTTTCCCTTGCTGAAGGCAAAGACGTGTTCTCTCTTGGGCAGTGTCATGGAGGAGGCGCTGCTTTGCTGTAAGAGCAAGTGCTTGGTTACATCCATCGCACCCCCAGGTGAGCACGGGGGCACAGGCAGCAGCACAGCATTAAATGCGGCACGTTCACTGGGGATAGGAAGGGAGGTAGAAACACCGCCATGGTGGGGGTCTCTTCAGCTTTGTTCCATGTGGATAGATTTGGGGCAGGAATATTTGAGTTGGTGGTGATATCCACGTGTGTATGGGGAGGCAGATGTTGGATAGCTCGTTACCCATCCATGTGGCCAAGTGGGGCAACGACAGCTGACATATGGCGGTGCTGAGGGAGCCGGGGTTCCTCTTTGCAGTAGTCATTATACAGCAGCACAAACACGGACACAGGTGAAAGTCTACAGGTACAGCCGAGTTCAGGCTACCTGGACACCTGTGCTCACAAACCCATTCTGCAGGGATGTGCAAGGCACCCGCAGCTGGCCCGGGGGTGCTGGCTCCCAGCCCACCTGCGTCGGGAGCTGTAGAGATGTTTTGAATGTGCCGAGGAGATGAGGGAGCTGTGTCCATTGATCTAAGCCTGTGTCCTCATGCTCCTCCAACCTGAGCTCTGCAGCCCCCCCCAGGTCCCCTTGGACTGGTGGCACCACCTGAGAGTGCCCGGGCAGAAGAAGCCCCCGTTCCGAGCAGCCCCCATGCTGCGGCAGAGCCAGGACACACCACCCTGAGCTAAGGGCAGGAGAAAATGTTCCCAGAGGCAAACCAAGGTGAAAATGTCCCCCTGTGATGGGCTGGGTGCGGTGCTCACGCTCTCACCCTGCGCTTTGCCCACCGTTAGCGCACACGCTGGGTGGCCCTACGCGCCCGCCGCTGGCTCTGGGTCTGGTTGGCGACAGTCCCAGTGGCGTCTCCGTCCCCATTCAGGAGCAGCCAAGACCTGTTGGGTCCCTCTGAGGGATGCTTTGGGAACACAGGTTGTTGGTCCCAGTGTTGTCCCACTGGCCTTGGCATGGCAGGAGAGGGCGGGAAGCATCATTGGGGGCACATGGAAAGTCACTGTACGCACCCAAATTAGCTACCAGGCCAGGCTGGTTTTCCTGTTTACTCCCTAAGTGGAAAATAGGAAGAGAGTGAAAAACCTCATTTCCTTGGCTATAAAAAGATCTTGTGGTGTGGACACAGGAATTTTACCCTCTCTTAATTTTTTGCCTCAGTGGCGCCAGGTGTGTGGCGTAGGCTGTAGTGGCAGTAATGCCAGAGAAAGGGGAGACCTGGAATAGCAGCTCCTCTGGAGGAGATGTTTCCTCTTGGGCAGAGAACAGGGCCCCTTCACCACTTAGCAGATGTGTCGGGGTTTTGCAAAGCCCGAGGGTCACAGAGCAGACACGCAGGGTTTCTGTCAGTTGTGTGGGGACACTGACCCAGCGGGGGTGAGAGGCAGCTGGTGGCTACTCACAACTACAATGAGCGTGACAAAAGGATAAGAAATCACACCATCCTGACAGCATTTTGTAGGCAGATTGCAATAAAAAGATCGGCTGTTGGGTTGTGCCAGCAGGAGTGAGGGGTCGGGGCAGATAAGATACTGCCACGCCGGAAAACTGGCTGGGCTGCATTTCAGGTTTACGGCATCAGGATGAATTATTGGGATACCAAGCCCTGCAAGCCCAGAGAGGTTGCTAAACCTTGTTTGCCTCAGATTGTTTGTCCAAAAAGATACTGAGAGATGAACTCTTTCTTCCCTTTGTAATTGGCCATAATCTTATCTGAAACCTCCCAAGTGTCCTAGAGACTCCTCAAGGAGATAGAAAGCAAACAAAAAAGAAGTCCAAGAGCATTTATTTCTGAGGCTTGAAACTGGGGAATAGCACAAGTTTCTTGGCCAACTTTGGTCACCCTTATTTGCCACAAAGGGAAGGAAAGGATACCCAGAGCTGCCAGTGTCTTGCTTAGTAAGTGACTGACCTTTCTTGCCTCCTTGCTCCTCTGGGATAACTGAAGCTGTTTTGAGGAATAAATCTCAAAGTCGATTTAGCTAATAACTAGAAAAAATATGGCACGAGAGCAGTAGGCTACAGCAGCCCGTGTCTCAGACATCCAGCTGCCTGGGTTTAACTATGGTTTAACTGTGTCCCACCAAAGGGTATTTTTGGTGTGTTTGTTGTGGGCCTGTGGATACCCATCAGGTGAGAGGCTTTCTCATGCATCCAGTGGTGGTCTTAAGGTACCTTTTGCCCTGCGTGGTTTGTGGCTTCTCACTTGTGACAGGAACCTCTAATAATCTCACCACAGACCTTGCAAAGTATGTGCAATTGTAGAAAAGATCCCCCAAACATAGTATTTCCTTTAAAATACAGTTCAGTGTCTATGTGCCTGACTGGTCTTAGCTGGTCGTGCCGTAAAGATTTTACAGACTCTGTGTCTCTTTTTGGGGTCTGTTTCTGCTTGTGCCGCCTGTAGTTGTGAATTTGAAGCAGCTGAGTGTTATTTGTGATGTTGCCGTGCACTCATGGCCCTGTTGGTTTGCTGGCAAGCGGGGATGTCATATGAGGGCTGGTGATCTGGAGCAGAGCTGGTGGGTTGTAGCTGGCTTTGTCCATGCTGTGTGTGGCAGCCCCAGCAGCAGGGAAGCTCCTGTGCTGCACACCCATTCCTCTTGGCGAAGCTCTCTGCTGGGGAGGGGTTGTGGACACCAGAATGGGATGTGCCAGCCCAGCAGCACTCATACAGGCCCTACTGCAGGTGTTGCCACTCAGGGGTCTTTGCTCATAAATTAGGTGAGCCCTGTTAGTTCCATGAGGGTCTGTCACACCCCCCAGGACTGGTCCAACTGCCATGTCCCATCCCTGAGTCTGTCTCATCTTTGGCTGTGATTTTCGTATTTGTCTGTAGCAAAACACTTACTGTGTGTCCAGTGAGCCCAGCTCTGGAGCCAGCATCTCGATTCTGTGTTAATTGTGCTGGTTTTGTCCAGGTTATTGATTAAAAACGTGAAATTTTGAAGAGGAAAGAGGAAAATTATTCTCTGACAAAGTGTGTACTTGATGCTGGTTCGTGACTTAGAACTTGTTTTCAGACCAGTGAGTTGGCCAGTTTTGCCACAGTTAAGTGTTACATTACCCTTTAGATTATTCTAGTTCTCAGTCAAAATGTGACACCAAGTAAGAGGTGTTACCAGCCTGTAAGCATCCTGTATCAGCACCACAGCAAGTTACTGTGACCAGATCTGTTTTCTGTCAACCTTTCCTGATTAGCAGAAATAAACTATTTAAGGGAGGGGAACTGAACTAATCAGCATGTGCCTGGGCTCTGGGTCATGGTGACTCACCTTTGGCTTTATCCTGTTTATTCTTTCAAATACTGGCATGTTTTCTTTTGGATGAGTCCCTCAGCAGCTGGAACGAGGGCAGGATGCACAGCCACTCCCCGTGCCAGTGCAGATATCCTCAATTAGTCCAGGTATATTGTGTATTTTAGGAACAAACGGTAGGTGTGAAGGATGCTCCAATGTCGTGTTCTTCTGAGCAAAGCAAACTAATGGGACAAATGAGCAGTTCGCTACACTGCTGTAATGATTTTATTAATACAAACCAATTCACAGGCAGTAAGGACGCTGCCAAAGAAAATGGATTTTTTTTCTACTGTTTTGCTCACCCGCTGCAAGCCTTTGGGCAGCGGCTAGCAAGGCTCTTCCCCAGCGAGCAAGTGTGCCCTTCGCTTAGCCGCGCTCAGCCCCCAGCTCTGCCGGGGCTCGTGGCCCCCAGCTGTGGGGTTTCACCTGCTGCTGAGCCGCAGCCGTGTCCCCGTGGGACCTGCGCCACCCACACCACAGGTCACCACTGAGGCAGCGCAGCCGAAGCCCAGGCGCAGTCCCGGAGGAAGCCGGGCAGCCGCGGGAGGTGGCTGAGGGCAGGTGTGGGCGGCAGGGCTGTCCCTGTGCTGCAGGGGACAGGCACGGCGGGGTTAAAGCCCTCAGCCTGACTCTGCTAAAAACCCGTGTTGCATGGTTTGTGTGTGCAGGCTGCTCCAGTTTGCCTGGGGTTTACCACACATTTTCATCGTGCTTGCAAAATGCTGTTATCACCAATTGCAAAAAACCAGCCTCATCCTCATCTGATCAGAGCGAAACCAGCACAGCTCTGCACAGCGTCTCCAGCACGTCCGGTCTGCTGAGCGCTCCTGCAGGGCACACGGTTATTGCTCAGAGACGCTTCAGTTTGCTGCTTTGGGATTTATTTTTTCTCATTGCAGACTCCTTGGCCTGTGAAAGCAGTTGGTAACCATTGCAGGCAGAGTACTTGCTGTCTTAGCTACTGGCCATGACAGGGCTTTTTGCTGAGGGCTGACATGGGCTTTCCATGAGCAAATGCGCTCAGGAAAGCTGAGGGTGTCGGGTAGCCTGTGCTGGGCTGCTCCCGAGCAGAGGGTCCGGGCTGCCACCGAAGCCCTGCCGAGCAGAGGCATGGCTGCAGCTGGCTGTGAAGCCCATCCCCTCCTCTCCACGCCTGTCCCATCGGGCAAGCAGCACCCTCTCAGGGTCACCCTGTCCCACTGGGGTGAGGCGAGCAGGGTACCCACTATCTCCGCACTGCCAGTGCCTGTGGTTCACCCCGATAGCTCCTTCTGACCCCATAGCTCCTCCTGTCCCAGCCCTTGTCTCTGTGATGGGACAACAGTGCAGATGAATGCACAGGTCCAGCAGGCAGGCAGTCTGGGAAGCTCTGAGTATTTTCCAGGAGCAAAGTTGCTGTTTAAAATCATATGTATTCCAAATCCTGAAGGCTATTAAACCTCTATGAGACACAAGCTGGAACCACTCTGCAGCTTACCACACCAATCCTCACGACAGACCACTTTTGTGTGCTGCTGGGCTATGGTATGGCTGAGGTGGAGGATGGCATGTGCAAAATCGTGGGAAGCACTGCAGGTTTCTTTCACTAGAGCTTAGAAGCCATCTTTGTCTGTATGTGGTCCAAGCCAGAGCTCAGCTTTTTCCAGCACCTGCAGCCCTCCTCGAAGAGCCGCAGGTGGGGGCTCTGCAGCAGGTGGGCAGCGGGTTGGTGCTGGGGAGAGGAAAGCCCAGGTAACATGCACAAGAAATTAGGGCTTTTACAAGATGCTGTAACAAACCGCAGCCCCAAGTTCCAGCTGTGCTCTGCCTACACCCGCAGTGTGCTGCAGGGTTGCCCAGGTCCATCCCAGTGCCACTGCACGGGCAGAGCTCTGTGTCGAGGGCCAGCACGGGGCCACAGCTCCCTGCCTTCAAATGCTGTGTCACACAGTGGGATCATATGGTGCATCTTACACCAGTAAGCAGGTGACACTGAAAATACGGACATGAAAGTGCTTTGGCAATGCCAAAAGCAAGAAGTAAGGAAAAATATTTCCTCTACTCTTACTCCATAAATATTCAATATTGTTCAGATTATCTGAAATTTTTTGAAGTGCTAAAGGTTGAATGTGGGACACAAGTATTTTACATCAGGTGCAGTGATCTTCTGCTTCTGAAAGAAACACTTCACAAGGGATTCTAAATTTAGACTTTCTGGATGAGAGATAATGGCAGAAACCTGATATTGTTGGGGGCTGGCTGTAGGAAATGCAATTGCTAATGGCTAGTCTTGATGTTCTGCTGAGCTTTGTACTTTAAAGCATGTGTTTTGTCATGGTGGGTGAAGGGGAGCTGAACTTTAAAGTCTTGCCTTGCTGTGACAGGAGGCCTCCAGGTGGATGTCCAGCTTGACTCCAGCCCTGGTTGCTTCTCTGGGCAGAGGCTGGGGTGGTCCCCCCTCTCAAATTTTTAGCTTTGTGCTTTTCCTTTTTTGCTGGTTCGAAGATCATCTTATCTACTTTCGGGGAGTTAATTTTCTGAAGGCCTTTAGTGCTTTGCCTGGGTGCCTTTGGCATTGTCCATGCAGACATGACAATTTTGCTTTGTCCTGCAGGACACAGCCTGCCTGGGTCTGTGACCCACAGCAGGGAGCTTTCTGATGTGCTGGTCCCTGCTGCATGGTTTCAGGGGCTGGAGTGTCTGAGGATCATGATTAGGCACGTGCATACACATAGCACACAGGGCAAGAACAAACCAACACTGCCTGTTTCTAAAAGTGAACACTGGGCCAATCATTGAGGCTCGTGTTTCCATTCCTACCTGTTACCTATGTTAGCTCACTTCTAGTTGACATCAGAGAATAACTAAACGAGGAGAGTATTTCATTTGGCATTACGCAGCCAGCAGAAGTAGCAGCTGCGTGTCTGTATTACTAGGCTTTAAACACCTCTGCTCCTGGTGAAGCTGCCTGGGCATGGGTGTGAACCAGACCGCTGGGGATCGATCAAGCTCCCAAAACAGTCTTCCTGTGGGATGCGGCCACTGCCTGCCTCCATCCCTGCCTGCCTCCATCCCTGCCTCCCTCCATCCCTGCCTGCCTCCATCCCTGCCTCCCTCCATTGCTCCCTCCCGGGGCACAGGGTCCCCCCGCTGTGGCCCAGGCGGCTGCAGGGCACCGGCCCCCTGTGCATCTGCTGCAGGAGCAGGAGCCAGCATCTAGCCTGCGTCTCCTGAAGGGGTGAAATAAATAGTACGAACTGCATGGAGAAGCAAGGTGTATACACGTGCACATGTAATTTGTATAGATATCCACACATAAACATGTGTATATGTATATAAATTCTATATGTAGACATGCATGTATACACAAATATGTGTATATATATAAAAATGTGTATATAAATTCTATACATATGCATGCACATATGTTATACATGTATGTGTATATATACCCACATACACTTGTGCGCATGTATATGATGTATAGAATGAACATGTGTATTCAATTTACATATGCATGCATATAAATATATAATTTAAAGTATGTTTTTAAATGGCAACGTTTAAGCCTTCGAGCCGGGAGTGCCGGTGGGGGCTGTGCAGCTGCAGGTCTGTCCGTGTCCCCCCCCCGGAGCACCCCGGGGCCGCTGGATGTGCCGGGCGGGCAGGGCGGCCGTTCCTCCCGTGCCCAGGGGGTGTCACTGTCCCGCTGTCACATCTCCGCACACGCTGCAGCCGCTGTTCTGCTCTTCAGCAGCAGCGGGGCCGAGCTCTGCCTTTCCACCGCTGTGAGAGGGCTGCGCAGCGCCAGGGCACCCGCAGCCAGGCTGAGTACGTGCCCTTCATTTGGCTTTTTTGGGAAGGGAACACCAACCCCCCGTGAAAGTCTGGCCAAAGAGTTAACACTTGCATTGCGGTGGTAGGACACTTTGCACTGTAGAAAAGGCCTGAGGAGAACAGGAAGATACAGCTGCTTAATACAACAATCTCAATTTATGCAAGTGTTTTCTCAGCCCTGAAGTTACTCCCTTTCTTGTTTAGGTTGCTCCACAGTGAAATCTAGATTTGTTGAAGAGGTAACAGGATGGGTATGATGCCAGGTCAGATATAGCTTTTAAAAGATTAATACTTAAAAATCTTACATGATTCAGCTTTAAAATACGTAATGGAGAAATGGAAAGAAAATACCTTCTTCTAGAAAGTACACAATTTTCTTATTTATCTCATTTATAAATGAGTTTTCATATATGCACATCTTGCATCCCATTAGAGTTACTCTGCTTATGCTTTCATACCAGATAATATCCTAATAACTTGTACAACTGAAATAATTTGGGAAATATTTGCTGTGCCTGGGAGGAGTGAGGGGCAAAAGAACTAGAGATAAAGCAGGGGGTGCCCTGGCTTGGGGCAGGACGCACGCCGTAGCTGCAGCCTGGCAGCAAGCTGGTGCAGAGCGGCGCTGGACCAGGGCAGCCTGGTGGGATGGGTATGGGCACGGCCACACAGCCCCGAGCGGGGATTGCAGAGCTGGCCCTTGCTCGCCTCCTACGAGGTTTGAGTTTTGGGCTGACCAAGGCAGGACACCCTCCACCTGTGTGCGAATGGTTCACAAGGCGACGGTTTAGGGTGGTTTGAGGAGCAGCTGCAGGGTCATGAGAGCACTGCTTTGCAGAAAACTTGTAATAAATTATTGAGTTCGATCTCAGTTGAACCAAAACAAGCTAAAAAAGACCCAAACCCCACGGAGCATGACACAGCAGCCATGGGTTTATGCCTGCTGCTGATTTCACAGCACTGTCTGAGCCTGGAAAAGCTGCTCAAGCTCCCATGTGTCAGGCTGTGTGCTGAGACGTGGAGGCTGCCGTGGATGTGCTGGGGCACAGCATCACCCCAGTCTCAAGGTCCCCACTAAACGCAAATCCTCCCTGTTGCTTCAGCTCACACTCTCCTCCTGAGAAACAGCTGATCTTTGCGTGCCTCAGCCTTTCCCAACACATCCTGGTTCACAAGTTCAGTGACTTCAAAGTTGCATCTGATCATTAACCCTGAAAGATCAGAGATTACTAAAGAGTTTAAACTGCGTGTTTGAGATGGCTGAGAGGCACAAAGTTCAGGCACAAATCTGCACCCAAATCCCGAGACAATCTTCCCAAAGTTCAAGAGGCAGATTCGGTTCAGCTGTGCAATGCATGAGCATTGTGTACGTTTGTGTCTTCATTTCTTTTTAAAGCTGCTTTCACGCAGCTGCTATTTCAAAGGTGACTGGGAGTTTTGGGTGCTTCTGGCCTTGCAGTCTGTGGTGAGTGTGGCTGTGCTTATAGCTCCAAGGGACTTTATCCAGACAGACAAGAATCCAAGTAAAAGCCCTGCAAGTCACAGTTCTTCATTTATGCCAGAGGCTTTGCTAGAAAATGACTCTTGTGCATTTTCTCTATCACTTTTTTCCTGATTAGATACCACATTAGACGTATAAACAACAGCAGAAGGCAGAAGCTTAATCTATCGTGGGTAGTTTTCTTTTCAGTTTGTTGTTATTTCCATGAGAGAGGTTTTGCTATCACAGCACCACAGGGAAACTTAGTTTGTAAGATGTCTCCGAGGCCATCTGGCCCTCCCTCTTGGTCCACCTCCATCAGGCTGCTCAGTGGCCAACAAACCCCTGAGACTGAACAGTGTGACCCACAGCTCTGCCGTAGCAGATTTTGGAAGGATTGGAATGAGTGCCGAGTTGCAAAGACATTGGTATTCTCCTTGATGGGATTTAATCTTAATGCAACTCATTAGTCTTCATGGATTAATTGAAACCTAAATTGCTTAGATATCGCCTCAAAGAATGGGAGGTGAAGGTCACATAGTGAAGGAGGCCCATGAACACAGCCCCATTGGAACTCTGGGTCCTGCTGTGGGTAGAGGTCCAGCCGCAGATGCCCCCATGGCAAAAGCTTTGGACGCTTTAAGCCCTGCTGGTGCTCCTGGAAGTCAGTAAGGGGTCTGATCATTCAGAAAAAAAACCTACCAAAACAACCAGAGTCAAGCACGAGCTGATGTTGTTGCTGGTTTGTGGTTTGTTTTTTTTTTTCAGCTCTTTAAATTGCTGCTACTCAGCGAACTCAGGAGATAAGGCTGGAGTCCTGCAGCGCAGGTGCTCTGTTAGGAGCTGATAGAAACACAAGCTCGGCTGGTCAAGGGCAAGCAGTGCTGTTTAGCGAGCAAGAGACTATGTCCTCTGCAAATCCAGGCACGATCTCCTGCGTGCGTCACTCCTGAGCTGGGGACGCGGGACCGAGCCCGGGCAGCGGCCGTGGGCTGCCAGCCAGCCTGCCGAGCAGGGAGCGTGGTGGCCAGCCGCTCGCCACGCCAGACACGGAGTGCGAGGGCGTAGCTCCATTTCGTCTTTTGTCCTTCATCTCCTAAGATTGTCCCACGTTGCCTGAATGAGCTGGCCCGTTTTCAGCACTGAAAACCAGATGTTGCTGAATTTCTAGTGGTTGCTTTTGATGCTTTATGCTGTTACTTTAACAGAAGTACGTACGTCGTGCCTCTTGCAAAAACAGATAGGATTCGCGCCCTTAACAAGGGTCAGCTCTGTTTTCAGCTGCCTTCTCTCCACAGAGATGTCTGTCTCACTCAGAAATGTTGCTGTCAGCTTTCCCTGAGCGTGTATTCAGTAGCACCCTCCATAGCAACACACAGCCCTCTCCCAGCTGCTTTGCTACCTGACCTCAAAGCAACTGCTTGGCTTGTGCCTGCAAAAACACTCACCTGAATTTTTTTGCTGGTAGAATGGTTTATTTTTTTCAATCTGCAGTTTTAGACAGTAAAGCCAGAGTTAGTCACCAGCTCTGTGCTTCCTACCTGTGTGCAAGTGTGGTAGCGCAAAGGCTGGGAACAAATCCCTCCTGCTGCGTTCAGACAAACTCCTGAGATGTGGGGTGGGAGGAAGGCACGCAGCTCTGATGGCATCTTTCTACTCCAGCTCGGCAGAGTTTGCGCCTTACCTTGGTTTCGTGTGTACTGGATGCAGGCTGTTAACAGAAGCTATGCTCTCCTCCAGCACCCTGCCTTTCTGCAACAAACACATGGCATTTTTTTGTAGTTCAGAAAGAAAGCCGGGAAGGAGCACAGCATTAAAAATACGCTAAGAAAGCACAGTAGGAAAAGTGTGCTAAGTAACCTGAGCTGTCACCCAGCAGCACTCACACAGTGACCAAACCAAGGTTTCTAGCAAAGATGTCCAAAGAAATGGTGCCAACCCACATGGACGGAGGCTTGCCAAGGGCAAGAGCTGCTGCTTAAGTTGGCTTGAGATTTAATGAGTGTGGCTCATGGTCTTACGTACATTTTCATGCTAAGTGCCCTATCACCCAGCTTTAAACCAGGAAAAATAAACAGAATTCTTCTAGCAGTTTTCTTTGCAATTTTTTTTCATACTTACTGGAAAAATAAAGTGGCACGTTAATTACCATCTTCTCAGAAATATAGCAAAACAGTACAAGGGGGAGGGGTGTGTTTTTAGTGACAGCTTAGTTTTTGTGGGCCAATCACTGTAACCGAAATTTAGTTTCCTTAATGAATCGTAAGCACAAAGCCCAGTAGCAAAAGAGGTTGCTAGATGTTTTCAAGCACAACACTTCAGGCTGCCTTTTTACCTTATTTTAAAAGCTCCAGAGAAAAGCAACAGCTACCTGTGGAAGAGCAACCAGGTACGCACTGTAGTATCCTGGGACACGGAGCAGTCAGGGCTGTACAGCGGGACATCCATTGCATTCCCGCGAGTCGGCAGCGCAAACGTGGCCACTGTCACCCCGCGGGGCCCCGCAGCACATCACACAACATGGTGCTGGAAACAGGGCGGCTGCTGCCTGCGTGCACCCGAGCTGGACGTGTGGGAGGGAAGTGCCATGAGTGCGCAAGCAGGTTGGTGTTGAATCAAGGTGCTGGGAATCACCACTGCAAGGGCCTGGGGCTGCGCATCGCCGCGGAACTAAAACACCAAGCGCCGGCAGTGCCGGAGCGTGTGCCGCTGCCGGGGGCTGCTGCTGGCCCAAGCTGGGCTGTACTTCATATGACTGTGTGTAATATGTACATATAGGTATGCATACATACTATATATAGTATATATTATATGCCTATGTGTGTATGTATGTATATATACACGCATACACATATATAGTCTATGCATATATATGTGTGTGTGTGTATATATATACACACACGCATATAATATATACACATATAATGTGTATGCATGCATATATATTATACATATATATGTATTTATGTACACATGTGTGTTTATACATTATATGTATATCTGTGTATGTACAATATAAAGTTATCATACATATAATGATATATTATACAAGTAGAACTTTTATATGCATATCCATTATTATATATATACACACATATATGTTGTACCATGCTCGTATACACATATATGTTTATATATAGATATAATATAAAGTTGTATACTTTAATGTATATATAACACACATGTGTATATACTCCCATACACATATATGTGTATATGTAGATATAAAGTTCTATATTTTATGTGTATATATGACATGTATTTATGTGCATGTATATAAAAAAGTTAGAGGCATATACTATAGCATCGTCTTATATGTAATACCACTCTTTTTGTTGTTGAGCTGGAACCGTCCCCAGGCAGCCCGGGATGTGACCGGTTTGCAACCCCTGCTGCGGCCGTGGGGGGTTTATGTTTGGCCCTTGTTCTCCAGCCCCAGCGGTGCAGCAGCAGGTCGCAGCGCCTGCCCCAGCACGCGGGGCCTGCAGAGCCCTGGGATGAAGCAGCGGTGCCGGCAGCACAGCGTTCCTTCATGCCCTGCTGCCTTACCTGGGACCCAGTGCTTCACCGCATGAAGAGCAAAAGGAGTTTTGCTCCGGATTTGCTTTTGGCATGTTATTTGGCTTTGTGGGGAAAGAGGTGGTTTCTCTGTGGCCCTGACCGTAGACAGGAGTGTATTTGTTTCTCTGATTATAAGTCTCTTCCTTGATTGCAATGGGAAGTTTTCAATACCAATATAGAGTAGTTATAACTCAAAGGTGGTTCCGGTTCCGTTATCAGGTCTATTTTTTTTTTTTTTTAGTCCGTGTATGGCTGACTTTAATAACTTCCAGGGATCAGAAGCACTTGTACTACAGATGACTATTGATTTCCAAAGGGGAAGCGACTGATGGATCTTTGCAATTCCAGCTCTAGAAGATGCCCAAGTGCTGCTCGACCCAGCGTTCTCCAGGCGTCTGCAGGGAGTGACTCCCTCAGCAGAAGTGAGGACAGTGGAGACAAAGATGAACGGTTCATTTCCTCTGTAATGCACCACAGAAACAGGTTTTTCTGAAAAATAGCGCACAGACCAAGACGGAAAGGGCAGCAGTCATTTTCAGAGGTCACACATACCATTTCTTTCTGGCAAGTTTGCCTTCCGTGACTGACAAAAATGAGATGGATCAAGTGTCTTCCAACAGACCTGGATTAAAAATGAAGTCGCGTTCCTTGGAGAACTGACAGTCCCACCAGCAATAATAGAGGCTGCTGACAGTTCTGGCTTCACAACAAAAAGCATCTTCCCACGTTGTCAAAAGAGCTTCTCTGGTATGGGAATAAATAAAGTGGTATTTGAATGAAAATGTTAATAGCAAAAAGCTATAAATCATATTGGTCTGTTGTAAAAATACACTGCAGCTGAAAAATTCATTCTTGTTTCCCATATATATGAAAATATATGTGTGTGTGTTTGAACAAGACATGCATATCTATGCATATCTATGCATATCTATGCATATCTCTATATATTTGTGTATAATTCTATTCATGGGTTGTACCCATATCGGTAGCTAAAAAAACTTAGTAATCAGTCCTTCCACTAAGAGCAAACTTTTGGTGTGATGTGCTGCAGGCTGCTGTGCAAGATTTGAAGAAGTATCTTTCCCATACATAAAGGTTGCAATGCAGCAACTGCTTTCTGCTCGGAAGACACTGTTTCCAAGCTGATTGTCCCGCTGTCATGGCTGGGCCAGGCGAGAAGCACAGCGGCTTCCATCAACTACAACTTGACGAAGCTGGCCATGGAGAAAAGGCATCATAACTGAGGGCTCAGCCTCTGATGGCACGCTCTGTGCTGAAGGAGATGTTTAGCTGAAGAGCCCGACGTGTTCCGACGGGCTCACTGTGCCTGTGAGCTGTGCCTGGCTGCTGAGCGGGCTTGTGGCCACAGCTTGGGAAGAGCCCACAGCCCAAGGCCATGCTGCAAACCCTGAGCTGCCGGCAGTCAGCATGCTCCTTTACTGTGTCATACGTATATATAAATATATATATCTCCATACGCACACACATATATATACGTGCACATAGATGCACACACACCCCTTCACACGCATAGGAGTGAAGGAGATATCCAGTTCTCAATGTTCAAAACAACTTTCTTTGCCTGCAGGACCAAAGCAGTTGAACCCAAGGGACGGTATCTGCAGCCTCCAGGTGACGAGCCTGGACGTTCCCCACCAGTATGGCTCTGCTGCTGGATTCCGGGGGTGTCCCCACCGCCTCGGGGACCGACACTGCTGGGAACACCACGCACCCTCCTGCAGGGCTTGTGGCTGATGGATGTGTCGGCTGCTATGCCAGTATAGGGTTATATAAAAGTAAAGCATTTTATATAAGCCTATTTTATCTGCAAATCATTTATATTTAGAACACCTATTTCTGCTGGAAACACTAAAACCGTGTTACGTAAGAGCTTGTTTAAATCCTCTGGCTTAGAGTTTGGGCAGGGGGAGGGGTTGGTTCGGGCACGGTGCATTCAGGCTGCATTCTGTAATCAGAGCCTCAACATGCAGCCAAAGCTGGTCTTGAAATCCTTTTTGCTTTCACTCCACACTCCCCCGACAACAGCAGAATACTTTGCTGGAGGGAAATGTTCCTCTCCCTCAGTGCTGCCTTCATATTCGGAAATTTTCATTTGTAATGCTGTGGATGTGTTGCCAGCACAGCAGAGACAGCAGCTCCACACTGCCTGGCCAGCTTCCTACAGCCCAGGCTGTTCCAGCGAGTGGGAACGCTGCTGACATCACCCGAGTGACCGCGGCGTCATTCACAGAAATTAAAAAAAACCCCATTAACTGGAAATGATTATTGACCAATATAAAACTACCTGCCTTGGCATTGGTACAGCAATATTTTATAATGAATTAATTATTTCCCGAGCCCTCCTCTAAGCGGAAGGCAGGAAAGATGGTGATGATGGCCGTATAATACATGCACAACTGCACCAGAGGCAGTTGAAGCACTTTGGATGTGCAGGAACCGGGCCTTAAGCCAGCTCACACCGCTGTGCCGTGGCTCTGGAGAGGTTTGTGTCCCATCACACCCCAGAACAAACTGCTTTCCTGCAGGGCTGGGGTACAACTGCACCACGCTGGCTGTCGGGCCATGGATGCACACGGGGTCTGTACGTCACAGCTTCATCAGGGCAATCCTCCCTGCAACTGCTCCATATTCTGATGACATGGTTCATTAGTTTCTATAAATGACCAGGACATTGCACAGATTGCAGGGTCAAAGTAAGAGCTAAAGATGTAAATGACTTTTTCTCCTTACCTTAAGGCTTCTTGTGAGGTGACTCAAACTCCAGCATCTTGGAGGAGCCTGGTTTGTACCACCCTGCTCCATCGGGTGAAGCTTAATCGCTCCATCTTCCATCTTCCCTGCTGTAAAGTGGAAAAGACAGTGCACACGTTTTTAGCGGTTCAGGAGGAAAGCAATCAACATCTGAGCCTGCTGCAATGCCTTCTGAAACTTTTCTTCACCAGGAAGTGCAGGTGGCTTAAGCTGTTTGAAAACAATTTCATTCCCAGTTTTCTGTGAGCTCAGCTGGGTGGGCGATGGGGCTGGGGAGATGCACAGCAATGAGCTGGCAATGGGTGCCCTGACACCCGGAGGCAACACTGGCAAGTGGCTCAAGGGTACGAGCAGCGAGGTCTCCAACTTGCTTTTCACAGCAGCTTCCTGAGTATTTTAAGAAGGACTGAGGTGGTCTGGCACCGACCAGCTGCCACTCTGTCCTCGCTGCCGGTGTGCGCGGTGCTGGTGCTGGTGCTGGGCAGCCAGTGCTTTCCCCAGCCCCGGGCTGCCCAAGGCCACCTGGCTGCTGGGCCACCACGGTCCCCGGGGACAGGGGCTCGGTGCCAGGCGGCTGCCCTGCTCCCCACCACCGCCCAAATAGCTTAAGAAAATTCTTCTCATACTTCACTTGAGTCAGACGCTGCAAATTGGATTAAAGTGGTGCCTGGAGAGATTTCTAGAGCCAAATATTTAAAAGTAAGATGAATCTGAGCTGTTTTCTGGGCTGCTGCAGGGGAGCCCCCACCTCTCCCTTGGTGTGCTGGAGGCTCCCTGGCTCCACGGGATTGACACTTGGGTGGCACTGCCTGCAAATGCCAAAATTGATGTCAAATCCTGCAACAGTGAAGAAGTTCAGCTGAAAAATATATCTTCTCTTTTCTGCTTGGGAAAAAAATTGTACTGGGGCTGATTGCTAAAGGACCTGGACATCCCCCTGCTCCGAAGAGCTGCCTGGGCTCCCAGGACAGGCAGGCCACTAACTCCAGCTGATCATTTCACTTTAAGCTGTCCATCACCACCTTTTTTTTCTCATCTATCATAAAAATCAAGTAATGTAGTGAACATCTGTGATGTTCATGGATAACCATAGCATTTCAACTATTCTATGGACCTAGAAGGCAAAATCTGTCTCATTTTTTGAACATGGAAGAAGAGAAACCAAGGGTAGTCACACTGGCACCCTAAGGACCCAAACATCTGCAGTGCTGATGAGAAAAGTAACTCGTGGATGCACCAGTGAAAGCCAGTGGAGCCCAGCTTCATTGCTGTGGGACCCGCACGATTCTGGGCAGAGCCTGGAGGAGCCGTCATTTACTGAGCTCTCCTTCCTCTGCAGAAAGGCTGCAGAGCCCTACAATGATGCCTGTCAAACTGTGACACCTGACTGGGCAGAAGACCAGACAACTGAGAAGAATTGCCCTGCGTTAACCAGCCCAGCTGATTAAATCTCATGACATGGTCTTTGCCCAAGGACTGTTGTGCATCCGTCTGATTCTGCATCGCATTGACAAACACTGGTCATTTGCAGTGTACCTGGCAGATTCAGTTTGACCATGGAAGGTAAATAAGTGGGTAGCAGTTTGGGTTCATGGAAAATAGCAATATTTGATCTTAAAGAATAAACCGGTTTGGCTTAGCCTCAAAGATTTCAGTGTGCATTTTCTAATCACTCAATGAACTCGTGAATTAGAGGGTTAAGCTGAGTTCACGCTTCTGAGCACAGTCTACACATGCTGGAGGCTGGGACTTCACAATGTAAAGCCCTCTCATGAGCCTGCCTCTTTCTCTCAGGCTGCAACCAGCCTCGGGCAGCCAAGCTCTCCTTGCTTGCAAAGGGACAGAAATGCCCAGCGATGGGTGTGCGAGGGATTCCGTGAGCTGGCGGAGCACCAGGCAGTGCCCGTCACCAGCTGCAGGAAAAACCTCTGCTGGTTCACAACCCGGTGGTGGGAACCAGACCCCCATCTGCAGGGACCCGCCACCCCTGCTGTAAATCCACACCAGTAACTGGTGCTGTCAGCCCCCGAAAGGAAGAGTCAGTTAGCAAGAGAAAAACACTGCTGGGTTTCTATTTTGTTTTAGGCTGGAAGGAAGCCACAGATCACAGCTCAGAGAGCAGGCTGTGATCAGCTGAGAGAAATACAGCTCCCGAGTGACGGCCGAGCTGTGAAACAGCTTCGCTCCGCTGCCTGGCGGCGCCTGCGAGGTCAGATCAGTTAAATAAATATGATGCCAGGCTGATGTGTTGTCAGGAATGGTTTATGACCTTCATTCGATGAAAAAGAGAGCGGGCAAGCGTTGAGAGAAGGTGAGTGAACACATTTGCGCAAAGAGCCGTGACCAGTCATGTTTTGGGGAACACAAGGAGCCAGCCTGCTGCCAGCAGAGCCGCACTGCCTCCGCCGGGCTTTTGGTGTGGGTCTACAAACATGGCAGAACTGCACGTTTCTCCCCAAACAGTCCCTGTGTGGGAGTGTCCCTCCTCCCAGCAACCCTCTGCAGCCAGCCAGCCCTGCAGTCCTGCTCCCTTACCAGCTTTCCAACATCCTGTTTTCACCGACGTTATTTTCATCTCCCTGTTTCCCATCATATTTTTCCTCCTGCCCATGCCAAGGCAGACAGTAATTCCTGGCAGGCTGGGTGGAAATCTCCTCCCCGGGCTGCGCCAGCGTTTTGGAGGATGATCTGGACTCTCCTGTGGCTGCGTCCTGCTCCTCTCCGCTGCCAGCGCTGGGACCTGCCGCTGCCCCACGTCCCAGCACGGCCACCCGCCCGCTGCACATCAGTTTGAGTACAGCCACTAAATCGCTTGAGCTACTCTCTCTGCGCTTCCATATTTTGCTCCACGACGGCTGGAGAACCAAAAAACCTGCTTCATTGCAGACATAATTATGCTTTTATCAGGACAAGAGAAACAGCGCAAGGTACAGATTAACTATCCAAGAGCCGCACAGGTGTGCACAGCCAGACCCTTTCACGTTCTTCCTAGCTAGCAAGGAATTTTTGGCAGCTGCAAACTGCGAGCTGCTGGGTGGCTGTCCAGCTTGCCACAGCTCCACGGGGGCTTTCAGGGTTTGCTTTACTTTTGGATTTCCTCTGTCCCGGATGACAAGTCTCCTCGCCCTGTACAGGTCCCTAAGCCAGTCACAGTGAGGTGTTGTACTTTGTCTTGCTGGAAATCAATGCTGTACTCAGTGACGCAGTTAGCAACGTCAAGAGAAATACAGATATTAAGTGCCAGCAATACCCAAAGGACATTCCCACTTGCTCTGCACGCCAGTATAGACTCGCACCTTGTTCCTCTGCAAGGCTAAGTGTGGTGTAAAATTGAGAGACTCAAACAGTTGAGGATCTTTCTGCATAAAGCAAGTAAAAAGAAAATAAAGAATAGTGGAAAACCAGTGAAATATCATGTGTAAGGGTCCAAAAGATAGTTTAGTATGTAGAAGTAACTTTCAGTATGTGTCAACATCAAATTTTCTAAGAGACTTTGTAGCATTAGCAGAAAAAATCTGAGGCAGACATAAACAAAATAAAAACAAACCCATCTGCTTTCTTAATCATAGGCTTTAGAAATGTCTCTGCTACTTATCCAGCTATTTCAAGAGCTGTACTGTTTAAGTCTATATCCAAGCAAACATAGAAGTCACAATAAATCTGTCATTCAGTTATTCAGGTCTATGACTTTAAATGATTAAAAATGATAAAATTCAAGAAAGACATTAAATGGAAACTTTGTCTCTCTACAGCCTCCAGCACTGAAGATTTAAGCTCTAATCCAGTCTGAATGGCATGCCCAAGAATGAGAATGAGAAAATGTTCTTTTATTGCCAGAGTGCAGGTTTAAAGCAAAACTAAAAATGTGTCTGAGGATCAACTATCTTGTAAAGCAGAAACTCTATCCTGGCTACAGTTCTAGTGTGGAGAAACCTTTTTGGGAAGACACTGTGGAGATGATGACACAGAAAAATCAGTAGATTTCTACTTACCTTGCACCAGCCGTGGTGGGATTAGTGTGGCAAAGAAGCCTCCGTGTTGTTCAGCACTGAAGTCCTGGGGTACACCCTGAGGAACGTTACAAAATTCAGATTTAAAGGAAAGCCTGCATTTTATTAGGCCTCACAACTACACTGAGCAGGCAAGAGACCACTTGCATGCCTTGGACTGTACCCAGTCATGAATGATTGCTGGAAGAATATAATAAGCCTAAACAAGAAGTTACAAGAAATTTGGGAAATGTAAGCAAAGGCGCAAGTAACGCGGAACTATACCAAATTAGGACAAAATATATCAGTCTTCTACCAATTAGGAAACACACCCCAAAATGGAAAAAAACAACGAACAAACCACCAACCACAAATGTAGTAATGACTCCGTACCGTGGAAACACCAATCGAGCGTATTATCAGTAAACACAGATGAACCCATCTAACCCCCGACGCAGAAGTCCTTCCCCACGTCCCTCTCCGCAGAGCCGTGCTCTTACCCAGCGGCCCTGCATCCCAGGGGACGGCCCTGCATCCCAGGGGATGTCCCAGCAAAGGACCCTTGTCCCCACAGGATGCCCAAGCCAGAGCGGGAGCCCAGCCACCCGCCTGCCGCCCTGCGCATCAGCACCAACCAGCACCAACCAGCACAAACTAGCACCTTTGTTTTATCAGCACGGGAGGCAAAGCCGGGGAGGGTGAGCAGGTTGTGAAGGGCACCGGTATCGCTGGCTCCGAAGCCAGACTAGTCATAAGCTCCCTGTCCTGCATCCAACTGCAAAAAGCACACTTTTGTATTTCGCACCACACAGAACATCCAGGCTGGGTGACATAAAGGTTAGAAGTAATTTTGGCTGCAGTGGACCAGCACATAGATTACAAGAGGAATTTTATTATCAGAGATCACTATAGAAGGGCTGCTTTGCAGTCAGGATGCGACAGGCGGATTCCAGAGGAAAGCCAATGACCCGACGTGGTGGCTGCTGGCAGCTATTGACACAGCTATTTGCAGAGTGCAGCCGTACCCAGCTCTCACCACGTCCACACCAGCCATGGGGGCAGAGCTCCCCCCGCACACGGGCTGGTGCATGCAAATCACCTTACTGACGATGCTAATGCTCCATCGAAAGAAGTCATTGAACTTTCCAACAGTCAATATTTTAAGGAGTTCTCAAATAGCACTCAGAGTAAGCAGATAACCATTTTAAATATAGAGACACAGGAATGGAAGCCCAAGAGTGCCAGGTACCAGCTGCGATCTGGATTATTTGCTTGTTACTAAATACCCCACAGCGTTACTTCCCAGGTTGTTCAGCTGAAGTCTGACGCAAACAGTGGCAGAACAACAAACAAGAATTTGCAGGATTTTGTAAGCACTGAAATAATTCAAGGAATAAGGAAGGAATTGATTCAGGGCTGCTGTTGCTCGGGATTACATCTTTGGAAGAACAAGGACAGTTTACTGTATAATTATGTGTGAAACATAACTGAAGGCTTGACAAGCACTTCCAAATCTCAGCAGCAGAAAAGCAACGTGAGGAAAGAAGACTTGTGAGAGCAGATTTTGTTCAATGATGCTTTTCCCCTCTATTGATGCCCAGAAATAATCCGCACCACAGCATGCCACTCACTCAGCTCCTCGGGACCCTACTACAGTTCTCTGTGTTTTGTAGCATACGTGCCTGTAGAGTAGGGGATGAAAGTCCACACATGGTAAAACTTGTTACCTCTGACTATTGTAGAGTTTAGAAGGGGACCCAAAAAACCAGCAAAAATAGCTCTAGAGCAACATTAGTTCCATATGCAAGAAAAACTCTGCAGGGGGAAGCCTTCCCCCCCTGTAAAAAAAGGCATTAAAAACCTGCCCATAAACTAATGCCTCTAGGCAATAAGCCAGCCCAAAGTGAGAACTCAGCAAGGCTTTAAATGTGCGCACCAGGCACGCTCCTAAGAACTGGAACTTCTACAGCACAAAACAAGCCAAAGCAAGTTGACAGGAAAACAAAGTAAATCAGGGCACACAAATCTAGCTGCAGCCAGTGGACCCACTGCTGCAGATACAGGTTGTGCTGCTGCCCAGGGGGAGAAGCTGCAGCAGCTGCCCCAGGTCCCAGCTGGTTTGCAGAACTGGTGTCCAGCCTGCAGCCCCAGCAGAGCCACTGGGCTCCAGGCACAGACCAAGACGTGCTCCTCATGCTATAATCAAACCACTAACACGGCCTGGGCCAAGCCTTACATAAATAGGTAAGATTATATATAGCAACTCTTATTTAATTAAACTTAAATACAATTGTGATGAAGTTAACTGACCACGTTTGAGAACATCCGATCAGAACAAACCGTTCAGCGTTGTGCCAGTTTGCAATTATTAGATCTCATGTGATGACAGTACATGGAACAGGCTCTGTCCTGGTCTGTTCAGTAAGGGCAAGCATCACCTCTTCTAGCTGAAGTTCTTGTTAGATACACTTTAAAATTCCAAAGACAGACAACAAAAGGTATTTTTAAAACATGGTTAGCATCCTAATTCCTTGTTCGCTTTTTTGTTAAACAAGGGTGTTCTATTTTACCTGGCAAACACTTTGGCATGAAACAGTGGTCCCTTTATCTGGCTTATAATTTAAGCCTCTTCCATAATTTGCTTTTAAAGACAATTCAGTTGCTAGGTCACAGCCAAAAAGGGCTACACATGTCCTATTATTTCCTTGCAGGGATGGGCATGGCTGATGAGTGTGGGACAGAAACCATCTTCCACCTGCAAGGAACACCGAACTACACACTCAAGGGTATCTGTGCTTTTTGGCAGTAGATTTCACTTCGCATGGTCCTTATGAAGCACTTTAATTGACTCCACATAGGGAATTAATCCGATTTAATAAGCCAGACTGCCCAGCTGTACCCTCCAGCGATCAGTGGGTACAGCCTGTTCGGAGCAGAGGGCTGTCCCCAAAGCAGGTGGCAGTGCCCGCACAGCATCGCTCCCGGCACACAGACATCTAAAGCACTGAAGCTCTGTGCTGGATTTATGCTCAACACTTGACTCTCCCCTTCCTTTTTGAGTATAAAATGTTCCCTTTCTACTATCACAGGCTTCTTAGGTACTGTTAAGTTTGATTGATGCTCTTAAAGAAGGAAAAACCAAACAAACAAAGAAACAAACAAAAACACACAAAAACCCCCAACGACCACCTCCATTTGCACGAGATGTTTTGAAACTGAGTTTTGTTTCCAGTTTCTAAGCACTTCCCACCTACTGCTTTCATCCAACCTCAGGAAAAAACCCTACCACAACACTCCAAAACACTCTCTTGCCTTGGAGAGAGCAACCAGCTGTTTCCTCCTCCCTCCAGCCCCATACATACAAAATGACATGGCTACATAAACATCCCACACCATGTCCAAGGACATAGACTGTGTCCCACCTCCCCAGGTGACCACTTTCTGCCACATCAAAGGGGCAGCTCCTTGTTTTAAGTGAGCTGCAGATGTGCCACCTGTCAGGCTGAGCAGGGATGGAAAAATTTGGAGGAACTAAGACAACATCATGGAAAAAATTGTAGGGGTTTGCCAAAAGATGCAGCTTCATTAGCTCCCTCAGGACTGGTTCTCATGGGAGGAACTGGAAGACGAATATGCACTGCTCTTAGGGCTTGCTGCAACAGAGACCCAACCTGCACATTTTGAAATGTCCCACAGGAGTTACCTGGTCCTGCTCCTGAAGTCTGGTGTGAAAGTGCTCCACACAGGCTCTTGGACCATTATCTCCACTCCAGGATGCCACTGACATGAAGAGGCCCCCACACACCCACAGCACCTTCTCCCCTTTAATGCTATTCTGTCTAAAAGTTGATAAAACCATAATGCTCACGCTCTCAAAGTCAATCATATTTTCAGCAAAAATCGTTATTGACACCACCATATGCTTAGGCTTTCACAGCCATACCATTCCACACGATTTTCTTAAACGCAGGCCGTGGGCAGCAGGATGGAGGCGAACACCCCAAGTGTCCTTCCAGGGCAGGGCTCCCCGGCAGCAGCACCCGGGGGCTGCAGGACCATCCCTCTCGCTCCCCCGAGCACCTTGTCCCAGGGTGCGAGGCACGGGTGCTGCCCCCGCACACCCCACCGCAGGGCTCCTCTTCCCTGGACGAAGCATCAAAACCCAGTCATTTTTGCTGGCCATGTTTTTATTTGGTTTTCATTTAAACAGGGGAGCCAATGATACATCCAATATTTCAAAAAATCAGAAGGTAAAACAAATTTTCAGAAGACCGAGATGCTACATGCTATATTTAACCTAATTTTATTCATGCTTGCTTTTGAGGGGAGTTGGGAGTGGGACAGGAATCATTCAGTAAAAACATACAGTAAAAACAAAATGCCTCACCATATAGAACTTTAACCTACGGTTATGTTGTACCTTAATTATTTCCATGCACACAACTAACATTACAATTTTTTTTAAAAATGAACACAGTTAAGACTTCTAGGAGCATTTGATAATAAAGCAATTCCTAATTTCTTTTGTAGAGATCAAGCACCTCCAATTACAAATTCCTATACACAGTGAGTGCTTTACTTGAAATGAAAACTAAAAAATAAAAATTAAAAAAAATGTATTGGATAGCCTCAGAATAAGCCGATGTTAATATATATCCAGCTATGTAGGCAATAAAACCATAGTGCTAAACAAAAACTTTTATCTGAAAAGTAACTTAAAAATTAAGTTGACTTTCTATAATTACAGAAATATACTTATTTGCTAAAATAAATAAAAGTGCTGCATATTAACACTTCACTATAAAGAATGCATACCAGAACATTTATAAATATTGAATGATTTTCAATAAGAATAGCTACTACAATAATGCTGGCTAAATAGAAGTGCATAATGAGAAGCACTATGGGTGGTTAATGTTTTGCCACATACTGCTGTTACCTTGAGGTAGATAACACATGCGTACCAAATTCTGCATTCAGTTCAGTTGCTGCTGGTATCATGTGTCTAAGAAATGTGTACAGTATGAAAAACTCTAAAATACGCATGAATGAAAAAAATGTTTTGGGAAAAATAGATATCTTCATGCAATTATGTACAGTCTCACTGTGTAAATTTCAAGGCAAGGTTCTTTTTCTGCAAAACATGGACACTGTTTTACTGAGAGAATGGTTTTTTCTTGGTTTAGTGCACTTTTTGTTACCTCCTGCATTTTGCATTATTTTGCTCTATTCTTTAATTTTGTGTGCAAATGACATGCCAGTTTAAAAACAAAAGTAACGCATGTATAGAAAGTAATTCTGGATTGTAAAACCAATGGTAAACAGAAAACTAATGAAATCCATACCAAAATTACACCGTCTGATTCAAGTAAAAAAATTACTTACACTAGTAATAAAAAAAGACAAACACACCTCATGAATATAAAAGAAATGTCTGCTGAGTGTTTCAATTTAGATGTTTCAGAATGCTGCTGTATGTTTTGTGGGGAATCTGGGGAGAGGATTTCATCGCCGAAGGCGTTAACGTGGCCTGTATCGATTTCAGTGGCGAACCAACAGGGCTGTGGAACTGCGGAATCCCTATGGCCTCCAGCTGCTTGTTGAAGAGGAGTTCCCCACTGTGACTCAGAAAGCTCTCTTCTCTCTCCTTCTCCCCAAGCTTCCCCTCTTCTACTGGCTCAGGTTCTAGCATTTCAGCATCTTCCTTCTTACTAAAAAATTTGTCCAAATAACTGGTGTAAGTATTTTCTTTTTCAACGTGTTCATCTTTCCTCACTTCGCAGCAGAACTGGTCTATGAGGAAGCACTCTTCCCCGCTACTTACAAACTGGCTGTCCCAAGAGGTTTGGTACAGAGCTCCCAACTGTGCCAAATTAGCCATTCCCTTCTCCTGCTTCTCTCTGCTCACTGACTTTGATATTAACCCTTTCAACTCTATTTGAGACACTGAGCTATTCAAGTCATTTAATTTATCAACATCAGTAGACTCGTGTTGTAAACTAAGCTGAATGGTTTCTGCTATAAATGAATCAAAGTCAAACCCTTGATTCTTCTCCCTTTCTTTTTCAACAAGCTGCTGTGATGCCTCCTCAAGCGCTATCTGAGCTTTCACCAACCCATTCTTTTCACATTTAGACTTGCCTTTCTTATCAGACTTTTCTTTGCTCTGTTCCTTCCAGTTCGAAAGATCTATAATAAGCTTGGGCTCATAGTAATGGTTAACTTCACTGTCTCGCCAAACTAAATTATCTAGGTATGAAGATGACCTCATTTTGTAATTACAAGTGTGACTACATTCCAGATCACAATACTTGTTTTCATGGTGATCTGAATACTGCCAGCAAGGCTCAGTAGAGAAGTGGGTGTCAAAGGCAGGATCCTCCAGATACTTTTCACGATCTCCATCCAAATATTTGCGAGGATCTACTTGCACTTCTTCCTCATCAGTAACATCAGAAAGAGCCCTTGGATCACGCTGAACTTCATCAGCTTCATAGTTGTTATGAATAGGCCAGTCATGGTCTGAAAACTGACTGTCATGGTATCTGTAAGACAATTTCCTAAGTGTTAGCAAATAAAAACCAGTCTTCTAGCTCCCAAGACACACACAGTTTAGAAATTCCATTACAGAATAACAATGATTCAACACAGTTTTTCCTCTAACTGGGTACTTCTTCCAGGTTTTTAATTTAATCTAGCATAAAGTAATCCTCGTATGTACATCTGAAAGATTTAAGTCCAGAATTATCTACAATAGCTCACTCCATTTACACAAGTCTTCCTTAAAGTGTGTTTAACTGACTTTAAACGACTACTGCAAATCTCTTTACTATTGTAGGAGTCAACCATTGTACAAGACAATCATACTTAAAACTTTTTTCATTTAAAGTTTAAAAAAAACCCAAAACATGTAATGGAGAGATTAACTTTAGATTCTAGAGTCCTAAGTGCATCTCAGGAATGCATCAGCATATCCAAGTCAGTCTAATGAACTATGAACCAAATGATAATGCACTGCCTATAAGGGAAAAGTTTATTCTTTGGTCAACTGAAGAAAAAGAAACAAATGGAAAAGGAAATGATGCCCATGAAGCAACATTACTTCAAGCACACAAACATTCAGTTATGTTACGTGACACAGTAAAGTGATAAATTTACCTTTCCCAATTATAGATATGGCTGTGACTTTCATCCATCAGCAGAATATCATCAACCTCATCTTCAATGTGAAAAGGATGACTTGAAATAGGCTCATCCGTTGGAAAGGAATAAATGCTCATATAAGGATGGGACAAAGCTTCTTCTGCTGTCAATCGATCCATGGGACTAAATGTCAAAATTTGCTCCAGAAAGTCCAGTGCTGTGGAGAAAAAGTTATCGTTAAACAGGAGAAAAGTGACGTTTCAGACATCTAGAATTTAGGATTAAGGTGCAGTGCTTTGCTCTAGAGGTGTGCATTTTCTCAAAAGTGACAGTATAGTGTCAGCAGCCGATACTTCAAATAGACCTTCTGTAGCCACAGGAAAGCTACAAGAGTAGAGTTCAAATCCAAGATCAACAATAATTTAACTTAAAGCAGGAAAAAACAGTAAGAGACAGAATGCTCCAAGCTGGATCAGTATCCCCCAACAGCTATTGGGAAACATCACTGTCAGTTTGGTTTGGGGACTTTCTTTTAAAAAGAGTTGAAAGACAGTTGTTTTACACTGACTCCATTCCAATGTTCCCTCATATTTAGAAGGGCAGTGTCTCAAAAGAGAGCAATTCAATCAGTTTTCCAGTTCTCCAGCAGAGATTCACAATTCTAGTCCAAAGATGACCAAGCAGCTATTTTGTAAGCAACTTTTTTTTTTTTAATTAGAGCAGAAGACAATTCTTCTTCAGACAACATACAGATTCTTCTAACTGAAACTTGTTTTTAACAATCACACACACACAGACTGTAAAGTTGTTCACTATTTAATGATTTTGAAATACAGGAACTATGTTTTTCTGAATTACTTACCTTCAGGACTGATGCCTGGAAGCAACTGAGTTAAAGGTTTGTGTGGCTCAGTCATATCATTTCTAATGTAAACTGGAATTACATTGAGAAGCTCCTGACGGTCCTCCTCATGTACAACAGGAATTGATTCTAGAATCAACTGCATCTGTTCAAGTTCATGCGCACCTAAGCACCAAGAGAAAAAACAAGCTGCCATTTCAACTTCAAACAGTTCTGATCCCTGCATCTGAAAGGCTTGTCAAAATTTTGTGCTCTGGGCAGCTACTTTCAGTAGAAGACTATTACCTCCTACAACAGAGGGCAGGCTGAAGTTCTAAATTTGAATGATAATAAATCTGAAGAGCTCTCAAATGCTATAGTGTATGAAGAATTATAGATCTGCTACACACAGATAAAGCGACCTAACCTGAAACTTTTGCAAGGATGTTTTCCCTATGGATGCAGTACTCTACAGCAACACTATCTTTTTGTTATACGCTATATACTGCAATCCTCCCCTTTCAACTGAGCCACCTGACAAATTCAATATTTGACCTCACTTTGAATTATATGCCCCTTAATAATAATAACAGTAGTTGTTTAGCTCAGCAAGAGATCTTACAGGCCACAGCCATTTGCATTAATATTCTGCTCTGAAACCTTGTATTACTGTCAGGTGCAAGACAAAAGTCATCGGTCAGTTAAGCAGTCTAATCTTGTTTAAAAAAAAGTACTGGATTATGATTGAAATTATAGCACACTTTTAGCACTACCTGAAGTTTCCCTGGATGAAGAACTACAAGGGCTTATACAGCAGGTGAATTTTGAATAATGAACAATATCTATATTCAGTACCAGTGTTAAACTTGGAGTACCCAGAAATACAGCTTGTCTACCTCAATCTATTTTTCAGCTCCAAGAAGCACATAGCACCCTAGAGACTCAACTAGCAGATGAAAATATATAGGATTATTTGCATGCCAGGGTTTCACCGAGCAGCTCTGGGCGATCATCAGCAATACTGATGCAAGTGACATTAAATACAATGTACCATCACTGTATCATCTCAAAATCTACATGCTACCAGTTTGCATGACAGTGTGCACTGGACATCCTACCACACATCTGCCAGGTGACTTAAAGAAAAACTCAGGTAAAGTCACTACAGAAAATCTACTACATTCTGAACTGATTCAGTCCTGTCTCGTGTTAACTTATTTAGATTGAAAAATCTGTTTTGTCCTTCTACTTCAGACTACTACAAATGACTTAATATAATCTATCAGATGTTAGACTGACTGCAATTTGCTGGAAAACAGATTCTACTGTATCGTTATTTCATGTCCTATCCACCTAAAATTAATCAGTTCTCTTTCCACTATAAATGAAACTAACATTTAAAAATATTTGCATAGAAGAAAGAATTACAGAAGTTGTTTGGAACAGCTATTGAATTCCTCCGCTTCAACCTCCCTTCCCTTCCTCAGCCCAGGTATTCTACAATTTTCATCTGTGTTCTTCCTTCCTATTCCCATCAGCAGGATTCCTAAGGGATGGGTCAGAAGTAGACAGGAAGCTGCAAATGAGCCAAATCAAGTCCTCCAAACAACTTTGCAAAAGAATTTTACCCAGAGCCTCAGGACAGGTTGTCATATCTCCAACCTTTTTCCTTTTCCAAATGCATGATGTTAAGTAGTCGACTCTTCAGATCAGCAAAATATGGCAGTGTCTAATTATCAGAGGGACACATTTACACATAAAAGTATTTTTTCTAGGTATCTACACAATGCAGTTAGGGCACACGAACGAGTCTGTAAATTTAGAACTTTGGTTACTAAGACTAGTTTAAAAAATTTAACTCACTACATAGATCAATAAAAAACTTTTAGCAAATACCAATACTACTCAAAAAAAAGGCAAAACGCTAGTAGCTGCAATCAACTGAATGCTGAAATCCACAGGCTTGCTCCCACTGTTTCACTATTCCAGTAGAAGTGCTTGATGCAACAGAAACCTAGTAAATCTCTTATCAGCCAAACATTTAATACACTGGGGACATTAGTCCAATAGTTAGTAACTCAGAGTTCACAACTCACTGCGAGTTAAGAAAAGCCTCTTCGTATGATCACTGATTTCTATAAAATTAAGATTCCAAGGCGACAGTACTCCATTAATAGCACTTAATGGGGAAAAGCTCTCCATTTCATTACCTTGACATACAAAGCTAAGAATTACTGCAGCGGTGTGCTTTTAGCGCACGCGCATCTAAAGGAATGCGAACTTTGAAACGCAAGCTCAGTTCTGAGCGGTTTTATCTGTATCACCCCAGTGATTTCAACCAACAAGACCAAATCCAAGACGAGCTGGAATGAGACGGCTGCTGCTGTGGCCCCAGGGTGCACACAGATCAGCACTTCAGGGCTCTGCTCTAGAGCAGCTCATTTGCTCCCATGCGCTGAACGCCAGTCAGCAGGTGGGGCACATCGGGTGATCTCCTACAGTGCAAACGGCAGTTTCATTTTAGCTAAAAAGACTCGAGTTTGTGCACTGAGCTAAGTCAGCAACGTGGTACAGGACGGCCATCAAGAGATTTGCTTCAAAAATTTGCTCCTGATCCCAATCTAAGGGCTAACATAGCTGCGCCAAACGAGACCAGAGCATTGCTTCCTATCTTACCAGAAATAATGGGAGCTTTACCATGCTGAAATTTAAATCTGAAGAGTCCCCCCTGTACCACTGAAACAAAAGTCAGGTCAAAACAGTCTGTAGATGATAAAAAAAATGGGAATGGGGGGAAAAGGGCTACTCTTTCATAATTAAAAATATAAAGAAGGGAGAAGTGATTAGGTTGACTATATAAAAAAACACCTTTATGAATATGATACTCAGGGCATTCATAATCCTCAAATACTCCCTGGATACATCAGTTGACTAAAATACACGTATTTAGAACACTTCTTAGGCATCCAACAAATTTAGCTTAACCTAATTACAGACAGATTCACCATATATGTGAGTACTAAATTAAATTGTAATATTTATCCAAAAACACACTGGTACAAGTAACAGAAATTGAAACATCATCTACTTTACAAATACATCAATTTATAGTTTGCTTATATAATTGCACAATAATATAACATATCCTAATAGTCAATGGCTCTTGATATCAGCCACAAGAATCAACCTTTAAGAAGATAATTAAGCAGTACCATTCCTTTCAGAAATATACACACACGTTTTTATTCTACCCACCTGCAAAGAGGGTTTTCCCAGTCAGCATTTCAGCAAAGATGCAACCTGCAGCCCACATGTCAATGGCTTTAGTGTAGTTGTTAGGAGAAAGCAAAAGACGAGGCGATCTGTACCATTTAGTAACCAATCCTTCAGAAAGATGGCCCTAATGAAATTAATTAAAAAGAAAAAGAAAAAAAAAAAAAAGAAAAAAGCTTACTTAGATTTGTCTGTTTCCTATTTTTTTAATGCCCTACTACAAGATTTTTTGGTCTTGAGGTCCCAGGGATAGTAGCATGTGCTAAGCCTTTTTACCTTTCAAAAAGGAAGAGCAATATCTTTATGCGTGAACAGCAACAATATTAAGTATGACACTATTTATTAGTCAAATGAGGTACTGCAGTAAAACTTTCTTATTCCCAGATGCCAAATAAATGCAGAGATAATAACGAACTCTCTAGTGAAACATCATCTAAACCAGGAAGACAGTATCTCTAAATCAATCCCAGGTAGTAGCTGCACTTGCACACTATGAATGTACGACTTATAAACTTATCTAAGGTTTCTATAGTTATGCCTCTAAATGTTCTCAGGTTCTGTATTCACTGTTAAAAATGTGCTTTTCTGAACACATCTAGAAAGAAAAAAAAAAGTTTATTTTATGCTTGCAGTAGTCCTATCTGAGACAAAACATGTGATCCAGGGATCCATTTTAATCTATTTGCAAGCATTCCAGTTCTACTCTATGAGCCCTAACATGATATCCCACCTGCTAACGAGGCCTTCACAGAGTACCTCCCTCTGCCAAAGGGAGGAAGATGCTATTCTAAGCACGGCTGTCAATGTATCACCTAAATATTCCCGCTCTTCACATACCTTGTGGGAATAATGAGGATCCATGATTCGTGCGAGTCCGAAGTCACCAATCTTCAGCACCAAGTCTTCAGTATTAATGAAAAGATTAGCTGGTTTAAGATCTCTATGCAGAACATTTGCAGAGTGAATATACTTGAGCCCACGTAGCAGCTGGTACATGAAAAGCCTGGCATGATCTTCCAGTAAAGGGCCTTGCTCCAGCAGATTAGCCAGATCTGTCTCCATGTATTCCTGGACAATGTAAACACAGTTCAGTTCTGTAAGGGAGCCCACATCATCTGTTAACTGGCTTCCACTAGGACCAAGAATTTCAAATACTTTGACAATGTTATCGTGGTCAAGTCTTCTAATAATTTTGATCTCGCGTAGAGCATGTTTAACACTCTGGGGATCTGTAAGGACAATTTTCTTGACAGCCACTCTTTTGTCACAGTCATTATCGACAGCAGAAAAAACTAAGCCATTTCCACCACAGCCCAGTGGTTTTAAGTCCATATACCGAGAGCCCAGATCAAAACCATGAATGTTCATGAGACTTTCAAATTTTTCTGCCATTTTAAAATTCTTTACGTTTCTTTTTCCTCAAACTACTAAGCTTCTGTAAACACGCAGAGACACTTCCACTGGTATCTGAAGGAAAGGTCTTGCAGAAAGGGAGAAGAAACACTTGGCTTTGACTGCAAGATGGTTTCTTGACACTCTCATTTCATTATGAGCCAGCCAGGCCTGTTGTGTCCCCTTGAATTTAGAGCCCGTAAGCTCTAGAACTCAGACCGAGCATAAGATAGAAAGGTTGCAGCATTCATAGTTCAAGAAAGGTGCAGCATTTCTGCAGACATTAAAGAAAATACTCACAAGAAACTCAAACGGAATGAAATGACATACTATGCACTCAGCTCTACTGTGCTAAACTGGTTAACATTTAACAAAAATGTGAATAAATATGCACATAATAGGCTTCTATTAACATCCTCCTCCTCACAGTGCAGATACATTCAGTGTTGGACTGGTCCTGAGCAGCGTCATTCTATGGTGCTGGTAAGCACTATTTTTTCCTTCTTCTTCTTCTTCCTCCTTCTCCTCTCCTTTGTTTACAGTCTAGTTAAACGGGAAACTGGCAGCCTTTGATTTACAAAAGATGCCTTCTGTTAATGATCAGGTGGCTCCAGCTCACCACAATCACAATCAAAGCTACCATCCATTTTACTCTGTGACAACCTGAAAAGGAGAGAAAAACACATCAGTATTCCAGCACACACAGGCGTCTTCTGCCTCCCTCAGCTCCTTAAGTTGTCCTAAATACACAGCTTATTTAGTGTCCAGTTACGAAACAAGAAACAATCACAAAAGCTAAACTAACTAGAAATGACATATACTTTTCATACTCGTGGAGGAAGACTGACAATAATCACCAACCACCATTCCTAAACATATATTGTGAAAGTTTGAGATACAACCTATTGAGAATATAAAACTCACAACGAAAAGTCCTACTGAATCTTCATAAAGAAGGGAGCATCACAAAAAACTTGACAATTCTCCAATACAGCTGTTAAGAGACAAGTCAGAAACAATAATATGCTGCACATCAGTCACTATATTTTGGAATAATTCTTTCCACTAAACTTTTACTCAATGACAAAAACAGGGGTTTAATTCTTTCACCATAATAAGAGAGAACTGGGAACCATTCACGCAAAAAGGGTAAGGTTTGTGCACTCGCAGGATTTTTGACTTTGCGGAACATACAGTACACGTCCAATGCCACTTACAAAGCTTGGATTCTTGTGATTTTGGATAAAGTTTACTAACATCTCAAATAATAATTTTGCCTCTATAGATTCATTGTTACAGGAATCATAGTGGTAATGCCTACATATTAGACAAATATTACTACTTCATCAATTACTTCTATGCTGCTTCCCTGTCTGCAGCAGCAGAATGCAGCCATAAAGACCATATGCTGCATTTTTGCACAACATCCTCATTTCTTTTAAAAGTTCAAATATGCCACAAAGAGTCAAACGCGTACCTTACCCAGTGTGGTGAGGTTTTGGCAATTCCATTACAAGTCACTTGTATGTTCTTCCCCAACAATTATAGGTCACATCAAACCACTAAATGTCTTCTATCTCAGATTAACATGTGACAGCTCTTCACCCAGCTCTCTAAATAGATGTAAAGTTCCCTAAACTATCCCAACACTTTAGAATTAACTGTATGAGTGTTTTCCCTTAAAACTGTGCTAGCATTTCAGTGGGACAAGCGGGACCAAGGAAAACAAGTCTCCCCACTCCTAATAGGGCAGCAAGAGCAGCTGACTAACTATTAACATATTGTAAATAATGGCCTCAATTCACTAAAGTAATCAGAATTGCATGCAGGAAAAAAAAAAGGAAGAAAGGCACACTGGCAAACAGAAAGAAGACTGTTTGAACATATTTAAATATCACCATTCCTAAGGCTCAAGTCTGACACGGACGCACAGCCCAGTGCCCTGGCTCGCTCCCTCCTGCCACACAGCACCTGCCTCAGGTATCTGTGCAGCCACACGGCAAACACAGGAGAGAAGGAAACACAGAGCTTTCCTCTGCCGGGTTTCTCCTTTTGAGATTCCTTTCCTCACATATTGCCAAGAGTCCTGATTTTAGACAGTGTTTTACAAGGGTTACTATAACCTCAGTATAAACATGAGGTGAAACTATCTTGAATTTATATCCATATTAGCACGTCAGCATGAGGACCCTTCTTATAATACCCATTAATTTGCTTAAAGGACAAATACAAAATTTATCCTAGCGTTAACTAAAATAGCATCAGTGACTATCCAACTCTTTGCTCACAACTATAAAAACCATCAGTCCAGCGTCTTGATTTTTAACTTTTTTTTTCAAACCTGAAACTATTTACTCATTCACATGCACCATTTCCAGGCTCCCTTATTCTGAGTTGCTGCCTGTAAAAAGTTTACATCATCCCAGACCATTTTCCTTTCATTTCCCCCTCCACCCCCCCCAAAAAAAGTTACAGAAATTCATGTTTGTATCTTATGCTCACACTTTAAATTTCATTTTAACACAAGGTCCAAGGCCTCTGTGCAAATATCATGCAATAAGCTGTGTTTTATATCCCTGGGACCATCTAAAACCAGTACCCTTCCCCATAATCAGGCCTATTGTTTCACATTGCTGATGTCTTCGATATGTAGCCACACGGAATGGGTTTGCACCGGCTGGGTGACACATCTGGAACCTCTCTTTTAGCTAGTGCCATTGAACAGCACAGGACCAGATTCAAATAGATGCCCATCAGTAGCAAGAAGTTAGATCTAGCAATTTCTTCACCGTAACTCAGCTCCTACCCCTGAGCACCAGGACTGACCGAAGGCAGCAGCAGCACCACAGTGAGAGCAGCTACAACATTTCTGCCTCACAGAGAGAGGGAGTTACGGCCCCTTGCCTGCTGAAGCAGGAGTCCTAAAACTCTCATTCTGTATTCCTGAATTGAAGCATTTTTAATCATCAGCTTATACTATTCCTTCCACTAGGTGACCGCTAACTGCAACATTTTCAGAAGGTATGTAATGATTTTCGGCACCAGAGTGATTTAGCTAAGAAAACAAATGTTGACAACACAAGTGACCCATTGCAGCCCTCAATTTGACCTGATCCTGCTACAAAGTTCCTACGTAACTACAAGCAAATGACTTAATCCCAAAGCCACAAAAAGCACAGCCCAGCTATCATTCAAAACAGGACCTAGTCCTAGTAAACTGACCAGGGGGCAAACAGAGACAGTATCTCACATGGGTATGGTGAGGACAATTAGAGATTGCCCTAGCAAAAATGCCCTGTTATTAAAACAAATTAAATTAAGACTCAGTATTTGAGAGTGATCTTTCACTTACTGCCACTGAAATTCAACTTTGGAAATGTAACAAATTACAATGCCCAGACAAGGTCCAGATCCTTGTCTAAACAAAACAGAAACTCTTCTAAACTAACCTCATGCATTAACTAATCTCTTTTTTCACACTGAAGACCTACTTCTTTCACTATGCCAGTTCCATCTCTCACCCGTCCCTGGGCCAGGACCACAGCCCCCAGGGCATCGCTTCCTCCAGGGAAGCAGTTGAACTCCTTTCCCCATCCACAAGTTAATAGCAAACACACATTTAGGACAAATAGCCCCGTGGACCAGAAGCAGATAGGAAGAGTGGAAAATAAAAAGTTAACCCCAAACTTCCTTTCACTCTGACCACGATAATAATTACTTAAAGGGTAATCAACTAGAAGAAATCAAGGCTTTTCTCATGCCAAAATGAGCTCAAAGTAACGAGTTTTCTTCTTTACATTTCACAGTCATTTTTTAACTTTGGAAAATAATGAGGCGGTATTTTTAAAACACTAATACTTACAAAGAGTGACACCAACACCTATTAAGTTTATACATTTTCAGTTTCAATGAAAGTCATAACCATCAGTCCAACTGCCTGCCTTGAAAATACACACTAAATAAACAAAATTGACAAATTCTCTTCAGTTGTGTAACATGCTCTAACCACTTGAAACACACAATGGACTATAGTATAAAAAAGTGGGATTTATCACCCCAGTTTGTGCCGAATAGGCTATTCACACAGACATTGATGTTTTCATTTAGGCTGTCACCTTTCCAAGACTACTATTTTTTTTTTAAGTGGTACTTTTATTCCTCCCTCCCACAAAGTTTAAAGAGGGAAACACAAAGCTACTAGTTTCTTATGTGGTTTACAACCATGCTTTTAAAACAGATCAGTTCTTGGGAGAGGGCAACAGAAGTGACCCAGAGAAGGGCTGTTGTCTTTGAAATGATTCCTGGTGCTGGCAGACGTCAGCACAGGACCAGCTTCACGCACTGTGCCAGCAGCCCCTGCAACTCGTGTTCAACTCCTGCACTTGGATTTATCACAGTTTTCAGGAAACAGGATGTACACTGAAACACAGGCAAGTATGAGACGTTCACTTTTTCAGAAATACAACTAAGAGGAAAGATACCGGTTAATTTGATTATGCAGACCACATAATGATCAAATCATTAGTCACAAGAGAAAGACCAAGAATGACTAATGACACATTATACAACCTGCTAAGTACTATCCCTTTGACTATAAAAATACAGGGCACAGAAGTATTTTTTTTAGATCAGCCACGTTGCAGTCAGTAGGCAGAGTGAGTCATCGCCAGCTCACGAAAATGCCGCTTTTCTCAAGCCTCCTACTTGCTCCCCACACTGTTTAGGGAACTCTGTGCTGGCAGTCAGCAAATGTTACTATTAGTTTATAAATCTTCTGAAGGATCTGTAAAAGCACACAAAAATCCGCTGTGTTTCTTTGCATCATAAAATCAAAGGGGTTTGGTCCTCCCTTTGGACAATTCAATGAAGACTTGCCACTGAAGAAGCCTACCCTAGCTAACCACAGCCTGGGCACCTCGGCAGCTCTGCCACTGTCTGCCGTTCCACTCAACAGTTAACCAGTCAAGAGTGAATTAAAGATAACGACCGCACAAGCAATGACTGAGCCTGAGAGGCTGAAATTAAAGTTCCCATTTTAGCTTCACAGCACGCAATTTCTGAAGCCCTTTACCAAACTAAAACCTGCTCCTCAGCCACCTCTTTCTGGAATTTGTAACTCGTTTATAAACACATAATGCTATCATAATGTGTGTATGTATAAGTACATATATTAACAAATACATTAAAAAAACCTTGTTGGCAACAGTGCTTTTCTCAGCATTTGCAGGAGCCATATGACGACATGCCAACCACTGTTTCTTTTTCCACAACACAATTAACTTAGCCATTGTCAGGCTGATCCAAAATGGTACTGAATTAGCCAGATCCTCATCACACAGAAGCCGAGTGTGTGCATCCTGCTCGCCTAGCCAAGGGTACCTGCTCCTCCAAACCCCAGTACTCGAGCAGCATCTCTTCAAGCTGTTTTCAGCGGGCGCTTCAAGCCACTTATGTAAAGTATTAAGTCACTTTTTCCACAAAAGGTGCTGGAGGTTACAGGGGAGCCCGCGGGTGCCCCGGCGGCGGGACCGAGTGGCACCTGTCCCCGTGTCCCCGGCACGGCTGCGGGAGAGCGGCGCCGGATCCTTTGCCGGGAGCCGCCGGCACCGAATCCAGCAGCAAAACTTCGGCCGGCTCGAGGCGAGGCCGTGGCCGCCGCCAGCCCGCAGGCGTCCCGGCAAAGGACATCCTTCCTCCGCCGCCCTGCGGGGACGGGCCGGCTTCGCCCGCCACCGCCGCTCCTTTCCCGCACACCCCGTCCAGACACCGGCGACGGCTCCGGCAGAGCAGACCCACCCTCGCCATTCCCCCGGCCGCGGCGGGGGGAGCTGCGGCCAGCCCGGTCCCCGGCCGCACCGCGGCCACCGGAGCCGGCGCCCCCGCGGGGCCGCCGCAGCGCGGAGGAGCCCTACCTTCAAACGCCCTTCACGGCGCGGACACCGCCCGCCGCTCCCGGCCCCGCAGGCCCCGCTCCGGCGGGAGAGGCGACCCCCGGGCGCCACGGGGCCTGCCCGGGCCGCGGCCGTTGGGAGCGCCCCCCTCGAGGCCGCCCCCGCCCGCCCTGTCAGCGCCCGCCCGCCCCGCTCAGCCCCGGGGCCGCCGCTGCCCGCGAGCCGCCGCAGTGCGGAGGGGCCGGGCCTGGGCGAGCCCCAGCGGAGCGGGGAGGAGCGGAGCGGGCCGGGGGCGCCGCCGCTGTCCGGCGGGAGGGAACAAAGCGCCTTTGTGCGGCGGGGCCGGGCCCGCGTGTGCGGCAGCCCGAGACCCCCTCTCCCACCCGCCGCCTCGCCGGCCGCCCCGCCGCACTCACGGGCCTTCCCAGGCTCATCGGGGGCTGCGCTGCTCACACGGCCGGGCCCCGCGGCCCCGCCACCGGCTCCCGCCCGGCGCCCGCTCGCCTCGCCGCAGTCGCCGCTGCCGCAACCGCCGCCATGTAACCCGGCGCGGAGGGCAGGGAGGGGCGGGGCCGCCGGCGGCTCCGCCTCCGCGGGGCGGGGCCCGGGGCGGCCCCCGGCGCAGGGTCGGCCGGCTGTCCTCGGCCCTCAGACCCCCGGGGGTCTGTTCCGGAGGCACGGGCGCCCCAGAGCCTGACCGCGCAGCAGGGCCCGCTCCCTCCAGTCCGGCGGAGCACGCGGACCCCTTCCCCCAGCGGGGTTGGCCCGGGGGCCCGCGGCGGGACAGCCTCTGGCAGAGCGGTCACCTCACGGCCTGGCCTGCCCCCCGCTCGCGGGAGCCCGGATGTCCGGTTAGCCAAAGAACAGTAGCATCAAACACTCGAAGAAACGGGCCTGGTGGAGCTGCGCTAGGGGCTCCACGCAGCCAGCAACGGTAGCACGAACAAGAGGCCTACAGACGTTAACAGGCCCTGCAGTGCCGCGTTAGCCCTCAGGCTTCAGTTATAATGGCAGCTTCCTCTTCCTGTTCAATCTCCGCTGCCCCCTGACAGCTGCCCTGCACCCAGAGTCCTGCTTCTGAGGCCCGTGCGTGACCCGAGCCCTGGCAGTGCCCGCGGCTCGCTTGGTTCAGCATTTCCCGCAGCCACAACACAGCACATGCAAACAAAGCCCGCAGGCGGAGAAGGAAGCAGGAGCATGGGTTTTCTGTAGCTGGGGGGATGCAGCGAGGAGGGCCAGGCCACGTTTCCATGCCAGGTCACAGGCCTGTGACAGCTGGGGGGAGGACTGGGAGACGAGCAGGACGAGCAGGCCCAGCTGTCCATCTCGGTGCGTGGGGGTCCCACAAACCACGGCCAGTGAAGTGGTCTTATGGGCCCAGTTCAACCGTCCCGGCTTCAAACATCCCTCATGGTAAAGAAACAAAACCATGGTAGGAAGGCAGCAGGCTGGAATGACGGCAACAGCTTTCCTTCTCCGATGGGGACAGGTCAGCTCAAATGTTCTGCAGTCTTAGTGTCATAGTGGACCCGAATGTTGTCCCACAAGCATCTACAAACTGCTTGTCATTACTCTCGCTTCTGTGACACCAGAGAGGATTTCTCTCTTGCTGTTGCATCTCCCCTAACAGATCTAGGCAGGGACAGTAAAACTCTACTTTTCCCTGAAAATCACAGCTAATACAACAAAATGAAGCAAAATAACTAAAACTTTAAGTTTTTTCCTCGTGAGACTTTTATATAGCACTCTTACTGGAGAGAGGCATGAAATCAGCAGGCCTGTAGCTATCAGAAGAGCCTTCTGCTTGCCCTAAAACAGTTTTGGTACAATTCTCAAGACAGGCTGCCATTTCCCTGGGTCCCCTGTATGCCTTGTCAATGTAGAATGACTCAAAAGAAGATAAAACAATTAATACTCAATTTTACTGGTTAGACAGATGTTATTTATAGTTAGTACCAGGACAGAAGTTACTCACATTGCACAGGGTTTTACAGCTCGCTCCGCTGCCATCTGGACAGAAGCATCCGATTGACCCCTGCATTTCTAAATCACATAACTTTTTTTTTTTTAAATAAATGAGTAATACATCAACATCCAAGGTGCTCCCTAGCCAGATTCTCCAAAGTTATTTAAATAACTTTTAAAACCCCTTTGATTATGAAGCCAAGCATTACATGTTTCAATTTAGTCAGATGTGTTGCTAACTCTGACATTGCTCCCAGTAGCAGGAGAGGTGACTTGGGCATTTGACAATAGCACGCATACAGAAGTCAGTTACTAAACAGGCTCTTTACATCATAATATTGGCTAATTTATAGGCAGCTAACGGTGCTGCCAACAGCGGAGAAAAGTCAGAAACAAAGTTGCAGTTCTTCTGCCCACCCAGCAAAACAGAGTTGGAAGATAACAGCACTGGCTGCTCCAGAAGGCCTGTATTTAAATACAGGCTATAAAAAAACCTGCAGGAGTGCATATTTGGAAGAGGTGATGTTAGGACGGCAACCAGAGCCAAGCCACAGTGGAGTATTTACTTGCATTAAAGAAAGAGATTTGGGACTCAAAAAAGGCAGGAGCAGCAGTGGTTGCATGTCTAAATCCAGAGCTATTTAGTTAATTAAAGAATCCTTCCACCCATATACAAAGTATTTTCATTATGAGAGACAAAAGAACAAGCTGATTTTAGGGTACTGCAGTAAGAAAAAAATTATATTACAGCCTTGTCACAGCACCTGGAGAGCCCATCGTCATCGTGTGTCCATTGGGACTATTTGCCAATACCCACATGGCCCTTTCAGGCAGGTGGAGGTTGCACATCCATGCAGTTCACTCTGCAGCAGCCCAGGCTGTTTGAAAAGTAGTTTAGCAAACACAGAGGTGGCTTCCTCGCCTGGGTAGCACACTCATAAATCTCACATAGTCCAGAAGTACCACCATTTTTCTGGGTTCCTAATAAATAAATCAAGAGCTACTTTATTTTTTTTCTTCTTCCTGTGTTTTTTTGGTTTGGGTTGGTTTTGTTTGTTTGGCTTTGGTTTTTTGCCCTCCAGGTTTTTTTCTGCCATTCTAAGAGCATAGTCTGTGGTAGGATCTAATGAATGAGATCCTTCAATCTAGAGGCAAATCATGCAACAAGGAAGAGCATGGAGCAGGAATGTTACTTGTCTTCAGCTTCACAATTTATAGAATTACAAAGCATGTAAAAGAGAGCAGCTCAGAATCTAATCGTGTGTCACATGGCAATTTAGAGCTATCTAATCCAGCGAATTGCTAATCTGTTCTCAGATTTTTAATACACTATTGATTAGGCTGTAAATTACTGTGTCAAATTGTTTCCCTGTTCCCCACAAGAATGCAGTTACATAGCACGTAGATGATATGCTATATGATACTAACCCATTCTAAAACATTTGCAGATATTAACTGTCAGTAAAATGCAGAGTAAGAAAAGAACTGGACTTTGAAGGTCACAAAGCCTAGCAATTGAAAAATAATTAGAACTGAAGCAATGATTCATTTATTATATCCAAGTTCAAAAAGATCAAACAGTAAATTCCAATGTAATATTTCAGTCCTGTGCGTGAATTGTTACTTGTGGCATAAAAGGGAATGAAGTATTTTAAAGCATCCGCACCCATTTTGATTGGCAAAGGAAGAAAGATTTGGAGACAGTTTGAAAAGGTTGCCCAAGGTGACTTGGCAGCTCCAGGCCTTTGTCTCAGTTTCTCTAGGATTCATTTTGCATGGGAATAGGGATTAATTTAGAGAGAAAATGCAACATATTAAGAACCAATTAGATGAGATTCAAGAAATATTCCATTTGTGTTGCCTTATCGGCCTGTTCCTGCTTATCTGTGTTCTGCAGGGTGATCTGTGCCCTGAAATACGATTTGGTTTTCCTGGCACAACTCTCAAGAGTTTTGATAGTTTGTTTGGGTCTCCTGTAACTGCTGCCTTCTCCAATTAGCTCTGTTTTCTGCAGGCGTTAAGCAAAGCCTTTCCCAAACACGTGCTCTTCCAGCTTACGGTTTCATAGCGCTGATGTTCAGCACAAACAGTCGAGATAAATTTAAATTTCTCTGACAACCCAACAGCTCAGGTAGCTTCACTTCTTGGGCACCTCCATTTCTTGGAAAAGGTTAGTCTACACGTTTCCATACTGGAAGCAGGGGGGTTTTATTTGTTCTTTTAAACACAAACACATTTCCCTAACAAATACTTTTCTGAGTTTGCAGACTTTTGCCCAATACATCTTAAAGTGTACTTCATGCCAACATTGTTAGCAGGTAACCACACAGAAGTTGCCATCTTCAAAACTTTTAACCATTTTTTTGTGTCAACATCCCTTTTTTAATTAAAGTCTGGTTGGCAGTAGCCAAAGCTACCTGGGCACACACAGCTTGCTGGCACCCTCTTTGCACTCACTTGGTGGAACTGGCTTTGCTAGAGCAAGCTCTGTACTGTCTACATTCTGATCAGGAAAGGAGCTGTGACAATATTAGGGGAAAGGAAAAAAGCAAACCCTAAGATCTTCATCCTTGTGTGAAACAATAGAAAGACTGGAAAAGAACAGACCATTAGCAGAGACCAACTCAAACCAAAAGCAGCAAAGTACAAAGGGCAAATGAAGGTGGAAAAAGAAAGTCACAGATGTTGTTCAACTTTGAGGTTAGAAATAAATGAGTTCTGTGACATACTTTGGAAATTCTGTGAATCTGCATGAAAAAAAAAAAAAAAGTCATTAAACAATTAAAACAGAACAAGCCATTCTTGCCCCTTGGTAGGTCATCAGCAATTTAGGGCATGTCAGTACAGCTAGCTGCATGCAGGCTCCCTGCTTAATATCACACATTTTTATGAAGTCAGGCGATTTCATTGCCTACTGTTTCTATGCCTTAACCAACACTTAGCACAGGGACAGAGCAGCTGCCTAAAGCAGGAGTTGGCAGAGCCATGGCAATACTGGGAGAAGAGGAAAGCTTAGAAAACTTGCCCTGTAGCTGGGTCACCACTGAAAGTGTCAGCCCTCAGTGTGTGAAATTCACTTCTAGGGCTGGAGCTTTCCCAGATTTCTCAGCCTTTTATTAATTCCTTGTTAGTTAACATCACTTAGAGATAGTTCTCGGTATTTCATGCACAGAATAGCAAATGCAGAAAAAATTACCAAGGCAGGCAGTTAAGGCAGTATGTGTTGAGTTTAATCACCTTTTAAAGGATGACTAGTACCAATATTTTCACATTCAGGTGCTCCAGGTGACCTGAGTTGCTTATAACTTCCCAGCATGGGACACGGGAGGTGTGCCGGAGCCAGGCTGCAGAGCCAGTCAGTGGATGAATCTACAGCTGAAAAACATTCTATGGAAAGAGGAGCAAAGCTGTTGTGACAAAGCAAAGCACAGGATGAAGTGGAAACAAGAAGGACCAAAGGGGTTTTTTTCCCCAGAATTTCAGGGAGAATATAAGAGAATTCTGTGTGTGGCAGTTCTCCCATGTTCAGACCTGCACAGAGGCACTGCTGCCATCCCCACCTCTGAAACCTCAAGTGAAGCAGTTTGGACAACACGTCTGCCCACTGAAGTGTCACCAGAGCAATTGTCCAAGACATCTCTGTGCTAGTTATTGCATCGGCTGCAGTGTTGCTAGAGTCATAAGGCAGCAAGTGCCTGTACAGATATTATTTAAATATCTGCAATACCTTGAGTACTCCAATGTGGAGAGAGGCCCTGGAAACAGGGCAGGGTGCTCTCAGCAAAAAAATGCATTTGGTTTTGCATCCCTACTGGAAAATACATCAGCTCTTGAGCAGAAGTTTTACAGGCCTGATGATGGATTTATGTAGAACAGTTATACGTTTTTGTAGAACTATTGCATTTAATTGCAGTGCTATACATATTGCTGTGTAGAACTGTTCTTGTTCATTCCTGTAGAACAGTAAACCTTCCTACATGCAGCCTTTTGATTGCTATTGCATTATAGAGATAAAACCTCTGCTGTGCAATTGTAAATACAGCTGGTGCTGCAGCGCTTTTCATTTACAGAGAAAAAAAACCACCAGGCTAACATTCGCTAACATTTTCATCAACACCAGAATTCTCTTGAAACATATTTATAGGGGCAAAGCTCAATAGAAGTACATGGGCACCAGCTAATACCAGCCCGAGGCTACACAACTTTTACATATCAAATAGCAACAACTGTTATCTACATGAGAAGAAGGGAGGTGCAGTGAGTTGAGGCCTTTTAAATGCTTTCAGATATTATTTTGCAGTAAACTACTAAAGAATGACATGGGCAGAAAGTGAATCTTTGTCAGCAGTTAAGAAGATCATCCATTGCTGCCACGAGAAACTTGGTGGTTGGAAAAGCAATACTAATTTTTCATAGTGGAAGCCTCTCAGACCTCTGCTGCTCCGTAGATTTGTACCCTGCAGAGGCTCTTCATGGGAAGGATGAGGACTCCAAGCCCACCCGCAGCACATGGTACTTCTTATGGTGGTTTGCGAACACAGGATGAAACAGGCTGGATCGGGAGACACATTCAGAAATCATGTCTTTGTGACTGCTCAGGCAAAGGCCACCCTCTGTTCACTATGCCCTGCACACAGTGGTCTCCAACCTGCCCAAAACTCCTGGCTGCAGCTGGTTCACCAGCCAGCAGCATTATTGCATGGCTAAAGATCGACAGGCAAGGAGCACGGTGCCTGCAGGGTCAAGGCAGACGCTAAGAAGCCGATGTGAGTGCTGTTGCTCAGGGCGTGTTTCGTCTGTGGCCAACACGCTTTGTCAGGATTCCCAAAATAGCACTTATCAGGCACAGCAGATTGACTGGGAAACACGCTGCTCCGCTTAATGCCTCCTGCTGTCCCTGCCAGACTCCTGCCCCAGTTAGGCTCCTGAAGCTAACGAAATGGAAAACCCAAGAAATATCAACAAGTAGAAACTTTCTATAGAACATCTACCATCAAATTATATGGCAAATACCGAGCATTGCAAAAGCTACCTTGAGTCACTTTTGTTGTATCTTCAGACATCAAACCCAAAAGTTTTTATTTTGCAAACAAATACATTTTGGAACCGCCTCCTCCCTGTTAATACTCTGTAACTTTTTCTCAGTGCATGTTGCACCATCTTTTTCTAAAGATTTCCACTGCAAATATATGGGACTATTCAATTGCCCATATTCCCCAATCCCATTATATCTTAGCTTTCATTAAAATTTTCTAGGACTTTTCAGGTTTTCTCAACAGTTTTGAGACACTTGCTGGGAGGAATACACTACCAAACTGTTTGTTTTCTCATGAAAACTGGGTTTTGCCAATGCGCCCGAATTGGCAGACCTTTTATAAATAGCTTTGGACAGATGATAGGAAATGATGCAAGAGCTCAGGCCACTCCACAGAGGGCAACAGTCTGAAGTGCTCAGAAACAGGGACTTGCACCAGCAACTACTACACAGGGAAAAAATATAACACACAGAAGTGTCATTTGCTGCAGAAGGTATCAGGCTTATGGAACACAAGATCTCTATCTTACTACAACTCAAGCAAAAAGTGTATTTGCTTGCAACTGCACTACAATGAAAACCAGGAAAATTAAATTTTGCTTTGAAGAGGAAAAACTGATCAGAATTGTCTAGTTTGCCGCTTTGTCTTTTACTCTCAAGGAGGAGCTTTCCCCTCTTAACACACCATAAATGCCAACACACACATTGGAGATTCTCTAGACTCTGATGGGTGCCAAAAACTGGGATCATCTTCTTACCCTGGCATTTCCCATCAGCTTCAGCAAAGGCTCTTCCAACTCAAACTACTTAAATGTGCTCCAATAATAGCTGGTTAGAAGTTAATCCATATCTGTTCATCTGATCCCAAGACCTATCTGTTCCTCTTTGCAACAGTAATACGGAATGCAGAATGTGTCTCACGTGGCTATTCACGGCACTGCTGGACAGTCTCCTCCACAGAGACACACTTTCCTTGTGCAGGGCTCCTGCAGACTGCTGCTCAGAAATACCTCCATGGGGTACCCCGGTGCTGAGACATCACTGAGAAACAGTCGTAAACCAGTTATCTCATATAGGTAAACATTTCAGAGTCTAGTTATGCCTAGAGGTCCTTTCATGATCTGAATAGCGAGATCTACTTTGCAAGTGAGCTGGAACTAAGAAAGATTAGAGAGGCAGAGAAATCTTCTGGTTTTCAGTGCATCAGCGTTCTCTTATCTTGAGCATCTCTCTAAGCAGTTTTCAATTGCATTCAGTCAAAAGCTGTTAAACCCAAATTTAAGAGATACCACGTACATCTAAAGCTATATTTCATGACAGGGGAAAAGGTATTCTTCCCTCATTGTGCTTTATGAAACACTGGAGAACCATTTAAGCCTCAGTTAAAATAAAATCGTTTGCTGATAAACCTATTTTAGCAAACAAAAAAAGTTGCTCACCATTATCTCAAATATCTTCGTGTTTAATCTGGGCACTCCCAAAACAAAAGCAATCGAGATGATTCAAAGAAGAGGAGTTTCTGCCTTTGGACCAACTCCAATCGCAATACTTATTTCTCATGATTGCTGCAATTCAACAGACACCAACATGAGCCGAGCGTTCACGTGTGCCCCGTGACCTACCCTAGCATTGCCCTGGGTGGCAACAAGAGCTGCCACTTGCTTCCTATCTGCAATCCGATGTCCCCAGTGGCTCACAGCACCACAAACCAGCTGAAGGACCTTCTTCTGTTCCTTCATGTCCATTATCACAGACGTTAGGTACACAAATCCGTTCATTCATGTTCAGCAGTGGGAGACTATTTATGACAAGATCAGGCTGCGCAGTGGGAGATCCCACTTGGCCACACAGAGCAATGAAGAATGAGGCTTCAGCCACCAGACAACAGTGGGCAAACTCTTCCTAGTAGTCTGTGTCTTGAAATGGTGGCCCAGAGGGGTAAGACAGAAGGTCACAAACCTCTCAGCTTTTCCTTGCTATTAACTTTTCCAGGACAGACAGCCTCTCCAGCTTCGGACTGTCTTGGAAAAGGTACAGCCCAGAAATCAAGGATGTACATGAGCCTCAGCCCTCTCTTTCAGAGTGGAATGATCCTGCCAGGGCTGGACGAGGAGGCTCACTGCCGCTGCCCAAACCATCCTTCTCTGACAAAGGGCAGCTCCAGGGAGGACTTAACACTCTCCAGCCTGTCCGTCAGAGACGCTTCACAGAGACTCCACAAGACAGTGCAATATTAATCAAAACCAAGGTGAGGTTTTCCCTTCGACCCACCAAAGGTTTCGAGATGTCAGCTGTGTATTTTTTCCTGACAGACTACCCAAGCTGGTATTTCCACAGCTGCATGTACTATCTAAATGCTTCCTAGAAGTAAAGTGAGATTATTATGGTTTGTGATAATATCCCCATTTAAATAATTAAGGCAATTCATTTGCTTGTAGTAAAAATGATTCAAGGACTACATGTACAATCTGCGATCAAAGTACTACCCTGTACCCCATATTTATCATCCTAGGTCCGATGATATTTGTTAGTAAACAATACAAATGTAATCATTGCTAGGCGATGGTAAATCAGTGGCCAGGCTTGAACAGGCTGTTGTCAAGTAGGAAAAGTTCAACCAAGAACCTGCAGTAACTGCCAAAATCAAGTGAAACTGCAGGGTGGTAATGGGTACTTGTGAAGCTTTTCACACAGAAGAACAAGAAGATTTATCTTTCTAATTGCTCCAGTGTTTCGGGTACCAGGAGACCAGGGGAATATGGGCCTTAATGTCAGCTAGTAAACTTCTCTGACCTTTGAGGGGAACTCTATGTGACATGACAATCACAGTAACCAGAACCAGCTCTATCTGCTCTGATGCAGCATTACTGCATGAGCACATACTCCTTTTTCTCATCACAAGTGCTCAGTGCCCTGCTTCATTCACCACACAGGACAGATAGTGCTCACCTGATCACCAGTAGTTATATACCAAGAAAAAAATAAAATCAGCATGCTGCCCTATGCCTTATTCATCACATATTGCCCCAGTCTGAGCACAGAATCACCAGAATTTAAGGGCTCTGCAACTATCCATTAAATTAATTTCTACAATCTGCAAGCACATCAGGATATCATCATTTCCACTTTCCTGAACTGGGTCACAAAGATCAAGGTCACAGTAGCCCTTAACAGCAGATGCACAATTTAAGACTTCTAGAACTGAATTTTGCGAGGGATTGGTATTTTATTCTACTGTTCAGCTTTTCAACACACTTTTCAAAGAGCTTGCTACTTCTTGCACCAAGTGCAGATCCCCAGAGCTCTGAATTATCTGTTTTTGCAAGTTACCTTAGGCCTTGTCCAGGCAGTTCTGATTTCCCCCAGCCCCAGAAGCCGCTGAGTAGCTGTTTGCACATCCTCCACAGCAGCCTCTCCGCTCCCTCTCAGCTGCTCACCTGGTTTCTCCAAGTCTCTTCCCGTTTCCCACTTTCTATTTTCTTTTCCCCTTTCCAATTCAAATCTCATTTTTACAAGCTTTTTCTCCCAAACTACTCCGTTAAAATTTCCTACCTATTTGGTCCTTGTTTCTTTCACATGTGAGTCAGGTAGCTACCTCCAACTTCTTAACTGGAGCCAGCAGGAGCCACTAAAAGCAGCGCATGGGAGGAACAGTCTACTTATATTTAATTAAGGTGCCCAAACTCAACACAGCCTGCAGCAGCCCGTGGATGCAGTCACAGGAAAATTTCTGTTCTGAAGTTGACCGGGCTGGAGCACACCCAGGACTGACAGACAGTGTGGGAATTTATCTGGTACCACATCTATCCAGTTCATAGACATGGAGAGATTTTCCACAAAGATAAACCACACATCTTCGACTCTGGATTTCAAAAGTGCCCTCTTCTTCTGGAACAGGCGGGAGCCTTTTAAAAACTTTGCTTGCCTATTTTTAAGTAGGGCAAAAACAATTCTCTGCTCCACCCTGGTTCTTGTAAAACGACAAAAATATTTGAGCTAAGTGTTCCAGCAAAGTTCAGATTTGGAAATATACCCAGCACAAAACTGTTCCCATCCAAAGAATTAGCTGTTGGCAAAGTCATGATCTATCAAAACCGAGACAAGCACTGAGACCAAGGCAATCCCAACACAAGAGCTTCCCAGCTTTGCTCGAGCCACCAAGGGCTGCAAGTGCCACGTTCTGCTCTGCTGTGCCACTGCTCTCTGCCCGTTCAGCCTTTCTCCATCACCACCCCTCTGCCTGGGCAAAGGAACAGCCTTTGCACACCTTCTCCCCCAGCAGAAGGTACCCTGGAAGCTAACGGGGGCTGTGTCACCTCTCCAGGCAGCGTCTCCTGCCAGCCCCGGGGCTGGAGAGCCGCCTGCTGTCAGGGAAGGTGGTGGTAAAATGGTCTTCCTATAAAGGAACACATTAGGGAGGGAAAAAAGTGGACCAGAGAGTTTCTGAGAAAGATATGACCCTGTCAGTGCCTTCCCTGTGGGTCAGCAAGAAGTTGCTGGGGCAGCACAGGGAAGCCCTATGGGGTCACTGGGCATCACTGGAGGGATGCAGGGGGCCCTGTTGAAGCTTCATTTCGCATTCACAAAGGTATTTTGGGGAAATGCTCGCAGCAGTGGAAAGCAAGAGGCTGTTTCCTGTGAGAAAATATCCCACTCTCCAAGACAGAGTTTCTTCTTATTATTTTGCTCTGATGCACAGTCATGCAGCCTCTCCTACCCCCAAACCCTGCTGCTTCCCCTCCATCTCAGGCACAGACCCCATAACCCCCACTGCTGAGAGCCAGGCTGTGGGGCAGCCAGAGGGTGGGCAGGAGACCTGGGGTTACAGGGAGGAACCCCAGGAATTAGGGGAATGCAACAGGGAAGGAGGTGAGGAGATAAGTGTTTAAATAATCCCCATCATTGGCTTCTCCGTAATCTCAGTTTTTGGCTGGTGGAAGGATGGACATAAATCATATGTAACTGTGTGCAGGGGATAAGGACAGCAGTGACATTAACCTGACTTTCTGATGGTTACAGAGCCTGTAATGTCTTTTTATTTCCATGGTATCCTACGTGAAAAGCATTTCAAAACCTGCCCCATCTCCAAGATCCTACTATGAAAAGCTGGATCTCACAAAGCCGTTTTCCAACACGCCAAATTTAGTTTTTGTGGCACTGTTTGACAGTTTTACGAAGACAGCATTAACTCCCAACTGAGCGCAGGCAGCCAAGTCACTGAACACTAGGAGTGCATGGCTCAGTTCCCCAATGCCTTGCCTGGGTCAGACGTGCTTCTCAGAGCCCCCATCTCCAGCCTCAACAGAGTCTGTCCCACCCCTCCATCACTCAGTGGCAAGCAGGTCGGTTCCCAGGACCTTTACCATGCCATGGTCACTAGCAGAAGACCTCAAAGAAAGACAGCTCCATCCCACCGCCCCGCTCGCAGGGTTAATGCCACAGCGCACAGCAAGCCCACCCGCTCTCGCCCAGGACCCGGGGCTGCGGGCAATGCCTCACCTGCGGCAGCTACACACACTGCCCAGCTCCTCCAGCACCGTGCCGGCAGCTGTGGCGGGCACAACCTAGGAAATACATCCCCAAATCCACCCTTGATGTTTTTTAAAGCAAGCTTTTATTCATGCTGTTGATGGTGGCAAAAAAAAAAAAAAAAAAAAAAAATCACCCGAGTCCCCTGTCCGCCTTCAGTTGTTTTTCCATGTGCAGAGCTAGATCTCCAAGGCTCCTCTCCCTCTGCAGAACAAACACAGTGTTTGCAGGAATAAAGCTGTGCTTATATAAGCTTCTGAGAATGCCAAGTTGAGTGTCTGACAGAGGAAAAACTTCTGGTAAAAACCTCTTTTTTGTCTTTTCAAGAGATCTAATCTATCTTCTGTGCATTCCTGACCTTCAGAAAGTATTTTCATCTCACACGTTAAGTATAACAATCCTCTTAACAAGGGAACATTTTGTTAGAGCTTTAAATTGGGTTACATAAATTATTTGTAGTTCTGACAGCAGGTTTCTCTTCCGTCCACGAGGACAGTTGTTATGAGATTGCTACAAGGTTCATTCGCAATCACTGCAGATAATCATCTGAAGGGACTGTTTGTAGCGAGATTTTATCTGGGGGATATGCTACAAGTTTATCAGGGTATAAAGGCTTTTTATAAAAGTGTCATTTTTGCTGAATAATTTGCAATTCAGTAACCTGCAGGAGAATTAAAAAATATCCCTTATGTAAATGGCAAATAGAGAAAAAAAAAAATCCAACCACCATAAACTTTAGGAGGAACAGAATACAGAGGGAAAAACCCCCAACATATGTATAGGTATATTGGTGGTACTGAGCAGGTCTCAATCCATGAATGTACTCTTGTTGACTACAGTGGTAATTGCAAACAGTCAGGATTGGGTTCTTTGCTTCCACCAAGTACTTGTTCAGAAAAGAGCAGAGTGGAAAAAAAATTTCAAGTAACAGCACTACTTCTAGCATTACATCCTAGCAATGAACGATTTAGAAACACATTTTGCCATTTCTCTTTTCACTCTTCCTTCTCCCAGCCCCTGACCAGACACGGGGTTAGCACCGGTTGTGAATGGGGACAGTTCTCAGGCAGCAGAAGCCTCCCGCCTCCCTTTCTCTCATCACTAGTAAGGCGGATTGGGAAAAAAGTTTCTACTGATTTCTTCAGGAGTGGGAAAAGAAGGGCACCCTTTATAAATTTGGATTAATTTTTTAGGTTCTCCATTATAATTATGAGCTACTTAAAAAACCCCTACAAAGCAATAAACGAATATTTTATTTAAAAGGAAGGCATTTTGTTTGACTTTAAGAACACCGATTTAAGAAAAAAAAAAAGAAAATCAAAAATTACAAATCAAAATATGGACATTTCAAAATCTTTGTTAGAGCATTTCAGATTTTTTTTTCTCCCTACGTGACAAGAGCAGCAAGTTAAAGTTCAAGGAAATGTGGGAAAACTTTCATCTGATGCTAAATATGAGCAATTAATCAAATGCAGTAAACCTAATTTCTATACACTCCTGCTGGCATTAAGTTCTCCACAACAGTGGGCCAGAAACAACAAACCCAGCCACCCCTTCTTCAGTATGAAAGTACTCCACAGAGTGACATTTTCAAGGAGAAAAACCCTGTGGCTTTGTAAACCACACACACAAACAAACACGAGAACCATGTGAAAGGTGCTCAGCAGAGAAGGACCTTTACCCACCAAACTTGGCATCTACTAACACTTCCACACCTGCCTGGGAAGGCTTTACCTCGGTATTTCCAATCATATTGAGCTAACTAATTGGTGTTCTATCTTTCCTTCATATGGCCTCCCCTTCTTTGTTTGATGCCAAATATGTATTTTCAGCAGACTTTACAGAGTTGTCTCATCATTTTATTAGTAGTCTCTCATAATACTTTATCTATAGAGAATACAATGCATTAGTACTTCTAGGTACAACACTGGGTATTCCTTTGCATTATCTAGAGACACTAGCTGACTAATATACGATGATTTTATTTATATAAAAGACAATATATAATTATTTTAGTAATTCTTAAAGACAGAAATGTTTATAGGTATTAGTTAGAAAGACTGATCTTAATCCTTTCTATTTCTTTCTCTCTAAACAAACAGATCTCATAGGAGAATACACACAGATATTTAACTTACCATTACTGAAGCTATCTTTTGAATTCCTCAGTATCATTAATATTTAAGCTGAAAAAACAGAATGAACAACTATCCTAATGACACGCCAACAAGAGCTAACAAAAGTAATTTTTAAAAAGTCATCCAGAAGAAGTGAGAAGGTCAACCAGAAAACGCGAGTCAGGAATAGCTGTGCTCTGATGAGGAGGAGAAGGTTATGTTGCTGTGATATGAGTAGTGCACAGCTGTTACTCTAGTAATAATTCATCATATTAATATTTAAATGAGAGGAGGAGGAGGGCACGAGATTGTGTGTGACTCAACAGTCCCTCCCTGTCCTTAAGCAGAAAAATAGGCCACCAATACAGAAAGAGCATTAGGAGCTATAGAGCAGGAAGGTTTGTTTTTGTTACCTCATGAATAAAGTGAGCAAACTGGTCCCTGAAGAAATCTAGAAATTCTCCCGGTTTTACTTCTGAAAGTTAAATTCTGCTTCTACTCTCAGAAGGAGCCATTACCTAATGAATACATTGATCCCACGACCAGTGCTCTAGGTCTGTACGTGGTGTCTCTTGGATTTCAGTGTATTTCCAGCAAGATTCTGTGCTGCCTGCAAAGAGCTGCCTGCGGGAGCCTCACCTGGCAGCCTCTCGCAGGGAATTGCTGAATCGCTGCTGCACTTGGCCATTTATCTACAGACACACTGATAAAACCCATGTCTTTAATCAGGGCTTACTTACCTCCAGGCTCGTTCCATCATCTTGGCCCATCAGGGTCTCTGGCATGGGCAGGCTCAGGAGAGCTGTGGCACCCGAGGAGCTGCTGCAGGAGGGTATGAGGAGCAGAGCACAGCCCTGGGGAGCCAGGGAGAGCAGCAACACCCAGCAACAGCAGGCTCAGCTCAGGCTGGAGGAAGCAGCTGCTGCAGGCCTAACCCAGACACATGTGGGTGGCATCTCTGGCAGGAGAGGCAGCCTGACCACTCGGTTGCATACAGAGTTGCACAACTTTATCCAACAATTCAATATAAACACACCTCTCACATGCTAGTTTTTGTGGGTTGGCTTTTTCTTTTTAATTCTGTACAACTCCTCCTTGTTAGCAGAAAGAGTGTTACTACTACTTCCCTGGCTGAGCATCGTCTTCTCGGCAATATAAATCTATAAAGGTAATAAGCAACCATTTAAGCAGAAATACAGATGCAGACTCCAGAAATGGCCATGAGGCTACATAACAAACAGTTTGTAACAGAATAAATCCACAGAGAAGCATTCAGCTTAGTGCTTGGCATGAAAATACAAGGTACACAAAGTACAACCATTAAGAGATGCCAAACTCATGCAGTCCCATTGGTTTGAAGCACGCCAAGGTAAATTCTTCATCAGAATTTTTTCTATTTTCTCCTATTCTGGCAGAGACATTCTGCTCCCCCCCACCCTCCTGCTTCATTTAATTGGCCTAATCCTTCAAGGTCAAGTTTGCAAACAGCCTGAGTTAACGTTGATATTATTTTTAGCTGACTGATACAGGGTTTTATTTGCTGCATCCTATAAAACAGGATTTGTGTTATTACTATATTGTAGAGAACACCACTCATAAGATCTCCATAGCCATTGTCAGTGTCCCAGCGGAGTGACCATTTAAAACTGGTCTTCATAACTTGCCACCAAGATTTGTGCATAAAGCAGAATCAGATCGCTGGGCACATTGATGGGGTGGGGAATATTGATCTACACTGTTCACAAGAGTAGGTGACAGGGGGCTGCAGGAGGATGAGCTCCTCTCTGTATTAGTACTTAGAGCAATGCAGGAGAGGCTGGGGTTGTCCTCCTCCTTGTGTTTTGGGAATGCTAGAACAGAATTGCCACACTGGCTTTAATCCCTGGCTCAGCCCTCCCTCCAGCTCCACCACCGCTGCCTCATGGGTAGGACAGATACAGGGGCTGGAATTAGCCACTGACCCCATTAGCACTCCCAGCTGGGACTTACATGTTCCCAATCACATGGGGAGGCAGGAGCCATCCTCCAATTCCTCGAGCTTCTGCGTCAGCCTCTGGTGACAGCTCCAGCCCCAACAAGTGTCATCTGATTAACGCGAGGTCGAAGACCGTTTGCACTCTCACTAGTATCTCAGCAATCGGAGGGCTCAGTCTTCCACCAGCTTGGGTGCTGGGTTGTGTCACTGGCCACAGACGAGTTGAGGAAATACCCTGGAACAAGCAGAAGACTCCCTAAAGTAACAAACCTCTTTTTCGACGTGAAGGGTTTGGGCCTGGTCCAGTGGAATGCAAAATATTTGCTGCTCTCTCGACTAGTAGTACCAAACATGATTTAAGATAAGTCAAACTCGCTCCCTCCTTGTACATCCTCCTCCACACTACATATATACACACACAGTTACAGAACCAAAATCCTCCTTATGCAAGCAGTTGTCCAGATTTCAAAGCGTTCATGTACAATTGCTAAAATCATCTGCAGGGCAGCCTCCACTTTTCCCATTGGTCTTCAGTAGCCTGGAAAGGTCTCACTACTATTCCCTCCTTTCTCTTAGTCTGCATTTTGAAAAGCAACTACATGAAGACTAGTAATACACATTAACAAGGAAAGGGCTAATGTATCATTTTAAATCAGAATAAAAACTGTGGACAAAGGTTAAAAAGTCTCAGCAACCACTGAATTGCTAATTGAAGGTGAATATGTGGGAGAAGATAAACATTCTCAGGTACAAATTGGGTCAGCTGACAGATTTAATAGCTTCCATAAAATACCACATTGCAACAGCTTTTATACTGTCTTTATGGGAAACCATCAATTTCCAGCTGGGCTTGGTGGCAACTAGATCAATGTACAAGGTTTGAGGAGGTCCAGAAGCCCAGGCTCAGGTTTGCTCTTCTTCCATGACGGAAGAAGTTGCTAGTTTAATCCAAATCCATGGTCTTGGTTCAGAAGAGGCTCCAGCCTCTGTTGACAAGTATCTTTGAGGTCAAGGCTTTTTCAGGTTTTGTCCAATGTCTGCCCAAGTGCCATTCCATGCCAGGCTATGCTCTTAGTTTAAAAAAAAAAAAAAAAGGCAAATGGCAAATTTATCCAATTCTTTTGTTCACTAAAATACAATATTAACAAGGAAATCCTGCCCAAGTAAGCTACCACAATTTTTCAAGTGCCCTCTCCTGTGGATTTGGGGGTAGCTTCCATTCACCTTGGAGAAGATACGTGCAATTAGAGAAGGATTGAGTACAAAGTTCAAAGATTGGTCAGTGGAATTAGCTCCCTTGGCCAGTCTTATTTCAAGAGAAGTAACCTAACTCAGGAGATATCACACCATTAATTTATTCCTCTTATAACCAAGCATCAGACCCCACCATAGCCATGGAGCAACTCGATGTAGAGGAGTTCACTGCAAGGCTGGGCACCACACATGCCCTGGGAACAGAGGGGTCAGTGAGAAAAGCCACGCTGGCACCAAAAACCCCAAACCCTCATCACATACAAAGTCTAAGTTCGTTATCAGCACTAGGGTCTGAAGGTACGACCACCCGCTGCAGACTGCTGGGCCCAGCCCCCGGCATGGTTGAGCACAGCCTGCCCGTGCCCAGCCTTTCCTTAACCAGGTGGGCTCCGTAGCTTGGTCTTGCTAGATGAAACCAGAGAGTCGTGCTTCCTGAGGGCCACACAAGTGGACAGATTCTCCTTTGGCTCTTCAAAGGCCACATGGGCCACTTGAGAAACTAAGCAGTGCTCTCTGAAGTGTCCAACTTAGATTTTGAGCAACAGCAGCAAGGCTTACATAGTTATTTGTCAGTCAAAAAAGAGGAGTAGGCTTTTTATAGTCTAAACTTTATGAAGTGATAAAGATCTATGAATCATCTAGCATGCAGTTTATCTACAGACAAATAGGATTAAAAATAGAGCAGGTAATTTCATCTCTCTTTTTTTTTTCTTTTTAGTTGGAATGGAAACAAAAAGAAAGCTGGCAGATGAGGAAGAAGAATGCTGCCGAGGATGCTGAGCACAACGCTACGGCTGAGGACTGCAATGAGAGCTTCCTCCATTACTGTATCTCCCTGATGAGGGGCCAGATCTTAGGCAGTCTCAAGTGGCCCTTTTCTGTAACCAGGATCTCAGTATTTGACCTATTCATATTTTTCATTTCTCTGCACTTGGTTCAGGACATCACAAGGCTTGGCATTTTACCACTGGAATCAATGCAAAGACTTCTGCCTTTTAAGTACTTGGCTCTGCCTCAGAGTTTTTTAATTTTTCCTAAATGTAACTGATTGACAGGAGTGTGCATCTGTGGGTCAGTTTTCAACTCATGAGCCAAATAGCTCTTCTTAGCTTGGAAGAAATCCCAGCTGTTTCCCAAATAATTTTCCTTGGGACAATCTGAAAACCCTCCTTGTTAATAAATAATTTCTACCAAGTGAAACACTGACAGAGCTACTCCAGTCAGCTAACTACACCATGAAACATTAACCTCCTTGCCTGCCCTGAGGTGGCAGAGACCGTGTTTTGCTGCTTTGTCACCCATGAGTGACCATATTTCCAGCACAACTCCCCAAGGTTCAGGATTGAGTTATGCAGCATCTACACCTTAAGAAGCAGAAGGGAAGGGGCAAGTTTCATTTCTTCCTTGTCTCTACTGGGCATTATGTACAGTGTGAGGAGGCAGATAATTCCAGGACCACCTCTTCCTCATCCCAGGATGCTCCGTTTCCCTGACACAACCCCCTTGCCCCCAGCCTGGCAGCAGTACTGGCCATCACGAGGGATTTTGCTGCTTCAGCATGCTCAGAAGACCTGTGGCTCCGAGGCCTGGGGAAGAAGAGGAGAAATACGGTTCCAAGGAGAGCAAGGGCAAATGACTGCTGCAGAACCAGAGGGCTATGGGACCACAGGGGCCACCCCACCATGACACAACATGTGTCCCTGCAGAGCTCGCTGGACACAGCCGTGCCCAGCAGTTGGTAGCACAGCTGGGCAGCACCAGCAAGTCCAGTAGCAGCACTGTCACCTCAGAGGTCTCTGAGGCTGAGCGACTTGGGTGGCACATACCTGAATGCCATTATATGTTTGGTTGTACCTGCAGTGAGACAGGGCACAGATTTGTACCCATTGCTGCTGAACGGGAACACTGTAGGCACCAGGGCTGTCATTCCACAGAGCTCCAGGACCTTATGATAAATTCCTGAGGGTTTCATGCTCTGGGAGACCCCTCCTAGCTCCAATAACCCCAGAGAGGGTTTGCCAAGAAGGTGGTCATGCATGATGCCAGAGCAGCACATGGGCAGGAGGTACCTCACCAGTATCCCGACTGACATCTATGCCTCTGGCTCTTCCCTATCCATTCCTTCCAACCTCACCCCTCCACTGAGTAGTTTCTTTACACCCACACTTCTCCACACCCACAACTCTCTCTCCTCCACCTGTCACAATAAGCAGCCTGGCTGGGCTGACAAGCTCACGCCACACTTGTTACTCTTGCTAGCAAGCCCAGCACAGGGACCTTTGTTCAGGCCCTCTGGGGTACTCTTCAGGTACTCTTGGGTACAAGCCAAGCAGCAGATCTCCCTTCCTGCCTCATGTCCAGAGGAGCTTTATGCCTGGTGGCATTGTCCTGCACAGGTAACCATCTCAGGGGTGCTGCATGGCTTTGCCAAGCCTGCTCCAGCAGCCCAGAGCTGTTTTGTAATTAGGATGCTTCATCCAAGCAAGAGAAGTTGTTAAAGGGACAAGTGGAAAAGAGTGCTTTGTGGAAAGAGCTGGGTAAAGAAAAATGACCCAGTTTAATGTTCTCACAAAGAGCATTGATCCAGAAAAAAAAAAAAAAAGGAAAATATTTTTATTTTCATTAAAAACAAACCAAAACAAACCCCACTTTTCCTTCAGTGCAAGTAGACCGCAAAGCCTCCTACAGAAAAGCTGTTACAGCCCTGCTAGTTGCCCAGACCTGACCGTGCTGCACTAGGAGAAAGAAAAAAGCCAAACCAAACAAAAAACCCCACTCTTAGTCATAAGTCAGCCCTCTGGCTGCAACCTGCACACACTGGTCAGAGCACAACAGGACAGCCAGGGCGAGGTGAGCTCAGCTCGCGGGAACAGGCTTGCACAGCTCAGAGTCGGCAGCTCCTGAGGGCCCCGCGCTCTCACCAGCGCTGGCCGGGTCCGGCGTGGGCAGGTCTCTCTGTCCCCCTTGTGCTCTGGCTTCTCTTTGGAGTTTGTGCTCCCTGGAGCCCTGGGCAGCTCCTGAGGGACACAGGGAACAAAGTACATGCCGTGTGCTGGCCAAGCTCTGCCAGGCACAAGGTAACAAAGGGCCTTAACTGCCCTGTGCTTCTGGACGTGAGACTCAGGTTTTGGGCTGCCCATTTGCATGCTCATTAAGAGATGGCCAGTACGAATCTGCAAGGCTCAGCAGAAGAAATCCAATGGAAAAGCCATATGGCCCTTGGCTGTCTTGATCTCCAGTTAGCACCTCTACTTAGGAGAACTGCTACTGCTAGGCCAGGTGCCTCAGCCTGGAGTGCCCAGCGCCGAGGCTGATAACAGTACAGATGTGGCACGTGTGCCCCGGCACTGCCACCTGCGTGGACTGCTCTGCCCAACGGGTGCTGGCCACCCGGCGAGTCCTCAGCCTTTTGCTGGCTCAGTGGCGTGTATGTCTGTGGGATACTGCCCTGGCTGGCACGTCCCTCCAGAGCTTGTGGCTGAACTCTTGTTATTTTGCCTTCAGCACTGGCACCTCTCATACTTTCAACAGAGATGCTCAAGCAGGATGAGATGTTGCTTGAGAAACCCAGCTCTACCTGCTTTACCTGCTCAGCCTCACTTACAGCCCTTCCTTGGCCCAGATAAAGTCACCTCAGCAACGCAGATGGTAAAACCTTTAGCCTTAATGTCACATCTGGGAGGAAACGGTAACAGGGCAGCATAAATACGACCATCCTTATAGAGTCCTACAAATTCTGTGAGGATAGGTGGTTGCACATAAGAAATGGTGTTAGTGCCTGCTGTACGTGCCAAACCACGAGAGGTAAATCTATAAAAGGAGCAATTCACCCTGTTGTCTACTGACTTGACCCAAGAGGTTCGGATGTGTACATTCAGAGGCTAGAAGCATAAAATCCACAACAGATACACCACCCAAAACATGGAAATATTCCTGCCACATCCTCACTGGTGCTGACTCAGCCTTGACCCTGTGAACGAACAGTGCGTAAGGATGGTGAAGAAGGTACCAAAACCTCTCTCAGGAGCTCAAACTCTAGAACAAACAACTCTTACAGGAAGAGGGAACAGGAGAAAGAGGAAAGGGAAAGAAGGGAAAAAATTCAACAGAGGTTTTATTGTGCATGAGGATCAGGCAGCTTAAAGTGCCATAAAATCCTTTATACAAACGTTCTTGCAGTAAAATGAAATAGCAGCTATTCTCAGGGAAACCATAGCTAACTTCAGTGAATATTACAACAGCCAGAAGGATGCTGTATTTTTTCCTTCTTGAACCAAATGCTATCACAAATGGTATGTACAGAACTTACAGAATACTTCAGATCAGCATATCAAGTTCAAATGGAAACTGTTTAATACATTTCTATACCCAGGCTGGATAGGGCTTTGTTCAATAACCATTTCTCATGGAGAGATAAGGGACAGAACTGAATGCAGCCATTAACTGTCAATCAAAGCACACATCAGTTTAGCCATGGCTTTCCTTACCCCTGGGAAAGGATAAACAGTTTAGATATCCCTCAATTAAACCTCTCCAGGACCACCTAGTTGCAGATTTGCTTTCAATAACCTACTTTTAAAACCTTTTGTCCCTGTCTACTGAGCTCACGACACGCAGAGCTGGTGCAGCGTTACACTTTTTTATTTCAATCCTTGCTCTTGCCAGAAGTTTAGTCGACATCTTGAGTCCTACCCCACATGCTCAGAGAAAATCTCACTGATCACAAAGATGAATGGGGCTCATTTCCTCATTTTGTCCCATGGGACAAGAAGCATACTTAATAATGCTCCAGGTTACATATGGCTCATATATATAGCCAGGGCCTTCCAGCGCTGCCTGTTCCGGAGCAGATTTCCTGTATCCCAGACAGCTTCCCATTTAAACAGGCACACACTTCCTTCCCACCACACAGGTGGGACTGTAAGTATCTACAATCCTGCCTTATTAAGCCCGTATCTTCTGAGCAGGTCACAAGGGCATATCGGAAGCAAAGAGGTAGTGTTTAAGCTGCCAAACAACTATTCTTTCATCAGGGCAGCAGCGAAACCAGCACTGCACAGATCCACAGAGGAAACTGCCATAATAAGCTTAAATCAGAGTCCAAAGTAGGGGGAAACATGCCAGTTAATGACTTCCAGCTCCAACACAGAGAGCACGCTGGAGGAAGACAAATGGAGCAGTGTCTGTCCTCAGCTTGACAAGTCACAGAGCTCCTTTCTTCTAGATGCTCCATTTGTGTATTTGGAGAGGAGGTGGCTTCAGGGACGGACACGCACAATGACAATTAGAAACACGCCACAGATTTAGATCTCAAAATCAGAAAACTCCCCCAATATTATGTAGTATTAATAGTTGGCTCTTCATTTAACCCATCACAGGACAGAGCTATTACTCGAATTCAGATGGCACACTGAGTCCTGAGGCTGGTACTTCTCCTCCCTTGGGGCTGGGAAGGCAGGGGAGAGAGGACTGGGAGCCCACCACCTGCACTTGGGTCCCTTCTTTCCTTACTTACAAACTTCAGCCCAGGCACTTCCAAAAGACACTGAACTTGTCACAGAAGAAAGGGCACAGATGCAACCTCATCCTTTACAGGACACAGAAAAATCCTCCAGCATGCAGCTAAGGCATCCAACCAGGACTACAGGACAAGGGAAGGGAAAGAAAAGTACATCTGTGACCTGCCAGTGGATTGAGCTCAGTGATATACAACCCTCTCAAAATCCAGGCTTGATATGCACCCAGATACTACCCACACAGCAGAACCAGTAACTACCTGGGAACTGGCAACAGGCCCACAGCCAAAGAGAAGCAGGTCAAGAGTCTCTAATATTCAACGCACACAGCTAAAAGGGCCAAAAAGTCTGCAGGACCGTACAGATAAGCAGCAGGACTGCTGCAGGCCATGATACCACTCCATATCGTCATCCCCACCAAAGAGGGTTGACTGTTCCTGTGTTATTCAGGTGTTCACCTTTACTGTTCACAGCTCCCACAGTCAGAGGGAAGTTTGGGACTGAAATCCCTTTTTCCCCATTAAAGCATCCAGCCACACAGTTCCCTCACCTTCAGCAGCCTCTCAGCTTTGAAGCCCTCCCAAAAGGGTCACCGCTGCTCTGCCTGGCCTCTCTTCTCCACCACCCTTCCAGAACCTGAGCAGCAGGTCCCGTCACCCCCGTCTTCTCAGCCAGGGCCACCCCACAGGGGCTAGCGGGCAATGCATTACCAGCAGCCCGGCAGCACATGCGGTGGGTTCTCACTGCCACACACAGAGGATGAGGTCAGGGTGCCCACGCTGCTGAAATGATCCAGCCAGGCGCTGGCCAGAAGCCCCTCAGTAAAACCTTCTGCAGATGAGGCTGGAGAGGGAGAAGCAGAAGGGTGAGTGATGCCTCTGCTCTTGCTGAGAGACACCTTTATGCTCCAGCACCTGGGAACCGAAAAGAGGGTGTTCTGGGGCTGAACAAATCTGAAACTTTAACTTCCAGAAATTTGTGTGAACACTTCTGCCTCATTCTTTGGCAGCACACGAACCTCACTTTGAGTGCAGCAGGTTTCCACCCAAAACTCAAAGCAAAACTGCTGAAACCACAAGCTTTTACTGAATCTCCACCAAAAATAACTATCTTAGTGCAGGTTTGCTTATAATTCAAATCTCTCCTGCAGGCAGGGCACGGGGTTTCAGGCTGGTAAGGAAAACAGCAGCTGGGGGTTCCAGAGGGAAGGACTAAGGCAGAGAGAGAAGAGGCGAGTCGGGACCCAGCCCTGCGTGTCCAGCACAGCCTGTGCTCGGTGCTGCCCCGCAGCTCTGCACATCTATTGCTTGAACCATCAAACCTGTTCTGAGCTGTCAGCATTCCTGAATGTAAATCCCTGTACGTGACGATGAGGCTCTTTGCCTGAATTACCACATCTATTTGCTGCCCGCTGGGAATAAGGACTGTAAGCCTTTCCAGCACTTGCATGGGCGCTTGATGAGCTTTCTGCTACCCCAGCTTTGTAGCTGCTCTGTGGGTTGGGTACCCTACAGTCTGCCCATGCTCCAGCCGTGACCTTGTGCCTTCTCTCTCTGTTGCAATCCAAGGTGGGAACCTACTTCACTTACTCTTTTTAGCAGCCCATTCTCCTTATCTGTTAGAAACTCAACACTGCTAAAAATGTAGGACACAATAGCACTTGGATGGGACACCCGATGTCAGGAATAGCTCCCCTGGTTCCCTGAGCGGGACTGCGGCTTGACAAACCTCAGTTTGACAAACACCACTGCAAGCCTTGGAGAACGTGGGAACAACTCTTCCCTCCCGTGTGTTGGATCTGCTGCTCTCCTCCCTGGATAAAAGGCCGTTCTGCACCTTTCGGCCACTGATCAGGGCTGCCAAAACAGCCAGAAGCTGCTCTCTGCTTTTTTTTTTCCCTCTAAACCGCAGACAGAAGAAAACCACAGAGGGAAGAAAAGCCTTAAATCAGCATCGGAGATTTGGCTCCTACACTACAGTTCTCTCTCTCTTCTTTCTTTTTTTTTTTTTTTCTGAACCAGGCAGATCTATAGCAGAGATAAGCTTATGCTTAAACAATTTCCTGAATCAGAATCAGAAGAGTAGTCAGATTCTCCACTCAAAAGTTGCTTTGGTACCTCAAGTTTTACTATTCACTTAAGTGGTATGTGTAAGTGAAATATATCCTTCTTTTTTTTTTTTTTTCCATGCTTTTGATGCTGATATTTCTATAACAAAGACTGTGTATCCCGTCTGTAACAGAATTTGTTTTTCCATCAGCAAGACCAACACTGCTGGGTAGTACAAACACACGGTCACCTTGTCAGAAGTGACACTGACAGTTGACAGGTCCCCAGGAGTCAGGGTCCTACATGCAGTTTGGCAACTATCTGCTATCCAAAATACTAAATCTCTGGTCTAAAGACATAGTCTAGACTAAAAAAATGCCTTGACATAACAACCCTGTCTCTAACACCAGATTTTCTCAATGTAGTAAAAATGACAAACTTTCCTAGTAGGGGTACTTCTGCTGCCAGAGCATCTCCCATTTCAGTAAGTAAAATAATCTAAATAGGAAAAAAATCACGTTGATTTAACTATACACCTACAATGGGATTTTAATGATACAGAAATGGCATGAAAGAAATCTTTTCTTTAAGCAGCATTTCCCTATTATCATAAGCTTCTGATGTAGGCCTGGCCCTAGGGACCTGTGGGACAAATTGAAGCTGTAAGTCACTGTAACCATTACCCTTTTCAGATGCAGAAGCTGGCAAGCCCTGCTACACAAAGCAAAATCAGTTGCTTTGGGTTTGTTTAAAAAGGCAGCTGTTAACTTGATTTTAATTTTTCTCCTTACAATAGAGAAAAACCCTAAAGAGTTTTGCAGACAGCTTTTCAAAATAAACATGCAAGGTCACGCGGCTGTGGGGAGGGGGAAAGAACAGGCTCTGCTTGGCAGGGGCAGGAAAGGAGTGCGGGGGGCAGGAGCCCCGCTGCGGGGACGGCGGGTCCCCGGGAGCTGCCGCAGCCCCACGCACGCTGCATTGGTGCAACTCTGTGTCCCACCAGACCGACAGCTTCAAAGCCAGGCTTTGTGCTTCATTTCTGAAAAGGTTTTCATTAAGAAAAAACAACAAAACAACAAAACCCAAACACCAAGTCAGGCTTACGTTTGAAGTTGCTTACACATGGCCTTATGTTTTAAAAATCCTTGCGGGAATGATAGTACTCTAGGATATGGCCCGCTTAGTTACACGTATATTTCATGGACTCTAATCCAACATTGTGTTATATAGCTATCTTTTATATATGTATGAGCTGAAACCATACGTTAATTTCTGTGTACACATACGCAGGAACATCGCAAGAAGAGCCAGAGGCCACGAATGCATTGCAAAGAGCAAGCTTTATTTTAGTTACCTCTCTACTGGGGGATCTCCGAAGTCGCACCTGAGCTCCCAGGCAGAGGTGACACAAACGGGGACGCAGGCGCTGGTCAGTCCAGCCCTGCTGGAAGGTCTCTGGGCCTGCTGAGCTCGCCTGGATTTCAAGGCTTTAGGCAGGTGCAGCCTCCCGCTCTTGCTCACAACAAAGCAGGAATCTCAGACATAGTGATAAGGTGCCTAGAGTTTCTCACACGCCTATGTTATCTAACACAGAGGTTCTACTCATCAAGCACACAAGGTCAGTAAAACAATTAGTGTGATGCATGTGCTTTTTCTACAGACAGGTGCAAGTCACTTTGAGCGTATTTACATTTAACTAACCTCCTTGCCAAATCTTCCTCTACGTTCCCATACAATTTCTATAGGCAATGACTGAGAGGTTAGTGAAGGACAGCAAAAGCAGCCTCCATTCAGATAAATGCTCGTCTGAGTTTCAACACTGGTCATATAGGACGTTTCCAAAGTCAGCCTAGAGGCTGAGAGTAATTAGAAGTTGACCTCAGTGTTAAAACATTCTTCCTTGCATTTTGTCCTTGAAAGGCAGATGATTGCATGCAATCAAGTTGGAGCAATTAAAAAAAATTACCATTCCCTCGACTGCAAAGCACCGCCCTGATGAGTCTAAACTCCCTGCAGCAGGTGCCTGGCTGTGTCCTGTCTAGTTATGCCCTGGGGACAGGAACAACTCCAGTCGGTGTGTCCTTCTCAAGGGTGTCGACACTTCCCTGCCATCAGAGCTGGGTTACTCAGGATGGTCTGGCCACCTTTTCTGCCTGTGCCAGCAGCTCTTCTGGGGTGTCCTTATAGCGTAAGGTGTGGGACTTGCAGAACCCAGCAGGGAGGAGAGTGGATTTCTGCTCTGCCCTGGGCTGTGCTCTGGCAGCTGTCAACTTGACATCAGTGCTGAAGCAATGCTCAATGTGCAAGGAAGTGGGATTTCTGGGCGCTGGGCAGGCTGAAGAGCAAAATTGCCATTCCCGGCTAGAACACGGTGCAGCAGTTTGGGTCAGTATCTGGGGAAAGCATCGCCTTGCAGAGGGCAGAGCCCTTCCCAGTGCAGAGCAGCAGCAACCGGGGGCGGGGCTTGGTGGAAAGTGGGGGTGTCCTCCTCTCACACAGACCACCACAGCTGTATTAAAACCAGTGAGCAGTTCACTCCAGCTACGTTGTCCCCGAAGTGACCAAATACCATCCTGCCCTGCTCATGTTTGTTTTGCCTCAGCCTCCTGCTTTTCTTCCTTGTTCTGACAAGGAAAGGCCAGGGCGAAAAGAGGGAAAACATGTTTTCTGCCTTCTCTTGAACAACAAGGGATTCTGCAATACCCTGATCTCTGAGGTAGCAAATACCAGGAAGGGCCAGAACAGCGTGAAACCCCTTTGGCCTGCTGCAGCTGGCAAGAACTTCACCATTGACCCTATTGGTGCTGTATGGGTGAATCCCAGGGATTGTTTATGCAACTGTAGATATTTTATGTCTGAACGAGGGGTTTAATTAACATTAATCATGACAGCCATAGCAAAGATACCACATTTTTTCTGTTCAATCAACAAAACAAAACATGCCTTCCCAAACTGTTGAATTCTATCAGAATTAATACCCATTTGGAGTCTATACTTAGTTTTAGAAATAGGGGAAGGAAGTAATTTCCCTTGACATTTCCTCTACATAACCTTATTACAATGTAATAAACAATTCAGTTATGCTGCCGTTGTTACTAAATCTAGCATCAAGATGCTGCTTTTCTAAGAGAGAGAAAATTCAGGCATAAATTTTCCAGTCGTATCATCACTCCACAGCTTTCCTACAACACCACCAAGCCCTTTCCTAGACAGAAAGACTAATGAGTCCCTTCAGAGAATGGCACCAGTTTTGGCTCATTTCCACAGAAATAGAAAAGTCAGTGGCGAGGCCAAGTGGGTAAGGAGGCAAAAAGCTGAGTAATGCTGTGAGAGGCCGAGCTGCTCTGGGTAAGGGCTGAGGGCACCTGGCCTTGGGCAGAAAGACTTCGGCATCCTGCAGGATCAAGCTGTTACTACCGAATCCCTCTCTTTTTGCATTCTGTCAGGGAACAGCTGTGCCAAAGTGGAAAAAATCCCGGAAAGTTATTGAAACATTCTTACTATTAAAGACCTCATGTTACCACTGCAAATGGAGAAAGCTCCCAGTGAGATTTCTGGTGTCTTTTAAGGTCAGTGTTTGCGGCATTACAAAATATCAGGCGTTCTGTGATGCTGTACTCACGGATTTTGAGAACATTTTTAAGTAAGACTAGGAAAAAATTGCAACTTGCTTGTTGCAATTTACACCACTGCTTGCCCATAAGCATACGTAACACTAATCTACCGTTCCTTCTGCCACTTCTCAGTACAGGTCTGACCCCCGTTTCCTTGTGTACTTCACTTCTGACCTTGCCCCAGTTTGATCTAGTGACGACTTTAACACACTCTGCCAGGGCCTGCATTTGAAATCCCCAATGCAAGGGACGATGGTGCCTTGGTGTGGGGCTGCACAGCACTCGGCCACCTTTGGCTGTAAGGAGAAGTGTTCTGTTCCTGCTGTTCAAACTGGTAATCCCAAAACGAAAGGTTTAAAGAGAGGCATCACAGCGACCACTGTCATCTTCCTTCATCTACACCAGTATCCCCACCAAGTTGGAGGGAAAGATTGCAGACAGCAGAATTAGCTGTGCTGTCCCTCTGAACTGTGTTGCTTCATTTTTTCCATAATCGCTAGTATATAATATCCCTCTTGGGAAACAAACCCTTTTACTAACCAAACTGAGGATCGCTTCAGTGTGAGAGGGTTTTTCCCCTTTTTCATCACCCTAGAGATATACTCTGGATCGACACATGTTAATATCTCTCTTTGGCAAGGAGAGCAGACACTAAATGGCATTCCATGCAAGTGAGGACTCATAACAGCAAAGCTGTTGTTTCTTGCCCAGCCAGTTAATTGGAACCTATAAAATTTCCATTGTTCAAACCTGGAGTATCTCATAGAGTATGCCTGTACAAGGCAAAACCCCAAACTCTCATCCACTGGACTGATACATGGGTTCCCAAACGTACACAGGATGGAAAAGTAATCCAAGACTGTGCCATTTGAGCAGGTTCTGTCCAGGGATCTCCACCGGAGGTTTTAACCCCATCTGTGGAAGTAAAGACACTGAGAGGTGAAGTCACTTGCCTTGAGGCATGCAACAATTGAGTTGCAGAGCTGGAAATAAAACTGAGGAATAGGAACATGCTGGACCATGCTATAATCAGCAGATGCTATTGCTTCCAAGTTCCAATTAAAGAGCTGTCATAACATAAAAAGCATTTGTAGTTTGCAGTAAAACTGATAAAGCTCAATAGTCTGGAGTATTGGAGAGGAGGCACATGTTTTTTAAACATCTCAAAATTATAATATACTCTTTTTTCTTTCAGTCTGCCTCAGTCTCTGAGCTAGCTGATCCCAGCTTTGAGGTCTCTCCCTGCTCTAACACACCCAGGATCCTGCCAGCCCAAATTGATAGCTGCTAAAAATATACAGTCTGCACTACAATTTCCTACCTGAGACTGTTTATGTGAAAGAAACAGCACTGTAGCAGTCTCGTGAAATAGATAGAACAATCAGTGGGAAAAATAACAAGTCTGGGAGGAAACAGAAGTGGCTGATGTGCCACAGCCATCATTAACACAGCTGGCAATGTTTGAATGCATGAAAATAGGTGGTAATCCAAATATAAATGAACCAATTTGATGTCTTGGGCATGCAAGTGCACACACAGACACACATGAATATCCATATTTCCCTGCAAAGGGAGCTCCTGCTTCCAGTGAATGCTGTGTCTAGCATCACTCCAGCAGACACTTGGCATTGGATCCAGCCCCAGGGTTAAGGGTTTGATGGCCTGGGCACTAGAGCAGCTGCTGATTTGCATCCCAGCTCTGTAAGCCAGGCCAGGGCTCAGTGCTGCTTCTCCTGCTTGTACCGGGGGATGCCTTGCAGGGTCGAGTGGCACCATGGGGCTGGTGGCACCATGGGGCTGGTGGCACCACGGGGCCGGTGGCAGGGCTTTGCTGCAGCTGAGAGCCAATACGTGCACCGGCAGTGCATTTATGTTGGGGGGAAGGTGTGCGCAGAGTTGCTCAAAGCCAATGCCTCTGGCTGAATGCGGAGACAGAAACTGTCTCTCTAGAGTCCTGTCCAGCCCTGCTCCTTCAGACGGCAGCTTCACGCAGGCCATTGTGAAAGATGAATGGACGGGGCAAGTGCACTTCTCCATGTTTCCCAGAAAAATGATATGCTACAAAAATTTCCTTACAATCCAATGATTACTTGGGTTTCTTACCTGGTGGGCACAGTTTGCTGTGAATACCGGTGGGTAAAGGGGTACAATCACTGCTGGGAGCACAAAGAAGCTTCACTTGCAGCCAAAGACCAGATGAGTTTGTGTGAACTGCATCAAGCCATGAGCTACCAAGAGCTGGTGTGTCTCATAGCTTCCAGTATCAGTTTTGCTAAGGAAAAAAAAGAAAAAGGTATCAAAATGAGGCCTTCAACTGAGCTTGTTTTCAGGTCTTTCCCCCTGTGTACCCCAGGATCCCAGATATGACCTTCCTGTCACCAGAGTCTACCATGGCACCTGAGCATGGCACTGGGCTCAGACCCAAACCACGACCCAAGGTGAGACTGCTTTCTGCAAGGCTGTTTGCATGCTGTAGTTGTGGGCCCAGAGGAGAGCCGAAGGAGGCTGATCCTCTATTTCTATCACTCTGACTGTATGAATGTTCATGGTTGTTTCTGTTTCCCCCATGCAACCACATCTGGAGGGCAAATGCACAGACCCTCCAATCCTTGAAGCAGCAGTTGCTTTCGGTGAGGGGAAAGACTATGGTAATTCAGGTGAGGGAAAAGAGCCTGACAAAATTCAAGACAGAACATTTTTATACCCCAAAAAGCAGCCAAGTCACTAAGCCAGACATGAAGCACAGCTGGCATGCAAGCGAACAGTGCTGGGTAAAACACAAACCTGATGGCACAGATCTGGGCAGCGGGAACTGGCTAGGGACAAGGCTGGCTGAGGAGGCAACACTCTGTGTGGGAACATGCTGCTTCCTGAGAAAGTTTTCCACCCGGGACAACCAAGCCCATCATAACTTGCAACCGCTAAATCAATTCCCTTGGCAGAGAGGGATGCCAGCCAAGATCCATCCTCTTTATGTCCTCAGCCTGAAAGCACAGGGCTCTCACGCCATGCTGCTCTGTGGGGTTGCAACAAGCCTGGAGCAGCTCCTGGGGACACCCCTCCCTGCCCAGCCAGGAAAGATCCCTGCCTGCCCACGGAGTGGGAACAGAGCTTTCTGTCCTGCACAGGGAGGCTGGAGACAGGAGACCAGACCTTGCCATTCCAGTTGCTGAACAGGCTGTACTGCAGAAGAGCTAGTGACCACTTTGCTTATAATTCACTGTCTTGCCTTCTGATTCATGGCCAACGTCTCACCTGCACCAGGACCCCACCGCTGACAGCCAGCACGGCACCTGGCTGGATCCCAGGAGGAGGCACAAGAAGCCCCAGGTTTCCCTGGCTGTGCTCCCGGGTCTCTGCCCAGCCTCTGGCAGCGGCTGCGCAGGGGCGCATGCACCAGGTCCTCGCACACAGAGAGGAGAGCTGGGAACCCTGCTGTCACCTTGTCAAACCGAGTCATCTCCACAGGGGCATTGCTTATTTTAATGGCATAGAAATGAAAAACAGAAAACATGAACCAGCAGTGCCATGTTCTGTGGCCCTGGTGAACAGGACTGCCAAATTCTCCCTCTGCAGAAGGCTGTTAGAAAATATCTGTATTTGCAGTCTAGAGCCCTTGCCGGACTGCAGATAAGCCAGCATCTCTCCTCTACCTCTATTTTTTCCTTCTTTGTTCAAGTTTGACAAAGGTTGTACCAGCAGCAGGTTTTAACATTGACTCAAGCGCACGTCAGCTCTACAGAGGTGCAACACAGGCGCGTGGGCACTGGGGCAGCGTTCAGGTCAAAACCAGCAAGTGCCACATCACTGCACACACAGTTACTCACAGCTGAATTCCTTCTAACTCCACTTTACTGTGGATTCTGTTACAGGTACTTCTGGAACACAAGAAAAAACATCTTTGAATGATTTCTCCAAAATCAAAAACTCATACCATACTAGAGGTTCAGCCACTATTGCAGTGGAGCTCTACGAGTATTTATCACGAGAGGAAATGCCTTGGAAAAACACAACCAGAATTATCTATAAGGTGTTCTGTGATCAAGGTGGTGTCCTAAGAAAAAGGGGTGAGGTGCATCAAAGTCTCTAGGAGATAAATGGGATGAAAAAAACCCAACCAAAAAAAAACCCAAACCACCCAGGTGCAGCTGAGGACTTCAGCAAAAAATAGCAGATGAGATAAAGGCTTGTGTAATTGTTCTTTAGACAGCAAATCAGGGCAGGTTTCAGGAACTGTGAAAGAAAAGCCAATTCTGCTGCAGTGTCTGAGAGGCGAGGCACAAGATCTTTGCCCTCTGGGGCAGAGGTGGCCAGTTGGCAGGTCAGAGTATGCTCTGGAAAGCAGGAAGGTACTTTCCATGATGGCACATGCCATTAGTGCGTCATTATGAGCAACAAAATTGAGAGTTATGTAACTTTATATTCCCAATGAGATCTAGCATAGTGGCTATTCAATCTATACTTGGCCAGAAATCACCTTTGAACTACTAGTTCCAGGGCTTTTTTCTGATTCAAAATTGACCATAAACATGTTCATGATCAGGCTGCAGCCACTGGATTTCTCACGGACTCTGTTGTGGATGTCTGAGCTGTGTCACTGCCTGCTGCAGCCCCTGGGAATGCGGCACAAACCCTTGTGTTTTCATTACACGCAAGAGTAGCATGCTACACGCGAACCTGCGAACAAGTCAAGGCTGCCTGTAGGGAATTTCATGCTTGGCAAAAAGGATTATGAATTTGATTCTAGCAGCACTGAACAAACTGCCCAATCAGACAAGGGGGGTCACAAAAGTTACCAAATGATCCAAAAAGAGAAGTTCCTGGCCTATACCCTAACCAGAATTCTTCAGGGTGTGTTGTTGGTGTGTGTTTCAGTCCTGACAGGTGAAAACCAGGCACCGTATTCAGGCTGGCAAGGCCTGTGCCATGCGCGGAGGCACAGACAGACCCTGTCCTCCCGCTCCCCTTCCCCAGCACAGCTGGCGCGGCGCAGGGCTGACCTCTGACACCCTGCACACCTTCTGCACAGCCAAAAGCACAACATCTGCACAGCCTGTGCTCCAAAAAAGGCACTCAGCAAAGAAAGGACTTTTTCCTCTGCTCACTCAGAAATGAAGAGATCAAGCGAGAAATCCTGACTCAAGTAAAACGAGCAGGACTTTGCCACTGATTTCAACAGGCCCAGCTTTTCACCCTGAGAGTCTGCTCTGTTGTTGAGTAAGGAGATAAGCTGCCAGCAGCAACAGCCCGACCTCGGAAATCTGGGGGGGTCTGTTGGCTGATTGCAGAAGCAGCCAATGCACAGCTCACCCACCGTGCAGATGTGACTTGCACGCCTCCCTCTTCCAGAAAAGCTGAGGGCTCCGTGTTGTTTATTGTGCAATAGGAAGACACTAATAATCATGCCTGAGATGTTTAAGAATGGAGATAAAATTCTCTGTTATCGTGGACTATCAGTTTGTCGAAGGGGATGCTGGCAGACAGAAGCTTCAAGGGGATGAGGTTTGCATTTCAATGAGCAATCTGCACGGAGAGCTCTCAGCTCCTGCGCACGTCGGATCCAGGCAGAAGCAGATCTGTGCTGAAGCCGATATGCCCTGCAGTGTGCAGAGATGTCTGACTCCAGCCAGGCCGTGGTGACGGCTGGAAATTATAGATGGCCTTAACTGTAGAAGATGCTGCACTGCAGGGTCAGTAATCGAGGTTTTAGAAAAGCACGCTGAAAACAACCGTATTTCCTGCTATTTATAAAATGCCGCCAAACTGGAAGCACTGGCATAAGGCTTAAGCCTCAGTGCTCCCTCAGACCTGAGGTGCTCAGATCCTTTCATGAAGAGAATGGTAGAAGAACTCAATCCATCCACCCTGAAAGGACTTCGGGGGCTTTGCTGGGAGCTGGAGCCAACCTAAGCACCAGGTAAAGACAAAGAGAGCAAACATGTAGGTGAGGAGCAGTATCGCACCTCGTGGCGACTGTGCCGAGCCCCACACAGACCAACCTTGCTGTAAACAGGCTGCTGATTGTCTCAAGCAGTGGCAATTACAGGGGAATCCAGAGAGGCAGTTCTGTCCCTCCCGACCTCTCCCCAGCACCATCCTTCTCCGATCACACTTCTATACCCTGCAGCCAGCTTGCCAGGCAAGTAAAGCACCTTCCTCTGCTTGCTAGACAAGCCTAATGAAGGGCTATCTTCTTTTAGCAGTAATTTGCTTGCTGTTCATTAGACTTGCATGATACCTGGGAGTGAAATACTCGGAATTAGGTGTTTTTCAAGATGCGGTAGTACCAGTATGAAACTTTGCACATATCCGAACTTAAAACCAGCGCTCAGCATGAAAAAGAGATTATCACCCCTTCACGTTTTCAAGGCTCTTTCTGCAAGCACAGGAGCTAGAAACGTTCCTCCTTCCTCCCAAGGGAATCTCAAGAGCTGATGAAGCTGCCTCTGCACATGGTTGAGGAGGCTCTGGGAGATGAAAGGCAAGCCACATCCCTGCTTTGAGCCTTAGTTCTACCATCCACAAGACTTGCACAAGAGACATTGTTGGCTCCATAAATTCTCATGGCCCTGAGGACCTCAGAACAGGAGCCTGCTGACAGCAAAATCAAATTCTTCTTAGATACAGCACCAACCCTCTGCCATGCTTTAAAACAGACCTGAAAATGCCAGCAGCCACACTGATATACTCACAAGACAAAACACCAGCTGCTCTCCGTTTGCTCTCCAAGATGCAGCCACCAGGCTTGTGCGGCCGCATATGCAAGAGCATCTGCTGTGTGCAGGGAGTGCCATCGTCCCGGGCGCACACACACACACACTCCTCATGTGCGCACATGCTCACCAGCTACACCTTACACCCCCAACACAAGCTGCTGCTCAAGTGCAATGCTTGGCTGAACTCCTTTCCACTCCTGTGACACTCAAGTAGTTCAGAAACAAGCAGACTGCTGGGATAAAAGCAACCAGCTGTTACTTCTGCTGCTGCAGACCTGCACACACAGGTTTCGTACCTGCACATTGCTCCTTCGCATAGAGCCTCCATGTGGGATAAAGACATGCATGCAAGGAGGGTAGCATCGTTATCCCCATTCCTCAGGTAAAGAAACTCATCACTTTGCACAGACAGTGAAGATGACATTCCCTGCAGCAGAAAGGCAGGAGACCAGCCCCAGCTCCTCCTGCCTTACGCCAACCCTTCTCACTGCAGTTCGAACCCATTTCTTCTTGTGTGAACCGCCACGGACCTGGGGAGCAGGTCCTTTTGTATGGCCTCAGCTTCACATCTGAAGCTTGTTCTCTCCCTCTTTAATTCTTTGTCATTTAGGCTTGATGACTCTTATTCCAGTTGTTCCAAACAGAATATGAGGTTGGTGAGGGTAGTGCTGCTATTACTTTTGCTGGACTTTGCCACTATTATTTTTGCTGCTCTTCTCTAGTGTGATCCACCACTTTCTTCAACTAGAATGTGCAAAACACAGACCCAGAATTTCAGCTGTAGCCGCATCTCTGCTGAACACGGCCAGAGAATCACTTTTCTGGGCCTTACTGCCTAGGCTGCTGTTGATCTGAGCCAGTGTGACAGTTCCCTTGCACCATCCCCCTCTGTAATGCAAATGTAGTGTCACTGCATATAGGCAAGGCAAAGGCATTTGGCAACTTGGGAAGGCAAGTGCATGGGGTGCTCACTGATTGCATCCCCATTTCTCTCCATGTCCATTTCTACATGGCAGGGGAAGAGGAGGTTTGAAAAGCATTTCCTTTTGCAAGCCACAGGGTCCTGAAAGCCACCTGGCAAGCACAGCCCCAGCACGGTTGCCTGCACCAAACAAAGCACAGCGATGGCTGTGGCTGCGAACAATGTTTGGAGGCAGCAGAGCCTGCATGCATTTGACAGACAAAACCTTCACAGACTAAGCACGCAGCGTGGGCTGACACAGCTGCCACCCTTTCGCTGTCTCTCTGCTCTCCACAAAAGTGCAGTTTGTGCTTTGCTCTTGGGAGTGGAGGAGATGCACAGCTGGCTGGGCTGTATGCCTTCCCTTGCCTCTGCTGAGCTGCCCCAGAGCAAAGGGTAGAGGTTTACCCTGCCCTTCTCCACCTCCCCTCGCCGCCCAGGGGCAGGGCTTGCCCTCCCCAGTTCACACCGCTCATCAGCACCGGTTCGACACCACTGGTGCACAGCCAGCCTTCACAGATGGCTGTGGAGAGAGTTTTCAATACAAGAAACAGTTGAAACAACAAAAACCCTGTCGAGGCTGATTCAGCTCATGAGCCTGCATCCCATTAAGCAAGTCACTTTTTCCAGTTATTCAGCACAGGAACCGCGTGGTCGGGCACAGCTTCCCAGGCAGCGCTGGCCGTGCTGGATCACCTCTCCCAGCCAGGCTGCCGGCGGCCAGCTCACTGCAAACTGGACCGAAAGGACTTCCAGCCAATTTTATACTGGAGCCACACCGGCAATCCAGCTCATTTCATCCACTAGCAGCCCTCTCCAGCACACAGTACTGCATTTTGAGCGTGATTCTGGCCAATGGAGGCCTGCCCAATGCAAAAAACGTCCCCAGCTGGCACCTCCAGCATCTCGCAGACGCCGCACATGGTCTGGAGATCAAGGGAGGTGACTGTGACACTTTGTGGGGCGCAAGGGGCAGCGCAGCTCCCGGGGGGCTGGAAGGAGGCAGCCAGCGGCTGCGGCTCCAGCACATGGACCATTGCAAGCCAGAGCCAGGGCAGACAGGTTAAACCCACCTTTCACCCCTTTGCATCGTGTCCCAGGCTTACTCACACTATCTCACAGACAACTTCACACAAATCTGGTCCCTTTGAGACATCCTAACTCAGAACACCAAAAAATTCTCAAAACCTAGTAAAACCTAGAGCTGGTAGAATAGCTCTACAGTGGTTTTTCTCCTTGATCACTGCTGGGTTTTTCGCTGTTGATGAAGTGATGTAGTCTCCAGACAGGATGTGGTTTGTGCCTTTCTGTGTGTCATCCACAGAAGATGCTAGACTGAAACAGTCTTCGGCTGGGAGATTTCAAGCAGGACTTAAAAAAAAAAAAAAAAGTAAATTTTAAAGTGGGTAGATAACCCCAGGGACTTGCAAAGATCCCATAGTAAATTTGGAATGAACTTCCCATCCAAAAAGATAAATGATAGCAACCGAATGTAACTGCATCTTTAAGTGAATGACTGCCTTTGAAGACATCCTTTAGCCATTTAGCTCAAGCCACAGTTGCTTTTAATTTAGCTTGGGAGGCTCTAACTCAAGGAACAGCTCGTAATTACTACTGACATGTATACTGCTCTCTGAAGTAAGACACACTGAATTGTGAGTTTTAGTAACAATAGGATAAATATTAACTGGCTAACCATTTTGCAATTGTTAAGCAAAGTCTAGAGATATGGGAGCTTGCTTAACAAAACAGTTCAGAGGAGTTTGCTGTAGCCCTGCATATACTTTCAAGCAGAAATCACAACCAGGTTGTGCTGGAATCACATGAAGAAGATTATGCTAGAATTACCAAACTATTTGAGGATTTGACCTCTGGAGCAGACTGAAGAATGGTTTTGGATTGAAAATGAAGGCTCTTTTCCACTGTGCAAACACCTACTTGCTGGAAACATGAAGAGATCTGATAGAGATCATGGAGCTGATCCAGAGACACTAACACGTGCAGGATGCTTTCTGTGCTCTGACACAGTTTCAAATGTTGACCATGAAGCTTTGGATGACCCTTGGGTGTTTCACCAGCTACTAACCTTCAGAGAAGCCCAAAATGTCCCGCTCACTTTCATGGGGCTCAGCCTCTATATCTAGAGATTTCTGCTGCTTTTTTCCTTTTTTTTTTTTTTTTTAATATATATATATTTGACAGTTATCAAAAGAAGATACTTATTTAACATGAGCACCCATATAATTGATGTTACAGGCATTTCTGTACTGGTTACAGGCGGAGTTTCTCCAAAAGCACCATCAACAGCCTGGTGCTGCACCCATGTACACATTTTCACTTGTTGTTGCCTTCCCTGGCAGCCGTGCAGTATCCACACCACGGCAAAAACTGGCCTTAACTCCTCATTAAACACTGTGCTCGGCTGCATTTTGGTTTTGCCAGATTACGATGTTTTGAATTTGGATGAATATCATATTACAGGATAGTGTCTGATCTAGATAATCTGAAGCCAAAGCAGCACTAATCTTGCACCAAATCCACGTCAACATTCTTACTCATGTCTCCTGTGTTAGGGAATGTGGCACTTTCCTTTCAGCCTGAGGTTGGACCAAAAATACCAGAGAGATGCTGGCAGAAACTAATTATAAATGAAGGCAGCACGAAACCAGCCTTGTATAAAACCCAGATCATGCTCCAGCCTTGAGCTGGCTGCTGCATTAGAATTACTGAGTAAAACAAGTACGAAATTTATCAGTATCACTGGGAGACATTACCTTTGTTTCACGCCCCTACCACAAACCACTATAATGAAGCTATAAAGTGTTACAGTAAAATAAAACTTGGCAAGTCATACACACCCAGGATTTTTTACTTAAATTTAAAACTTGGTTTTACCAATTTCCTGGCACAGGATAGGACATTTTTAGCCCAAATAAAAAAATGCACATTTTCATTAGCTATGAACTACATAGTATTTAAACACTGACATAAAAACTGAATCACCTCAGACATTTTTCTTCCTTCAGGCTAAGTATATATTTTGGAGATGGTCCATTTGCTATCCGGTAAACAGTATACTTCACAAAATGACCCATTTCCTCCCCATGAGGCCAGACCATTTAAAGGAGATGCTCATTCACTTCCTGTAAGTAATGCTTGTGGAAGAATTTTCCACTGTGAAGCAGGTCAGGAGCCAAACAGTCCTGGAGTTCTGTGCAAGGCAGGGAAGCCCACGCCAAAGTAGCGGAGATGGGAGAGCTGGAACAGCAGCTCCTGCCCAGCACCAGCTGGAGATTTTCTGCCTGAAGGGCTGCAGTAGGAAAAGTGTAATCGAAGGATTTTAAGAGAATTACGTTTTTTCCTAAAGCCCAAAGGCACCAGACTATATTATATAATTGCAGAGTACCTCCTCTAGCAGCAGCCTTTGAGACCTGAATCCCAAAACTACGTGGTGCCTGGTGCCCTACACGTTATGCTAGGCAAACTTCCACTCCTGCCGCTCTCTTCTCCCAGCCCCGTGTAATCTGTGGGGCCATTTGCGCACATTAGTTTCTGCAGGGTTAGGCTCACGTTGAAGAAAAAACCCAGACTCAAATCCTTCCAAGTTTCGAGTGTTACAGTACTAGCGAGTGAGGACTTCCTGCACAAGAGCAAAGGCTGTGGTCTTAACAGCACTCTTCAAAAAGAGCAGACACACCACAGCGGGTCAGACTGAATTAGACCAACAGTCAATCTAGCCTAACCCTTTTTCTGACACTGGGCAATAGAGGACATCAAGGAAAGAGCAGGCAAGCAGGATGAAATCAGGAGGAATTCAGTGGCGGGTTTCATCATTCCCTCGGAGACGATGCAGAAGACCAAGACAGCACCACAGATAGAGGTACACACCAGCAGAGCGCTGTCTGTGGGGCTAGTCAAATCCTCCATTTTCACCTCGCCTGTATCCAACACTCTTTCCATCACAGACAGCAAGGCACCTACAGCTCACTCCCCTTGTCTCCTTGAGGCATAATTTGCCTCAAAGCACCAGCGTGTTTGGGAGGTACCCAACCTTCTGAGCATGCACTTGTACAGATTGCAAAAGTGCAAAATGCCTGGCATGCCATATGCATCAGACTTGATACCTATAGCCCATCAGAAAGGTACAAGAGGTCCAAAACAGCCAGAAAACACTGAAACCCAGGTGAGCGCTTGTATACCCTGGATTTCCAGACATCCAGGAATCTCAAGAACTGTTCAAAATGTCCAGCTTCTCCTCAGATAAATCTTGTAGGTGGAAAAAAGGACACATCTAGAGAGAAACCTCCTGCTTAGAGTGAGGGTGGAATCTCACTATTAGATCTGACTGAAAAATGCCCAGCAGACACTGAACAGTATAACTTTATAGCTCTCTGCCCGCTTGTGAGAATGTTTTGATAAAATTAGTGAAAATGAGCCAAGACTTCAAGCCAATCTGAGGTACTGGGAGGTGTGACAAGTGGGTGCTGTTGTGAGAAAGTGTAGCAGCACTTCAAAATCCAACAGTACCCCTAAACTGAAGATGGCATTTGACAGTTACGGTTTCGTACTTTCAACCAAGGACACCACACTTTGTCTTAAGACTCTTCAGAAGACTTCTTCTGTCCCCAGGAATGCTCTTTGTCTGCCATGGCAGCTGATTTTCCTCCATGAGCTGATCTCATGCAAGCTGCAGCCTCACTGGGGGTTGTGATGTGGTCACGCATAATGAAGAACTGACAGAGCAATCTCTCAGCAGGATCTTACTGGCATTGGGGTGAAGTTTGCCACACCAGTTCAGCTAGTGACCGATGGGGATGCTAAAAAGTAACACAGCTTCTAGAGTCACTGATGTGAGAAGGAGCTGGTAGGTACTTTTGCAATATTTTGAGGAGATGAATGCTCATTATTAAAGTCAAACTTTTCTGAAGAAACACAATGTAAATAAAGATAAGTAGTCACATTCTAAAAGACAAGAAAACAGCAGTCTTAAAAACTAGTTGTATTCAGCTGTAGTCACTGATGAACATCAAAGCTCTTTTGCAGCTTTGTTGTCTCAAACCCAGAAAGGTAAATAACATGTTTCGCTATAGCTGTTTGTTCTCCAGAACAAACATGGGATATTATATTTTCATTTAAAGATATAACCTTGAATGCTTATGAGGTGTTACTTACAAAGAGAAAGCATGCATAGTAAAGAAAGCCATAGGTTACAAATCATAAGGAAATATAGCTGAAGTGTTAGCAAAGATTTGCATTACTACAGGATAAAGCACTTGAAGTCATTTCTGAAAGACTCTTAGAAGAATGCATACAGACAAATGCATCTGATCGTTCAGAAATCCTATTCTTGGATGGTTTCATTAGATTTGGCTCCCAACCTCCTCTTCGCAGCCTTTTCCAAGTATAACTTTTTCTATGTAAAGTATTTTCTGAGTAGCATCCTTCTAGATTTCTTTAAAAATAAACTTCAAGTAACCATCCAATTCCTCACACGAAGATGTGTGCTTTTGGAGATCATCCAGCTTTTTTGATCATCACAGGAGCAGTTATAGTCAAAAGAAAATAAAACAGAGCCTATCAATGTCTGATTTAAGTAAGAATTAATCAACCTCACATTCACTGCACAGATGAGATTTATCACTTCTTTTATTTAGACCATTGTCGCCTAGCTTATTCACTCATATTGCCCTCTGGAAGAAGACTGATCTGGAATATTTTTACAAAAATGCAGTGTTTACACAGGACTTCTTGCTATGGTGTTTGAACCCATAGAATCCAGCTGGATCTGTGCTGTCTGTGACATTTGCCATATGTAGTTTTAGTGGATACCATCAACAAAAGTAACCTGCAGTTCTCAGCATCTCGCATGGCCCTCACTGAGTTGAAGAGCTCTGTCAGCTGGCACAGCTTCAAAGCACTGTTAGAACAACTTTATGCCAAAACAAGCTAATAACCACAGTCTGCATCCGTGATGGGCTCTCACAGATTATTATATTGCCAAGGAAAAAACAGTGGCATTCCTAAAGATTTGAAGAAATTACCAAACTAATCACCATTGTATATACCCAGTTACATAGCAGAACATTAAAACACTATGATCTGGCAAAGCCAAAAAACCCCAAAAAGGTAAAAAAAAAAACCAAACCAACTACTAAATAGCTAACATTAGGAAAATTCATTATAAGGGATCAAAAGCAGCTTTAAATTTGACGCCACTTCACTTGTCTTCCCACACAGTTGCCGAGCATGAGCAGCCCCTTCAGTGCCAGCCACTGTCCCTGACCCCATCCAGCAACATTTATGTGCCTGTCTTGAAATAGCCTCCTCTTGCATCAGATGGAAAAGCTACACTACCAGCTGCACAGGAGCCACGGTCCTCCCTGTTTTGGTCCACGTACCTCCAGGAGAAGCTGCAGCAGGAGCTGGAGAGCCTTGTCTGACTGCATCACGTGCCACTGACCACCACGTCTCTTGTCTTCCCACCCTCGTACTCCTCACCAGGTATAGCTCACCAAGCACCCTGCAAGAGACACATTTCCCAAAAATACATAAGCTCCACAGCAGAGGTAGTTACAAACATATCTCATATATCACGCTTCCCCATGAGGGAAATGATAGGAAGTCATAGTTCAGGTTATTTGTGAAAAGTTACGAACTTCCAGATCAGAGGTTTCTGTTTGTTCAGAACTGCCTCTCTCAATCACATTTCTATTTGCATTTCTTGTTAGTATTATAACTGATGCATACTTATAGGCTGGCTTTAGTACTCAGTAAGAACAATAAGTTTATGCTTTTCACAAGAAAAAAAAAAATCAATTCACAAGGACTTGGTTTAACCAATCAATCAAGCAGTGAAGCATTTCAGTAATTTAATTTAAGACTGCCTCATACTGCTAGGCACATCTTGAAGCCAAAGCCATTATCACTTCCACAGAGGACAGGAGCAGAAGACTGGAGAGCACTCTGCCATCATTCACCTTCATTTCCTCCAGCCACAGGACCTGCTTCACAGTTTCAGTTTGAAGGTTCAAACTTGCATATGCATTTATCTCTAACACTTAAATTGTAACAAGGCTTTATAGCAGATGTCCCTGCTCTGAGGATGAGTGGAATCAGAAGGTTCAGGCTGGCTTTGTAAACTGTCCTAAAGGCTCTTCGAGGTGCCTTTACCTTTAAAACAACACACACACACACAAATCACTGGAGCTCTCTCACTTGTTTTCTGAGTTAAAAGGAAAGTGTGTGATCCTGACATTTGGATAGTTTTATAACGGGCAAAGAGGCCTTACGGTAGAGGTTCCACCCTCATGCTCAAATATCCTACATCAAAGGGCGCTGCCAGGGGACAGCTAACAGGATCCCTGGCCAAGTTCATGAGGCATTTTGTATTCTTTGCATGCAGAGATCAAGGGTCTCATGCTCTGCAACTCCCTTTGTCCCATGGCCCAGGCTGTGCTGGGGGAGCATAATGCCAGCTATACCTAGCAAGTGTAGCATTTGCCCCAAGATCATTCCCTTTGAGGGAGTTATTCGCTGCAGCACATGGGAAGCAGCACTGCGGGAAGACAAAATCTCTCCTATTTATTCTGAATTCAGCCCTGACCACCCACTATCAAGAATCAAACTGGAGTTGGCAGTTTGGCAGATGACACACAGCTCTAGTCAAAGCAAAAACAAACAAACAAACAAACAAACAAAACCCCAAATACCACCATGTTTAATGAGCAACCAAGTCGGACAAGATTTGCATTTCCTTACCAGAGCACAGACACCTGTCATTAGAAAATACCAACTTCTTCATCAGCTAGTTGACCATTTTTTTTATTTCAGTGGAGAGAAAAGTTTCAGGGTCTTTTCAAGTCTGCTGTGTGTTTCTGTAAGGAGCGAGACATCCTGCCTGCTTTGTATTTCTGTTTCCCTTTGTCTGCTTCACGTCACACAGATTAGCATTACCAGTAGATTATTTGCAATGCTGGCTAAAGATCATCACTGCAGGGACACCGAGAGAAAAAGGATCCTCTGCAGCTGTCAACAGCCATAACATAACCACGCTGGAGTTATTACAACTTTCAGCATAAGCAGAGCGCAGCAGGAATGCTGCTTGTTCTAACAGACCATGTCCATGGGTAATTATTTATAAAATATGTGATAGCTCAAGCTGGGAACTGAAGACTCCACCATTTGTTGACTGTTGTTGAAAACGATCTTACCATTTCTTAAGTCTTCTGCATCTGAGCAGAGACAAACATTACTACACAGGACTTACTCCAATGAACTTATTTATACAACTGTCTTATTTCGGGGCCATTAACTTCCATAAAATTAATACATACAGGATTTTAATCCATGGAATCCAGCCTCATAAATCCAATGGGATCCATTCTTTGAAAACAAAGAGGACGTTTAAAATTTACATTAATAAGCAGATGATGCAGCAGTGACACTCCAGGCCCCAACCATGCTATATGGGAACAAATATGGAAATGCACTGTTCTGTTCCTTGGATCGCCTCTAAATGTCTCTGTCTTCATCTGTTCAGCAATGTTTCCATCCCTGTTTATTCCCAAGTGAAATATATCTAAGTATACCTCCTACTAAAATGAGGCAAGAGTGAAATGGATAAATATTTCACTTTTTTTGGTGGTTTTTTTTTTTGTATTTTCAAGTCACCCTTCAAAATAACAAAGTACTTCCGTGAGAATTTAAATTTACTTTAAAACTTAAAATCATTGAGAGGACTTCTTTACAAAGAACATGCAAAGTCTTGTTTCCCTGCATGCTAAAGGAACTTGGTAGCAGTAGGTGGGCTCTTTGCACCAATTTTCTTCCTGAGAGCTACCGATTAACCCCAGCGGTTCTCTCTCTTTCTTTGGGAAAGTTAATTAAAATCAAGGAATACTACAATTTTAAAGTGAAATATTGCGATTTTAGATAGATGCTATAGAGACTGGTGTTCCAGAGCAAAAATGCCTTTGGAAATACATTGAGCTAATCCACAATTAAAACAACAACAACAAAACACAAAAAAACCCACCCCAAACCAAACAAACAAAACCACAAAACAAAACCAAACAAAACCCAAAACACTCAACCTGGTATGTGTTTCTAAGACAAGTTAATCAGAAATAGTTTTAGTGGGACGGCCGTTCCAGAATAACTCTTGGAACTCGTGCTATACCTGTGATTACTTTTCCACTCCCTCACTCTTTTCTGCTGCTCTGTCTCCTTCAGGCCTACCCAGTACGCACATAAACAAATCCTTTCCACCAATGTGCCCTGATTTTCATATGGTGATGTGTGTTAGGTAGGCGGGTCAACTACTACTCCATATAGGATTTAAACTGTTTCTGACAATCTTGTTACTTGGCAATGCCATCCAGCCCAGCAGGGTCTCTCTGGAGCCCCAGCAGGAGCAATGTCCCAGCTGTAACAGAAGGAAACAGAGATATCAGAAATGCAATTTAGATAAAGTGACATAACAAATTGACGTCAAACAGGATTAGCACCTTTGTATCTTGGTTCCTCGGTAAATACTTTAAATCAACAAGTTACTTGCCTTAATACCTGTCCCTCTGAAGGCATGAATTAATTTTTGCTTTCAAATCAACATTAATGTGAGATATTGAAGCAATTATAATAATTTACAATGAAATTAATTTAACATGGTGTATATCCTGAATAGTAGCATCTGTACATACCAAAATACAGAACGAGGACCCTAACATTAATCTTCTAGTATCTGAATGCACCAGCAACACCAAACCCTAGCTAGCACATCTTAAAATTGGATACATCCAGCTGGGCAGACAGTACACAGTTGACTGATAACTTCCATACCTAAGTTAAGGATGGCTGTTACTCAGATTTACTACAAGAATCTAGTCTAATCGCTCCCTACCCAAGTGGTGAAACATTATGCTGCTCATTCGAATTCTCCTTATTAGGAGGAAGCTGGAGCAAGTTTCTTATGTAAGGAACTTCAATTGCTACTGCCATTTCACAGAAAACGGGGCAAATTTATTTCTGCTTTTATAAACAAACCAACAAACAAATGAACAAACACAAAAACCCTCACAAACCCAGCCTAAAAACAAAGCAATACCAAAATTTAAAAATTGCTGTGAGTCACATAATACGCACCAGGGAATCCCCAGAATTTCTTTGATTAGAGAGTATAATCATGGATTTACATACAGACACACAAAAGGGACCCAAGCCAGGAAGAAACACTCCCTTTTTCACTGGAACGAACACCCAGTATTGATGCATGTCATACGAGCTGTGAGATGCAAATGGATCTCAAAACACTGTGAGCCCATCTGCAAGTTATTTACCCTGCAGAGGCAGTGACTTGCAGCAGCGTTTGTTCTTATACTGGGGAGAGGAACGACTCATGGTACAGCCATTGAATAACCCTGCATTACAATCCTTCCAAACAAAACCAAAAAACCCCCACCAAAGTAGGACTTGGAGTGAAAATGCTTTAATCTCACCCATGCATGCCAGAGCAGGCTGGGACACATACAGGACACAGTGGAGTTACACCACAGTGGGGTAAGGCTGCTGCTGGAGGAACTCTGAACACTCCAGCTGCCTTCACATTGCAAATGCATCACCAGAGCCCAGGAAAGGTGCTGGGCAAGGGGATATTAATTTACATGCTGACATGCTGCAGCCAAGCAAGGGACTAGGAGGGCAGTGGAAGCAACCAGAGGGAAGAGTTGCTCAAGGATGACTTGCGGATGTTACGACTTGAAAGTCCAGAAGGAGCCTCACCACTGTCTGCACAGGGAACTGGAAGAGAAACCGAGAAAGCCTGAGAGTTGACAAGTTGCAGGAGTAAGGCAGAAAACTGAAACCACTTGCCTACCACAGAACTTGGTCAGTCCAGTTAAAGCTCAGATGAAGCTAAGTCTTAGCTTGAGACTAAGATTTGCACTGCTTTTTCTCCCATGTTTCTGAGTCTGCAGAAAGTTTACCCCGTCACACTGCGTTATTTCTTTATAAAGTGATTAATCCGTTTAGGTTGCCTGAAAGCAGGAAACAAGACCAGTCTACTTAATTCAAACAGGGCAAGCTCATGCAAGACCACGTCACATCAGCATTTCTCTGTTCAACGCTCTCATAAAACACGGGAAAGTCGCGTTGACTTTAACAGCCACATGCGTTTATCTGGTCGTAGCTGTATCAGGTTGCTACAAGCCACAGGAGAGTGGGTAGAAGGAAATGTGATGCTTGGTGTCACATTATACTGCAGTTCAAAGGAAGTCAGCTTCTGTACAGGAGAAAACAATTAGCTGGGAACAATGGGTCTGTCCCCAGTGCAGCCTGGGGTGGGAGCGCTGGGCTGGATCCAGCCCCGCTGGGAGGACTGACTGAGCAGGCTAATACTTGGCTAGCTGGGACAGGAAAATAAACTGCCTTATTTCATACTTTTACCTCTCACAGTGTCTAAATAGTACGTCTACTCATTTAAGCTTTCTGCGGTTAAAATTAGAACAAAAACAAAAAGGAAAAAAAAAAATCAACTACCAGAGGAAAATACAGTGAACGAATCAGAGTTGCTAGAGAATATTCTCAGGCACCGAAGGCACTGATATAACTGGATGCAAAGACAACTGCCAGAGCAGTAATCTCAAAATAGCAATGTTTTACAGGACATGATGGGCTACGGCTCACTCTGCTGACACTTTTCACTAAAGCACAGCTGCCCAGGTTACAGGAGAAATTCACCTGCAGCAACATAAGGTCTTACCATGGACTGTGTAGGTATTTATTTAGCTAATTCCCATAACCTGTGCTGAACGCCGCGTTGTCCTGATGAACTGGAGTGCCGTCTTACCTGAACTCACCAGCACAAAGCCGGTCAAGGTATGCCCAACATACATAATTGCCAGATGGTACATCTGCTGACTTGCCCGAATACCAGTCTTTATATTTCTTTTGCCTGCTCGGACACGTTATAAGTGACTTGCTGCATTTAATACCACTTCAGATGGGGCTGTAAAAGCAAAAGAAGGAACTTAGTAATATTTGGGACCAAAGACTACTCTGTAATCTTAGTGCAGTGCTGATTTGATATATTCTCTAAAAAGATAATTCACAACGGAGAAATCAGAGATTAAGCAATTTCCCTTTTCTTTCCATTTTGCAAGTGCTTCATGTGACTGCATCCCACAATGACAGTCTGTACTTACTGTTGCCTCGAAGTACGTCATTATTGACAAGGTGGATTCAGTGCAAGTGAAAGGGAGGCACTGTTGTACAGAAAGGGAAACCAAAACACAGAGCAAAGAGCTCTGTTCCCCAAGGCCACCTACTGAAACCAGTGACCATTCTCCTGGCACAAGTGGAGCCCCAGGCACATACTGAGTCCCAAAGACAACAAAGAAGACGACATGCTGTCAACCCTCCATGCAAACCAGATGGCTCCCTTAAAAACCATTTTGTCAGAAACCCCCACCACCCCACGTTACCCCAGAGGATGCCCCCCCCGCAGACATCTGCGGCAGGCAGCACCACCGCTCTCGGGTGGAGGTCAGTGCCGGCACCGGGCGCCTGAGCGGCTCTGGTGGCCTGGCAGGGCTGCAGCACAAGGCTCTCTTTGAAGCACAGATCAAACACAAACCATGATTGTTCCCGCGGCACCGAGCGGGAAACCTCGCTCCAGTGACCGGATACGAGACGCTAAAGCAGAAATGTCAAAACCCATTGCTGCAGAAGAGGCCTCCAACACGTGGCCCTTCAAGCTGTGATATTATCAGGGGGCTGTGAAACACTTGTCAAGGATTAGTCTTTGTTAAAGAAGCTTGCAAGCAACATTTATAGGAAAACAATTACTGTAAACTGTATAAGTCCAGCTGTACACAGCAGTTGTATGTATATAGATATAAATACTAGCTCCAAAACCAATTGATTTTGTCTGGAGGAGGCTGGGCACCTCCGGCAGCAGATCTGAGGAAACCTCTGTAAAAGCAGATGGTTCTGCTGTGAAGGCAGGAGCTGGAAGAAGACATTTGTCCACAAGCCATATCCAAGTCCCTGCCAGCCCAAGCCAAACAGAAGGATACCAGTTCTCAATAGACGAGCATCCAGAGAGGGTTGGTGCTGTATTGGTTTAAAGCTACACTGGTGCAAAGCTGTTTGGAGAAATATTTCTAAAGTCCAGTTTTGCCTGAAGAGCCACAAAACTGGGATTCACAGTACCGCGCTCCTCTTACTCAGAAAATGTTACTCCCAAGCCCTGAAGCTCTGCTGCCTTATTCCTGTTACCAGGGCTGTGAAGGAGCCCTCGGGGCACAGCCTGCACCTACACCTGCACCAACACCCACACCAGCTCCCCAGGGCTCTTTACGCTCCTTTAAACCCCCACAACTTCTGTTCCCAGCAGGCACAGCCTTGACAAGAGCACACCTCTTTGCTGTGTCCATGAGGAGCAGGCTGCCCAGCTGTTCCTCTTCTAAATCTCCATGGAGCTCATATTGCTTCAAAGAGGGGTTGGTCTTCACCAGCAGTTTGCAGGGAGGATTGTCAGCTGACAGCCAGTTTTCCAAAGGTGGTTCTCCCAACCTTGTCACAGAGGTCACATCAGGAACGGAAAGACGTGTGTAGAACTGAAGCCTGTTCACCTCAGCTGAGGTTTGGACCATGGAAGTGCGGTCAGGTGGCAAAACATAATCAGCTTCGACGTCTGCATGATGCTGTGCAGTCAGAAGCTGGCACGGGAGCATCGCTCCTGCCTGATGCTCGTCAGTGAACTCCCCAGGTGCACCACGGAGGGGTGAGGAGGTTCTCTGCAAGGATGCTTTGCTCCCCACAGGCAGTTCCCTGGAGGGAAGTGAATTCATCCAATCTGTATCTGCATAGGCTGCACTCCCAGGAATTCTTCTAATCTCAAACATCCGAATAACTGTGTGGAACACTTATGTGCAAGACGATCAGCAAAACGAGCACTTCTTTCTCATGTCATGGTCATCTGAAGCCACACGAGTTACGTCTGTTAGCCTGAAAGCTTGCTTGTGATGTTTGCATGGGAAAAAAAGAAGTAAGAATGCGGAGGCATTCTGGGAAGGATTACTGAACTGGCAGAGAAGAAAGGGAAATTTAGCGCTAAAAATAATGGTAACACAAGGAGATTCCTGGAGAGATTCTCTGGTTATGCTGATGGGCACTGGAGAGGAATCAAAGAGGCAGATTCCTACAGGAGCAAAGCATGCCGACTGCTGAATACTTTATGTAAATTGATCCTATGGGCACAAACACAGCTACTAAATGCTAAACATTTGCAAAAATCAAGCTAGAGCTCTCTAAGTCCCACAGGCTGACTACAACTTAAGACCTACTCAGTGTGCCACACAGCCACTAGCACACTGGGTTCACAAGCCGGGTTTGCGCTGGTGTTCTCAGTGGGGAGGTGACAGGTTAAGGACGCCTGCACTGTCTGATGTGCTTCAGATCAGTTCCCCGCAGCATGTCCTCAAACCCTGGGACATTTACAGCTGCTACCCACATCTCTGTGGGCTTCCCCTGAGGCTGGATAAGCTGGGACAGGAACTTCAGTGGAAACACAAGAGGGACTTTCTGTGATTAGTAACACTCTTAGTCCAAAAGCGAGCATAAACCTGGACAGAAGTGTCTTCTTGGACCACTGGCTATCACGAGCAGCTCTCCATACTTTTCTCTTTTCCAGCTCCCAATTCACAGGCTGGATTCACACCCTTACTGGGTCATTTTTTGTCCTTCACACAACACAGGTCTGAGGCTGGTGGCTCCTCGCTCTAAGGGAGGTCCTTGCTTTTGTCGACCTCTGTACAATCCTTTCCAGGGCTCAAACAGGCCAATGTTTTTCCTAAGCTCTAAACAGAAGTGAAAACACAAACTGCCATTTGACCAGTTATGCAAAACAAAACCGCCTTCAGCAAGGTGTGATTTGTGGATTAAAGACCTTTTTCCCTTGAGCTCAACGCAACCTAAAAAAAATTTCTTCCGGCAGCTTATCACAGTTTAGCTAACCCAAATCCTTAAAATACTTCTCTGTCTCAGCATACCAAGGAAGGTCTTTGTCAGGGACTTTCCAAAAGCCCTGGGCAAACCTGCTGCACACAGGGTACAGTACAGGCTTGGGAGTCTCACCAAATGTCAGGGATGCCAGAGTGAGAACTGGGGGGTTGGATGTCAGGAACAGAACAAGCCTGGGCATTATTTCACTTCAAAACCTTTTGCCAGTCGTCTGCAAACTCATCACGTCGTTCCAAGAGCATGGAAAACAGGGGGCTTCAGTTAGAGCGTGGTGCTCCCCACATGCAGGCGTTATGTGGTCCTGGAGAGGTGGCAGCAGCTCCCATGGGTAGGCTGGAACTGGTCAGTGAAACAAAAATGACAGAAAGCAACCCAAATTCCCTCCTGATTTCCAGCTGCTTCCTCACAGACTACGCTTCTTTCAGCCTCTGAGACCTGCATGAACACAAGACTGACGTGTGCACAGGGATTAATCAATGGATGCCATGAATTTGTTAAGAGAAAGCAGACTACATGCCTGCAGTAATGAGGGACGTAAAGAGATCGCTAGTAAACACCGTCACAGGCTTCTTTGGCAATTTTTGTCACTTATAGTAGCTGTGTGTCGTAGCCCTCTCAGAAACCAGAAAAGATTATCTTTATGTAATCTTACCTGTTTTACAAACAAGACCGCACTTATGAAAATACCTGAAATTTGGATAGGCAAACAGAATATTTTAATTAGATTCATCTAAAGAGCAAGATGAACTCCACAACCAATAGAAAATACATTCACATTAACTTATTTGCAGTGGAGCTACATCTTGCTAAACAACCCAGAATTAGCTGCTGCCTGGAGTTTGAGCTCTGTGAAAATATATCTATACCTCCTTGAAAAGGTAGAACATTATATACAAGTACTTACTAGCACACACAGAGTTAACCTCTGTGCACTGCCCTCTCAAACAGAACTGGTTTTGAGATGTATTTGTTTAAACAAGTTAACAGAAATGTCAGAGGCCGTTTCACCAACTGCATGTGACGACAGCCTTCTTCCTCCTCTATCAGCAGAGAGCGATTACAAACTGGGAAACAAAAGCTTACTAATGTTGAGTCAGAGCAGGAAAATCTGTCCAGAAAACACATGCAAATGAGAGAAAGAAAAGACAGACTTTGCATCATTCTGCCTTCCCCTTCTTCCTCTTTTCCCTCAAAGAACATGAACTAAGCAGAGACTGCCTCTCCTGCTCGGGCTGGAAGAGCCCCGTGGAAGAATTCGGCATGCTGACAGCTTCATCTGTTCCCACAACTCCCGCATGGATATTGGTAGTAAATCGGATGTCTGGATGAGTCCTAGCTAAGCTTAACGACTTCTGGTTATCTCAGGGCAGGAAACTGTTTGCTGGGAGTATCAGGAAACAGCACATCCTTCCTAGGATGGTCTTGTGCATAAAGCACAAGAGATCTTGGATCTACTCCAAGATGGGAAGCTCTGGGTTTCCTATGATCACATGGACAAACCATGCTGGTGTTTCCCTCCAACAGCAGGTCTGACCGCAGGGGACACGGGAGGCTGTCTTCTGTCACCTTCATAAGGGACCCAGTGCCAAAGGGCTTCTTAAGTGTTGGGCACGATAAGGGCCTGCAGAGAATTCATTTTTATTTGACTGTAAGAGCCTTCTCTTCAATGTTTAACTGTAAATACTGACTAATAGTCATGCACACACGGGAACTTACCAGAACCAAATCAACTGACAAGATCAACAGTGAAACACCAAGTTCTTTCCCATGTATACCATTCCTTGCTGCCTCTCTGCTTTTCCACACCAGAGGAGACTTTTGCAAAACTTCCCTAATGTCAGGAGGATCCCCATATTTGCCCCCCAGAGTGTTGCATTCCCACACCAACACCTTTTGGAGAAACCACCCCACTGGTTTCCCCGCCTCCAAGCAGCAGAGCGGCCACGGTGTCGGCACCGCAGGGCCATGCCACGCCGTACCCAGAGTGCAGCCGGGGAGTGAGCTCTCCCCTGTGCCCCCGCGCTAAACTTGACCCAGCAGGACCAGCCGTGCTGCACGCAAGGTGCTGTTTGAAGCTGAATTTAAGGTCAGCCCCACTAAAGGGCATGGCAGCAGTCTAATCATAGCGCCAAAGGAGATGCTGATGCTTTTCTCTTGAATGTGGATCATGACAGCAAGTTGCACCTGAGTCGGGCACGGCTGACAGCTCTCCCTGCCCGAAGCCTTGCGGCTGCGCCTGCAGCGCTGCCCGTCACAGAGCCTGGGCTGGCAGCCGCGGCACCCACTCAGTACACACAGAAACCATAAGGAAAAAGAGGGTTATGCCCTACTTGGCTTTGGACTTGATTTCCACTTACGAAACTCCTTGATTCCCAGCTGTGACCATGACACAGCACAAGGCTTCAGTGCCAGTGCCTCTGCTCTGCCATCCTCTCCCAAAGGCATCTGCTGCCTTTTGAAGAGGCTCTGCAGCACCTCTTTGTGTTTCAAATGGACAAGCCATTCTGAAAACACTACCAACCTCCTAAGCCTCTCTAGTTTTTAAGAGCAAGGCTTACTCAAAACAAACTAACAATAAAAATACTGCTTCTGAAGTTTCCGATTACATGTTTAACTTACTTTCTTTTTCAGAAGAGGATAAAAAGCAGGTGAAATGCAATGAGTTATTCTGGTATAGTACCGTTTAATTTCTTTCAAAAGACTTAACCATAAATAACTGAATACTCCCACCTCTTCCAGGAACACCAGTCCTGCTCCACCTTCTTCTCCCTGAAGCAAAGATGTCATGCATAGGTCACTCCTGAAGTCAGGAGACTTCAGCTATTGCTCGTTACAGCAAGGAGAGGGTCCTACTAAGTCAGAAAAACTACAGAATTCAGTGGAAGTTGCAGCCTCATTTTGTAAACAGACTTGTTTGTGTTGTGGCTTTTCTAAACACCCACTACAAACCAGAGCCCTGATGTGCACAAACAGCCTGGAGCAGCAGCCTGCAAAGGCAGCGCTGCCGGGTCCTCAACGGTTCGGCACTTGGGGCACAGCTGGGCCCCCGGGAATGGGCCCCTCTCCTCCCTGCCTGGCTGCCATGCAGGAAAGGCATTCCTGCAACTCACACACTTCACTTTGGATTCTCCCACTGTGCTAGAACGTTTGTGCAGTAAAACAACAATTCTCCCCTGAGGATCCACTCTGCTTTTAGCATCCTCTCCCTGGTCTCATTTCCCTCACTGGGCTGTTGTGGCCATTAATTAGTTAATGTTTGCAAGGTGCTTTGAAGATGAAGAGTGCTAAGTATTCAGCATTAAGCATGGTTATTATAAAAGTACTGCAGGCTCTGGCAAAGCAATTCAGGCACGCGAGTATTACATTGAAGTCACTTTATCCTTTTGCCTCAGAACCACCATCACCCACAGCATGTTTCAGTCACCCAGAAACCCATGGTGTGTCTTGCCTTATAGCTTAATTATAAAACAACTTCTAGTCTATCCTGTGCTGCGTGGTGGAACAGAAACGCCAGCCATCGTTCACATTGCAAAAACCTACCTCTGTGACAGACCAGACAGCAAACCCTGCCTCCTGCCAGCACAAACAACTTCTATAATGGACTCGAATTCGGTGATTGTTAGGTGAGGGGACCCCCTGCAGCGAACAGCCAGGCTGCAGTGGGATTGTGGCAGACAATAAAGAGACCAAAAATAGGCAGGAGAAACATCAGACAGAGGCTGAGGCCCAAGGAAGCGGAGCCGAGCAGGAGGGGACACGGGCTGGACACCGCCAGCACGCACCGGGCTGCCGGAGCAGCCAGCACCCTTCCGGGGGGCACGAGAGCTGGGGGAGGCTGGAGAACACCAATAGCCCCCGCCTTCCAGATACATGCCTTTGTATTTTTGATACATAAAACAGCAAAACACACAGTTTGGGATTTCTTCAGTAATCAGGGAAAGCCAGTAAAACATTTTTTTCTTCTCCCTGCCAGTGCAAGACTGTTGCCTGTTAGTGTTTTATATAGTCAATCCCTCTTTCCGATACGTATTTTCTTTAAACTTACTCTCCCCAAAATATTACAGTTGCTATTCTTTCTGCACAGTGTATACTCCAGAAGGAAACAAGCTGCTAATCAAGCTAGTAAATAGGTACATCTGTTAACCAGCCTACACTGAAATGAGCTAGTAGGCTGTTTTTCAGGACCGTGATACTACCAAGATCCCTGAAGCACTGAGCTGCTTCTCCCGAGCTCGAACACCAGCCGCCCTTCAGCAGAGGCTGGTGCTGGACACCTGCTGAAGTAGTGACAGGACAAGCAAGTGGAAGTTTATTAACAAATGAATTCCTGCTATTACAAACCACTTCCACTGCACTACCAGGGCTTTTAAAGGTTCGTGGCAGGATAAGCCATCTCCTTTCATTCCCAGGAGTGCAATTTCCACGGCTGCTGAGCTCTTGCTGCAGCTCCCATTAGCTGTGGCAGAGGCTGTGAGTGTTCAGCTCTCCTGAAACACAATAGTTTGGTGTGTGTCGGGGGGGAGCTAATCACCCCGGCTCCCACTGGGTGCTCAGGGTGCATCCAGGGTGTTTGTACTCCTGATGCGAGGAGCAAGTGCGGCTACATGCTTGGGGAAGCCTGTGACACAGCGTGTCCACAGGCTTGGAGCACGGGGCTGCCCTGAGCCGGGCGGGGAAGAGGCTCCACCTGCCAAGAGAGGTTTGACTCCGGTTCTTGCCCCGGTACCTGCAGTCACAGGCAGCCAGGAGCGGGGAGAGCGTGCCAGGTCTGGCGTGCTTCGGGACGTGTCTGATCACAGCCTCAGCCTGCATCGATCCAGAACACAACTGGAGCGATGAGCTGATGTGCTCACGAAGGGCTGGACCTCCTGAAGCTCTATGGCAGCAGCAACTTCAGTCCCAAATCTAATTGGCAAGAGGGTGATTTGATAGACATCTGCCTTCTAGTTAGAAAGTGCTTCAGAGAGACAGCAGATTCTTCAAAGTAATTCTCCTGCATCACCTACAGTTCCTTCTTCTTATCTAAATGCGATATTAGCAACCCAGCAACTGATGCTCCCCAGGGATTTAATTATTTGCAAGAAACCACTGTTTGCTGCAGCCAGCAGACAGTGCTGGGTAAGGTCTTCTGGGATCAGGCTCCAGGCTGCTTTACAGCTTGACATTAGAAGGAAATCGCATGAAAATCAGTCTTCTTGTACAGGATCAAATAAACGCAATCATCAAGCACAAAGTTGAAAGCTCTTCAGTGAAGAAGGGGTAGCATTATTTTTTTTCAAATGCTGATATGAACTATTAAATCAAAACCAAATCATGAAGCACTTATTCAATCTCCAGTGTCTGCCAGACTCATGCAGGCTTCTGTGGGAGGTCTATTTGAACAAGGCTATTTTCAGCTTTCCACCTGGAAAAAAGAAAATGGAGAGAAATAAAGAGGATTGTGTTTCAGTATAATCTAGTGCCACCACATGACGCTGACTGATCTGTGATAAAACTTCCAGAGCTCAGCAGGTGTTTGGGGAGTGACTGCAGCCGCCCATTCAACATAATAATACACAACCACAAGAGAAAGATTCGAAACAGAGGTCAAAGGAGAGAGAATGTAGGTAGTTAGGTGTGAAAGACGAATGATGGAGCTAGATAAAACTTGTGCCAAACATGATTGACAGTAGAGAAATTAAATTCTCTTTCTGGGTGAGGGCAAGTTGATTGGTCCCTGTCACAGGGTACTTCTCCATCACGCTGATAATCCCAGTTCAAAATACATTCAGATACACTGGGACAACCGGTTGGAGACCCCAGGAAGCCCAGACCAGAGCACAGTTCACAGCACACTTTGCTCACTTACTTTTTTCACATCTTTGCTACTACATTCAGCAAAGAGATTTTATTCCTTCCCTTCCAGAGCTCCTATTGTCACAAGGAAGCTGAAAAATCAACAACAGTCATGACATAAATTCAAGCAGAACCAATTCTTAACTGTTTATGTAGCCCCAACACTGATGACACAGGAGAGTTTCAGCTCGCTATTGATACTCGAAAGACAAAGCCCCCACAACTCAGACCTTTTGCCTCATCAGGTGTTTCAGAACGACATACTAAATGTAGACACGGACCTAAATATACTCCATGTGCTGTCTGCATAGAGTAAAACTCTATGTGTGGACCAGCTAGACAGATTTATTTCAGTATTGGTGCCGTAAGGTAAACAATACATGCCTATCCAAAACTGCTACACTGCTATAAAGGCCGCCATACGGCAAAAACTTAATTTCAGACTTAACTATATAGAGAAATAGGAATTAAAGTGGCAAGGTCACCAGGTCTAACAAGTACAGACTAAATGACACGAAGGAGATAACGTGGGCTCAAGTTGGCAAGCAGGGAACAGGATGGGCAGGGAATCCCTGCATGTAGGCTGGCGTCCCCCTCAGAGGATAAAGCAGCATCGTTCCGCACAGCTGCCTGCTGGCTCTGCTGGAGAGCAAGGCGAGCAGAAGGGCTGGGGCAGGAGGCGCCGCTCACCCCATCCTAACGTGGGGAGCAGCCTCTCTGCCTCCGCGGGGGGATTGTCAGGCCAAATTAAAAACCAAACATTTCCCAGCAAGACTTCTACATGCCAGGAACTTCTTGGTCAAAGGAGCAGCACATTAACCACAAAGTTTTTCCCAAAGAAGCTGGGGATCATGGATTTATGAAAATTAGGTCCTTTTAATTTCTGTGCAAGCTGCTTTTAATTCTTGCAAACTCCACCCACTTCATTACTGAAATTGGAGCAGTCTGTTCTTGAGGAAGCACATAGCAGCACACTGAGTTTTGCTCCTATAAAGGGAAAGAGCAAAACCAAATCAAAGAAACTCATTTACTACAGAAAGTTGTACTCTGCTTGTCTATAGATATTAAATACTTTGGAAGATGTCTAAGTAAATTGGTGTGGAAAACTGACAGTTGAAAAATAACATAATTTTATTATATTTGTCTGAATCTTCAAAAACGTGTGCACTGCTCTATTTTCTAATGTAAGGAAAAAGAAATTTAAAAAACCCCACCACAAGCAAACCAAACCACCTGCAGGCTGAGGCTTCTCCAAAGAAATATGCAACAAAATGGTCCGACCAACCTGTACAAACATTGCACAAATTACTGCCGTGACTTGCACATACAGGGACTTTAAACCCGATTGCTACTGTAATGATGAATCGTTGCGTAACTGAAGCCTTGCAATCAAAGTGTCGTTCGCAAAGGGATCACCCTCCACTGGTTTTTCAGTTCCCTGTTAATTTTTTCACTGCTGCAACTCTAGTCCCTGGGAAACAACCATAAACACCCCTAAGGTAATGACCTAGCTGAACACGACGGTATTTATAGCACTATTATTTCCCCTTTAGTACATTTTGGAGCACAGAGAGAGCAACCAGACCCCTTGAGGATTATATCCTAACATATCTACTATAAATATTTATCTGACTAATTTTAGCTTCACCTAGGTCTTTCAGGGACACACAGTAGGCCTTAGCTTGGGAAACCAGAGAAGCAACACAACATGACCTTCTCATGTTCAAGCCCGTTTCCCCTTACTATTGCTGGGTTCAGTTCCCGGAGCGTCACCCATCGGGTATGGCCTCGCAGCCTCACGGCTCTTGGCAGAACGGATGCCAGGACTCACAGCCCTTGGGGGATGCTGCAGTTACTGCTCATGTTGATGATGGAGAATGTAGCGGGTTTCATCTTATTTTCACGCCACATAAGACCCTTTGCCATGACAACGAAAAGCCTGGCGCTGCCCAAAGTACTCTCACTCCAGAGAGGTAACTCCTTTCTGCCAAGCACAGAACATTCTCATGAGAGAAATATGTTCATTCAGCTACTAAAATAAAATTAAAATAAAATTCGTGTCAGAGTAACACCTGGGAAACAAATTGCGAGTCAGAATAACAACATACCTTCTGGAGCATGTCTTTGGATGTCTACAATGATGACTGTCTATGTGCTTCACACCTTGCCCTGTAAACTTTAGTCTTACAAGCAGCTCCCTTCCCGGGAACAGTTTCTCAACAGATGCCGGGCAGATCCCGCTCAGGAGCCTCCAGACCGGCTCCCCGGCACATCTGTGCAGCGGGAAGGTTTGTGGGAAGGCGGCCCAGGTTCCCTCCTCAGATGTCCCAGGATTCACCCACCACGGCTCCGGTTCCTGGCACAGCATGCTGCGCTGCTCCAGGCGTCACGCTCTGCCCCAGGCGTGTGACTCCAGGTAGCGTTTGGGACTGGCAGAGCCAGCCTGGGGTAAAGTCTGTGGGATACACCAGCAGAACCAGAGAATCGTTGCTGCAGCTGCTGCCCTCGCTCCACACGTAGCTGCCTGCGGAGAGCGAGACCCGGCACCGCAGGGTGGGACAGGGCTGCGTTGCAAAGGGGGACGTTCAACAGCAGCTCCAGAACATCTGCCTGAGGAAGCAGAGCATCAGCTGCAGCCCCAGCGAACCACCGAGGTGCTCATCTAAGCTTACCCGCCTCATTTGCGACTCTGGAGCACAGGCTGGTATCACAGTTGGCTTTTAGAGGGGTTTTCCCAACTGTAGTATGTCCAGCGTGGTTAGTGCCACTGCCCCGAGGATGCTCAAGTAGTCCAGCATGGTCTCCTCAGCTATTAATTACACAATTAACTTGAGTGCTTGCCATGTGACAGATAGTTAAGCATTGCTTCACTGGCAGGAGGAAAGATCAAGGAGGATTGTGATAAACTGTGAAAGTAAGCAATATTTAAACAGACTCAGATCTGCATCCCTGTGCAGCACTGCAGAACGACCACGAGGCTGCAAGGAAAAACAAACAAAAAAAGAACACGAAAAACAAAACCAAAAAACCCAATGAACTGAATCGCTCAGACTTTGCCATTACAGGCAATTCATCTCAGCAGAAAATGTAAATACATGAAGGAACCTCTGCCAAAATACAGTGTGCCTCCTCTCCTCCCCTCAGTTTCAGGGTGGAGACAGATTCCTCAGACACACACTTGCAAGGCCAGTAATGCTCTCTGCTGCTTCATGATGTTATCAGATGCTGGGGGACAACACAGTGCACAAATGAAGGAGTTTAGTTCAGGAATAAATTTTCCTCTTTTTAAAAAAGTTGTTGGGTTTTTGTTGTTGTGGTGGTGGTGGTGTTTTTTTGGGGGGGGGGTTGTTTGTTTGTGTTTTTGTTTTGTTTTCAATAAACTCAGATTATTTCCACCCATATGCTGTTGCCGCACAGGTAGGTCTATCAGCAAAGCTGCCTGAGGGAAAGTCCAGGCTGTTGGGGCAGGAATAGTTTTGTCAAGTGGCTTCAGTTTGTTTTGTCAAAAGGTTTTGTTGCTAAGAAAATATGACACTGAGCTGCACCTGGAGTCGTACTTTGGTACACAAAATATTCGTGGAGGCTGCAGCTCCCCGTTGCTCTCCCTGCGCCGGCCAATGCCCTCAGAGCAGGCTGAATCCCCCCGCCATGAGCCAGGAGGCGTGTGGCGGGTGGGGGTTACAGGCACTCAGGTAACATTAGGAGACATTTAGCTCTCGGCTTGTGACTTTTAAACCCTTCCTTCTCCAAAGAATTTGCTGAATTCTCAGTGCACAAGACGGTATGAGCAGCACAAACTGCCACAGAAACTCTCACTGTGAGGTCCAACTAACCTGGGGCTGATTGGTCACCAAGAGGATGAAAATCCCGCCTGGTTTTGCAGCAAGGTGGAGTTGGAGTTCACCCCACCGAGGCAGCAGAAGTGGCTGACGTCTCCTCCTCAGCTCACACCAGGCTGCCCCTTGGGCTGTCAGCAACAGAACTTTTTACGGGACTTCGCTAACTGAGGAACAGATCTAGGTCTTACAATTAATATTAAAAGCAAGAAAGATAAAATCATCTTTGTGTTCGCTTTAAATGCAGACTTGCTCAGCACAGAGCCCCACGTGCAGTTGTGTCACCACAAGAGAAGGTTCACTCAGGTCCAGGAGCTGGGAGGAGAAGCCAAGGGTGGAGGGGGGAACGTTGCCATCGAAGTGCCCGCACCATGAAACTACACCCACACCAGCCCACTGCGAGAACAGCCCTGTCCTTCACCCCACAGCTTCCCACCGAACCACCGTGACCGCGGCAGCAGCACTGACCAGGCTGAGGAGCAGGTCCCAGGCTGAACAAGTCCCCCGAGAGCCCTCCCAAGCGGCGGGGAAGCTGAGCCTTCAGACCACAGCACACCCCAGGCCCCTTCAGGGGAAGCCTCCTCGCCCTTTTCTTCCATGTGAAATAGGTGGCCATGGAAAAGAACAGCATAATGGGAGGTGATCCTGTCAATGGTGCCTCCGAAGCGCCACACACCAATGGCAGCCAGGATCATGGCTTCACGTTCTCTGCTCACCACAACCTTTCTTCACGGATCTAAGGGGACCCACATCTCCTTAATGACTGTCTCAAAAAGGATGCAAGAGTGAATGTATCTAAAATACCACAGAAACCAACGTTTCCACCAGACACCCACCACCCCACGGGTCCCGCAGCCCCCAAGGCTGTGCCAGCCCAGCCTGGGCATGGCCAGCTGCGCTGCCTGAAGCCACCACCAGAGCATGTGCAATGATCCCTTCTGCTGGCACCACTGCAGCAGCACCCAACCAGCGGGCAAAAATGAACTGCAACATCTTTAACATGCTCAGTTAGTGTCTCTTGGGGACCCTCTATGGCTTTGCTAACTGGAAGGCTCCAACTAGGACATGTTTTAAGAGGACTTCAAGCCTTTACCAGACCTTCCAGGCTCTCACCTTCCTACCTGTACCACCCGTGAGGCGCACGGGAAACCTTTGTACCTGCACCAAAGGTGAGTGAAGCAGAACAGCCCCCCCAGCAAGCTCCTGCACAGCAGCACACCAGCCTCCGAGTGGTCAAACACGTTATGTGATAAGAAACAGCAAGTCGTTGAATAATTTATGCGATAAACTATTTCTGGAGCATTTGATCAGCTCTACTGGCTATCGTTATTTTTGCTGAATCAACAGTCCCCCACCAGAGCATATGTTCTAGCAAAACAAGCAGCGCTGTGACAGGTTAGGAAAGACATTTACTAAATTAAATGCACGCTCCACTTGCTCAGCTGAGCCATAGTGTGGTACATACATGGAAATCTAAGCAGCTAAATGCATACTCTTCCTGAAGTGGCTGTCTGAGCACACGGAGTCTGTCCCTTCAAGGTTTTTCCATTAACATACCCATATGCAGAGCTATAAATCCAAATGAGAGAGAACAGAGCAGGCCAGCAGAAGAGCAAGAGGAATAAAATACATCATAGGCTGTTTTGCAAAAGGCGGTGATTAACTATTATCAGTTAAAAGCAGTTGTGGATAGAGCGATTCTGCAGCTCAGCGGTCTGCAACAGAGGGCTGGGGAAGTGAAAAGAGGCTGGAGAGAAACAAGGTGTTTTGCTGCTTGTGAAAAACAAACATGACAATGTTTTTTTAAAGAGATTCAAACCATTGCTAAATACACACTTTGATTCAGAACCTACTGCGAGCAGAAAGAACACAACAGTATTGGCTTCTGCAGAGAAGTCAGAGGACCCCAAGCAAAGGAGGGAAGGTGGCGGGGCAGCGCAGGCTGGGCGCTGGCAAGGGGACACTGCACAGCTGCCCTGGTCCCTCCCTGGGGCCACCCGAAGCGCTGGCGTGGGGCGACAGGTTGCCACATCCAACACAGCAGCAGAATTTACACCAGCCATCCCTCCACTTCAAAAAATAGTACCAGGGATTTGCTGAGCGAGGGAAGTTATCAGGGTTTTACTGCAAACATTCCCCAGGGACATTCCTCACTCCTACAAAAGGTGGAATTCTTCCTTGCTGCCACCTTTCTCCAAATGGCAGCTGTGAACCACTCTTCTTGTACAGAGTTGGCAGATTTTCAGAAAAACAAAGAACTGCCATGATGCGCTGCTGTTGAACAGATGACAATTTGATCCGCACTGCGATTATGAGACTTCTTTTGCCAGTGGAAGCGCGTACATGGTACTCAAGCCCCCGTGCTTGCACCACACTCCATGGAAACACACCTGTGGGATCACCTTGGTAGATCTGGAAGCACAAAATCTCTGCTTAACTTGTCTTCCCAAAGGTGTGTGGCTTTGGACAAGAGGAATCCCAGCATATGCCGGGATCTTCAACTCAAAATACAAATTCCCCTCATACTCAGTATTAGTAATACACAAACTCCCAACTACCAGCTGCATGCACAGCATGATCTCATTTTCTACCCCCGACCATGCTGAGATGCCGGCGGGGTTCACGAGAACGCCCTGGACCAGCAGATTATTTTGGTGGGGTGAATGAGTTCCCGGGGCAGCGGGGCGAGCGCCAGCGCGCGTGGCGAGGCAGGGACGCTGCCAGCTGCCCGACAGCCGCCCCAGCAGCGCCCACCCGCACAAACACCCACTCGCTATCTGACAGCCACAGGTTTTACACGGCTCAACGCTGCTGTTAAATGCAGGAACCATTTTAGAGCACAACAACAAAGTCACATGTAACAGGTTTAACCAAAGCTGTGTATTTTCCTGCTATGGAAACCGGTCACAAGAATCAAAAGTCTGCCCAAAGACAAGAATTTCATGCACTGCTCTCTCCTAATCTGCCCTGTTCCCTTCTGAAACCCCAAAACTGCTGAATGGCGACATGGACTAGTTACAGCCAGCCCAAAGCAGCAATCTAAGCTTTCCACATCAAAGCTCTGCCAATGCCTTAGCAAGGGTCACACCAAAGCACAAAGATATTTCACCTGCTACCTCCAAATGACCTCCTGCAGTCTGCAGCCTTGCTTCATCTTCACAGAACGGACTCCTGCACATGGATAGACAGGAGATCTTTAAGCTGCAAGGCCTTAAGACACTTTTTTCCCCCAGAAGTAGGAATAATTCAGAAGCCCAAACAAATCGGAGCTGGCAAGAGCTCAGTGGTCCACAACTGAATGAGAGGGACACCATCACATTTAGAAAGCAAAGCTCAAAAAGCAGCTATGAAGACTGCAGTTTGTCCTTGTCTACTAAGAGTAGAAAATGTACTGACTGAAGCTGTAGCAAAAGGTGAGCTGAGACTCAGAGAACCTTTGGAAAACTGGAGATAACTAAGCAGCACATCATCCCTGGCAATCAACAGGTTAAAATCCATCAGGAAGGCTTACATCAGGTTTATCCTGTCTCAGAGCATGAAGGTCCACATCCCAAACTATTTCTCTATGAACCTCAAACACTGGTGTTTCACGTCAAATAACCCAAGAACCAAAGTATTCTGTACTGCAGAATTGTGGTTTTAAATATTTACTGCCCTATACATCTCGGCAAACATTTTCCTGCTCTCTAAACACTGAAGTGAACTCTTATAGCTTTATAAGCTATGATCCCATCCAACTAACAGCAGGCCCTCCAGCTGCTCCCTCTGCCATGTCACACCACGGCCCTAAACCCGCAACCCCGGACTCAAAGAGGCATCAAACACCGGCTAAAACCCAACGCTATCGACAGCCACACACTCACAGGATTCTTCTCATAAATGGACTGCCTTGGAGCAGAATGAAATTGCACCTTGTCTGAAAAACACTTAACACTCTCCAAACATTTCATACATAGGAGAGTGCAGCCCTGCCTTGCAAGAGCAGAAACACATGGCAAAAGCTCAGCTGTCGAGCTGGAGTGATAAACAAAGGACTAACGGGACGCGAGGGAGGTGGCGGGGCTGCAGGGGACAGCGGGACACCAGAGCCCAGCCGGGTCCCTCTGCTGCGCACCCAGCGCCGGAGGCGCACGGCTGGGCCTGACCGGTGCGTGCTTATGTGAGGTAGCACGTACTTACGTTGTGCAATCCAAGTGATTTTTCAGCCTAAACTGCATTGGTATGTGTTCTAAATGTTTGGGGCTTTTTTAACGCAAGATTTCAGTTTATTTTACAGTCTTCTTTGTTACCAGTTTTAAAATACATATATTTATATGGTTTAGAAAGAACCATCTGGAATCATGTCCTGAAAAATACATCCTTTTGGCAGACACCCTGTGTAGTTCTGATTAATTAGTGTGTGTTTATAGAAAGACAGGGCATGCTTGGGTTTTTTTTTTATTTGCGAGCCCACTCTGTGTTAATTATCACATTTTCCAAGGAGTGAGAAATAATGTTCTGCCTCTCAAGCTCAGCTGCAACAAACCACTGCGTACAAGACACAATATACACTACAAATGACAGTGACTTGTGGCTTCAATCCCCCCGGCACCTCCTGCACGTGTCTTAGCGCGGTCGGGCACGGCTCTGCCTGGGGAGGTGCCCGCAAGCACCAACCATCCATCCCCTCTGCTGGATTACACACCTGACAAGAGTTCTGCCATTTCTCTGTTTCCAAAGCAACAGGTTTGGGGTTTTTTGGTTTTGTTTGGTTGGTTGGTTTGGTTTTTTTTTTTTTTCCCCATCTATTCCATCTATTTCAGACTTCCTTTAATTTTAAAGCTTTTCAGGTTTTTGGAACACCTACACAACCTGATTTCAGAAACATCTAAAAGCTGGACCCCTTCAAGATCAAAGGCTTTGAAAAAGCCACTTTACTTAAAATCTCCGGTAACTTCTGAAAGCTGTTCGGTCTTTTTAAGTGTTACAATCAGAGTCTCCTGAAAGAAACACGTGTTTGCTCAGGGTTCAGCCTCACAGCATGCAATGGATCTGTCTTAAATTGCTCCCAGAGACCCTCAACCCAAAGGCGACACCTTGTTTTCTTAACTGTGCCAAAAAGCTTGAGCTCTCCCTCCCAGCTCCCCAGTGATGGCAGCTGATCTGCCAGCGCACCTTGGATGGTTTTGTGTAACATCAAAAACCTGTTTGGCCTAGGAAGGCCTGAAGAGATTTAATAAGATGTTGTGAAAGGAAAGAAGGAAGAAAAAAGCAGAGGGTAAAGATAGGCTCAAAAGGAGTTTATGAAACACGCCTCAGAATAACAACTTCTCTTGAAAAAGCTTCCTTGCAGCTTACCTGGGAATTGTTGTTTCTATGCAGCCAAGTGTATTTCAAATGCAAACCACTGTCATATCCAGCGCTACACACAAAACTCTGAACTGTCCCAAATGTCCAGGTCCGCGGCGCTCAACCTTCTCGAATTTTCAGTCTAAATCCTTATCAGTAGCATTAGCTGGTCTGCACATCTGACACAAGCCTATTCACAATCGGCCAGCTTTTCTTTCTTACATGGTGTGGAACCCTTGCAAATAAGTTTAGGGACAGAAATCAGATTTTAAAACGCTGCTCTACACAGCTATGTGACTTATGCAGAGGGGTATTTCTAATGAACATACTGCAATCACAACGCATTGCACATTTATATGATTCACACGTTGTAAATCCAGAATTGCCTTTAACAAGTGTTGTCACATGTATTAAGGACATCTAAACAACTTGAAAAAGCTCAGATAATCCTGCTTACCCAAAAACTTTGCTGGCTAACTGAAGGGAAAGTTGTCCTAAAATTTAAGAATACAGGAGCAGAGGTAGTAAATAGGTAAAGAAAATGGCAGCCCTGAGGTCCAATAAAGTGCCAGATTACAAAACTACTCAAGTCTTCAAACTGCACTGGCAGTGCAGCATTCACAGATTTAGTTTTCTCCAGCATCTAGTAATGTCATGCCATGGAAGGATGAAATCTTAAGGCAGACAACCATACACATGGTGCTGCCTGCGACATGCCAGCAGCTACTTCAGATGTTTGAGAAAGTCTGAGAGCCAGAATAATCCAGTTTAGTTCTGAGAGATCAAACAGGATTTGTAAAAGGGTAACGTATCCACAGATTAGTGAAATGTTGTTAGTTTAAGTATGGTCACTTGGCAATCATGTCCAGAAAGCATTTTCATCTGTAGATATAAAGAAAGTTTTTGACCATGTCCAGAAGCATTAGAATTACATGAAAAATATACATTCATATATATGAAAAAACCTGGGAATGATATTCATAAAACACCAATCCTCCCTTACCTGCCCCTCGTATAAACTTTGACTCACTTACTGCTACAGGAAGGTTCTCCCACAGCCACATGTACAAAGGGAACGCATCAGCAGAACACGGCATCTCTTCCTTAGCAAAGAAAAGCTCACCAGTATTCTCTAGTAATCAGATTTTCTAAACAAGGTTTTCGTCAGAAGGAAATATTTAAAGATACTACCAGAATGGCCGTTGTTTAGGTAGAGACCATGCTGATACTATTTGCAATTAATTCCTAGTGAATCTACACTAATGCACTGAGGCAAGTGTCTCGGGACCCAGTACACAGCTATATGCGTAACCACACCTGCAATTACAGCAATTAGCAATTCCCAAGATCTTCCCAGAGCTCACTGATCACAAGGTCCTTAGCAACAGCTTAGATATGAAACTTGCAAGTCTTTGCTGTTAATTCTTTGTGCTCTGCCACTACCATGAAAATAGCAGCATCTTTCAGTTCACAACAGAAGAGCGTCCACCCAAGGCAGCTGTGAATAAACTGTTTCCAGAAGAAAATGAGTTTCACTTTGATCGTGGGAAAATGCAGCTCCGTGGCCCGAGCCGAATGCAGCATCAGCCCAGCGACATCATCCAAAGGGCAGGACTGGACCCTTCTGAAGGAGTTTTCTACCACACTCTATTGCAAAAGCAGAAAACCAGCCACCTGCCAGTGGAGATCCTGGGAAAAAAACATTATCTAAATGGTTACAGCAGGCACAAACCTAATTATCAACCAGACAAGCACTATAAATAACCTGAATAGATGCACAGATGTTACTTCTGTGATAGAACAAGAGCAGTTAGGGCTGCAGGAAACTCTGGATCTCATTCAGCCAATATAGGACAACTCCTGCTATCCCTGAATATTCATTCCTCTGCCCTGTAATTTTTTCATCCCATTGCAATTAGGTATATTTAAACTCAACCACAGATAATTTAATACCCATCAAACTTTTTTATTTACAGCAACATCCTATCCAACATGTCTATAGAGTGAGGGCAGCCAGATCAAGTCAGCTGGCTGTCAAGATAAAAAATCAATATATTCTCTATGCATATCCTACTACCCATACTAAACACGATTGCAAGAGAGGAAAGTGCTCTTAAGTTTAGCTGAAGATATAATCCCATATCGGAACGCTTTGACTCAGTTGGACAGCAAAGCCTGAAGGGTGCTGTGCTCCACGCGGCTTCTCTTGCCTAAACTGGAGGTTAAACAAGCTCAGAGAACCTGGGCGCCAGAGCTGGCTCCCCATTATAACGCCGCATTCCTCACTGTTGGACCCTATTCAAAACCTGCCCATACGGCAGCTGTATTGCCGCTTGCTTGCTCGTTCTGTAAATTCTTGGAAAAGTTTCAGTACAGACCTGAAATTAACACTGACAGTGACCAGGCACGTCCTGTGACTGTACACTTCACTGGGTGCTGAAATGAAGACCAATTTGTCTTGATAACTTTAGAGAACAGCTAGCAACCAACTTCTGTATTTTCCACTGAAGATACTTCTCTATCTTTTTCTTCCTGAGTACACTTTATTTGCACATCCTACTTAAGAAAACTTGTTTTCTCAGGAAGGCTGGTCCCCTTCTCACCTGAAACAAATAAATCTTTTGTTTTTATAGTAATGCCTAGTCACACAGTGAGAGATCAAGGCTGAGTTAGTGCTTTCACTGTACAACACATCTTGAATCTTTTACAAACCCACCATAAAAACTCACCAGGGACTGTAACAGACTTTTTACACCCTCATCAGCTGCATAGACAGATTTTTTTCATTAAGACAGCTTTCACATCCTGGACCAAGTGCCTATGGTTCACTGGTTTAAGGATCCTGTGCGTTCATTCTGGAAGCTGACCACTTTATCTCTACAATATTTCAGCTTGGGTTGGCTGTCCTTCACCATCAGCCCAAACAATTCGGAAAGGGTCAACCCTCCTTAAAAAGCACAGGCCTGTCAAGTCAACTTGCTGATTTGAAGGCTGCTCCTCTCTAAATTGATTCCCATTCATTGTTACTTATAGACCACTGCAATGTACACCTTATGTATATTAGACCATTTATACACAGCTGGACTGTTACAAAACTTTCAAATTACAGTTCCAGGAAAGTATGTAAGTTTAGCCTTCATCAATTCAACTCTTTTTAAAAAAAATACAGGAGGTTGCTGCGGGCTTAAGCATCTTTACTGTAAGTACTGCAAGAGTTTGATCATATCCTATGTTCTCCCACTAGGTTGACCTAAATGTGGTTAGTCCCAACATAAGAACGCATCCCGGTCATTTGCAGAAGATTCATTTAAGAATCCAAACATATTTGGGAACCGTTGGGAAAAAAAACACAGAAACATTTTCAGTCAGTGAGCTAACACTCGACTATTTCTGTCCTTGTTATTTAAGCCTCTTGTTTCATCACCAGACACGAAGCTGTAAACGATCACCAGTGCTTCTCAAAATGACAGTAGGTATTTTCCATTTTTTTCCAAAGGAGAATATTCTCATTTCCATTCCTAACCACCAGAAAAACCTGTACTGAGAGAAACAACACAGGAAGTTCAATCAAAAGGACAAATTACTGATCTGGCATACATAGTGTAGCAAGGTGGGTATGGAAAAGGGATGGTAACTCAAATTGTGTCCATGTTAATACAAAATGAGGTATCCTCAAAGAAAAATCTGAAAGATCTGTCTTTACTTAAATAAAGATACCTTTCAGAGTCTAAATTAAAACTTTAAACCAACACAGATTAACTTGCTTGCAAGAAAGGAGAAACCCCCCAACATTATCGGGGAAATAAATAAATAAATTTGAAAACGCATAAGCTGCCCAGGATAATTTTTAAATTGCACAACTGTGATTTTGGCATTTGAGCTTTTTTCAGTTAATTTTCAGAGGGAAAAACAAGAAAATCAAAACAAACCAACCAACCATGTTTTAGCACAAGACTTCGGCTTGATCCTTCCTTATCTACTCTGGGATATACTCCTCCTGTGACAAATATAGACTAGTCCACGTAGCAGTTTATTTTAAGCTGAAAACTAAGACTAGGAGATAGCAAGCTTACACAGTTTAAATACAGCTATCTTACTCTATACCAGTAAAGATACCTCAAAGCTGCAGGCAGTAAACATGATCAGAACGAACACTGGACAAGAGCCAGAGCAGGATTCTGGAGCTCCAAATGACACTCCCAAGCAAGCGCAGGAGCACTAAACGCAAGCGTACTGAACACCTGAATGGAAGGGCTGGTATCAAAATCCTCCCATTTATTTCCTTTACGTATTGAAATGAGAGTGTTCCTTCAGCATCCATGTAAATTTTCCAAAAATGGGTTTATCATAAGATTAATAATGCATCTTACTGTGAGAACTTGTCCTGTACAGAAAGTTTATCACACATCTTTACACTCAACGAAAATAAAAAACAACTTAGAAAACTGCCAAATTACCAGGCTGAGATAAGCACCTCAGTTCCACAGTCATATTCTGAAGTGAGGTATCTTGCAAAGAACAGGAAAAGCATGAAACAAAATGAGATATAATCTGACTCAGTCATAGGATATAAAAAAGAGGGTATATTAGTTAATACTTCCACTATTTTAAAAGATTTTCTTTATCCTTAATTTACAATAAAGAAAGAATGCAACATGCGTATGATTCCATGACTAATAATAACTGCATGAACGCTACTGCTTCCCAGAAAATATAACGCAGAGACATGAAGTTATGTTTGTTGGCGAACTGGCTCTACCACATCTCATTTCTTCAAGACTAAGCCTTAATGGAAGAAAAAACCCAGACCAAAACAAAAATCACTACCTGAAGTTAAGCTTTCACTTTAATAACTGTCTTCTTCCAAATATCAGCTCAGTAAACTAAGATTCATAGGCTTTCAAAGCATAAAAGTATCCCTGAAAAAAAAAACAAAACACAACACCAAAACCCTCAAGAAACCAAAAGTCTTGACAAAGGATTTTTTTTTTTTAATAACGGCTTTGTGTCTGAGAATTTCAGCATAGATTTACTTAATTTTATGTTATTTTTCTCAACTACTTAGCTTAGATAATTACTTAGAATGCCCAAGAGTTTTAAAGCAATTAAAGATAAAAGCTAGTAATCAATATCAGTTTGCAGCTTTTCTGCGAGCCTTTCATGTCCAGACAAGCATTAAAAAGCCCAGCTCAAGTGGAAGGCCATCCCCGGGCAGCAGCAGGAGTCGGGCACATTCTCTCCCACAGCACTTCCCAGTCAAGCCCCAGGCAGGTTCCCGAGTGCCAGCGCAGCCGAGTGTCACGATGTGCGACATTACACCTCTTAGAGCAAAGAAAGAAAAAAAAAAAATCAAAAGAACATTGATCAGAAACAAATCATCTTCTCAACCATTTCCACCTAGCAATCTCTCTACATTCAGCAGCACCCAGAGAGCCACTAAATAAAAGCGCTTGACTGGAATGGGCTGACACAGAGGAGCCCTGTGACCGCTGGCTCAGAAAAAACTCCCCGTGACTGCCTCGGGAAGCCACGACCTCGTGTCCTACACGTTCCTCAGGCTGCAGCTTTGCTGGCAGAGCCGAGCTGGAACTCGCTGCCACACACAGGGCCTGTCCTGCTCCAGCTCTGCTTCCCCTTGCACCACCTCACGGCACCAACGGCTGTTCCTTGTGCCAGTGCAAGTGGCTACACCTCTAGAAACGTCTTCACTTCTTTCTGGATGGTCAGGGTAAGTTTTCAGAAGAAATCCAAGGCCATGTTTACCTCTGCCAGAGAGATCACCCTTCCCCAATGTCCCCGAGTCACGACCACACCAACTTAGTGAGCTGGCAGTGATGCTCACAGGCAGTTCTGCAGGCGTGCTTGGCAGAAAACACAAGAACTTGGCAAAAAAAGAGATTTCCTGACAGTTTAGCAAGTTGCCTCGCTGAGCTGGTTTAGTTCTGGCCAAACGTGCTGCCAGGCAGCGTAAAGGGCTGGGCAGGCAGCTGCTCCGTTCCATCGGCACCCCCAGCCCACGGGGTGTGCGGCACCCCGAGATCCAGCCCCCCTGCACGGCTGGGGCGGAGGAAAGTGGCTGGTGGAAAATGCTACCGGGTACTAGAAAGAAAACTCCACATCAACAACCGGAAGCCAGGATATAGTTGGAGGATATACTTGAAACAACAAAACTAAATGGCCAAGAACAGCTTCCAGTAACTGTTACAAGAAAATTTATCCTACGCTCTGGCACTAGCCAGAAAAATCTAGTACTCACACAGCTTAACATCAGCTCTCCAAATAATTTTTTCTTTGTTGGAAGTTGTTCAAATCATGCCCTTCTGGAAGAAGTATTCTGACCAGTCAGTACAAGAGTAAACACAGTTCAATCCACATTCTCTTTCCTTTGTCTTAATATTTTTAATTTGGGCAAAATGAAACCATTTCAAGTAATTCTCTCATACTTGGAGGCTGAGAAAAGAGAGAGCAAAAACTGTGTTCAAATTAAATAAAACTATACATCAGACTCACAACTAAAAAAAAAAAATAGCGTGGATAAGGCTAAGTTCATTCAAGTGACTTTAATTACAAGATGATTGCTAAAGTAATTTGAGCTGAGAAAACACTTTCCAAAATTCTACATTTAAATAAAACTTTGAGAGAGCAATTTACAAAAGAAGACAGTGTAAAAAATTGCTTCTTTTCATCTTTGTAATCCACAAAAAGCCTCACTTTCGGAAGCTAAAGTGGACCACTTACTTAGTAAAGGTTTAGTCAGCATCAAACCTATGGAAGTGATTAAAACACTTGCACTCTTCGGAGTTTAGTAAAAATAAAAATACCCAACACTCCAATTAAACTGACATAAAAGCAAACACATTACCAGTGAAATGGTGGTGTGTTTCCATATGCCAAATTCGTTGTTTAAGAGGTATCTGGCAGGCTTTTACGTGCATGTACAGCATGTCACATCCATACAGAACGAGTCCCTTTCTAAACAGCTGGCTCCTTCCCGAGACAGTTACACATGGAAAGCAGGTAACCTCATGCCAGGAGCCGGTCTCCCAGCAGACGTCTAAACTAAGAGGATTACAGGGAGAAAATTCCAGCAGATGGAGAAAGGTTTTATCTGCACATTAAGGAGGCACGGGAACTCTTAGATAACAATTTAATTACAGAAAAAAAAAAAAAAAGAACAGTTTCTCACGCACTCAGACATCAGAGTTGAAATTTTTCACTTTGTTTTCATACTTGCAAGTGTCCCCACTGCAGCTCAGCAGAACATCTTATACCAGCACGCGCAGAGCTCCGTGCTGCTGCGGCCAGAACGCTTCCCTGCCCTCCGGCAGGAGAAATGGAGGCAGAGCCTTTTGACAAACTACTGGCCTAATTAAAGATGACAACAGCAAGATGTCCAGGTTGAAAGCTGTATCTCAGAGAACCAGGGAATGTCAGGAGAGCAAAATGCTCACTGTGAAGCACTTGCACTGGGTAACAGTCCCTGTTACAGAACTGTCAGCTACTTTATTTCATCTTGTATTACATAAATCCACATAATAAACTATTCACAGCACCAGGCAATGGTTTTGTCTAAAGAGGCATTAAGCTAGTTCTGGTTTCTTTCCTTTACATTTATAAGTTGCATCCAAAATCTGCAGGACTGTGTGCAAAGTCTGTTAAAAAAGCGACACAGACACCACCTGAATGTTCCCTCACCAAGGAGAGAAACTACAAATGGGATATTTCATCTTGAAAGAAGTGTGGAAGAGTTCAGGTATTTCTTCTAGCCTTTCCACACTTTGCAACTGGTATTGCATCACTAAAGAAGGTGTTTAGAAACAGTGTAAAAGCAGCAAAGATTCTGTCCAGAACATTCTCCTCCAGTGACCTTCCAGCTAAACAAACCTATTTATAAAACCAACAAGGAACAATAGGAAATTGCACCATAAGGATTATATGAAATTATGAGACACTATTGTTAGGATATATTTTTGCATTGTGGTTCATTTAAAGGAGACTTCAAACTCTGCTGGCAGAAATTTCTTAGTTTTGTTTAAATAAGTGCTTTTACTCCCATTTACATCACTAGCATGTGCCTATTATTCTTATTATTAATGCTCGGGCAAGACACACATTTTCGTTCTGGGTTTCAATGCATGAAAAAGAAATGTCTTACATGATCAGTTAACTATTCCAACTGCAGGATTTTCAGTTTACTCAAATATGATAGGCAGTATTTTTAGCCATCAAAATATACCAGCATAGTAATGGACTGTCCACAGTCAACAGAAAATAAGGAATATGTAGGAAAAAAGCAGAACTGTACTGGACCACTCATATGTTCTTCCAGCCCTTCCATACAAATGGTAAGCTGCATCACCGTACTGTTGTCAGGCAAACTTATCATTTAAGCATTCTATAAAGATTAGAATGGTTTCTCCTAATGAACTCAGTAAAAATCACTGATGAATTCACTTGGATAACCAGTTACTACAATTCACAAAACTGAAACGTACTGCGTAAGATTAAAAAAACGGCACTGTGATGATCCACGGTGCAACAGTTACTGCAATAAGAGAAAATCTTAAAAAATAAAAGGAAGTCAAAAATCTTTATTCACACCAAAACCAGAGACCTCAGTGGAATTTTCGTTTATCAAAATAACCCAATTATGGTTACTTACATCTTTGTTGTAAGAGAACTGTACAATATATATAAATATATATATAAAAAAGAAATCAACTTTTGTTCTTCCTTAATACTAATCGTCATCTTCTTCCTCTTCATCGCTGATCACATATTTTTTATGCTTCTTACTTGCTTTGTCATCATCCTCTGCTTTTCTCTTTCCAGAAGGTTCACCTTCCTAAAGGCAAAAAAAGACAAAAATAAAAAAACCTTAACATACTTCAATCTAAAATAAAGAACTCAGAAGAACGACAAAAAGACTTCAAATTCTTTCTTCGGAGAAAAGCAAAATTGTTAGTTCTAGTTTTTCCATTCTGTGCTGCTGTGATGCAGGATTGCTTATGTATCAGTACTCTGAGTTCAGTCAACACACAGTTTACAGTCCAAGAAGTACAACAGTTCAGGAGGCTTCAAAGAGCTGGTCAAAGGAACTCAGATCATTGAGTTAATTACCTGTTCGCAAGCAATAACACAATGACTTTTATAGGTTGGATGCTAAATTTTTAGCACCTAAATACAGAGTCAACAGGTTGATTTTTATTCCATGTGCATTTATACCAGTTCAGTTTAACTCATCCTTCCAAACAACATTTTAAATCAGAATGCTACAAAAATGTTTAATCAAACTACAAATCATTAGTTGTTAATTCAAAACTCATCAATTTTGACATGAAAAACGAGTGGTAACTCAATTATTGTCTAAAAAGAAGAGTATCTTTAAAAATACCCTCAGGTCTAAGTAACCTCATCCATTTTTCCATTTGTTGGTTTTGCTTTTGTTTTTTAAAGCAACACATATTACTTGGATTTTAAGAAGCAACCAAGATTGAGTTTCAGAACTTTAATGAATTATTAGAGTATCAGAACTGTAATGAATAATTTTTTTATGCAAAGCATTTTATTCTACAGTAACATATTAATTTAGTAGAGCAAGAATCTCAGTTAGGAAGGAATTTTAAGCATGGAAAACAGAAATTAGTAGGGGTGGGAATCTCAACGACAGCTTCTTCCCGAGAACAAGTACTCTCTTGTAATCTAGCTTGGCTATTGTTAAATGATTCATCTTTCTGTTTAGTAGAATATCCCCATGAATTACAGTAACAGTAAAACTACTTGCCCTGTGGTGATAAAGTGTGTTAATAACAGATCGATGTTTTCAGTAACGGTAGCAAATTGTTATCAGGACAAAGATTTTGCCGTGTTGTTGATCGACAGCACATCGGAGCAGGTCCATGTACAAGGAAGTCCATGTTTTCACGGATGCGGATGCAAATTACAAACACCACACTTCCTATGCGGTGACTGCAAGTATGCAGTTGTGCATCACTGGAGTTTTTTCGTAAAACTGCAGCACCCCTCCGTGGCCCTGATGGGAATATTACCTTAAAGTCATGTCATTTTAAAATGGAGGCTATCGTTCCTCGAGCAGCAGAGAAAGACCTTTTCTTCTAAGAGACTGGGATTGCAAAGTCCTGACATTGCTATATCACAAACTAACAACGAGTAGCGTCTTATAAACAATTCAGTTTCTACTAACAAACACTAACAGATCATAAAACTACGGTTCTGTCTACACAACTCACTCTATCTCCAGGATTACTGTCATACTTTCCAAAATATTCCGCTTTGCTCGATGTATAATAAAAAGTCAGAATCTATGTCTTAAAAATAAAAATTGATATACACAAAGATTCATTTGCTTATACCCAGCAGTGATAAATTACAAACCAATAAAACACAACTTTAGAAGAGGAAAGAGCACTTCTGCTGTAGCTAACAGTTAACTTGATCATGGCCTAATGTTTAGGATGATACTTGGGTGATGGATAATGTCTGTTTAGCAATGGACATTAACCTTTTTAACTCTTCTATTTAAAAAGACTCTTTCGCTGTTTCCACAACAAACACGAGAGGACCATTTAGCTTAGGAGACAACACTACACTAGGATTCCAATATTAAGTCTTCTTACTCCTTGCATAATTTTAGTTAGTCATTTTACATAACTCTGCATAAATTCTTCCATTGTAAAAGCAGCAATAACAATACCGATCTCCTTTGGGAATCACTCAGGTGTATGAACTAATGCAGTGTATAAAAAAATCAGTGACTAATTACCATGGAAAGCATGCCAAATCACATAATACATTCATCACAACATAAATGAAACTACAAAAGTCTCCGTTGGAAAAACTAGATTTAGTGCAGGAAATGTTTCTGACTGAAAACAAATAGCTTAAGAACAAAACCCTTTTCTTACCTCATCACTAGTAAGTTTCTTTGCCTTGAGTAGTCTTTGTGTTTTATCTTCATCTGAGCCCTCATCACTGTCAGAAGAGTAGATTCTAGCACGTTCCTCTACAGAGAAAAATGAAAAGACAAATGTTTCTCTTTATCTGAAATCAGTGAGGAAGACAGAACATTAAAAATAATTCTCTTATATTTAGTCCCACAAAAAGCCAGTGGAATCTAACCCCAGAGTAAAGAAAATAAATTTATGCCAACAGAATTCATGTCTCATTTATCAAATGAACTGGCAAAATACAATCTTACCAGGAACCCTCCTGTGAAATTAATCCATCTGAATCACACGGGCCCTACTCACATGCTGTTAAGGTTTATTATTACCTCTGATGCCACCTTTGTATCTGTTTTTGATAGCTGCTAGACTGATTGCATCATCTCCCTCATCCTCTTCATCATAGCGATCAGGTTCTAAATAATTTGCACTCAGACCACGCTGATGCTGCTTCTCCCGCATCCTTCGCTGCTGAGACTCTCTACGAATGGAAGCTCTTAATCTCTCCTCTTCTTTCTGTCCAAAGAAAGGAGCACTATATCAAGACTGAGGAAAAAAATACTCAAGAGCACTCAAGAGCACTCTACTGCAGCTTTTGAAATAATTTCACGGCAGTGTAAAGATTGTTCATATTCCAATTTTTCTGCAATCCGTAAGGTTAAGCAAACTGCACCCATGGCTAAGAACTCTTGTCTGTAACTCCAAAATACACCTTATTTTTCATATGGTCATAAAATGTTCGGAAACATTCAACTATCTTACAGTTGTGATTTTTCGGATTAAATCAGCAGATAAGAGAGTTCCATGTCACGATACCTTAATCATTTCTGTGCGCTGAGACTCGGGATCACGACCTGCCATTGGTAAAATACGAATTTTCTGGGTCTTTGAACATCTATCTGCCAGAGACAGGGTCATCTTCCTGTGAGTGGCACTGTCTGTAGAGTGTGGCCTGTTAAAAAATTATTGCTGCGTTAAATACTTCTTAAAGGAATGTATCCATTTTTAAAAGACAAGTGTTAACGTCGGCATACTTAAGATTTCAAAGATTAATCTGCACAAAAGTGAAAAATCATGCTTTTAAAAATTATTTATTGATATGCATTGTAACAGCTACTGGAGACATCAATTCCTCTCTCAGCAAACCATCTGCAGTCCATTACCGGCCTCAATAATCATCCTCACATTTCACATCAATATCCCAAGACAAAGTCATCATCTGGAGGCAAATGTGCATCAGAAGAAAGGTTAATTTCAGGGAACATTAAAATTCTCTCTCATTCAGATGAGGACTTGCACTTGAAAATGCAAATTAAAATATATATTAAAAAAATACACGTAGCCCACATATTGCAGTGAATGACATACTGTCCTTTCAAACTGGGACATCTAATTTAGGAAAAATCTTATTGAAATACTGAGTCTGAAAAATAGCGTGTTCTTATTAAACAGTTAAGCTCTGAAGGTTTATGAAAAGTTACAACATTGAATTGCAAAAGTAGTATCAACATTTAATACAGAATAGCATGTTTACCTGAAGGTTAACTTGGTCTTGAAAACCGCCTGTCCCTGCAGACCCGTCCCTTGTCTGATGAACAAATGGTTGTGATCTCCCTGGAGCGGCGCCTTGTACACATCAAAGACCTCATTGCCCAAGTGGAGAGACATGCTGAAAAGAGAGCCCTCTACCAGTTACTCAATAAAGCCATCACGGTCTAGCTTTTGCCTCATTTATAAATGGAGAAAGCCTTCATGTTTCCTTTTTATGTATAGCCAATACTTATAGTTCAATGCAAACTAAGCAGAGCACGAAATTTTCAAGACACTGAGACTAGAACAATTTCTGCTGTGCAGAACTGACATCAAAGTTTCTTGACCTTCCAATTTTGCACACCATGGCATTTCACTGTAAGAACAACGGTACTCCTTCAGTAGCAAAAAGTCCAAACTAACCTTCCATCTGACCATTTGACTATCCGTGCATTACTTTCTCTGATCTCATTCCCTTCCTCGTCTCGTCGCATCCGCCATCGTATTGTGTTTTCTACCTGTGGAAAAACAAAACAAAACACTTTTTCCAACTCATAGAAGAGAATACTGTGGTAAAATACACTCTATATAGGTCAAGAATTACAGTTACAAAGGCTAAATAATTTGCTGCATGATGCAAATAAATGAAGGTAAAAGGTATCACTTTCATAGGTGAAATGCAGCTGTCAAACTTTTTTTTTAATTATTACTAAAATGGATGAAATTTTCTCAGTGCTGAACTGCTCCATACTTTCAAAATCTGAAGCATAACTCCAAACAACATCCAAAAATACCTGAAATAGACTTTGAAGAAATGTGGCTAGATGAGTGAAAAAGAGAAAAGGAAAATGAACACTATACCTTGAGTTTTAACCTAGTTCTACCCTCTTCATCAAGCATCTCCTCATCTTCAAATTCATCTTCATAATACTGGGGATCAAAAGGTCTGAAAATACAATACACTCTTTATTCTTCTAAAAATTAATCCAGATTCTTCTAGAGTTGTGCAAAATACCAGGTGCTTGAAAGGTTTAGATTGTACACTGGACACAGCAGTAGGCACTGCAGCTGCGAGACAGCCATTTCTGCACTCATGGAATTTACCGCATCAATGTGACACCACGGGAGGCCCACCCAAGTGTCCCCACTACCATCAGTCACAGCCACTTAAACGTTCAGACTCGCTAAATGGCTCTGGCTAAAGAAAGCGAGTCTGCCTCCCAAAATACTGTTTCCTTATCATCAAGATTATGAGGTCAGGGTTAAGTCTGGAACAAAAGATATACAATATTGTATCGAGAAAATCAAAAGAAAAATTATCATTTTATAAACATGGGGAATTAGGGATCTTCTAACAGCACAATATTTGTCATTTTAAAATTTTAATCTCAAAACCAACCAAAGGGAAAGGAAGATGAGACTGTTTTTCCTCTCTTCCTCCAAAAAACCTGACGACTGGGGTGGGAGTGAGGGAGAAGGGCATTTCCTGCCTGCCTTCCTAACCGTTTCCAGGTTGCTGCAAGGGCAGTAAGTGCTAAACAGACCTTGCTACAGTACAATTCTATTTTCAGTCCTGTCCGACCCCCAAAGATCCTCAGGACTTCTCTCACCGATCACAGCCACTAACCGGATTCTTAAGAGTTCTCTCCTGAAACAGTCCATAGCACGAAAGGCAGGAACAATGATTTAACCGAGGTGTAACAGACACAATGCCCCACTGCCAACTAACAAGACATCTACTAAACAATGCAGTAAAGCTGCTTAACAAAACACTTGAGGAGAGGGATTTCACAGCAGTTTACCAGAAGTGCTGAAGGCTTTAAGGCCAAACCTAACACCTCAAACAACTCAAATAATTTATTTGGTTTCTCCTTATGAATTCCAGAAGATTTCTTTAGCTTGGGTTAGGTAAATAGGAAAATGAGTAACCAGCCTCTTCATACTTGAACAGTACATTTAGCACACACAAATAAAAAAGGGCTCTTTCTAAAATTCAAAACGATGTTTCTGTCATTCCGAAGTGCATAAAGATCCTGCGCATTTGGTTTTCACAACTCTGAGAGCCTAAATCTATGGTTAAAATTCAACTGATACCATGTGCTTTCAATTACGTCATATTTTTGTCTGTTTTTTAAAGACAAAAAGTTATTCAATCAAGCTGAAACCTAAGCTCCTAAGAAAATTACTCAGCACTTGATTGGATAACAATAGATACTACTGTTGCTGATCACAACCAAAAGTGTGGAACTTAATGTCAACCATTTCAAATACAGCCAACATATTTAGTGTATTAGAACAAAAGCAGTATAGGGAAGCACTAAAAAACTTTAACAATCATGTATTTAACATGCAATTACCTGGGCTCCACGCTAAGGAAGTTGGGCAGCTTCACGAAATACAAATCATTACCCAAGTCTGTGTTTACTTTTGGTATTTCTACCTCTATTCTAGTCTCTGGAATAGGCTCTTCTTCCTGCTGCTCTTGACTCAGTCCATTCTCATCCTAATGACAGAAAGGCAAATAGGAGCATAAGTGAAAGAAGTCAGTCTGGCTACTGTTGCTCTAATAAGCACTCACATTTTGCTGGAAGAAAAGTCATCCAGATGCACAGAGAGAGATCAGGAAGCTTTGTATAAAAGGGCTTGCACGTTTTCAGTAAAGCAATCCAATTCAGCGCTTTCACGTGCCACTTGAAGTGATTTCAAATACCAGTGTAAACTCAAGCAATCAAAGACAGTAAGGAGACAGCAAAGGAGCTGACACACAGTTTTCAGCCAAGCACTGGAGAGTAAATGGAAGACAGTTTTTCCCAGATAAAAAAATATTTTTATCTATTATCATCAAACCCAAAATGAAATATTTGTCAAATAGCTGTACTAAGGTACCAAAGACAGCTATGACTTTGTATTTTATTTGATGACAATCAAAACTACCCAGTGTATTTCTTTCAAGTACGAAAAGTGAAGCAGCATTGGGGGAAGGCAGATAAAGGAATCTGACATTGCTATGTATAAAACTTTAATAATTCTTTCAGCTAGGGCAAAATTAACTGTAATGCTTACTTAATGCCGTTAAGTCTTTTTTCACTAAATTATCAAAGTCAGTCAGTGTTCCACATTTCAGTGTGGAATGGCAAGTCTACTCACAATGGGCTGTCCTGGCGTTGGTGGCTTGTCTTCTCCATCACTCCCTGAGGAAATGTCATCTGCACCTCCAAACAGATCCATGACATCTGCATGCTCTTGAGCAGAAAAATTACTATTTTAACACACATATATATGCGCACACACCCTCCTACATGCAAGCATGCTCACAGAAGATAAACACATCCTTCACTTTTATTACCACTTAAAATCACCTA